>NC_133416.1:64030000-64655000 GCF_049350105.2 Macaca mulatta
CCAGGTGGTGTCAGTCAGTTGCCTGAATCCAAAAATCTAAAAAGACAAGTCTTAGGTTTTGCTATAGTGATATTATCTATAGGAGCAATTGTGACTTGAGCAGTAAGGAATTACAGAAACTACACATATCTTCTACTCTTCTACAGTTGATTTTCTTCTCTCTTTTTTTTTTTTTTTTTTTGAGACTGAGTCTCACTCTGTTACCCAGGCTGGAGTGCAGTGGCATGATCTCAGCTCACTGCAACCTCTGTCCTGAGTTCAAGGGATTCTCAAGCCTCAGCCTCCTGAGTAGCTGGGATTACAGGCGTGAGCCACCACGCCTGGTGAATTTTTGTATTTTTAGTAGAGATAAGGTTTTACCATGTTGGCCAGGCTGGTCTCAAACTCCTGACCTCAGGTAATCTGCCCTCCTCAGCCTCCTGAAGTACTGGGATTACAAGCATGAGCCACTGCAACCTGGCCTGATTTTTTTTAACATAAATATATTATATTTTCATATTCTGCAGCATGCCCCTTTTATTCAAGATAGCTTATCAATCTATGCATATTCATACATGTAGATCTTGTCCTTTTTAGCTGCTGTATAATATTCTGTTAAATTTATGCCTTTTTTAGATTAATAAACCCTTGTTTTCCATTTTTCATTGCTAAGAACCACGCTACAATGAACATCCTCCTAAATGCCTCATTGCGCATATATACAAGTGATTCTCTAGTACATACCCAGAAATCAAATTTCTGGTCACATTAAAAATATGTATTTATTTATTTTAAAATATCAATTTAAAATTTTTAATTAAAAGTACATACATATGGTAAAAATACTTCAATAAAAGAGGTGTGCAATGAAATGTAAGTCTTGGCAGGGCCCAGTGACTCATGCCTGTAATCCCAGAACTTTGGGAGGTCAAGGTTGGTGAATGCTTGAGCTCAGGAGTTTGAGATCAGCCTGGGTGATATGGCAAAATCGTGTTTCTACAAAAAGTAAAAAAAAAAAATAGCCAGGCATGGCGGTGCACACCTATAGTCCCACCTACTCAGGAGACTGAGGTGGTAGGATTGCTTGAGCCCAGGAAGTTGAGACTGTAGTTAGCCATGTTCACGCCACTACACTCCACCCTGGGCAAGAAAGTGAGACTCTGTCTCAAAAAATAAAGAAATGTCAGTCTTTCCCTCTCCCTCAGGATTGTCTCCCAGTTTTCCTGTTCTCTCCCCTAGAGGAAAGCTAGTTTCTTGGGTATTTTTCTAGAGCTATTCAGTGTCCCATCTTAACATAAATATTGCTTTATGATACATTCTATTATGTACTTTGCTTTTTTATTTGAAGCAATCGCAAATATGCAGAAAAGTTGCAAATACAGTGTAAAAAACCTTTTGTTTTTGAATTGAGACCAAGTTGCTAACATGATGCCCTATCACATTTGAATACTTTAGTTGTATTTCCTATTAACAAGGACATTCTCCTACAGAGCCACAATATAGCCATCAACATCAGCAAACGGACATTGTTACATTTCTACCATCTAATCTTAGACCCTATTTATGTTTCAGCAATTGACCAGATATTGTTCTTTGTAGTAAAAGATTCAGTTCTGAGCCATATATGGCAGTTAGTTGTCATGTCTCTTAGCCTCTTTCAGTCTGGAACAATTCTTTAGTCTTTCCTTGCCTTTCATGCCTGTGATGGTTAATACTGAGTGTCAACTTCATTGGATTGAAGGATGCAAAGTATTGATCCTGGGGGTGTCTGTGAGAGTGTTGCCAATGGAAATTAGAGTCAGTGGACTGAGAAAGGCAGATCTGGGTGGGTACCATCTAATCAGGGTGGGTACCATCTAATCAGCTGCCAGGGTGGCTACAATACAAAGCAGGCAGAAAAACATGAAAAGATTAGACTGGCCTAGCTTCCCAGCCTATATCTTTCTTCAGTGAGGGATGCTTCCTGTCCTTGAACATCAGACTCCAAGTTCTTCAGTTTTGGGACTTGAATTGCCTCTCCTTTCTCCTCAGCTTGCAGATGGCCTATTGTGGAACTTTATGATCATGTGAGTTAATACTTAGTAAACTCCCCTTTATATATATATCTATCCTATTAGTTCTGTCCCTCTAGAGAACCTTAATACAATGTACAAGGTTTTGTACAAAACCTTTTTGTACAAAAACAATAGTACAAATTCATGGGGTTACTTGCATAGATTGCATATTGGTCAAGTCAAGGCTTTTAAGGTATCTATCACCCAAATAATGTGCCTTGTACCCATTAACTTTCTTTCATCATCTGCCTCCTCCCAACCCCTCTCCCTTTGAAGTCTCCATTGTCTGTCATTCTGCTTGCTATGTCCATGTGTACACATTTTTTAGCACCCATGTATGAGTGAGAACATGAGGTTTTTGACTTTCTGTGCCTGGCTTGTTTCAGTTAAGATAATGACCTCCAGTTCCATCCATGTTGCTGCAAAATACATGATTTTATTATTTATGGCTAAATAGTGTATATATATAATTTTGTTTATCCATACATCTATTGATGTACATTTAGATTGATTTCATATCTTTGGTTGTACTAATATACATTTCTACCGAGAGTGTATGAGTTCCCTTTTCTCCATGTCTTGTCAGCTCTTTGTTTTTTTCTAATAATAGCTGGGATAAGATGAAATCTCACTGTGGTTTTACTTTGCATTTCTGAGAAATTTTTCATATATCGGTTGCCCATATGTATGTCTTCTTTTGAAAAATATCTATTCATATCTTTTGGTCACTTTTTCTTTGAAGCAGAGTCTCACTCTGTCACCCAGGCTTTGAGTGCATTGGCATGATTTTGGCTCACTGCAACCTCTGCTTACCAGGCTCAAGAGATCCTCCCACCTCAGCCTTTTGAGTAGCTGAGACCACAGGCACATGCCACCGCATCTGGCTAATTTTTTTTTTTTTTTTTTTGTGAAGAAGAAGTTTTACGGTGTTGTCCAGGCTGGTCTTGAACTCCTGGGCTCAAGCAACCTACCTGCCTCGGCCTCCCAAAGTGCTGTGATTACAGGCATGAGCCACCATGCTCAGCTTTTGCCTACTTTTTAATGGGGTGACTTGTTTTTGTTTTGGTTGAGTTGTTTGAGTTCCTTATATATTTTGGACATTAGTTTACTGTCAGATAAATAGTTTGCAAATATTTTTCTCCCATTCTACAGTTTTTGTTTGTTTGTTTGTTTGTTTGTTTTTTGAGATGGAGTCTTGCTCTGTCGCCCAGGCTGGAGTGCAGGGGCGCAATCTCAGCTCACAGCAACCTCCGTCTCATAGGTTCAAGCAATTCTCTGGCCTCAGCCTCCCAAGTAACTGGGACTATAGGTCTGTGCCACCGTGCCCAGCTAATTTTTTATATTTTTTTTTAGTAGAGATGGGGTTTCACCATGTTAGCCAGGATGGTCTCGATCTCCTGGCCTTGTGATCTGCCTGCCTTGGCCTCCCAAAGTGTTGGGATTACAGGTGTGAGCCACCGCACCTGGCCCCCATTTTAGTTTTTTTCTCCACTCTGTCGATTGTTTCTTTTGCTGTACAGAAACTTTTTAGTTTAATGAAGTCCTACTTGTCTATTTTGTTTTTTGTTGCCTGTGTTTTAATGCATGACCTAAACACATTTAAAGATTACAAACTAACTTATGTTGTATAATGTCCCTCAGTTTGGCTTTATCTAATACTTTCTTGTTGTTAAATTCAGCAGGAATATCACACAAGTGAGGCTGTATTCCTCTTATAAGATACTCTCAGGTGGTGAATAATTTCAATTTGTCCCATTACTGACAATGGTCACTTTCCTCACTTGATTCAGGTGGTATCTTTTAGGCTTCTCTACTATAATTTCCTTTGGTAATTAGTAAGTATTTTGTAGGTAGGTAACTATGAAAATATGTAAATGTTGTATTGCCCATTAACTAATTAATTAATATCAATGTATTAGTCAGCTTAGGGGTACCATAAAAAACCCGTAGATCTTCCCGACCTGGTAGAGTAGCATCTGGTTGGTGGTGCCCATCTCTGGTCTGTGCCCATGCTTGGTTCATGTGTTGGACACACGGAAGAAGGAAAAAAATACCATAGAGTGGGTGGCTTAAACAACAAAAATTACGTTTCTCACAGTTCTGGAATCCGGAAAGTTCAAGATCAAAGTCCAGGCTAGTTTGGTTTCTGGTGAGGGCTCTCTTTCTTGCTTGTAGATGGCAGTCTTCTTGGTGTGTCCTCAGATGGCAGAGAGACAGAGGTCTCTTTCTTTTTTTAACTTTATAACTTCATTTAACCCCACCTTGATAACTTCATTTAACCTTAATTAATTCACAAAGGCCCTATTTTCAAATACATATCTACACAGACATTGGGAGTTAGGCTTTCAACATATGACTTATGGGAGAATACAATTCAGTCCATTAGTATGGACTCAAGGTTTTCTATCTTATTTAATTGGTTATTATCTATTGATTTCAATAATTATTTTGATGCTCAAATTGTTACTTGTTTAGCTGGTGGGACCACTTTCAAACCAGCTTGGCTCATCTTGTGTTTTCCCTGCATCAGCCCTGAAGTCAGCCATTTCTCCAAGCAGATTGTTTTCTTTCAATGGGGGAATGGTATTTAGAAGCCAAGATCTTAGTACTATGTGTTTGCATTATTATTGGGATCTTGCTGATCCCAGGCCCTCTCAGTGAGAAACGGAACATACATACACACACATACACAGACACACACAGACACACACATACACACACACACACACACACACACACAGATATTCCAGTTTAAGTATTGCTATCATTTGAATATATTCTCCCAAAAGTTTGTTAGAAACTTAATCCCCAATGCAACAGTGTTGGGAGGTGGTGCCTAATAAGAAGTAATTAAGTCATGAGGGTGAAGCCCTACATGTATGGATTAAGGCCATTTTTGAAGGAGTGGGTTGGTTATTGTGGGAGTGGGTTTCTGAAAAAAAAGACGAGTTTGGATGATTTTCTTTCTCTGCCTTGTGAGCTCAAGTCCATCTTCCACTCACGTTATGATGCAGAAAGAAGACCCTAGCCAGATGACAGTGCCATGCTCTTGCACTTTCCAGCCTCCAGAATCATGAGCCAAATAACCTCCTATTATTTGAAAATTACCAGTTTGTGGTATTCTGTTATAAGCAGCAGAAAATAGACTAAGACGAGTATCTATCCTATCTGTCTACCTAACGCTGCTATGTACTGAAAACCTTGACTTCACATTGTGAACAAAGGTTCTCTGAAAATGAGTTTGGAAGAAAGAGACTTTATTCCAGAGAACAAATTGCAAACTGGAGAGATGCAGCCTTCAGTGTAAAATGAAGGTGCATTCCAGAGAACAAAGAGAGGACTCAGGTATTATAGCAAAATTTCTCTGCTCGGGTTCCCAATCAAGTCTATTTATGCAAATGAAGTATGGAAAAACTGAGTTCTGATTGGCCAGTGTAGCTGAGTTCTGATTGGTCAATACCACTGATCCATGATTGGTTCATACAACTAAACCCTGAGTTGGAGGCAGGTGATCTCTGATTGCTTGGTTTCCAAGTCCCAACAGAAATTTCTGTCAGTTATTTCTTTCAGACTACCAAGGGGGGATATTTCTGGTTGCAGTTTATCCTGGCACCCACAAAAGGAACTGCTTTGGCTTGATCGTAGAAATAAAGTTTCTATGATAGTTTTTTTTTTTTGAACTGGAGTCTTGCTCTTGTCACCCAAGCTGTAGGCTGGAGTGCAGTGGTAGGATATTGGCTCACTGCAACTTCTGCCTCCTTTGTTCAAGCGGTTCTTCTGCCTCACCCTCCTGAGTAGCTGGGATTACAGGTGGGCACCACCACGCCTGGCTAACTTTTGTATTTTTTTAAGTAGAGATGGGGTTTTGTCGTGTTGGCCAGGCTGGTTTTGAGTTCCTGACCTCAATTGATCCACCAGCCTCGGCTTCCCAAAGTGTTGGGATTACAGGCATGAGCCACCGCACCTGGTGGATAGTTTTAAAATATCTTTCTGAGAACACAGAGTATGAGACTGTTCCTGATATGGTTTGGATCTGTGTCCCCACCCAAATCTCATGTCGAATTTTAATCCTCAATGTTGGAGGAAGGAACTGGTGGGAGGTGGTTGAATCACAGAGGCAGATTTCTCTCTCTTTGTTCTCATGATAGTGAGTTAGTTGAAACCAGGTAATGGGCAGCAGTTGGAACAATTTGGAGGGCTCAGAAGAAGACAGGAAAATGAAGGAAAGTTTGGAACTTCTGAGAGACTTGTTGAATGGTTGTGACCAAATGCTGGTAGTGATATGGACAGTGAAGTCCAGGCTGAGGAGGAATCAGATGGAAATGAGGAACTTAATGAAAATTGGAGCAAAGGTGACTTTTATTATACTTTAGCAAAGAAGTTGGAGGCATTGTGTCTCTGCTCTAGAGATCTGTGAAACTTTGAGCTTGGGAGTGATGATTTAGGGCATCTGGTGGAAGAAATTTCTGTGCAACAAAGCATTCAAGATGTGACCTGGCTGCTTCTAGCAGCCTATGCTTATATTCATGAGCAAAGAAATGACATAAAACTGGAACTTATATTTAAAAGGGAAGCAAAGCATAAAAGTGGAAAATTTGCAGCCTGGCCATGTGGTAGAAAAGAAAACCCCATTTTCAGGGAAAGAATTCAAGCCAGCTACAGAAATTTGCCTAAGAGGAGCCAAATATTAGTAATCAAGACAATGGGGAAAATGCCTTGAAGGCATGTCAGAGACCTTCGCAGCAGCCTCTCCCATCACAGACCCAGAGGCCTAGAAGGAAAAATGGTTTCTTGGGCCAGGCCCAGGGCTCTGCTGCCCTGCGCAACCTTGGGACACTGCTCCCTACACCCCAACTGCTCCAGCTCCAGCTATGGTTAAAAGGGCTCCAGATATATCTCAGGCCACTGCTCCAGAGGGTTGAAGTCATTAAGACTTGGCAGCTTCTTTATGGTGTTAAGCCTGTGGGTGTGCAGAGGGAAAAAGTTGAGGCTTGGAAGCTTCCACCTAGATTTCAGAGAATTTTTGGAAACACCCGGATATCCAGGCAGAAGTCTGATGCAAGGGTGGAGCCCTCATGGAGAACAGTGTGGAGGGGGAAAATGGGGTTGGAGTTCCCACATAGAGTCCCCACTGGGGTACTGCATAGTGGAGCTGTGAGAAGAGGACCACCATCCTCCAGACACCAGAATGGTAGATCCACTGGAAGCTTGTACCATATACCTGAAAAAGCTGTAGGTACTCAATGCCAGCCCTTGAGAGCAGCCATGGAAGCTGAACCCTGCAGGCTAGAGGAGCAATGCAGTCCAAGGCCTTGGGAGCCCACCCCTTGCATTAGTGTAGACTACATGTGAGACATGGAATCAAAGGAGATTATCTTGGGGCTTCAAGATTTAATGACTGCCCTGCTGGGTTTTGGACTTGCATGGGACCTGTAGCCCCTTTGTTTTGGTGATTTATCACTTTTGGAATGGGTGTATTTATTCAATGCTATGTCACCCCATTGTATCTTGGAAATAACTAACTTGTTTTTTATTTTACAGGCTCACGGGCAGAAGGGACTTGCCTTGCCTCAGATGAGACTTTGGACTGTGGACTTTTGAGTTAATGCTGAAATATGTTAAGATTTTGGGGGACTCTTGAGAAAGGATGATTGTATTTTGTAATGTGAAAAGAGCCTGAGATTTGGGAGAGGCCAAGGGCAGAATGATATGATTTGAACCTGTGTTCCTGCCCAATCTTACGTAGAATTGTAATTCATAATGTTGGAGGAGGGGGCCTGATGAGAGGTGATTTGATCATGGGGACAGATTTCCCCCTTGCTGTTCTCTTGATAGTGAGTGAGTTCTCATGAGATCTGGTGGTTTAAAGGTGTATAGCACCTCGCCCTTCACTCTCTTGTTCCTGCTCCTGCTTGTAAGATGTGCCTACTTCTCCTTTGCCTTCTGCCATGATTGTAGGTTTCCTGAGGCCTTCCCAGCCATGCTTCCTGTAACTTTGAGCACCTCAGTTAACCATGGGGAGTTCATTTTGTCTGTTGGCCAGGGTCATACTTTTGACATTTCCTTCCCTTTGGTTGAAACCTGCCACAGGCAGCATTGATGACCGGTGTTATGTCTTTGTCCCATATTATTGTTGAAGTGATGTGGCTACCTGCTCTGGATCCATCTAGTCCCTTGGTGGGACTTCTGTGACTGAGAGACTCATAGCCAATTTGAACAGCCTGGGCCAGGCAAGGTAGAAAGTCAGGTAGGCACCTGTTAATTGTCTAGGAATGTTCCTTGTTGGAGTTTGGCAGAGGCATCAGGAAATTAGGAGAACTCAGGGTGTAGTCCAGTCTACAGGTAGATAACAAGGATCTGAAAACAATGTACAGGTCTACAATCTAGTAACAGTTATATTATAGTTTTTCTTTGGAAACATAAGTTTTTCTTTTCACACTGATTTTATAGGAATCTTAAATTTAAAACCTTTTGAGTTGAGGAAGCCAAACCAAGGCAAACTTCAGATTTCATTTACAGTCTTAGTGTCCTTGGGCATGCCTGGGAGTAGCAATTTTGACTCACTTACTCTAAGCTTGGGAACTCTTGAAGCCAGGCATTTTATGTACATTCTTAAATATGACATTTCAGTCAAAACCTTGATATTGTAACTGAGAATTCCAGTTGAGTATCCTGCTTATAGGGAGCATGTAAATAAAATAAGAATACTCACAAATAGTTTCTAAATTTTGGAATTTCAAGTAGGGAGAAAAAGCAAATTCTCCCACCTTTGTTAACAAAAGGATATTTTACCAAATTATTACTAACTATAAATAGATTATGAAGTAAAATTTCCTTGAATCTGAAAAACAAAACATTTAAGAACAAGAATGCTCTAAATAAAAGTCATAAAACATTATCCTTATCAATTACTTAATTTCATGCAATCAATTTTGCCTTGCTTGATACTGATCTGCAGTTCCATGAAAAGAAATTTTGGACTATAGCTGATTGACAACACATATCACTATATCTCAGAATTTTATCACATACAATTTTGAAACACATTTTAATAACACATTTACACAAATGCAACTTAAAGAAAGTTAAAAATAATTTTTATTTGACAGTGCTTCCTAATAATATCTCTACAAGATGAAGTAAAAAAAATTTAATTTAGGCCGGGCGCGGTGGCTCACGCCTGTAATCCCAGCACTCTGGGAGGCCGAGGCGGGCGGATCACAAGGCAGGTGATCGAGACCATGGTGAAACCCCGTCTCTACTAAAAATACAAAAAATTAGCCGGGCGCGGTTGTGGGCACCTGTAGTCCCAGCTACTCGGGAGGCTGAGGCAGGAGAATGGCATGAACCCGGGAGGCGGAGCTTGCAGTGAGCCGAGATCGCGCCACTGCACTCCAGCCTGGGCGACAGAGCGAGACTCCGTCTAAAAAAAAAAAAAAAAAAAAAAATTTAATTTAGGGCTTTGATCCCAGGAAACCTTCCAAAGATGTCACAAGGTTTAAAGTCCAAAGTATCTGATTCAGTAGAATCAAAGTTTGCTGCAAAGTAATATTTATTTAGCCAGACTGACAATCAAAAAATGTCAAAAGCAATAGAAAAAGTTACATGAATGTAAAAACCTTAACCCTTTTAAAGGTCAGTTTTCTTAAGTAATAAAAAACCTAATAAAGATAACTTGAAGCACAGGAAATTATCTTGGTAAAGCAGAATCTTCATTTCCTAGGCCAATTGCCCAAAAGGCCTCCTGCAATGTGATTGCTTTTTCTTTTGGTAAGTTCATTTAGATAACCTGAAAGTTAACCCTGATTAAAAGTGAACTGGCAGAACCAGAAAAATGTTACAGGAGTCAACAAAAAGTTTGAAGGAGAATGTTATCATCCCAACCAAGCAAAAACCATCTTTTTAGGATCGAAAGAAGGAGAGCTGTATTTCCAACTTGAAACTAGGGAAAGAAGTTAGATAGATTCCAGGGAGAAATGTGGCAGAAATAGAAACTGTTTGTAATTGAGAGGGTGACTGTCAAAGAAACACATTTCAGAATTAATCAAAACCTCTTATAATTTTACTAAGAGCAAATCCACATTCTAAGAAAACCTTGCTATTCTAACACAGGGGACAAAATCTGCATCAGTGTGTTTTTCACATCAAAGTTCAATCCCTAGTAAGACCCATAAATAATTTCCCTCTAATTGTAGACAAAGTGATGACACAAAAAATTCCCTCTATAAATGCTCTTTTTATAAACCTTATCGTGACTTAGACCATTTACGATATGCTTGGACTTTCTGCTTTTTCTTACACTTTCTTAACTAACCAATCACTTTAGGAGAAAAATTTGCCACATAGCATTCTTTCTTATACAAAATAATCCTCTTTCTTTTCAACCTTCCTTACCAAAAATACATCAGATCCTTCTCATATACTTACATATGAAATGGTCTTTTTCATTTCTAGTAGTTAAATCACACATTAGTTATAATGTCAACTCTTAGAAACCCTAATTTTCAATGAAAACCCAGGAAGTTATCAATTTTTTTTTGAGACAGAGTCTTGCTCTGTTTCCCAGGCTGGAGTGCAGTGGTGTGATCTCAGCCCACTGCAGCTCCACCTTCCAGGTTCATGCCATTCTCCTGCCTCAGGCCTCCCGAGTAGCTGGGGCTACAGGTG
Source organism: Macaca mulatta (assembly GCF_049350105.2). Classification (NCBI taxonomy): domain Eukaryota; kingdom Metazoa; phylum Chordata; class Mammalia; order Primates; family Cercopithecidae; genus Macaca; species Macaca mulatta. The sequence goes on from NC_133416.1 coordinate 64,040,701, forward strand.
CCTACCACCATGCCCAGCTAATTTTTTGTATTTTTAGTAGAGACAGGGTTTCACCATGTTATCCAGGATGGTCTTGATCTCCTGACTTCGTGATCCACCTGCCTCAGCCTCCCAAAGTGCTGGGATTACAGGCATGAGCCACCATGCCCGGCCTCAATTTTTCTTTTGAGACAGAGTCTCACTCTATCACCCAGGCTGGAGTGCAGTGGTGCAATTTTGGCTCACCTCAACCTCCGCCTCCCAGGTTCAAGCGATTCTCATGTCTCAGCCTCCCAAGTAGCTGGGACTACAGGCATGTACCACCACACCTGGCTAATTCTTATAATTTTAGTAGAGATGGGGTTTCACTGTGTTGGCCAGGGTAGTCTCAAACTCCTGACCTCAGGTGATCCACCTGCTTTGGCCTCCCAAAGTGCTTGGATTACAGACACGAGCCACCACACCCAGCTAGAAGTTATCAACTCTTAACCACCAATCACATATCAAAAATCCGTGAATACACATTTTACAATTTCCAGAGACACAGGCTTTCTAACAAAACAACTCTTTAATATGAAACAGGACATTTCTACTAACAGATTCAGATAACTTTTGTTTTCCTTGGAAATAAGAAGTCAGCAGTATATGAGCCTATATTTATATTCAGCAACCAATATCTCAGCATTATGTTTTATCTGGAAATGATCTAGACATTCAATGAACATCCATCATTTAATTTAGCTTAATGAATCTCTAGGGGTATTCTTACCAAGAGATTTTAAAAACCTTCCCAAGTAAACATATCACAAAACATAAACCAGTTTACAAAATTTATCCTGTCCAAATTCACCAAATCCATTCACTCTCAAAGAATTATGCTTGAAAAATTTAAAGAGACATCAAACAAATCTAGTCATTATCACATGCTGTTTCTGTCAACCAATTGTACATTATTGCATTCCAGGCAAATATTATAAAAGCAAGAACTCTAAAGTTAAATGCGTGCACATTTTGCTGATAACTCAGAATATGCAGCCATTTTCATCAAACCAACAATGTTAGTCTAGTCCCATCTGCCAAAAGATAACTAAATCACATTAACTTGAAAAGCATTTCAGCTTATTTGCTTAATCTATGAGTATTCTTTTATTTTTTTGTAAGAGATGGGCTCTCACTGTCACCTACGCTGGAGTGCAGTGGCCCAGTCATAGCTGACTGCAGCCTCAAAGTCCTGGGCTCAAGTGATCCTTCCACCTCAGTGTCCTGAGGAGCTTGGATTACAGGCACAAGCCATTGCACCTGGCAAGTACTCATTTATTTATAAAACAATTTGGAACTATAGACAATATATGAATAGATATGTAAACATATATGTACACAAAAATACAGACACAAATAAAGATCTTACAGCTTTCATTTTAAAACTTAGCCATGAGTTAAGTAAAACTCATTAGTTTCAAAAAACAATTTGATTCCAACTGCATTTCTGTAAATGGAACGGGCTGAAATTTATCTGTTCCACATGCCCGAAGCCTTTACTGAGCTTTAAAGAAAATAGGGTAGCAAATTTATACCTCAAGCACAGAAAGAATTTAAGCTTTTTCAAGAAGTCTGGGTGTGTCAGAAGAGGATTAAAATGGATATCAAGGTAACATACAGTCACAGGAATTTCTCACAGGATTTTACAAGAAAACACACAGACAAGTTCAGAAAAAATTTAGAAATGTTTCCAAAATAACCAGCTGAAAGAGTGAAAGAGGCAGGAGAAAGTGAAGGATAAAGGACAGGTGGCAAAAAGATTTTCTGAAAGAAAGACTGGAAGAAGACAGGAAGACAGGAAGAGTGCCAGAAAGGGGAATGAAGCCAGGAAGAGTGGCAGAAAGGGGAGTCTAGTGGAAGAAGTTTCTTCCAGAGGTTTTTTTCCAGCTTTAGTTTCAGGTTCACAAGCTCTAATCTCTCTTTCTATTTCATTAAGGCATTCACTCAATTTGGAATTATTTTCTCTCTCTCTCTCTCTCTGTGTCTCTCTCTCTTTTTTTTTTTTTTTTTTTTTTTGAGACAAGGTCTCACTTTGTCACCCAGGCTGGAGTGCAGTGGTGCGATCTCAGCTCATTGCAGTCTCCGCCTCCCTGGTTCAAGTGATTCTCATGCCTCAGCCTCACAAGTAGCTGGGACTAGAGGTGTGCACCACCATGCCCAGCTAAGTTTTGTATTTTTAGTAGAGATGGGATTTCACCATGTTTCCCAGGCTGGTCTCGAACTCCTGACCTCAAGTGATCCACTCACCTTGTCCTCCCAAAGTGCTGGGATTTTAGGCGTGAGCCATCACATCCAGCCTGGAATTATTTTCTCTTAAGGGAGGCTACAGTAGCCTTTTGATTCTGTTTAGAATTTTCTAAAGGACAAACTCAAATGCCCATCAATGATAGATAGATAAAGAAAATGTGATACATATTCACCATGGAATATTATGCAGCCATAAAAAGGAATGAGATCATGTCCTTTGCAGAGACATGGATGAAGCTGGAAACCATCATCCTCAGCTAACTAACCCAGGAATAGAAAACCAAACACCATATATTCTCATTCATAAGTGAGAGTTGATCAAAGAAAACACATGGACACAGGGAGGGGAACAACACACACTGGGGCCTGTTGGAAGGTAGGAGGCAAGGGGAGGGAGAGCATTAGGACAAATACCTAATGCATGCAGGGCTTAAAACCTAGATGATGGGTTGATAGGTGCAGCAAACCACCATGGCACATGTATACCTATATAACAAACCTGCATGTTCCACACGTGTATCACAGAACTTAAATAAAATAAAAAAAAAAAAAGAAAATTAGAGTGCTTAGAACAGTATCTGGCATGTAGTGAGCACTCTGGAAGTGCTTGCTCTTGTAACATGTGGCAAACCGCACTCTGACTCTGCCATTTATTGGTAGTGTAGTCTTGTGCAAATTACTTTACCTCTCTGAGCCTCAGTTTCCTCCTCTATAACATAGGAGTAACCCCACAGGACTTGTTGCAGAGGTTGAATAAAACTGAATGGATAATGTGTGGGAAATACTAAGCACAGTGCTTGGACTGAATAAATGTCCAATAAATACCAATTATTTTTATTTCTATTACTTTATTGTCACATTTCTCTTATCAGGTCTAGACTTGCACCTCTTCAATCCAGTTCATTCCTATTCATTCCTCAATGGCAGCAAAAGTGGTCTTTTTGAAAAGTAAGCAGCCTCAAAATGAATCTATAGTGACAGAAACACATCAGTGGTTGTCTGGAGCCAGGGTGGAGAGGAGGGATGATTAACTGCAAACAGGTACAAGGGAACTTTCTAGGATGAGAAAAACATTTTATATTTTGACTGGTGGTGGTTGTACAGGTGTATTCATATGACAAGACTCATCAGACTGTATACTTAGTTGGATGCATTTCTTTTAATACAAACTTTACCTCAATAATGTTGATTAGAAAAAACGGTAAGCAGCCTCCCTAGTCATCTATTACATTATTATATTTTCTTTTCTCCACAGCACTTATCAGTATATAAAATTATTTCATTCACTTTTTTATATGTCTATTGGCCAACCCCTCCCTCCATTAGAATATAAACTCTTTGAGGGCAAGGACTCTGTCTTATACCCCACTATAACTCTAGAATCTGGAACCACGTTTAGCACTTAGTAGGAGCCTGATAAACTCTTCTTGACAGACTGACTAATGATTAAAGTCCATTAATGGTTCTACCTCCAAATTATATATTGATTTTACCTATTATCATCATTCCTGCTAACACCATTTCAACTTAGGGCACTATCATCTCTTGCCTGGATTATGCAATGGCTTTCTTGCTTCCACCATTGCTCTTTCACTTCAGTCTCCACAGAGCCCCCCAGTGATCTTTTAAAATTATAAATCAGATCACATTACTCCCCTACTTTAAAAATGGAGATAAAAATGATTAAGAAGCTGAATAAATGAACAAGAAAAGGCAATTCAAAAGTTATGTAAGAAAGGTCATGGTCCTAATATGAAATCAACCAAAATGTAACTCTGGAGCATATATGAATCTCAGCTCATAAGTTCAAAAAATACCTCAGCAGGTGGCAGGCGCCTGTAGTCCCAGCTACTCGGGAGGCTGAGGCAGGAGAATGGCGTGAACCCGGGAGGCAGAGCTTGCAGTGAGCTGAGATCCGGCCACTGCACTCCAGCCTGGGTGACAGAGCGAGACTCCGTCTCAAAAAAAAAAAAAAAAAAAAAAAATACTTCAGCTATTAATGATGAGGTGGAGAGATGGCCCTCAGACCAAAAAATTAAGACTTTTATCTTCTAAAAGTTGCCACTTTAGTGTCTTCTGTTCCAGTCTACATGCCCTTTATATCTAGCAAATTTCTACTACCTTCCTGCCATGGTGGGACACATGAGTCTCCTGTGAGGTCATCTGGAGCCTCGGCTGCCTAAACCTACAATGTAGCTGTGACTCTTGAGTCTTGTCACCTCGCCATGGTGTGACCCCACGGTGCTTCCAGAAAGTGAGCCCTGGTCCCTCCTTTTCTGGGAACCCCAAACATCACCTTCTTCTCTAATCAGAGTGAATCTCTTTGTCATAGGGGAAAGTCTGTGTTTCTCTGAGTCATTTGATACACCCATAAGTCACATTCTGTTTTACTTCTTTCCTCAAACTCTATAATTTTTCTAAATATATAGGGTTGGGGGAGACTAAAGCTGGAGAAAGTGCAGGAAATTTGTATGTTTTATCCCATCAAACATCTCACCCTAGGTAAAGAAGTACCAAATTGGCTATCCATTTGAATGGAAGAAGGGGACATAGAAAAACAGGGAGGAATAAAAAAGTGTAAATTATCATCTCAAAATATTACCTAGCCAATTTCCCCTTAGTAAATTTTTGTGTCTTCAGAAAATTTATTTTTGACCTTTGTTCAACCCTCTCAAGAGCACAATGTCTGAGTTTTGCATTTTCCAAGGTGGTAGGCATTGTGACTGATTTCCCAACATCCCATCTATCCCGTGATTAATCTAAGCAATTCATGGCAATTTACCTCTTTGTCAGGGGTGGACAAGCTTAAACCAATTTGGGCCAATGAGATTCAAGGAGACGCGTGATGAGGGCTCTAGGAAAGAAACTTCTTCAATCTTGAATGCTGTGGAAAGGCAGGATCTTTCTTCTTCTTTAAGTTGTGAATGAGGAAATGTAGAGTTCCCTTTGCCTGGCAGTCACACCACAATAACAAAGGGTAAAGCTAAAACTGTGGGTAGCAGAGCAAAGAAGTAGAAAGAGCCTACAGCCTCAATGCCATCATTCAGCCACTGAGCCCTGCCCTCACTCTTCATTGTCTAAGCCAGTTGGTTTTTCTGTTACTTGTGAGTTGGCTTTTCTGTTACTTGTTGTTGAGTGCATTCTATCTGATTTAGAATTTGGTGCCAGGAATAGAAGTCCTAAAACTGTAGTGAGTTGCACGGTAGCTCCCCAGAGATATATCTATAAGCTAACCCCTGGAACCTGTGAGTGTTACCTTATTTGGAAAGAGTCTTTGCAGATATACCTGGATTATATTTTATTATTTTCAGATGTTGAAGAGACCCAAATTAAAGATATTTTAGTTAAAAAAATAACATTTGACCTTTATTACATGACCATTTATCAAGATCAAAAAAAGTCTTTTCAATAGAACTTCATATGACCCAGGAGTTTAAGTCTTTTTTTAAAAAATTAGTTCAATGACTTATTTGACAGTGTTACTAACTTCAGAAATGGATTTTCCTATAACTGAAAAAGAATCCTGGTCTGGGAGTCTGAACGCCTCATTTCTATCCTTGTCTTAGTTACTAAGCTAGGGGCTTAGGTAGGTCACTTCCCCCTCTGAGTGTTAAGTTACTTATTCTATGGAATAAGTGGCTCCCAATTGCTCAGGTGCATCAGAATCTTCTAGGTCCTTGTTACAAATACATACTTCTGGGTCTTGTCTCAGTCCTACTGAATCAGATTTTCTAATATTGGTGCAGGAGTCTGTATTTTTTAATTAACTGGGTGATTACAAGGTACAGCCAATTTTTTGAAGTATTGGATGAACACTTCCAGGGTCCTTCATAGTTCTAAAAATTTGTATTCTGATTTCTATTCCTTCTATCATTGTTTGTCCTAACTAAGCTACTAGATATTGTGCTAAAACAAAGCAAAGCAAAACACAAAATAAACAATAAATAACCAAGACCATGGTTTAATCATCTTTATATTCCCCCAGCACCTACAAAGTGCCTGGTAGGTAGTAGGTGCTCAATAAATATTTGAAAAATTACTCAATGGTGATTAAATAAATGAATGTTATTTCATGTGGATCCCAATCACCTATAGATAGAAGAATCTAAAAAGAGAGAAAATATTTTAAACTTTTGTCTGATGTAATCTTGCACTCCCTATCTGCCCTACTATGTACTTCAGTGATGGGTTATGTGAATGAAGTCATGCATATTGAGGGACCCAGTAGGAAGGTGGTTAGATTCTCCTGGAGGCAAGATTATCCCACAGTATTTCTCAGTGGCAGTGATAACTGAAAGGGGCTCATGATTCCTCAGGAGCTGGTTTTCTTCTCCATGACTTTTCCAAGACCAGAAAAAGCCATATCCTGACTGGGTGACAGATGTCCTTGGAGCCATTGCTGCAGATCGCTGAACTTGCAAACACCACCTCAGGTTTCTGTGTGGTCCCAGAGGGTGGGAAGAGGCATTCATCTTCTGTTAGAAGTTACTGGTAAATTCGACAGCAGTGGGTGTCAGCTGAGCCAAGCGTCCTTTGCAGCCAGTGTCCCCAGGATATCTGATACCACCTTTTGTGACCCCACAGTCCTTCCTTCCACCCCCACTTCTAGGCTCCACTGACCCATTGAGCCTCCCCAGTTTAGACACTGTCCGCTGGCCTTGGAAGGTACCGGCTCAGGATGAAATCTGTCACAGGGGTGGGCAATTTAGCCAGGGGGATGTAGAGGAGTTTGGCATCCAGGCCAGGGTTGTAGCGGATGCGAGGGCTCCGGGAAACAATAGCATGCTCCATGCTGTTGATGACATCTCTGACTCTGGGCTCTGCCACCTGCATTATGTTTTTTAACTTGTCAGTATCTGTTTGAGGGCAGAGAGTGGAAAAAGGCTCTGTTATTCTTCATAAAAGATGATTTCTTCTGAATTCTGTCCAACTACCCTTTCCACGAGATCCCTGATCTAACATTTCAGACAGGTCTGCCACACCCTCCAGGTGGTCCCTTATACAAACACACATTTATAAGACTATTATAAATAATCTTAGCCTGGCCAACATAGTGAAACCCCATCTCTACTAAAAATATGAAAATTAGCCGGGCATGGTGGCACATGCCTGTAATCCCAGCTACTCAGGAGGCTGAGATACTGAATCACTTGAACCCAGGAGGCAGAGGTTTTAGTGAGCCGAGATCACACCATTGCGCTCAAGCCTGGGCAACAGAATGATACGCTGTCTCAAAATAAATAAATAAATAAAGCATCAATCTTATTTATCTTCCTGAATTCAACAATTGTGCATTGATTTCCTACTATTGCATTAGACTGGTGATGAGAAGAACTGTGAGCATTCTTAAAACTGTGCCACTTATTAGTTATATTACCTTGAGCTTAAACTTTTATTATCTGTAAAATGGAGATAATACTATCTTTCCTGAAGGTTGGGCATAGTGGCTCGGGCCTGTAATCTCAGTACTTTGGGAGGCCAAGCCAGGTCAATCACCTGAGGGCAGGAGTTTGAGACCAGCCTGGCCAATGTGGTGACATCTCCTCTCTACTAAAAATACAAAAATTAGCCGGGCATGGTGACACGTGCCTGTAATCGCAGCTACTAGGGAGGCTGAGGCATGAGAATCACTTGAACTCAGGAGGAGGAGGTTGCAGTGACCAAGATCGCACCACTGCATTCCAGCCTGGGCAAGAGTGAGACTCCATCTCAGAAAAAAAAAAAAAAGTCTGTCCTGGAGAATACCAAAAGATGATTAATAGCAGGGTAGACACTGGGGGAGTACAGAATAGCAAACATGATGGGAAGACAGCCTTTTTTTTTTTTTCCTTCTATGTACTTCCTAGGGTTCCCACATTTAAACAAAAACATGCAGGAGAAAATATTATTTAAAAATAGTAATACTGCCCCTACCTCGGTCATAAGATCATTGGCCATTGTGGACTCAAACAATTTAAGGAATAGACAAGCACCTCGTGGGGCCCTCACAAATGTGAGGGGCTGTTCTGTTTGCATTGGCACCCAGGAGTGGAGATGGGGACAGAGACCCCAGGTGGTACAAGTCTGCCAAAGCTCATGACATAAATAGGAGAAGGGCCACACCACACACCCACCAGGCCCTCATGTGCATCCTCACCCCAGGACAGAGGGATTCATGCTTCACTGAGAGCCCTGAGGACTCCAGAGAAAATGGTGCTTCAAAGTCAGACTGCCCTGATGAGGGATGAAAACTTGAAAATGGAGAGGAAGCCAAAGCTGCCCTGACTTTGAGAATGGTCCAGGCAGGCAAGGAATTCACCCACTCGGGGCCAGGATCCTTGTGGGTGGTTGGTGAGAATGGGGCAGTGTCACTTCAGTCCCTTTTGCCCCAGACTCTGAGAAACTCCATTTTCTGTTTCCTGGAAAGAAAACTGATGCAGGGAAAAAGCCAAACTACATTTTGGGATCTCAACAAGAGCCACACTAACTTAAAGCCAGACTGTCCATAAGGCAGTAATGTCTTGGAAAACCACACCCTGACCTCTGACCATAGAGCTGGCACAGAGGCCACCAGCAGCAGGACTGAGGGCCGAAGGAATCGTTCAGGATGCCCAAGGGGCTGTCTCTGCCACCTCGGAGCCAGGGAAACCTTTGTGGGCTGAGGAGGTGGAGCAAGCTGACATGGTGAGATGGGCTGGGGACTGGGTTCTGAGAGGTGGAGAGGGCTTACATAGGCAGTGGGGTGGAAGAAGGTACCCCACACATGGGAAAGGGTATAAGGCACCTGCTTTCATTGTTTTCTCAAATAGATATTAGCTGCCATTCAGTGCTGGGCACCCTGCTAGGCATGGAGTGGGAAGGGAGACTGGAGGACCCATCCGGCCTTGTCACTCTCCTTCACAGTGAGGAAGGACATAGGCTTTGGAGTTGGGCACCTGGGAAAACGTTTTTGTTATTGGGAGAATTAAGCAAGATAAAGTCTATAAAGTATCAGGCCTGCTCCTAGGGGTTACAAGCCAGGGGCCCGTTTGGTCAGCCACAGCAACTTGCTGAGTTTGTACCCAGTGATGCTCTAGGACTACTCCTAAATGTCTCTCCTGTCTGTCACACAGCCACCCCCGCACCAGAACCACCATGACTCGGAACTTCACGTCTTTATCATTCCTTCGCTGGGTCTCTGCAGTGGTCTCCCAGGTGGCCTTTTTATCCTTCCCACAGTGACACAAATCTGATCTGCCGTTTCAGAGCCATTCACAAGGCTCTCTAATGCCTTTAGGATAAGAGCCATGCTCCTTAGTATAGCAACCAAAGCATTTTATGATCTGACTCCTAATCTCTCCCCTCCTCAATCACCACCCACAGCGCTCCTGCCAGACTATAATGGCAATGGCAAAGGTTCGTTCAGCTCTTACTGTGGCAGAGCTGAGTATTTTGCATTTCTGTTTAAATCTCCTAACAATCCATGAGAGAGGAATTGTACTTTATAAATGGATAAACAAGTTTGGAGAGCTGTACAACATGATTAGGGGGACTGCTGGAATACAAGCCTGAATCTGCACTACCTCTAAAAGCATACAATGCTATGTCAGGTCACCAAAATGTTGCTCACACCCTTCCTCTTGTGTTAAACATCCACCATCTCTTTCCCTGTTGGTATACTCCTATTCATCCTTCAAAACTCACTGAGGCATTAACTGTCACCTCTGTAAGGCTTCTGTGACAGCGGAGTGAAGTCTGCACTGCTGCTTGTTTTGTACGCATGTCCATTATTGCAAGATTCTTCATGTGGTGCTGTATTTACTTTCACATCTTCCCTGCTAGTTTCCCGGAGACTGTCTCATCTCTGTATCCCAATAAACACTGGGCAACTGAAGCGAAAATTCTGGTATAACCACTTGGGAAAACGTTTATCTAAGTGTAGTTGACCACTGCCTGAAAATTTTCCTCTGAAATTATGGTGTGGACTACAGGTGAATTGGCCTAACATATTTTATAAGCCCAATCCTTACTATTCTTTAGTATAACAATACCAGTTTCTGGACAAGGTTTTCAGAGGAGTTTGCCTTTATACATATTCTTCCATGAACCACACTAAAGATGCTACAATCACTCTTCACCCTGAGTGCTTACTTAGAAAATGACTTTGTGAGGTTTCCAGACACTGGCTGAATTCACTTTGCCCCAGCCTCAGAGCAGCTCCACAAATAATTTGAACTACTCTTTGCTAAGAATGATCACACAGAGGATAAATATTCTTCCCCACACACACTAACATCTACTCTCCTTGCTCCCAACGGCAGCACATTTCCCTTTGGGGACCTATGCCTCCCCAACACCGTGTCCATTGGTCTGGGCAGAGCACATGGCCCAGCCTGAGCCAATCACACCTTCACATTCCCCTGGGCGCAGTGACTGGTTTAGGGTTGGGTGCATCTTGTAGTCCCCTATGATGTGGCCACCATAAGTCCTCCAAGTCAGAGTGTACATTAGGACTTTTGGGAGAGGTACTGGAAAGAACTCTCCTATTTTCCCAGCAGACCTCACCCTAGGTGGAGGTGAAGAGATGCTGCAGTTATGCGGCTCCCACAGGGGAGAGAGCTTAGAGATTGGAGTCAACGCAAAAGAAGCAGAGCCAAGAAATGGGTGAAACCAGGTCCTAGCAACATCATTTGCAGTCTGGGTCAGGTTGTACCTGAAGCTTATCTTGCTCAACTTTTTAGTCAGGTGAGGCAAGAAATTCCTTTTCTGCTTAAATAATTAGCACTGGATCTTCTGTCACTGAGTAAGTCCCAACTAATGTAAATCCTTAGACATTTTCTTCTCACAGAATCCTAACATGTCTAGCACTAAAAGATGAATTTACCTAAGGGGTACCCCAAACATTTTTCCCTGAGGCTTCCCTAAATCAATGAATGAATGACACCTCCATCCACCATATTCTTCAAGCTGTAAAGCTAGCACTCACCCTTGATGGCTTCCTCTCCCTCACCCCTTAATCCTCAGTGTGCTTTGATGCTCTAGTTTATTCTGTATACTCCAGCTACCTCCCATTGCTTCCCACCTGCTGGTTTCTTTAAAGTTCCTCAAATGGAGTTTTCTGCCTCAGAGCCTTCCTGCAGAAAAAAAGTCCCTTCTTTCCCCTTCCCAGCAACACCTAACTCTTATTCCTCCTCAAAGTCAACTCAGAGAAGCTCTCCCCTTCACCACAACCTGAATTGGGACCCCAACTTCCCGCTTCATTCTTCTTTCACAACCCTGTTTCTCCTCTGTTGCACTTATCCACATCTACCATAAACACATGTGTTTTTATTAATGTTTATCTCCCCTACTGGGCCATAAGCTACAGGCAGTGAGGGGCAGGCACACCGCTATGTCCGCTCCAGCTCTCCAGCCCCACACATGCTTGGGACATGGCAGCCTTGCATGTTTTGTATTACTGATTCAAAACAAAAATAAAAAACAAAAATGCAATAAAGTGTGTATGTATTAAGTGAAAAAAATGGCTGTCTTGGCTTTGTGCTCTGTTGACGTATGATGTCCAGCAGACAACTTTCGCAGCACAAAGTTTTGGGGCAGCAGGATAAACAGCTGCCACGTCCCACCTCTACCCTCCAAAAACACCAATGATTCACAGGAGACCCTCAGCTCAGGGAGAGAAAGAGAGCTGCCTAGAGACCCTCTCTTTTAAATCCCCATGTGTTCATTTTCTTCTTTATTAACAAGCACTCGAATGTGCAAAGCACTTCACACATACTAACCCTCATAGCAACCCCATGAAGGAGGCACTATCTATCTTTAGCTCCATTTTGTAAATGAGAAAACTCAGGCATGGGAAAACTAGGTAATAGGCCCAAAGTCTCCTAGCTGGTAAGTAGTACAGCCAGGATTTGAACCCAGGCAGTCTGGCTCCAGCAGCCATGCTCTTGATCTCTTCACTATATTTATCTCAGTACATTTTCACCTGATTCCCCTGCATCATGATGCTGTGTGGGCAGGTGCCAGGAGTGGGCCGAATTGCCCTTAACTCCCCGCACCGCTCCAGCAGTGATGATTCTGCCGCCTGCTGTCTATTCTCAAACCCCAGCTCTGCCGCTGTGTGACCTTGGGTCCTGAACTCCTCTGCATTTTGTCTCACCATCTGTAAATGGAAAGCCAGCTAATGACCCCAAGACCCACTTGCCCCCCTTAGAGACCCCTCCCCTGCCTCAGGAACTTACAGTTACGGAAATACTCCTCTCCATAGCTGTCCCGGGTCTCCTGAGGCAGCCTCTCCCAAAGCTTTCGCATGCGTGACTCCAGGTTCTCCTTGCCCAGAATGGCTGTCCGGTAGTTCCCTGGCTCAATGATGCAGACCTTTACCCCAAAGTAGTGGAGCTCACGCCTGGGAAAGAAGAGTTGTGCTCAGTCTGGGTCTCAAGATGACAATCATCAGGGAGAGTCACCTCTGGATGGGCTTGTCTTTCAGGAACCTAGAGATGCCTCCCTCACCCCCTGTGCATGGCCCTGGCATTGCCTTTATGCAACTAAGCCCTTCCTTAGGTACTCAGCCTTTTCCCAGACTGGCCCAGCAGTCTCTGGGCAATTTGCATTAGGCATAACCGGCGGGAAGAAGTCAATAGAGAATCTAGGCCAAGCCTTACCTCCCACCAGGTCCCTCCCATTAGCAACTCCTCACTCAACACCCACATGGTGAAGGGTGTGGGTCTACACAAGACCTGCATGCTCCTCTAAAGACCTCCAGAGGGGACCTCTGCCTCCAGGCCTGTCTGTCTTATGGGGGACTCTCCCTCCTCCTCTCACAGGCCCAAACAGGGTTTCACTCACCCTGGTGCTGCTCAAGGGAAGGCCCACCTGATGCCTCGTATTTCCACCCTACCTCTTCTCCTCATACCTTCTCTTGGTCCTTGGAGAAGGCACCTTGAGGTCTAACCTTCCTTCTGCTATTGTGTTAGCTTCCTGTCTGCAGAATTCCCCTGCCCACAAGCTGTCACTCCCAACCCTCTCTAACCCCCGGGATTTCTACCTGGAGTGGTTTAGTACCAGGGCCCACTTACCTGATGCTGTCAGAGAAGGCCTCAACGCCAAACTTGGAGACGCAGTAGCCACCACCAATGACGGCCACAAGACCACCACAGCTGGACATGTTGATAACCCTGCCCCGGGCTCTCTTGACCATGGGCAGCATGTGAAGGGTCACTTCGATCAGTCCCACCAGGTTCACATTAATCACCTTCACAAAGTCCTCCTTGGTCAGCCATTCGTTGGGACCACTGGGCAGGCCCACACCAGCATTGTTCACCAGGGCCCAGAGGCCTGGGGGTGAGATGGAGAACCACATAGAAATCATCAGGGGGCCTGGGAAAGAACCAAGGTTTGCTCCCCACTGGCTCAGTGCCTTCAAGGATGGTTGAGCAGGTGCACAAGACACAACCCAGTCAGGCTATAACATAAAAGAAAGGTGTATCTTTTACTAATTCATTTTCCCTGAAGGGACACTTTTTCCCAATTCAAGTAAAGTCTGCCGACTAGCTGGCGCTCTGTGCCAGCTACAATCAAGGTGTTAGCTAACAGCATTTCAGCTATAAGCGTTGGGATAAGAGTTTCATTTTCATACCAATGAATTAGTGTTTAGATCCCTTCCCCATCATGCTTCTCTCTCTCTATTCACTTAAGTATAACCAACTGCATTTCACATACTACCAAAATCAATCCATTCATTCATTCATCCATCTTTACACATTTATTCATGCATGTATCTAGTCTGTGACAATTGTAGGGTGAAGGAGGCCAGGTGCAGTGACCCACACCTGTAATCACAACCCTTTGGGAGGCTGAGGTGGGAGGATCACTTGAGGCCAGGAGTTTGAGACCAGCCTGAGCAACAGAGTGAGACTCCCGTCTCTACAAAAAAGAAAAAAAATTAGTCAGGTGTGGTGGTATGCACCTGTAGTTCTAGCTACTGGGAGGCTGAGGGGGGAGAATCACTTGAGCCCAGGTTACAGGTTACCTTGTTCAAGGTTACAGTGAGCTATAATGGTGCCATTGCACTCCAGCCTGGGTGACAGAGTGAGACCCTGTCTCTGAAAATAAAATGAAATAAAATGATATGAAATAAAATAAAGTAAAATACAGGGCAAAGGAGACATAAAATGAACAACACAGCATTTTATCCCTCCAGGAACTCACAAGCCTAGAAGGAAATAATAATATTTATAAATAAATAAATATATAAATTATTTAAATAAAATAATTATGGAAAATGTGATGAGGACTGTCTTTGAGATATTTCAATTAGGTTGGTACAAATGGAAAGAAATAATGCTAAGTGTGATCATTCAACTTTGCAGGGGCCCAGGGTTGAAGAGCGTCAGGTCCAGTCCTGGTTTTACCTCCAGCCTTGAACAAGTCACTTCCTTCTCTGGGCTTCAGACTCTTCATCAGATTGGACTAAAACAGTTGCTTCCAGACTGTATTTTGCAAGCCTTCTAGCAGGAGGAAAATGCAGGAGAAGCTCTCCTTTCATTTGTTTTACATATTGGAGTTCCAAAAAAATTCCACCAGAGGGAGGGTGATGCTAAAGACACTTTAGGGAAGGGGTCCCTCTAAACACTGCTCAAGGACCCCTTCCAGCTCCTTCATGCAAGGATTCCCCAAGCCCTACTGCCCTGGAGATTCCCCTGACAGCGCCAGCCTCAGCAGCCCCAGGATACTCTGCAGGCGCATCCCACTGTCTCCTGAGGGCAGGTCTCAACACAAACATAAATCCTAGTCCACCCCTCCCTCTAGGGCCGGGGTGCCCACCGAAGCCATGCCCCTACCCAATCTCCCTGCCTTTGTGCATTCAGAAGCAATGAGAAAGCACACAAGAACTTCCTCTCCCATCCCCCTACCCACCCCAGTTCCCGGTGCTTCTTAGGCAAGGATATTGCCCAGTGGCTTAGGCAAAATAATGGTCCCCCAAAGATGTCGCCAGCCTCATTATCTCTGGAACCTGTGAATCTGCTGGATTACATGGGAAAGGGGAATTAAGGTTTCAGGTGGAATGGAGGTTGCTAATCAATTGTCCTTAAAGTTAGGGAGGAAGTTAACACAGGGAAATTATCCTGGATTAAACTGGTGAGCCCAATATAATCACGAGTCCTTCTAAGTGGAAGGAGGCAGAAACCAGAGAATCAGAGAGATTGAGAAAAGTGTGAAAAAGACTGGGCTCAACATTGCAGGCCTTGAAGATGGAGGTAGCAGGCCAGGAGCCAGGGGATGTCAGCTGCCTCTGGAAGCTGGAAAAGGCAGAGAAGGATTCTCCTCTACAGCCTCCAGAAGGAACACAGTTCTGCTGACTGATTTTAGATCAGTGAGGCCCATTTTGGACATTACTCCTCCGGAACTACAAGATAATATGTTTGTATTGTCTTCAGACTGTACAGTTGTGTTGTTACAACAGCAACAGGAAACTAACATGCTAAGTGAGGTATTAAGGCAAGTGGCTCAAGGCTGAATGTAGGGAACTGGTTGAGACAGCCTGCTGAAGACAGAGGCTCACTCTTGCTGAATTACTAATTAATTAGCTCACTCGAAAACTATTTATTGAGTACCTTACTAGGTGCCAGACATTATTCTAGGTACTAAGGATGCACAGTAAATAAAAGGGACAAAAATCCTTGTCCTCAGGAAGCTTTATTCTAGGAGAAAACAGACAATAAATAAGTAAAATCTATTGTACATTGACTAGTGATAAGTGCTAAGGAGAAGAATCAAGCAGGGAATTACTGTCTGGATCCCCCTGGCTCCAGGGTTCTGTTGTCCTGACCTGTGCATGGGCTCCAGACTAGTTCCTTTAGGAGGGAGGACTTCCTCTAGTCTGCTGCTTCTGCAACCCAGCCATCCTGTTCCTCCTGTTCCTGGGCCCACACCCTGTGTGCTGCAAGTGCATGACGCAGGTCCCCATGCAGTCCTGGGCCAGCCCCAGTCCACAGCTTCCTTTCCCGATAGGAACAGCCACTCTGACGTACATACTTGCCCTGAAGTCAAACCAACACCCACCATGATGTCAAGAAGAGACCAGATCTCTTTCTCCCCTGCCTGACATAGTCAAGGAGAGAAACTGCACCCCCTCATGGGATCCAACCTCCTGTCTCATTCCCCCTCCCCCTTATTCTGATCCCAACAAGAAATGTGCTTATATTTCCCCAGGAGCTGATGGTTAGGACTGCTGAAACCTCAGAGAGGCACATCCAATTTTTTTTTTTTTTTTTTTTTTGAGATGGAGTCTCACTGTCACCAGGCTGGAGTGCAGTGGCGCAATCTTGGCTTACTGCATCCTCCGCCTCCAGGGTTCAAGTGACGCTCCTGCCTCGGCCCCCCGAGTAGCTGGGATCACAGGCATATGCCACCACATCCAGGTAATTTTTGTATTTTTTAGTAGAAATGGGTTTCACCATGTTGGCCGGGATGGTCTCCATCTCTTGACCTCATGATCTTCCCGCCTCGGACTTCCCAAGTGCTGGATTTATAGGCATGAGCCAACATGCCCAGCCAGGCATGTCCATTTTTAGAGGTTTGGACACACAGAACACATCTTCCCCCCTCACTTCCTATTGAGACCTCTTTCCTGTCTCTGAGTTTCCAGGACAGAAAACTTCCTTGGGAAATCACCCCTTCATGTGAACAGGCCAAACCATGCAGTGGCTTCCAACCAGATTGAAGCAGGAGCCTTTCCTGTGTCACCCCTCCCACCCCATCTGGACATCAGGGTCTCTGATACTGTCAGATGCTTCGGGAGAGAGGAAGAGGAAGAAGGAGAAACCAAGAAAGTCAAAGAATGTAATTCGCCCCACCTTGCTCGCCCACTTGGTCCCTCAACCACTGGGCCGCCGCCTTGATGCTTTCACTCTTGGTGACATCCAGTAGGGTGGTCTGCAGCCGATAGGAGGTATCCTGCTGAAGTTTCTGGGCTCCCTCCTCAGTGAAGCAAGCAGCCAGCACCCGCATGCCCCGATCAACTAGCTGTTTGGCCAGCAGGTTCCCGAAGCCAGAGTCACAGCCTGTGATAAAGACGTACTTCTCCGAGAGGTTGCCAACCAGATTGCAGTTCTTGAACCAGCGGTACATAAATGAGAGGTCTGTGAGGGCCGCCATAGGGCAGGAGGATGTGATGGCCAAGAGGGAGTGGGCTCAGGAGACAGCAGGAGGAAGCTGGTCCTCTGAGCCCTAGCAGGCAGTCTACAGGAAACCACCTGGAAGAAGAACTCTCCTCCCTCCCACAGCTTGCAACAAATCTAGGTCCCTGGGTGAGCCACGCTGTAATTTTTATAGGTGGATGCATCACCACAGCAATTAGCTCAGATGCAAGAAATTCAAGTCCAACCTGAAGCCTTGTCACCTCTGACAGCCCTGGTGGCTGCCTCCTTCTCTCCCCCTGCCCTGATGGGTAAAGCTGCCAAGAATGGGAAAGAATCCACTGGCAATGTTGGTGATGAGTGGTGGTTCACCCAGGTGGTGTAAGGGAGGCAAATGAAAAAGGAGGACTCACCCCAGACAGCTCCCCTAGAAATCCTGTCACCACCCTACCCCCAACCCAGCCTAGGGATTTTGGTCTCCAGAGATCAAAATCTTTTGTAATGAGTGCAGGTATGTAAATAAGTTTAAGTTTTATTTTCAGGGAAAATACTCAAGACAAATTTATTAATGTAAAACAAACAACATTAGTTCTGTACCTTCCAAACCCCAAGAGAAACAAGTTGCAGGTCGTCAGCTTTCTGGAATTCTTAGGTAAGTCTCCACCAGGAGAGAGGAGAAAAGCAATGGATTTCTCCTAAGGTGGATGTACCTCCACTGTCCTTAGGCTGGAGGCAGCAGGGCCCTCCTATAGGGGAGGCTGGTGATGTGAAACTTAGCCACCAGAAAGCAGAAAGACCTGGGGGACTCAGGCCTGACACCCCCTAGGGATGATACTCAGGCCATCAGTGACTGGCCCTGGGCAAGATGATGAGGTGGGATCATGAGTTCACTGGGCAGCTGAGGGAATTGTCTGGGCAGAGGCCTTGACTGTAAGAGGGGATGAGATATAGGAGGAGCAGAGAACTGGGGCCAGAGACATAGAAAATTCTCTGGGTCGGGACTTGGAGGAGAAGAAGAGAGTCTAGGCAATTTAGCAAATAATTTACAGAAAGCTAAGAGGGAAGGTGGTAAAGGAAAGGAAATAAGGAAACCAGAGGTGTGAGTAGTGAGGGGCCACACCCAGAATTTCATAAGATGCAGGGGAATGATGCTGGAGCCTCCTGTGATTCTTTGGATCAACATCTAGGGTCACTATCCCTTGGGATGAGCCTGGTCCCAGCTCACACCTTCATGGCTTAGAGAGTCTGATACAGAAATGGGACCACAAAGTTCTCTAGTGTGAAGGAACAAAGGATGTATCTCTGTGATCCACCATTTGCCAAGTCTGATGAGCGTAGAATCACATAAAGCAGGTGCCACCTTGGGAAAGCCCTGCAGGGTTTGGCCATTCCTTAACAAAGTAGTGGAGGGGGGCAGATTATGAACCCACCCTTGAAGAGCAGACCCAAAACTTATAGGGGATGGAAGTGGAAAATGGTAGAAAGCAAACCGCACCTACTTCATAACCACCTCGAGGCAGAGCACCTCCTATGTGGGATCTGGGAACCATCTCCCAGTGTCTGTCCGCCTCCTGGGTGAATGAACAGAGAAGTCTTGGCTGGGAGAGGTCAGACCATGTCACTCAAGGACTGAGCAGACCTGGGGCAGTGGGTATCCCAGTTCTTGAGGACACAGGTGAGGTCCAGGAGTTGGCTCCAAACCTAGAATAAGGATAACTCAGAACTGCTCCAGCGCAGGCCTGGGCCTGACTCAGCACCTCCTGGGCCTCTGTGCTGGCAGTGTTCCCCTGGTCTCAAACTAAACACACAGTCCATGAGGGTGTGGGGTGTGAGGGCTGTAGGACCACATAGAAGGCTCTTCCTCCCAGGGCTAGAAATGCCTTCCTCTCTCAGATGACAGGACTCCTTGCTGAGCTGGCCCCTAAGGTCTGGTAGGTCAGGTTGGTAGCTGCACTCCCCATCCCCACCCCATGCACACAGGTATCTCAGAGGAGAGGAGCTCTCTCCTCTGTCAGGCCATTTCCCTCCAGTGGGAGAGCATAGACTCTGAGGGCCAAGACACACCCTGATGAGGTAGACAGGAGGAAGAGCAGGTGTGGGCTCACCTACCCCCAGTTGCTCAAGACCTTCCACAAATGTGGATTCTTCAGGGTGACAAGTGGGCCATGAGGCTCAGGGCCCAAGGAAGTGGGATGCCATTATCTGTGATTGGGTCTCCCTTCCTAAGCAGCAAAATGTGGTTCTTTCCTCCTAATATCACCGGAGTCCTGAATAACATCCCGGGAGAAACCTAGAACAGAGGTGAGGGAAGTGAGGTATAAGACCCTGGACTTGAGAGCTCCCTCCCACCACTCTATTTCTCACCCCATGAAACAGTACCCCTCCCAAATGCAATGACGTTAAAGTGAGGGCCGGTCACTGAGTGCTACAAAGAGTTTGCTTGAGAGAAGAAGAGGACTCAGGTGCCCCAGGGAAGGGATCTGGGGCCTGCCAGTGCCTTAGTGACATGCCATTGCTTCCTTGTCCCTGTGTGCTCCTGTGATCCCAGGCTACTTGATTCATTCCTGGAAAGAAAACAATTGCCCCTCACCTTGGTGGCAGAAAGGGCTGAGACAGGGCAGGGATAATCCAACTTCTCTCTTCAATTTCCTCCTGAGTTCGTCCCTCTCATCCCCAGATCCCCATGAAGGCACCTGCCTCCTCCTCCCTCTAGCTCACAGCCCATGTTCCCCTCAGACTAGAAGGCAACTTGCTGCACATGGCTGCACTTTTCAGCCTTTGCTCTAGAACAAAAGTAACCAGAGAAGCCCATGGTTTCAAGAGAGTCAAACATTGGTTCCTGTGTCTTCTGTCACAATCCCTATTGAGGACACCACTGCCAGCCAGTGCCCCCAGAGCTGGCACCTGAGGTCTAGGGGTCAGGCTGGCTGCCCTGTCACCCCACACCATGTCCACAGGTGTATTCAGAGGAGCCCTCACCCACTTCCTCCAGGCCATTTCCATCATGGGGAGAGTGTAATAGACTGGCCAGGTTGATGCACACCTGAGGAAGGAGCAGGAGGCAGAGAAGCTGTGGGCTGTGGATCCTTCCCCTCCTCACACCCTCCCATTGTGTAGACTCCTCAGAATTGGCCAAAAGACTCAAAGGCAACAGGACACCTATGAGTGCCACTGGGTCCCATTCTTTAGCAGAACATCTTGGTTCTTTCCGCCTAATGTTGCCAGTCCTGAGTGATATCTCAGTGGAACTCTGTTGAGGGCATGAGGAAGAAGGTGAAATAGGCATCCAGATGACAAGAGAGCTCCCTCCCACCATGCCATTACTCTCCCCAGGACACATCATCTCACCCAGGTCACCCAGCTCCACCCAACCATGCACCCCAGTCTTGGATTCATAGGGGCTTAGCCGGCCTTGGAGAGCCCCAATGGAGCATGACGTCCATAGGAAGGTAGGCATGACACTCATGGGGAGGTAGAGAAGATTGGCATCTCAGCCAGCTGAGTAGTGAGTGCTCCATGCAGTGGGTCAACAAGGATATATTCATACTGCATTTTGCCCAAAGGCTTCTAGATGCTTTTCTGATGCCTGTTAAGGATCAGGAAAGATCCTTAATGTACTAGCACATCCTTTCCCTCCCATTTAGAGCTCTGAATTAGAAGGATAGTGTCTAAGAATTCCAGGCCCCCCAAATGATATGCCTCAAGTGTAATCTATCCATATTCCCCAGAGAGTGCCCCAACCTTCACCCGAGAAACATCTGTGCCACTCTAAGCTCCCTCAGCCTCTCTTTTTAAGATATCTGGACTCATAAATTGAAGGTCTCTAGTAACAGCCTAAGAATATGAAAATCAACTATCTCTATACCCAGCTGCCCATGAGCCCACTGTCTCTGACTTCACTTTCCTCTGCAAAATAATGAGGGGTTCAGATGAGGCAGTGGTCCCAACTATAGGAAACTTGGATGCTTCCTTTATGTGAACAGTTGACCACATGGCACCCTGGGAATGGGGCTAAATGTCCTCACTTTGTTGGGGAGGCAGAGTCTGGAGGACAGACTCTCATACTGTTGGAGGCACTAATGATGGACCTGGACTTCCAGACAAGGATTTGTTTCTTGCCCCATTGTCCAGAACTCACTCATGGGATGTCAGAAACTTCTCCCCATAGGTCTCCTTGACCTCAGGGCTGACCTGGTCTGACAGCTCCTTGAGGTCCTGTAAATGCCTCTCAAAGCTTCTCATATTGGTCTTGAAGTGATCAGGTTCAATCACAGCCACCTTCACTTCAAAGTGGGAGAGCTCCCACCTGCATGGCGGACACACAGAAGGGCAAGGACTTAAGAGGTCTTGGGAGGCAAAACACAAAAAACAAAGAAACCTAATACAAACCCAGCATGCAACAGCAGTGGGAGATGCAAGAAAGCTTGGAGAGCTGGGAAGGGCAGCAGATAGCAGATGAAAGTTATGATGGTGGCCTTGCCTCTCTCTGGGGTTTCCACATTTCACATACCAAAGCTTACTAGCCCTAAATCCTACCAATTCAAGAGCAAGGCAGCACCTCAGTGCTATCACTTCCTATGCCCCTCACATCCAGTGGATCACCAGAATTCCCATCTTCCACCTCCTCTGCAGTCCTCAGTCCCCTCCCTTCTTCTCCTGCCCCAGGAATCTCCCTGGCCTCTGAGCTGGGCAATGGCAGCTGTCCTCTGTGGAGCATCCCTCTGCCTTCAGTCTGGTTCCCCACACTCACAGCCACTGGGCTCCCTGCAGTCACTGGGTGTCTAGAAGCCGATTAGACCAAGGAGCTCTCCTGTGCAAATCCCTTTTTTGGGGGGTTCCACTAACAACAGCATGAGGCACAGCTCCTGCCCAGGGCTTCCACGAGCCCACATGCACCCACCTGCCCAGCCTCCCCCAAGGCCTGGCCCTGTGCTTCACCCCATAAGGCCACCACAGCACAGGCAGATGGCTGAGGCTCGCCCTGGACCTGGGCTGAAGACAAAAGTCATTCCCCCATTTCTGGTCAAGGCTGCCAGGTGGGGATCCTCAATCTTCAGCTCAGACCCCACTGCCAGGACCCTCCCCAGCTTAGGAGGCTGCCATGGCCAGCAGGACTGACTGGGTCACAACCCCTGTGAGAACTGGCAACAGTGATTCTGGCTCTCTTGCCCCTCTCTTAGGTGTTAGAGCTTTTAGGTCAGAGCTAAAACCTTGTTGTTGTCCTAAGCTGAGTTTATTGGGCACTCATCCAAGGGCCCAAACAGTATGTTGCATGGACTCAGATGCTCTCCCCATGCCTCCAGGGCCCAACAAATATCTCTCCAGGGGAGAGAGACAGAGACAGGAAAACAGGAAGACAGGAATGGGGTAAGACAGAGAAACCAAGGGGAAAGGACAGAAGAGAAAGGAAAATGGAAGGAAGGAATAAGAAAAACACATGAGTAATTACTTTCTGCATCCTGGTTAGGAGAGATACGCCTAAATCCTAAGACTAGGGGAAGTTAGAGAACAGGCCTGCACTGGGCATCAGGGGACAAGCTATGCTACAACCTGCATCAATGCCAAGGCAATATCTGTCCTGGAAGAAAAGGTCACCCTGTGTACCTGGGAATCCCAAAGCTCACTGTGGACTGAATGGCGAGAGCAGGAGGGGAGGAGGGAAGGGGGTCTTATGCCACACAGGTGTCCAGACTATACTCTCTGCCCCAGGAAGTACCACTCTTTCCTCCCACCATCTCATAAGGCCACCTCTGCCCTGTCCCCATAGTGCCCAGCCCATTTAGCTTTGGGGAAGACTCTACAGAAGACACAGGGGAGCAAACTAATAGCATGAAAGATCTGGAGTAGTCAGAGCTACAGAGCTATGGATTCCAGGCCAGCAGGGGCAGGGGCGTGAGTGGATGGCAGCTGGGGGATACAGGAGACAGGGCTTG
The DNA here is from genome assembly GCF_049350105.2 of Macaca mulatta. Classification (NCBI taxonomy): domain Eukaryota; kingdom Metazoa; phylum Chordata; class Mammalia; order Primates; family Cercopithecidae; genus Macaca; species Macaca mulatta. The sequence continues at coordinate 64,063,994 of NC_133416.1, forward strand.
ACCCTAGGAATATTGGAAAAACAATAAGGCCTGCAATGGTAGCCCTTCCCCCACTCAGAAACCTTTCCTGGACTTGAAAGAACGAGGATTCTTTGATGCAATAGTTTTACTTTTCTTGAATAGCACTACTAAGCCTGTCAACAAACCTTGGTAGAGAATCATTACTCAGATGTTACTTATGCCAGGAAAAGTGGGTAACAAACTTCGGCATTCAACGATATAGAATCCCTTTAACAAATTATGGTCTCTCCACATGCTGGAATATGGAGACCTTGATTGTTATGTTGTGGAAGAAATTTGATGATGAAAATGCTGACCCCAGAATGTGTAAAGTAGAGGGAGATTAACCCTGGAGGCTGGGATTAGGGTGAATGTCGTTTCACTCCCATCCTCTTCTATCATTTCTCCAATGAGAAATCCTCTCTTACTGTCCTATCTATCCAATCTTATCCTCTTCTATAATTTCTCCATGTTTTCCATTTACAATCAGAACAAAGCAATCAATGATCTCCCTTTCCTCAAAAGGAACAGGATTCATCACTCGGTGTTTGATGTGAAGTCCCTTCAGCTCTCCAAGCCTCAGTGTCCTGGTGAGTCAAGTGGGGATCATCTTAAAGCCCTCAACAGGGACAAGTGTGAAGGAACCAGTAAGAGAATGCTGAGATCAGAAGCCTGGATCCTGCCCGGCCCCATCCCCAATGGTCTCATGCCAACTGTCAGGACCCCACATTCTCCAGAGACTGGGCTCTAACCACAGGCTGGACTCCTCTAACCCTGGGCCCAGCCACGGCCACTCTAGGACTTCTGCTCTGGAAAATGGAAAGCTCAAGCCCCTGAAAATAAAAGTCTTGGGAATGTTCCCGGTTGGCAGACACTAGGTCTCCCCTAGTGACACACAGAGAGAAGAAACAAACAGGCATGAGGAGGGATTGAGGTGGTACCTCTGTCCCCTACACGCTCCTTCGCCCACTGGGGAGCTGCAGCAATGCTCTCTGTCGTGGTGATGTCCATGGTCTTCATCTCCAGCCTGTCTGAAGCCTGGCCCTTAGCTGCTTGGCCCCCTTCTCTGTCCTACACGCAGCTCCCACAAGCCTTGTGCATCCAGCTGTCTGGCCAGCAGGTTCCTGAAGCGTGAGTTACAGCTCATGATGAACACATACTTGTCTCTCAGGTGACTCACCACCTGCCTCTCCCTGTACCAGTGCAGAAGGTAGTACAGGCCCAGGAGGGCCGCCAGGTAGAGCCACATGGCTTTGCAGACGACAGGTAGGCTGGGGTGAAATGAGAGTCTGGCCTCTGTTGAGACAGGAGGATTTAAGAACTCAGAGGGCTGCGGTAGGCAGGGAAGCCCTCAGGCATTTTGGCAGAAAGTCCTCACTTTCCTCCCTTATAACTGTCTTTCTGCAACATTTTTTTAAAACCTGGTTTCATCTCTCTACTATTTGAACTGCCTTTGCAAATAGTCATGCCTGCAATTGCACACACCAAGTCCTGCCCAGTAGGAAACTATTATGACTCAGCAATGCTTCCCTAGTCTGCAAATTTCTTTCTGTGACCACACAGATGTTTATGTGGGTGCAAACATGTGTATTCACACAGGCTCACACACAGCTGCCTGCACACACTCTCCATGGCAAACATACCCCTCTGCTCTAAGTACAAGGGTCTGAACTGTCTCTACAAAGCTGCTATAGTGACACTCCTGGTCCATGGTCTCCTGAACACAGAAAGACCTTATTGGGAAGCTACACATGCTTTCCAGGCACGTTAGGTGGAAATCCCTCTCTGAGCCTGAGTTTCCTCATCCTGCTCAGCAACCAGACTCAATCACTCCTCAGAAAACTGGGTCATGGTCAGGCTCTCTAGGATGAGAAGGAGAAGCCGAAAGAGTGGACAGGAAGAAATCTTCTCCTGCCATAATAGTTTTCTGGGCCAGAGGAGTGCAGGATCCCATGGGGGGAGTCCGACATCTAGGGTAAAGAAAGTGGAAAGAAGGGAATGGAGACTTGGAACCCACAGGAAGGAAACATCCAGAGATACTGGGAGGGGAAATGGAAGGACTTCCACAAGCAAGAGTCCCAGGGCTCACCCACTCACCTCCAGATATGCCCTGTGCCCAGCCCTGGGTGCTAGCTGCACTGCCCTCTGCCCTCCCCTGCCAGTGCCCACATCCAGAATCTTCTCAGTGACCAGGGTTTCCTTCAACTGTATGTTGTCAAGGGCCATGCACAGAGATATTTCCCAACCTTCACACCCACTGCTCCACTCTTACTCCTCCTGAGAGTAACAGGACCCTTGCCTGGGGTGAGAGCTGCTCCCCAGACACTCCAGTTGGGAGCAATCTCTGGAAGTCCCAGAGGGGGCAGTGAGAGGGAAGAGGTGTCTGGGAGACACCCCCTCACCCCAAATGTGAAATCCCTCAGATTTGCCTCTGGCTTGCAGATTTCCTCCCCATTACCTAAGTCCTTCGACAACCAAAATGAGTGACTGAGGCTTAAGTCTGAATCAGCCAGGGTTACTAAGGCAGCTTCAGGGTGTCATGGAACTGCACCGAGGTTCTCTCGCCCTGCACAGCAAAGCCAAACACTGACATCGGGATAGCGGCAAGGGAAAGTGAGCTATTTATTGCAGGGCACCAAACAAGGAGAATTGGGCAGCTCAAACGTAAGACCCTATGTCCCCTATGGTGCACAGGTAAGGGCCAAGATCAGGGGCCAGAAGGGAAGACTCTTGATGTTGGGACTCAAAGACCCCATGCTCCTGAGAGAGGACCAGGACAGCAAAGAGAAGGAGTGAGGCAGCTTCTGTGGCTCCCCTGGCCTCTGTGGGATTGGGCCCCAGTCCCTGCACAGGTCCCTCAGACTGGACCTGGCTCCCTGTCTGAGGAAAGAGGCCTGGAAGGAGGAGAAAAGGAGAGACCCTTATTTTGCTAAGGGTCAGAAATAGGGGCCTTGGACTGGTTTTCACTAGACTTTTCATGGCCATTATTGCTCTGTGGTGTCAATGCTCCACCTATGGCTCACAGGAGATGATGTGGGCCGTGGGTCCAGTTTCGGTGCAACCTCACCTTCAGGGGAGCCCAGGCCAAGGTTTGTGCCCTCACCATGATCTGCCTCTCGGGAGAGGACTCCTGGGGTGAGTCACACCTCCTGCACACCTACCCAGTGAGTGATGAATTAAATCAGCAATCATTTATTCATTTTTGTTTTGTGTGTGTGGTTGGCTTTGTGTATGTGTGTCTGTGCACAGGCAAGTGTATGTCAAGAGGGTAAAATAATCAAAGCCTCCACACTATGGAGGCTTCAGATTAAATATCAAGCTTTTGCTTTGCTTTGGGAGTGACAACATAGCTTGACCTTGATTGATCTGGCACAAGAGCATTCAGGGGCTTGGAGCCTCCTGAGGACCCTCCCTGGTCATATTTGTATTGTTGTCAGAAAAGACGGTGCTGATCCAGACCCCAGGAGCAGGTTCTTGGATCTCACATAGGAATGAATTCAAGGCGAGTCACAGAGCACAGTGACATAAGCAAGTTTATTGGAAACTACTCTGTTAGAGAGTAGGGCATCCTCAGAAAGCAGGAGGAGGAGGTGCTGGCCTTTGTTAGTGCCTTCCTTAAGACTGGGCACTAGCAAACCAGCAGGAGCTATGATTAAACTTAGAATTGTGCAGAAGTGCTAACTAATGATAGGGGCTATTGATGTTATCAATGACCATTAGTCCTTTAAGGAAACTGTTCTCATTAATGTTATCTTTAAGCAAAGTGAGCAGCACTCTTAGGACACCTGGATATTCCACAGGCCAGGGGAAATATGTTCTGTATAGCCATACATATTCTGTAATTATAACTGGTGGTCAACTTGTAATATGCCTATTTTCAGACTATAGGATTAACCTGAGAGGTGCCTTGTGAGTGCCTAGCTATTCGCTTCAAGATGGAGTCATGCTATCATGTTTTATTAAGCCAGAGACCTGGTAAGCAGGTGTTCCTCTGACAGTATCTTCAACATTCACATGCCTGACACCAAGGTTCATTACATGTTCTATATCAAATGGCCCTGCAACATCAGACCTCACTCTTGGTTTTACAATGAACACCAATTTGTTCAACAACATAGGGTTCCCTAAAGGCTCCATATGCTAGATTTTCATCCTGAAGAAAGAAAACAGATGCCTGGGAAGGTACTTACAAAATAAAATTTATACTGAGACCAGGAATCTGTACCCCTCTCTCCTAATGCTTCCTGTGTTGAGTCCACACTTGCAAGATCATCAGAACACTGAAGACATTGACAGCTGGGGTCCCTGGAAACAATGGCAATTCAAGGAAATTTCTGTCCAGCACACAGCAGGGACTCAACAAAGGGTAGCATAAAGTAAAAGACGAGCCCAGAAGTGACTTTCATTCCCTGCCACTGGAGGAGTTGGTGTGTTGGGATATGGTGGAGGACCTGAGAGATGGCACAAGGAAAGTGGAATGACTTTTACGTGAGGGCCAGTCACTGAGGGCCACAGAAGGCACAGGTGAGGGGCAGAGGCCTCAGTTACCCCAGAGAAGGGACATGGGGCCTGTCAGTGCCTATTGACATCTCCTTGCTGGCTCATCCTTAGGTCTATTTCTGTGACCTGAGGATATTCCAACATCCTTAGAAAGAAAACAATTACTCCTTATCTCGGTGGCAAGAAGGGCTGGGAGAGGGCAGGGTAACTTTCCTCTTCAAATCCACTCTCAGGTCATGCCTCTCATCCCCGGCCTCCAGGAAGGTGCCTGCCTTTTCCTGCCACTGTTCTCTAAGGCCACCCAAAATGTGGAAGCCACTTTGGAACTGGGAAACAGGAAGAGGTTGGAACAGTTTGGAGGGCTCAGAAGAAGACAAGAAAATGTGGGAAAGTTTGGTACTTTCTAGAGACTTGTTGAATGGCTTTGATCAAAATGCTGACAAGGACATGGACAATGAAATCCAGGCTGAGGTTCTCTCAGATGGAGATGAGGAACTTGTTTGGATTGTTTGGAACAGGAGGAAAGTGATTCATTACATTTTAGCAAAGAGACTGGTGGCATTTTGCCCCTGCCCTAGAGATCTGTGGAACTCTGAACTTGAGAGAGATGATTTAGTGTATCTGGCAGAAGAAATTTCTAAGCAGCAAAGCATTCAAGAGGTGATTTGGGTGCTGTTAAAGGCATTCAGTTTTAAAAGCAAAAAAGATGATAAAAGTTCAGAAAATGTGCAGCCTGACAATGCAACAGAAAAGAAAATCTCATTTTCTGAGGAGAAATCCAAGCTGGCTACAGAAATTTGCATAAGGAACAAGAAGCCAAATGTTAATCCCCAAGACAAGGGGCAAAATGTCTTCAGGGCATGTCAGAGGTCTTCACGGAAGTCCCTCCCATCATAGGCCAGGAGGCCTAGGAGGAAAAAGTGGTCTTATGGGCCAGGCCCAGGGTCTCCGTGCTGTATGCAGCCTGGGGACTTGGTGCCCTGCATCCCAGTTGCTCCAGCCATGGCTGAAATGGGCCAATGTAGAGTTTGGGCCATGGCTTCAGAGGGTGCAAACTTCAAGCCTTGGCAGCTTCCACATGGTGTTGAGCCTGCCAGTGCACAGAAGTGAAGAATTCAGGTTTGGCAAATGTCCATCAATGACAGACTGGATTTAGAAAATGTGGCACATATACACCATGGAATACTATGCAGCCATAAAAAAGGATGAGTTCGTATCCTTTATAGGGACATGGATGCAGCTGGAAACCATCCTTCTCAGCAAACTATCGTAAGAACAGAAAACCAAACACTGCATGTTCTCACTCATAGGTGGGAATTGAACAATGAGATCACTTGGACACAGGAAGGGGAATATCACACACCAGGGCCAGTTGTGGGTTGGGGGGAAGGGGGAGGGATAGCATTAGGAGATAACCCAATGTAAATGATGAGTTAATGGGTGCAGGACACTAACATGGCACATGTATACATATGTAACAAACCTGTACATTCTGCACATGTACCCTAGAACATAAAGTATAATTTTTAAAAATTGGGGTTTGGGAACCTCTGGCTAGATTTCAGAGCATGTATGCAAACGCCTGGATGTCCAGGCAGAAGTTTGCTGCACGGGCGAGTCTCTCATGGAGAACCTCTGCTAGGACAGTGTGGAAGGGAAATATGGGGTGCTGGGGCACTGCCTAGCAGAACTATGAGAAGAGGGCCACCATGCTGCCTTTAGGGTCCCATCCCTACCCTTGGCCTTTGGGAGTCTGATTATTATCTTCTTTGGGTTAAATCTGCTTGGTGTTCTATTACCTTCCTGTACTTGCATATCGATATGTTTCTCTAGGTTTGGGAAGTCCTCTGTTATTATCCCTTTGAATAAACTTTCTACCCCTATTCTCTTTCTCTACCTCCTTGTTAAGGCCAATAACTCTTAGAATTGCCCTTTTAAGTCTATTTTCTAGATCCTGAAGGCATGCTTCATTGCCTTTTATTATTTTTTTCTTTTATCCCCTCTATGTTTTTTCAACTGGCCTGTCTTCAAGTTCACTAATTCTTTCTTCTGCTTTATCACTTCTGCTGTTAAGGGAATTCTGATGCATTTTGGAGTATGCCAATTGGATTTTTCAGCTCCAGAATTTCTGCATGATTCTTTCTAATTATTTCAATCTCTCTGTTAATTTTTTCTGATAGAATTCTAAATTTCTTCTCTATATTACCTTGAATTTCCTTGCGTTTCCTCAACACAGCTATTTAAAATTTTCTGTTTGAAAGGTCACATATCTGTTTCTCCAGGATTGGTCCCTGGTCCCTTATTTACTTCATTTGGTGAGGTCGTGTTTTCCTGTATGGTGTTGATGCTAGTAGATGTTCTTTGGTATCTGGGCAATGAAGAGTTATGTATTTATTGTAGTCTTCACTCTCTGGGCTTATTTGTTAGCCATCCTTGTAAGGCTTACCAAATATTTGGAAAGACTTGAGTGTTGTGATCTAAGCTGTATCTGCTCTAGGGGGCACCCCACACCCAGTAATGCTATGGTTCTTGCAGAACCTCGTAGAGGTACCACCCTGATGTTTGGGACAAGATCTGAGAGAATTCTCTGGATTATCATGCAGAGACTCTTGTTCTCTTCCCTTACTTTCTTCCATATATACAGAGTAATTCTGTGTGTTTGTTCTGAGATATCTAAAGCTCGGGGTGGAGTGACACAAGCACCCATGTGACACCACCACTATGACTGCATTGGGTCAGACTTGAAGCCACCACAGTGCTGGGTCTCAACCAAGGCCTGCTGTAACAAGTCCCTGGCTACTGCCTATGTTTGCTTAAGGCCCAAGGGATCTACTATCAGCAGGTAGCAAAGATAGTTACGCCTGTGTCCTTCTGTCAGAGCAGTGAGTTCCCCCAGTCTCTGTGTGGTTCTAGAAGTGCTGTGCAGGAATCAAGGGCTAGAGTCTAAAACCTTAGAAATGTACCTGGTATTCTACTGGATTACTGCTGAGCTGGCACTCACACCACACAACAAATCCTTCCCACTCTTCTCTTCCTTGTCGAAAGACAGAGGAGCCTGACCTCACAGTCACCATCACCCCAGGCCACATGGAGTACCACTAGACTCCCATCTATATTCCCTTAAAGCCCAAGGTCTCTTAAGTCATCTTGTGGTGAATGCTGCCTGGCCTGGGACACACCATTCATATTAGTGGGCTCCCTATTGGACCAGGGCGGGTCCAGAAAATGCCATCCAAGAGTCAAGTCCTGGAATCACAAACCGCAATAGTCCACTTGGTGCTCCACTCCACTGTGGCCGTGCTGGCACCTAACGTGCAAGACAAAGTCTCCATTACTTTTCCTTTCACTTATCTCAAACAGAAGGCATCTCTCTCCATAGCCACCAGAGCTGGGAATGTCCCAAATCTTACCTGAAGCCAGCAAGTCTCAGAGGCTCACCCAAGGCCCTTGATGTAGTACCTGGCTATCAATGCTGGTTATTTGGGGCCCAAGGTCTCTCCAGATGGCAGGTGTTGAATGCTGCCAGCACTGGGTCCTTTCTTTGAAAGCACTGGGTTGCATTCTTGCCCAGGGTCTGTCTAGAAATGTCATATGGGAGCTAGAAATTGAAATGGGGGCCTCCTGATTCTGATCATTGCCCTATCTTGCTGTGGCTGAGCTGGTATCCAAGATGCATTATGAAATCCTTCCCACTCTTCTTCCCTCTCCTCTCCTCAAGTGGAAGAAAGGGGTCTCCTTTGGAACCTCAAGCTGTGCAGCCTGGGGTCAGGGGAGAGGTGATGTCAATATTCCCCTTTGCTGCCCCAGCTTGTGTCTCAGTATGTCACCTGTCCCCTAATCCAGTGCCTCTGGGCCTATTACTGCACTTCCCATAGCCTATGAGGGGCAGTCCCTATGGCCTAGACTTCCTTTTCAAGTTTACTTGGAGACACAGAGCATGGTAGCCCTTGGTGGCAAGGTTTGCGGGCACTCAAGTCAGTTCTGCTGTGATCAGAGATTCCCCTGTGGCACTAGGCCTTGCCTATGAGTTGCAGCTCTTATGGCCTAGACTGCCATTTAAGTTTATTTGGAGACATGTAGTGTTGTAGCCCCTGGTATTGAGGTTTTCCAGCACTCAAGTCAGGATTGCTAGGATCGGTGATTCTCCCGTGGCTAGGGCTGGTTTAAATGCTCCTTCCAAGGATGGGCATCAAATGAGTTTGGTCTGGGTTTTCTTTCTGCTCTAACAGGATAGCACTGAGTTCAGTGCCTCACAATTGCTGTGTTCTCCCTCCCGCAGCACCCAGAGAGGCTTTCAGCACCATGCCTCCACTGCCAGGGTTTGGAGAGCAGTAGTGTCTGTGATTCACAACTATTATTTTTCTACCTCTTCAGTGCCTCTTTCAGCAGTATGAGGTTGAAACCAGGTTAAAGAGTTTTCACCTGATTGTTGGTTCTTATGAACATGTTTTTTGATGCAGAGATAGTTGTTTTGTTTGTTTTTGTTTGTTTGTGGTTTTTTCTTTTTTGAGACGGAGTTTTGCTCTTGTCCAGGCTGGAGTGCAATGGTGCGATCTTGGCTCACTGCAACATCCGCCTCCCGGGTTCAAGCGATTCTCCTGCCTCAGCCTCCCAAGTAGCTGGGGTTACAGGTGCCCACCACCACACCCGGCTGATTTTTTTGTATTTTTAGTAGAGACGAGGTTTCACCATGTCGGACAGGCTGGTCTCGAACTCCTGACCTCAGATGATCCACCCGCTTTGGCCTCCCAAAGTGCTGGGATTACAGTCGTGAGCCACTGCGCCCGGCCAGAGATAGTTGTTAACTTGGTGTCCTGGTGTGAGGTGGGGAAGAGAGAATGATCCGTGAAGCCTTCTACTCCACCATTTATCTCCAACTGCTCCTCAGTGTGTGTGTTTTGTTTGTGTGTTTGTTCGTTGTTTTTTGTTTTGTTTTGTTTTGTTTTTTTGAGATGGGGTCTCACTCTATCACCCAGGTTGGAGTACAGTGGCACAATCTCAGCTCACTGCAAGCTTTGTCTCCCAGGCTCAAGTGATCCACCTACCTCAGCCTCCCAAGTAGCATACACCAACACACTCAGCTAATTTTTTGTATTTTTAATAGAGATCAGGTTTCACCATGTTGCCCAGGCTGGTCCCTAACTCCTGAGCTCAGGTGATCCACCCCCCTCAGCCTACAAAGTGCTAGGATTATGGGCATGAATCCCTGTGCCAGGTTTCATTGCGTGTTTTAAATTCAGTGGCCCAGCAACATCTGACCTCAATCTCTGTTTCTACAATAAACACTGATTTGTTAAACAACATGGGGCTTCCTAGAGGCCCCATACCCTAGACTTTTACCCTGAAGAAAGAAAAATGAGAAACCTGGGGAGTTACCTCATCTACCATTTGTGCTGAGTCCAGGAATCTGCACCCTTTCCCCTAATGCTTTCTGTGTTGAGTCCACACTTGCGACATCATCAGAAAACTAGACACTGAGGATGAGGACCAGGTCATTCAAGGGAATTTCTGTCCAGCACACAGCAGGGGCTCAACAAAGGGAGGGAAAATACGAAAGATGAGTCTAGCAGTGACTCTCACTCCCTGTCACTGGAGTAGTGGGTGTGATGGGACATGGTGGGGGACCTGAGTGATGGCACAGGGAAAGTGCAATGACTTTGAAGTGAAGGTCAGTCACTAAGGGCCACAGAGAGGCCACAGGTGAGGGGAGGAGGCTTCAGTTGCCCCAGGGAGGGGATCTGGGGCCTGTCTGTCAATATGGCTGTTGAGGTCACCTTGCTGGCTTGTCCTTGGATCTATTTCTGTTACCCAAGTCTACTCCAGGACCCTTGGAAAGACAACAATTGCCCCTCACCTTGGTGGCAAGAAGGGACGGGAGAGGGCAGGGATAGTCCAACTTCTCTCTTCAAATCCATTCTCAGGCCATGCCGCTCATCCCCTGATATTCAGGAAGGCACACGCCTCTTCCTCCCACTGCTCCCCAAGGCCACCCAAATCTAGGGAAAGGGCATCTTCAGGAGTGAAAGGGTAAAAACTCTGACACCCACTGTGTAAGTCACTCCATTCCTCCCTCCCAGCAGCTTAGGAGTTCCCATCCCCATTCCTTCTTTCCCCCTTCTTTGCCTCTAAGATCAGACTTCCCTGTTGGGATCTTGTTCTCCTTCTAGCAGAGAATTCCAATATTAGGAGATCTATTCCTGCTCACTCTTTTCTGCCTTCGACTTGTAGTCCTAGAGAGGCTGACAGTGACCTGGATTTCTGGATGGAGTGATTCTGGGTCCTGAGCAAAGGCGGGAACCCAGACTCAGAGAGGGATTGCAATCTCATGTGTCTGGTATCCAAGTGTAACTTCACAAGAACATTCAAATCACTGCACATGGGTGAAACTATCAACTTTTTCAACATCAAAACAATCAAAGGAAGTGCATGCTTTCAAGACAAATAAAAAACTGATTTATTTGTCTTCTGCACAGATCCCTACTGAGGACACCACCTTCCAGCCACTGCTGCTGGGATGACTCGTGAGGCCTATGGGGCCACGTAATGGTTGCGCTCCCGGTCCCAACACCATGTATACAGGGATCTTCAGAGAATGGGTCCCCTCACATCTCCCAAGCCATTTCCACCCCATGGCCCAGACTGGCCCAGAATTAACACACAGCCTGATAAGGAAGCAGGAGGTAATGGCATGTGCTGAGGCTCCTTCCCCCTGCTCACACCCACCCCAGTTGTTAGCACAAGAGGCTTGGACCCTTGAGTGGCCACCTAAGGTGACAATGCGCCCAGGAGCACTATTTGGTTCCTGTTTCTCAGCTGCTTAACTTGAAACTTTCCTACCAACATCTTCAGAGAGCAGAATTATCTCCCAGGAGAATCATGGACAGGAGGTAGTGAAGAAAGTGAGATCAGTGCCCTACTGACCTGACAACAGCCTCCCTCCACTTTATTTCTTTCCCAAGGATACATCACCCCTCATAGCACACCCCAAATCCATGCAACCATGCACCTGATCCTTGGCTTCATAGAGCCTTGGCCGGGCTTGGAGAACCCCAGTAGATAATGGCATCCACCAGGAAGGTGGGCATGTAGCTCATGGGGAGGTAGAGAAGCTTAGCATCCCAGCCGGCTGAGTAGCGAGTGCGGGGGTGGCAGGCAATCAGCGCATGCTCCATGCAGTTGGTCACCAAGGACAAATCCTGTGTGCAAGTCTGCTCCAATTGTTCAGCTGATTTCTTACCTGTTAAGAATGAGAAATGACCCATGTGTATTTCCACCTGTAACCGCTCCTGCTTTGGATTCAACTTAGAGTGGAAAGGGTCTAAGAACTCATGCCACCCCACAACCCCTAGTCAAGCATTGTCTCAAATCTCTTTTATCCAAATTCCCTGAGTTGGAGCCCATCCATGGGAAAGTAACAAGTGTTCCACACTAAGTCATGTTTGTCTCTCTTCAGGAATATCTGGACTGCATAAATGATGGTCTCCTCCCACAGAAGTCTCAGCACATGTAAATCAGCTATCTCTAATGCCAGCTTGTTATCAGTTACCAATGCCTCCCTTTCTGGCTTCACTTTGCTCCTCAATAACGATATTGGGTTCAGATAGACACTGGTCCCAAGTTCTGAGAAGCCTGGATACTTGCTTTTCATGACCAGTTGACCACATAGTACCCATCATGGAAATGGGGCTAAAGGTCTCCACTTTGTGGGTAAGGAAGAGCCTGGAGATCAAACTCTAATGGTCTTCAGACACCAATGGTGGACCAGGGATTCCACATGAGGGTTTGCTTCTCTCCCCACTCTCCACAGCTTACTCACAGGATGCAACAAACTTCTCGCCATAGATCTGCTTGACCTCTGGGCTGGACCGGTCCCAAATCTCCAGGAAGCTCTTTAAGAATCTCTCTTTACTGGTCACAGCAGTCTTGAAATAGCCAGGCTCAATCATAGCCACTTTCACCCCAAAGTAGGATAGTTCCCTCCTGCAAGAAAGAGAAGCAGAGGGGAAAGATTTCAGGGGTCATGGAAGGTAAAACACAAACAATAAAAGTAAAACTATGATAGCACAACATATGAGGACAACGGGTGAGATAGAAAGCTTGGAATATTTATTTTCCAGCAATCAAGGGGTCATAGTTATGATGGAATCATTCCCTCTGTATGGGGTTTCCATATTTTACATACCTGAGCTTTTTAGCCCTAAATCCTACCAATTCCAAAGCAAGGCAGCACCATAGTGCTGTCTCCTCTTATGTCCTTCACATCCAATGGATCACCAGAATTCCTACATTTTGCCTCCTCTCCAGACCTCAGTCCCCTCCCTCCTTTTCCTGCCCCAGGAATCTCCCTGGCCTCTGAGCTGGGTGATGGCAGCTGTCCTCTAAGAAGCATCTGTCTTCAGTCTGGCTCCCCACTTTCAGCCACTGGGCTTCCTGCAGTCAGTGGGTGTCTAGAAGCTGATTAGACCAAGGAGCAAATCCCTTTTTTGGGGGGTTCCACTCCCAACAGCATAAAGCACAGCTCCTGTTCAGGACCCACAGGCCATCAAGGAGCCCACCTATGCCCACCTGCCCAGCATCCCCCACCAGGCCTGGCCTTGACCTTCACCACAAGAGGACTCTGCAGTACATGCAGGTCACTAATGCTCACCCTGGGCCTGGGCTGATGGCATTCCTTCATCCAGGAACCCTTCACAGCCTTCCTTACCAGGCTGCCAGGTGGAGTTCTCAATCCCCAGCTCAGACAGAATCTCCACGACTCTCCCCAACTCAGGTGGGTACCATGGCCAGCAAGGTTGACTTGGTAACCAACCTTATAAGCGTTGGCAGTTGATTCTAGATCTCTTGTCCCTCTCTCAGGTATCAAGTTTCAGGTCACAGACAAAACCTTGTTGTTGATTAAGGACGAATTTTTGTCCACTTAGACGAGGGCCTAAAGCGTCTGTTGTGTGGACTCAGATGCTCTACCCATTGTCAAAGGGGCTCTGGACATGAATTCTGCTAAGAAAGGCCATCTTCTGCATGCTGTCTTTGGGCTCCAGAGAGCCACGAAGGAATGGCCTCAGCGCTTGAAGCATTTCTCTCCCTAGAGAGGAAGAGCCCCAAAGCCAGGCACCCATCTCCTGGTGTGGAAATATCTTTCCCTGTTTCTGACTCAGTGAGTGCTCCTGCATCTGCATGAGCATGTGTGTCTCTGTGGCACTAAGGCATGCCCCAGCTTTACAAGTATTTCAGATTCCAGGTAGGAGGGGTCGGGGTCCATCTACTACAGCAAGAGAGGGGTGTGAGCAAGCCACATGCCCATTGTCAGCTGCCGGGAAAGCCTCCCTGGCCAGGGGACCAACACACACTGTTGTACTGATCTTTCTCTGCTCCTTCTCTAGGGTGCAAAGCATTCTTCCATCCAGTGCTGACTGCCTGGCCTGCCTTTGTGGCTCCAATACCAAGGTGCAATGGGAAGAAGTGTTTAGGGTCCTTCCCTGGGATTAGTCATTGATACACAGTATTCTCCTGTCCTGGGCTTGGGCACCTCAGTACTGTGTTCCTCTTGGCAGGATCAGAAGCCAAAGGTCCAGGTCCAGTTCTGCCTCTGGCAGTTTCTGACCAGGAGATCCATCTAGGGAAGAGGTATCATTCAAGAAACTCTCTGACCTGAGGCCCCTCCTGCCACCCAGCACTCAGGAAGGTGCTTCCCAGTGAATGGCCAGCCCAATCCAGAAAGCGGAAGATGAGGGTGCCCCACATGAAGACAGAGAGGGATCTCATGAAAGGGCCTTACAGGCTGGGATTCAAGGAACTCCCTGGAAAAGACTTCCCCACAAACACAGGAGCAGGAAGACTAGGGCGGGCCCCGTCCCAGACCCATACCTGAGGGAGTCAGAGAAGGCTTCCACGCCGTACTTGGAGATGCAATAGCCTCCACCAAAAAGTGACACCCGGCCACAGATACTGGAGACATTGACCACACGGCCCCTGGCCTTCCTCACTAAGGGCAGCAGGCTCAGAGTCACGTCGATCACCCCCAACAAGTTCACGTCCAGTACCGTCACAAAGTCCTGCTTGGTCAGCAACTCATTGGGGGCCACAGGCAAGGAGATGCCAGCATTATTCACCAGGCCCCAGAGTCCTGGGACAGTGGGAAGATGAGAGAGCATCACTGTGTTGTGCCTGTGCAGGTGGACAGTTAGGATGCAACTCACATCCCAATAAAGTGAAGGCAGAATGACAGGTGTGGGATGGGAAGGAGGGTAAAACAAGCACCACAGTATCTGCAGGGGTGGGGGCTGGACATTCAGCAGCTGGTGGGCCATGGAACCCAGTTCTTTTTCCATTTACTCTTCAGAGCCCAGCCCATTGCCTGAAAGACAATAAGCTATTACCTCTATTTAAGGATTGCATGAAATCATGTTAAAGAACTATTGTCCATATCTGGAAACATGAAGACCAATGTTTGGTTAGTTAAACATGAATGCTGTCGATGTTACAGACATTCACCTGCATTTTCAGGTATGCTAACAGCTTATATAGTGAGTGTTCCGCAACCATCTGTTCATGGAATAAGAGACATGAGAGGGGGAGAGTGAGGGAGAGAGGAAAGACAGAAAAAGACAGACCTGAAATCCTAGGCTTGGGGGAACTTGGAGAACATCCTGTGTTTGATCTCAGGGCACTGGTCTTGAAACATCCTGCATCAATATCCAGTAACATTTTTATAGAAAGCACTGGGGAATTCCAATGCACAGGCTTTGGGAAGAAGGCGAGGTTGCATCACCCCACTCAGTACACAGACTCCACCCTCTGCCCCAGAAAATGTCACCCTCTCCTCCTACTGCATCAGAAGCCCACTCTTCATCCTTCCATCAGTCCCAAGTTCACTCAGCTCTGGGAAAATCTCTCTGGAAGATGCAAATACACAATCCCCAAGACTTCAAGTCAATAGAGTTTTCAACCCACAGAACCAGGGGGCAGGAGCACAGGGTCCCTTGAGTCCGGGCAGGGGTTGGCAGTTGTTGATCTGGAAGGGTTGGCCTAGGCATAAGAATCCATCCCCTGCTCAATAACAGGCCCTGCCCTGATGCAAATGCAGATTCCTCCACCCAGACATCTCAGTTTTAAGAATCCAATCAATACTCACACTTACAGAGATGCTGGCCAATAAAAGTCCACCAAGATGACATTTATGATGATGAAAAGCAGGAAGGAATTTCATATTCAACCACTCAGTATGGATTACATAGGTAAGGCTATTGGAAGGATACAGTACTCTAAATAATTAAATACAATTTTATAAAAACGGTCATTATGGTCAGAAAATGTTCATCTTCTCCAGAGAACTAAGAACAAAATATAAAATCCTAAATATATATAATTGTAAAAAGGACTTCCATGTGGATGACAATTTCAGGGAAACTTTTGTTTTTATCTTTATTCTTTTCAGTATTTTCAACAAAGATCATGTTCTGCATTTATTGTTACATAAAATAAATCCATGTTTCTTTCTTCCCCTGTAATAAGACAGATGAATTAGTGTAGTGAAAAGAAGAAAGAAAGAAAAAGTAATCCCTTACTAGTTCTGCTTTCCTTAAGCAGTCCTTATGCTGATACCCTCCTCTGAAGATGGAGATAGTTGTAGCTCTTGGTGGATGCTGATAGGCCCTAGCAAGAACAAGGTAAAGTGCTGGGAACACAAGCCTGGCTCCAGCACAGCTACAGCCTCCGTGCAACCTTGCAGCCCCGTGCTCCCTTCTCAACCATGCTCCAGCAAGTCTCCAGATCTCTAACCCAGGCTCTCAGCATCAAACAATCCATGACTTCTGCTTAGACAGGAGGGAGAGGATAGAGAGAATTCTGGAGAGAAAATCTCATTAGGGCAAACTCTCCCCAAGACTATACACCTCCAATGTCGGGATAGGTTAAGGATTGGAAAGAGATGGGGCTCAGGCCAGCCTGATTAGTGAGAAATACTAGAAAGCTACTGTCACTTCAACCTGGAAAGACACTGTAGAAATCTTCCCAGGGAGCAGACAGGAGGTGGTCCCTTCAAACAGAGGGAAGACACAGACAGACTTGAGAAATCTGGGTGGTTACCTCTTTCCCCCACGCATTCCTTCACCCACTGGGCAGCTGCAGCAACACTCTCTGTCTTGGTGACATCCAGGGTCACCGTCTCCAGCCTGTCTGAAGTCTGGCCCCTCAGCTGCTCAGCTCCTTTCTCTGTCAGACACGCAGCCAGCACCCGCAAGCCTCGTGCGTCCAGCTGTCTGGCCAGCAGTTTCCCGAAGCCAGAGTCACAGCCCGTGATGAACACATACTTATCTCTCAGGTGGCTCAGCACCTGCCTCTCCCAGTACCAATGCAGAAGGTAGTACAGGCCCACGAAAACTGCCAGGTAGAGCCACATGGCTTTGCAGAGGACAGACACAGACAGGCTGTGGGGGAACCCAGAGTCCGGCCTCTGTTGACACAGGAGGATTTAAGAACACAGAGGGCTGTGGTAGGCAGGGAAACCCTCAGGCATTTTGGTCAGAGTCCTCACTTTCCTCCCTGATGACTGTCTTTCTGCAACATATTTATTCTGGCCCCACTTCTCTGCTCTTTGAACTGCTTCTGCAGTACTCATGCACACCTTTGCACACCCCACGTCCTGCCCAGTAGGAAGATATTATCACTTGGCAATGTGTCCCTAGTCTCCTGATTTCTCTCTGCCTTGCTGTGCCCACTACATGCGTGCTGTGTCCATGAAGGAGCACACACATATATTCACACAGGAACACACACAGAGCCCACACAGGCTCACATACAGCTGCCCACACACACTCTCCATGGAAAACACATCCCTCTACTGTAAGTACAGGGGTCAAAACTGTCTCTACAAATCTCCTACTCCAACACCCCTGGTCCGTGACCTTCTGAACATAGAAAGACCTTATTGGGTAGCTACACATGGTTTCCAGGCAGATTAGGTGGAAATCCCTCTCTGAGCCTGAGTTTCCTCATCCTGCTCAGCACCTTAGAATACCAATCACTCATCAGAAAACTAGGGCACGGTCAGGCTCTCTAGGATGAGAAGGAGTAGACAAAGGGTGGGCAGGAACAGGTTCCCTCCTGCTATAGTAGTTTTTTGGGGCAGAAAGATTGCAGGATCCTATGGTGGTGTCCAACCTCAGAGGTAAAGAAAGCACGGAGAGGATGGGCAAATAGGAACAGCTCCAGTCTGCAGCTCCCAGCGTGATCAATGCAGAAGACGGGAGATTTCTGCATTTCCAACTGAGGTACAGGGTTCATCTCTCTGGGACCAGTCAGACAGTGGGTGCAGCACATGGAGCAGAGTGGTGCATCGCCTCACCCGGGAAGCACAAGGGAACAGGGAATTCCCTTTCCTAGCAAAGGGAAACTGTGACAGACGGTACTTGGAATATTGGGGCACTCCCACCCTAATACTGCAATTTTCCAACGGCCTTAGCAAATGGCACACCAGGAGATTATATCCCGTGCCTGGCTTGGAGGGTCCCATGCCTACGGAGCCTTGCTCACTGCTAGCACTGCAGTCTGAGATCGAACTGCAAGACAGCAGCAAGGCTGGGAGAGGGGTGTCCACCATTGCTGAGGTAAACAAAGCGACCAGGAATCTCGAACTGGGTGGAGCCCACCACAGCTCAAGGAAACCTGCCTGCCTCTATAGACTCCACTTCTGGGGGCAGGGCATAGCTGAACAAAAGGCAGCAGAAACTTCTGCAGACTTAAACATCCCCGTCCGACAGCATGGAAGAGTGTAGTGGTTTTCCCAGGATGGATTTTGAGATCTGAGAATGCACAGACTGCCTCCTCAAATGGGTCCCTGACCCCCAAGTAGCCTAACTGGGAGACACTTCCCAGCAGTGGCTGACTGGCAACTTATACAGCTGGGTGCCCCTCTGAGACAAAGCTTCCAGAGGAAGGATCAGGCAGCAACATCTGCCATTCTGCAATATTTGCTATTCTGCAGCCTCTGCTGGTGATACCCAGGAAAACAGGGCCTGGAGTGTACCTCCAGCAAACTCCAACAGACCTGCAGCTGAGGGTCCTAACTGTTACAAGGAAAACTAACAAACAGAAAGGACATCCACACCAAAATCCTGTCTGTACATCACCATCATCAAAGACCAAAGGTAGATAAAACCACAAAGATGGAGAGAAACCAGAGCAGAAAAGTTGAAAATTCTAAAAATCAGAGCACCTCTTCTCCTCCAAAGGAACGCAGCTCCTCACCAGCAATGGAACAAAGCTGGATGGAGAATGACTTTGACAAGTTGAGAGAAGAAGGTTTCAGATGATCAGTAATTACAAATTTTTCCAAGCTAAAGGAGGATGTTCAAACCCATCACAAAGAAGCTAAAAACCTTGAAAAAAGATTAGATGAATGGCTAACTAGAATAAACAGTGTAGAGAAGCCCTTAAATGACCTGATGGAGCTGAAAACCATGGCATGAGAACTACGAGATGCATGCACAAGCTTCAGTAGATGATTTGATCAAGTGGAAGAAAGGGTAACAGTGATAGAGGTCAAATGAATGAAATAAAGTGAGCTGATGAGCTGAGGAACTAATGACTAATTGAATTTCTCCAGTATAATCAGAATCAATTATTCCCATATGCACAGTGACAACTTTCAAACTTAGACTAGACTTTCCAAGTAATAAACCAACTGTTTAACCCCCAAAGGGACCTTTTTTGGTGACTCTCCAGGAAGCAAGCAGATGGGAATTGTGCTGCAGAGGTCTACGACGGCACTGCCTACTGTGACAGGGGACAATTGTTGTACATTTGTAAGGGCACTGGCTGTGCTGGATATGCCTCAGTTTGTTGAGGGGCCCAAGGCAGGCCACTCTTCCCATATCCCGAGACAGGTTGTCCATATTTGCTAATCTTACAATGACACTGACTTGCCCAGTGATTGCCTTTTTCACAATGGAGGCATACACTGGGGCTTTTCTGTTGTTTGATGGTAGTAGCTCTCACCTTTTGGCTTCCTTTTCTGCATTCCTTTTTTGTGTGTCCAAATTGCACACAATTGAAACAAGAGCCTGAGAAATGGGGCATATTCTTTCTGACTTTTAATCCAGCCATAGCTTGAGCTAAAAGAGTAGCCTTATGTTAAGTTACCTCCAATGCCATTGCAAGCCTTAATATATTCAGCTAACTGAGCCTTCCCTCTCAGGGGTCTAATAGAAGTTTTACACTCTGCATTAGCCTTATTGTATGCAAGCCTCAGCAACGGTGGACAACCATCCTCCTGCTGGGCTGCTGCTTCACAGATCAATCTCAGACTGCCGTACTAGCAGTGAGCAAGGCTCCATGGGTGTGGGACATGCTGAGTCAGGCATGGGATACAATCTTCTGGTGTGCTGTTTGCTAGGACAGTTGGAAAAGCACAGTATTTGTGTAGGAGTGTCCTGTTCTTGCATACAATAAGGCTTGAGCTGCTTGAGCTGTTTTTTCAGTTATGGCTTTATACACAGCCTCTTGGAGCCGAGCAATAGACTCAATATATGATTCTTTAGGTCCCTGTCAGACAGAACTGAAGGAAGGATATTTTCACCCTAAAACATTTATCCTTTCCCATGCTCATAAGCATACAGAGCGCAGTTGAGCAACAGCAATATCCTCCATTACTGCTTGATTTTCTAGTCAACCCCAATCAGGTCTGACTCCCATTAACTGTTCAAAGAAAACAGTCACAGGTGGTTGTGTTCATGTATTTTCCCTTGCCTGAGTTTGAGCTTCATCAACCCACCAGGTTTTAAACTGAAAGTACTGAGATGGAGTGAGAACAGATTTTGTGAAAGTATCCCAATCATATGGTATTAATCTATTATCAAGAGAAAGATTTTAAAATAAAGTTTGCAAAAAAGGAGAGTTTGGCCCATATTGACTAATGGCTTGCTTGAATTCCTTTAACAGCTTAAAAGGAAAGGTAGTCCAATTAGCTATATTCTGTCATCCCTGCTGGATTATAGTTATGGGAAATTGCCATGCTTCAAGGTCTCCCTTGGCTCTAGCCTTTTGAATAGAATTTTGTATAGCACCACCAATGTCTCCAGGTTTTAATGTTGCAACTACAGGAGCAGTAAGGTTTGTAGCTAATTCATCTTCTTGCCCATTAAGGGGAGAGAGAGGAGATGGTCTTTCACTTAATTCAGCAAGTGGTGTTGATGGGTTAGTAAAACACACTTTCTTCAGTTTCCCTTTCTTTTCTTTAATTTCCTCCGTTTTCTGTTCCCCACATTCAGAATCTGAATTTAATTCTTTACACTTGTCCTCCTCTTCCTCATCTGAATCTGCCTCATCATCTGTTTGAAATGGCTCAAGAGCTGCTTTTATTAGCACCCACATTGACCAAATCAAGACTGGAATTTTTGCTCCATCTTTATATGCTTTTTATTTTTTTCAAAAGAAGAAATCATGAAGGTTTATTATAGAAAATATAGACATTACAGAAAATTATTTAAAAGGAAATAAGAATCACTTAAATGCAACTTCTGAGAGGTAATACTATTAATACATGGCATGCAACACAACAATTTTTCTTTGTGTATAATCATATGATTTTTTAAGTGTTTGATACAGAATTAGAATCACACTTTTCAAACTGTTTTTTAGCCTGCTTTTCTCCTGTAATTATAAATGATTAACATTTCATTTGTCTTTATGCAACAGTTCATAGAGTGGACTCTGGATCTAGCCTATCTGAATTTGAATCTTGGCTCTGTCACTTACTGTGTGACCCTTGGGCATGTCCTTTAACTGAAATAGTTTCTGCAAATTCCTCATCTTTAACATAGGGATAATAATGGTTCTTTTCTATTTCCTAGGTGTCTCAGCTGGTTTGAGAAATAAAGGGAAAGAGCACAAGAGAGAGATATTTAAAGCTGGGTGTCCGGGGGAGACATCACACGTTGGCAGGATCTGTGATGTTCCCCAATCTGTAAAACCAGCAAGTTTTTATTTGCGTAATTTATCCCAAGCTCTCATACACACCTTTGTTACTTGTTCCGTGGTAAAAGTATCAAAGTTCAATTGGGCATAAGTATCAGAGGAACTATCAGAGCCTGTGAGCTGAGCTTGTGTAACTAGAATGCCATTAGTCCAATTTAGTTGAGCCTGCAAACCAGCCTCTTCTGACCACCAAGTACGAAACTGTAAATGCTGAGATGGGGTCAGAACAGCTTTTGCCAAGAGGTCCCAGTCTAAAGGAAGTAAAGTGACCACTGTACAAAGAGTTTGTAATACCATTTTAACATAAGGAGAAGTAGGGCCATACTGAGTACAAGCATCCTTAAATTCTTTTAAAAAGGTAAGATTAAGAGGTACATAATGACGCATTTGTACCCCTTGGAAGTTATGTGGGTCTAGCGCAACCAGACAAGTCCACGTGTCTAATCCACTTGTTTCTTTGTTTTGGCATAGTAAGTGTTGCATTGAAGTTTCAAGAGTAGGCATCTGAGATGGAGTTGGCATAGAAGTGACAGGAAAAGCATGCATAGATAAGGGAAACTGAGGCTGAGAGGGTTGGACTGGAATGAGAGTGTGAGAAAGGGGGATTGGGGGAGCAGGAGGAGCACAAGTATACTGGTGATAACTGGCATTCATGTGTGAAGAAGGATATGAAGCAGCAGTCTGAGTGGATGGCAATGTGACCAGCTGAGGACCTGAAATGACAGGAGGCTAAGGGGCTGAAGTGGAAGGGGGAGGGCCTGAAGAATTATAGGTAAATTGTAGCTTGGTCCCGGAGCCATTAGGTGACTCCAGAGGTTTGAAAAGAGAAGAATTAGCGTATATATCGTCCTGGGCTGTGTGAGTTGGGGCCACAGCTGCTGCAAGTACTGGCTCTTGGTGAAAAGAAATAAGATCACCAGCGGGTGACCATAATCCAAAGTCCCCAGTGTTAGACATTGAATTTTCACCATTTTCAGGTGGGGGAGGAGTAGCTGAAAGGCGAGGCTGATCAGATTACGAAGGCCATGTGGGAGAGGAAGGTTGAGGAGGAGGTGGAGGGTTGTCAGTTCAGAAAACTGTGGTAATTATAGGGGGTCACAGGATTGGTATGTCATCAAGATGGCTCATACCAAGGCCCAATCAACCCAAATGGTGACAGGAACATAATTCCCTGTGGAGACCAGTTCCCTGAATGTTGCATCAACACAATCCCATACTTCTACATCTAAGGTTCCTTTTTCAGGAAACCAAGGACAGTATTGTTCCACTGTCCTGAATAGAGTGACCATATTTTCCATGGGCACTCAAACACCACCCTGTTTTAACAGGAGTTTAATATAGCAGAGATAAGCATGATGTTTGGACTCTGCATGACCCATAGTTAACCCAGACCATATACAGACTACTCATCAGTCGTCAGGGAGTCGAACACACATTTCTGTGAACCAAGCTGATGTTGTTTCACTGCATCTGCCAAAGGGAATCAGGTTCCCACATGCACTTAGGAAAAAACAAAGACCACGTTGGCATGCCAGATATCGGGGGAACCCCACCCCCGA
Organism: Macaca mulatta; assembly: GCF_049350105.2. NCBI lineage: Eukaryota > Metazoa > Chordata > Mammalia > Primates > Cercopithecidae > Macaca > Macaca mulatta. The sequence goes on from NC_133416.1 coordinate 64,087,024, forward strand.
TATTTATCATGGGTTGTTTTGTATTTCCTGGGTGTCTCAGCTGGTTTGAGAAATAAAGGGAAAGAGCCAAGAGAGAGAAATTTAAAGCTGGGTTTCCGGGGGAGACATCACATGTCGGCAGGATCCGTGATGTTCCCCGAGCCCCGAGCCGTAAAACCAGCAAGTTTTTATCAGTGATTTTCAAAAGGGGAGGGAGTGCACGAATAGGGTGTGGGTCACAGAGATCACATACTTCACAAGGTAATAAAATATCACAAGGCAAATGGAGACAGGGTGAGATCACAGGACCACTGGATGAGGTGAAATTAAAATTGCTAATGAAGTTTCAGGCACACATTGTCATTGATAACATCTTATCAGGAAACAGGGTTTGAGAGCAGACAACCTGTCTGACCAAAATTTATTAGGCGGGAATTTTCCTCGTCCTAATAAGCCTGGGAGCGCTACAGGACACCGGGGCTTATTTCATCCCTTTGACTTCGACCATAAAAGACGGCTTGCCTTGAGGGGGCCATTCATAGGCCTACCCTCAGGGCACATTCTCTTTCTCAGGGATGTTCCTTACTGAGAAAAAGAATTCAGCAATATTTCTCCTATTTGCTTTTGAAAGAGGAGAAATATGGCTCTGTTCCATCTGGCTCACTGGTGGCCAGAAGTCTTATCTCTGATGTTCCCTGAACATTGCTGTTATCCTGTTCTTCTTTCAAGATGCCCAGATTTCATATTGTTCAAACGCACATGCTCTACAATTCGTGCAGTTGACACAATCATCGGAGGGTCCTGAGGCGACATTCATCCTCCTCAGTTTATGAAGAAGATGATGGGATTAAGAGATTAAAGTAAAGACAGGCATAGGAAATCACAAGGGTATTGATTGGGGAAGTGATAAGTATCCATGAAATCTTCACAATTTATGTTCAGAGATTGCAGTAAATACAGGCATAAGAAATTATAAAAGTATTAATTTGGGGAAGTAATAAATGTCCATGAAATCTTCACAATTTAGGTTCTTCTGCCACGGCTTCAGCCGGTCCCTCTGTTCGGGGTCCCTAACTTCCTGCAACAGATAATAATGGTTCCTACTTCACAAAGTGTTGTCAATATTTAAGTGAGTCAACATTTGCCAAATACTTAGAACAATGCTGGCAAGTAGTGTGGGCTTCATGGGGCTAGCTAAAGCTACTATAACTACTACTACATTTTCTTCTACAACATCATTTTTTAAAATTATACTTTAAGATCTAGGGTACATGTGTATAACATGCAGGTTTGTTACATATGTATACATATGCCATGTTGGTGTGCTACACGAGTTAATTTGTCATTTACATTAGGTATATCTCCTAATGCTATCCCTCCCCCAGTCTCCCACCCCATGACAGGCCACAGTGTGATGTTCCCCACCCTGTGTCCAAGTGTTCTCGTTGTTCATTTCCCACCTATGAGTGAGAACATGCAGTGCTTGGTTTTCTGTCCTTGCAATAGTTTGCTCAAATGATGGTTTCTAGCTTCATCCATGTCCCTACAAAGGACATGAACTCATTCTTTTTTATGGCTGCATAGTATTCCATGGTGTATACGTGCCACATTTTCTTAATCCAGTCTATCATTGATGGACATTTTGGTTGGTTCCAAGTCTTTGCTATGGTGAATACTGCCACAATAAACATACATCTGCATGTGTCTTTATAGCAGCATGATTTATAATCCTTTGGATATATGCCCAATAATGGGATGGCTGGGTCAAATGGTATTTCTAGTTCTAGATCCTTGAGGAATCGCTACACTGTCTTCCATAATGGTTGAACTAGTTTACAGTCCCACCAACAGTGTAAAAGTGTTCCTGTTTCTCCACATCCTCACCAGCACTGTTGTTTCCTGGCTTTTTAATGATTGCCATTCTAACTGATGTGAGATGGTATCTCATTGTGGTTTTGATTTGCATTTCTCTGATGGCCAGTTATGATGAGCATTTTTTCATATGTCTGTTGGCTGCATAAATGTCTTCTTTTGAGAAGTGTCTGTTCATATCCTTTGCCCACTTTTGGATGGGGTTGTTTATTTTTTTTTTTCTTGTAAATGTGTTGGAATTCTTTGTAGATTCTGGATATTAGCCCATTGTCAGATGGGTGGATTGTAAAAATTTTCTCCCATTCTGTAGGTTGCCTATTCACTGTGATAGTAGTTTCTTTTGCTGTGCAAAAGCTCTTTAGTTTAATTAGATCCCATTTGTCAATTTTGGCTTTTGTTGCCATTGCTTTTGGTGTTTTAGTCATGAAGTCCTTGTCGTTGCCTATGTCCTGAATGGTATTGCCTAGGTTTTCTTGTGGGGTTTTTATGGTTTTAGGTCTAACATTTAACTCTTTAATCCATCTTGAATTAATTTTTGTATAAGGTGTAGGAAGGGATTCAGTTTCAGCTTTTTGAATGTGGCTAGCCAGTTTCCCAGCACCATTTATTAAATAGAGAATCCTTTCCCCATTTCTTGTTTTTGTCAGGCTTGTCAAAGATCAGATGGTTGTAGATGTGTGGTATTATTTATGAAGGCTCTATTCTGTTCCATTGGTCTACATCTCTGCTTTGGTACTAGTACCATGGTTTTTTGGTTACTGTAAGCTTGTAGTATAGTTTGAAGTCAGGTAGCGTGATGCCTCCGACATTGTTCTTTCGGCTTAGGATTGTCTTGGCAATACGGGCTTTTTTTGGTTCCATATGAACATTAAAGTAATTTTTTCCAATTCTGTGAAGAAAGTCATTGGTAGCTTGGTGGGAATGGCATTGAATCTATAAATTACTTTGGGCAGTATGACCATTATCAAAATATTGATTGTTCTTATCCGTGAGCACAGAATTTTCTTCTATTTGTTTGTGTCCTCTTTTATTTCATAGAGCAGTGGTTTGTAGTTCTCCTTGAAGAGGTCTTTCACATCCCTTGTAAGTTGGATTCCTAGGTATTTTATTCTCTTTGAAGCAATTGTGAATGGGAGTTCACTCATGATTTGGCTTTCTGTTTGTCTGTTATTGGTGTATAGGAATTCTTGTGATTTTTGCACATCAATTTTGTATCCTGAGACTTTGCTGAAGTTGCTTATCAGTTTAAGGAGATTTTGGGCTGAGACAATGGGATCTTCTAAATATACAATCATGTCATCTGCAAACAGGGACAATTTGGCTTCCTCTTTTCCTGATTGAATACCCTTTGTTTCCTTCTATTGCCCAATTGCCCTGGCCAGAACTTCCAACACTATGTTGAATAGGAGTGGTGAGAGAGGGCATCACTGTCTTGTGCCAGTTTTCAAAGGGAATGCTTCCAGTTTTAGCCATTCAGTATGATATTGGCTGTGGGTTTTTCATAAATAGCTCTTACTATTTTGAGATACGTCCCATCAATACCTAGTTTATTGAGAGTTTTTAGCATGAAGAGCTGTTGAATTTTGTCAAAGGCCTTTTCTGCATCTATTGAGATAATCATGTGGTTTTTGTCTTTGGTTCTGTTTATATGATGGATTATATTTATTGATGTGTGTATGTTGAACCAGCTTTGCATCCCAGGGATGAAGCCCACTTGATCATGGTGGATGAGCTTTTTGATGTGCTGCTGGATTCGGTTTGTCAGTATTTTATTGAGGATTTTTGCATGGATGTTCATCAGGGATATTGGTCTAAAATTCTCTCTTTTTTTATTATGTCTCTGCCAGGCTTTGGTATCAGGATGATGCTGGCCTCATAAAATGAATTAGGGAGGATTCCCTCTTTTTCTATTGATTGGAATAGTTTCAGAAGGAATGGTACCAGCTCCTCTTTGTACCTCTGGTAGAATTTGGCTGTGAATCTGTCTAGTCCTGGACTTTTTTGGTTGATAGGCTATTAATTACTGCCTCAATTTCAGAGCCTGTTCAATTGGTCTACTCAGAGATTCCACTTTTTCATGATTTAGTCTTGGGAGGGTGTATGTGTCCAGGAATTTATCCATTTCTTCTAGATTTTGTAGTTCATTTGTGTAGAGGTGTTTATAGTATTTTCTGATGGTAGCTTGTATTTCCATTTCTGTGGGATCAGTGGTGATATCCCCTTTATCATTTTTTATTGCATCTATTTGATTCTTCTCTCTTTTCTTCTTTATTAGTCTTGCTAGCAGTCTATCAATTTTGTTAATCTTTTCAAAAAACCAGCTCCTGGATTCATTGATATTTTGAAGGATTATTTGTGTCTCTATCTCCTTCATTTCTGCTCTGATCTTAGTTACCCCATTGTCTCAGCCCAAAATCTCCTTAAACTGATAAGCAACTTCAGCAAAGTCTCAGGATACAAAATTGATGTGCAAAAATCACAAGCATTCTTATACACCAATAACAGACAAACAGAGAGCCAAATCATGAGAGAACTCCCATTCACAGTTGCTTCAAAGAGAATAAAATACCTAGGAATCCAACTTACAAGGGATGTGAAGGACCTCTTCAAGGAGAACTACAAACCACTGCTCAATGAAATAAAAGAGGACACAAACAATGGAAGAACATTCTCATGGATAGGAAGAATCAATATCGTGATAATGGCCGTACTGCCCAAAGTAATTTGTAGATTCAATGCCATCCCCATCAAGCTACCAATGACTTTCTTCACAGAATTGGAAAAAATTACTTTAAAGTTCATGTGGAACCAAACAAAAACCCGCCTTGCCAAGACAATCCTAATCCAAAAGAACAAAGCTGGAGGCATCACGCTACCTAACTTCAAACTATGCTACAAGCCTACAGTAACCAAAACACCATGGTACTGGCACCAAAACAGATATATAGACCAATGGAACATAACAGAGCCCTCAGATAATAATACCACACATCTACAACCATCTGATCTTTGACAAACCTGAGAAAAACAAGAAATGGGGAAAGGATTCCCCATTTAATAAATGGTGCTGGGAAAACTGGCCAGTCATATGTAGAAAGCTGAAACTGGATCCCTTCCTTACACCTTATACAAAAATTAATTCAAGATGGATTAAAGACTTAAATGTTAGACCTAAAACCATAAAAACCCTACAAGAAAACCTAGGCAATACCATTCAGAAGACCTCTGACATGCCCTGGAGACATTTTCCCCATTGCCTTGGGGATTAACATTTGGCTTCTGTTCCTTATGCAAATTTCTGTAGCCAGCTTGGATTTCTCCTCAGAAAATGAGATTTTCTTTTCTATTGCATTGTCAGGCTGCACATTTTCTGAACGTTTACCATCTTTTTTGCTTTTAAATCTGAATGCCTTTAACACACCCAAATCACCTCTTGAATGCTTTGCTGCTTAGAAATTTCTTCTGCCAGATACTACAAATCATCCCTCTCAAGTTCAGAGTTCCACAAATCTCTAGGGCAGGGACAAAATGCCGCCAGTCTCTTTGCTAAAACGTAGTGAATCATCTTTGCTCCAGTTTCCAACAAGTTCCTCATCTCCATCTGAGAGAACCTCAGCCTGGATTTCATTGTCCATGTCATTATCAGCATTTTGGTCAAAGGCATTCAACAAGTCTTTAGAAAGTACCAGACTTTCCCACATTTTCCTGTCTTCTTCTGAGCCCTCAGAACTGTTCCAACCTCTTCCTGTTTCCCAGTTCCAAAGTGGCTTCCACATTTTGGGTGGCCTTAGAGAACAGCGGCAGGAAGAGGCAGGCGCCTTCCTGGAGGCCAGGCATGAGAGGCATGACCTGAGAGTGGATTGAAGAGGGAAGTTATCCTGCCCTCTCCCAGCCATTCTTGCCACCGAGATAAGGAGCAATTGTTTTCTTTCCATGGATGCAGGGGTATCTTCAGGTCACAGAAATACACCTAAGGATGAGCCAGCAAGGAGATGTCAATAGGCACTGGCAGGCCCAAGTCCCTTCTCTGGTGCAACTAAGGCCTCTGCTCCTCACCTGTGCCTTCTGTGGCCCTCAGTGACTGGCCCTCACGTAAAAGTCATTGCACTTTCCCTGTGCCATCTCTCAGGTCGTCCACCATATCCCAACACACCAACTCCTCCAGTGGCAGGGAATGAAAGTCACTTCTGGGCTCATCTTTTACTTTATGCTACCCTTTGTTGAGTCCCTGCTGTGTGCTGGACAGAAATTTCCTTGAATTGCCATTGTTTCCAGGGACCCCAGCTGTCAATGTCTTCAGTGTTCTGATGATCTTGCAAGTGTGCACTCAACACAGAAAGCATTAGGAGAGAGGGGTACAGATTCCTGGTCTCAGTATAAATTTTATTTTGTAGGTACCTTCCCAGGCATTTCAGTTTTCTTTCTTCAGGATGAAAATCCAGCATATGGAGCCTTTAGGGAACCCTATGTTGTTGAACAAATTGGTGTTCATTGTAAAACCGAGAGTGAGATCAGATGTTGCCGGGCCATTCAATTTAGAACATGTAATGAACATTGGTGTCAGGCATGTGAATGTTGAAGATACTGTCAAAGGAACACCTGCTTACCAGGTCTCTGGCTTAATAAAACATGATAGCATGACTCTATCTTGAAGCGAATAGATAGGCACTCACAAGGCACCTCTAAGGTTAATCCTATAGTCTGAAAATAGGCACATGTCAAACTGACCACCAATTATAATTACAGAATATGTATGGCTATACAGAATATATATAGTTCCTGCTGGTTGCTAGTGCCCAGTCTTAAGGAAGGCACTAACAAAGGCCAGCACCTCCTCCTCCTGCTTTCTGAGGATGCCCTACTCTCTAACAGAGTAGTTTCCAATAAACTTGCTTATGTCACTGTGCTCTGTGACTCGCCTTGAATTCATTCCTATGTGAGATCCAAGAACCTGCTCCTGGGGTCTGGATCAGCACCGTCTTTTCTGACAACAATACAAATATGACCAGGGAGGGTCCTCAGGAGGCTCCAAGCCCCTGAATGCTCTTGTGCCAGATCAATCAAGGTCAAGCTATGTTGTCACTCCCAAAGCAAAGCAAAAGCTTGATATTTAATCTGAAGCCTCCATAGTGTGGAGGCTTTGATTATTTTACCCTCTTGACATACACTTGCCTGTGCACAGACACACATACACAAAGCCAACCACACACACAAAACAAAAATGAATAAATGATTGCTGATTTAATTCATCACTCACTGGGTAGGTGTGCAGGAGGTGTGACTCACCCCAGGAGTCCTCTCTCGAGAGGCAGATCATGGTGAGGGCACACACTTTGGCCTGGGCTCCCCTGAAGGTGAGGTTGCACTGAAACTGGACCCACGGCCCACATCATCTCCTGTGAGCCATAGGTGGAGCATTGACACCACAGAGCAATAATGGCCATGAAAAGTCTAGTGAAAACCAGTCCAAGGCCCCTATTTCTGACCCTTAGCAAAATAAGGGTCTCTCCTTTTCTCCTCCTTCCAGGCCTCTTTCCTCAGACAGGGAGCCAGGTCCAGTCTGAGGGACCTGTGCAGGGACTGGGGCCCAATCCCACAGAGGCCAGGGGAGCCACAGAAGCTGCCTCACTCCTTCTCTTTGCTGTCCTGGTCCTCTCTCAGGAGCATGGGGTCTTTGAGTCCCAACATCAAGAGTCTTCCCTTCTGGCCCCTGATCTTGGCCCTTACCTGTGCACCATAGGGGACATAGGGTCTTATGTTTGAGCTGCCCAATTCTCCTTGTTTGGTGCCCTGCAATAAATAGCTCACTTTCCCTTGCCGCTATCCCGATGTCAGTGTTTGGCTTTGCTGTGCAGGGCGAGAGAACCTCGGTGCAGTTCCAAGACACCCTGATGCTGCCCTAGTAACCCTGGCTGATTCAGACTTAAGCCTCAGTCACTCATTTTGGTTGTCGAAGGACTTAGGTAGCGGGCAAGAAATCTGCAAGCCAGAGGCAAATCTGAGGGATTTCATATTCGGGGTAAGGGGATGTCTCCCAGACACCTCTTCCCTCTCACTGCCCCCTCTGGGACTTCCAGGGATTGCTCCCAACTGGAGTGTCTGGGGAGCAGCTGTCACCCCAGGCAAGGGTCCTGTTACTCTCAGGAGGAGTAAGAGTGGAGCAGTGGGTGTGAAGGTTGGGAAATATCTCTGTGCATGGCCCTTGACAACATACAGTTGAAGGAAACCCTGGTCACTGAGAAGATTCTGGATGTGGGCCCTGGCAGGGGAGGGCAGAGGGCAGTGCAGCCAGCACCCAGGGCTGGGCACAGGGCATATCCAGAGGTGAGCGGGTGAGCCGTGGGACTCTTCCATGTGGAAGTCCTTCCATTCACCTTCCCAGCAGCCCTGGGTGTTTCCTTCCTGTGGGTTCCAAGTCTCCATTCCCTTCTCTCTGCTTATTCATTTATTTATTTATTATTTTTATTATTATACTTTAGATTCTTGGGTACATATGCACAATGTGCAGGTTTGTTACATAGGTATACATGTGCCATGTTGGTTTTCTGCACCCACTAAGTCATCATTTACATTGGGTATTTCTCCTAATGCTATCCCTCCCCCAGTGTCCCACGCCATGACAGGCCCTGGTGTGTGATGTTCCCCTCCCTGTGTGCAAGCACTCTCATTGTTCAATTCCCACCTATGAGTGAGAACATGCGGTGTTTCGTTTTCTGTCCTTGTGATAGTTTGCTCAGAATGATGGTTTCCAGCTTCACACATGTCCCTACAAAGGACATAAACTCATCCTTTTTATGGCTACATAGTATTCCATGGTGTATATGTGCCACATTTTCTTAATTCAGTCTGTTATTGATGGACATTTGGGTTGCTTCCAAGTCTTTGCTATTGTGAGTAGTGCCGCAATAAACATGCATGTGCGTGTGTCTTTGTAGTAGACTGATTTATAATCCTTTGGGTATGTACCCAGTAATGGGATCACTGGGTCAAATGGTATTTCTAGTTCTAGATCCTTGAGGAATTGCCACACTGTCTTCCACAATGGTTTAATTAATTTTCACTCCCACCAACAGTGTAAAAGTGTTCCTGTTTCTCCACATCCTGTCCAGCACCTGTTGTTTCCTGACTTTTTATTGATTGCCATTCTAATTGGTGTGAGATGATATCTCATTGTGGTTTTGATTTGCATTTCTCTGATGGCCAGTGATGATGAGCATTTTTTCATGTGTCTGTTGGCTGCATAAATGTCTTCTTTTGAGAAGTGTCTGTTCATATCCTTTGCCCACTTTTTGATGGGGTTGTTTGTTTTTTTCTTGTAATTTTATTGGAATTCTTTGTAGATTCTGGATATTAGCCCTTTGTCAGATGGGTAGATTGTAAAAATTTTCTCCCATTCTGTAAGTTGCTGTTCACTCTGATGGTAGATTCTTTTGTTGTGCAGAAGCTCTTCAATTTAATTTGATCCCATTTGTCAATTTTGGCTTTCGTTGCCATTGCTTTTGGTGTTTTAGTCATGAAGTCCTTGCCCATGCCTATGTCCTGAATGGTATTGCCTAGATTTTCTTGTAGGGTTTTTATGGTTTCAGGTTTAACATTTAAGGCTTTAATACATCTTGAATTAATTTTTGTATAAGGTATAAGGAAGGGATCCAGTTTCAGCTTTCCACATATAGCTAGCCAGTTTTCCCAGTACCATTTATTAAATAGGGAACCTTTCCCCATTTCTTGTTTTTTTTTTCAGGTTTGTCAAAGATCAGACGGTTGCAGATGTGTGGTGTTATTTCTGAGGCCTCTGTTCTGTTCCATTGGTATACATACCTGTTTTGGTATGAGTACCACATGCTGTTTTTGATACTGTAGCTTTGTAGTAGAGTTTGAAGTCAGGTAGCATGATGCCTCCAGCTTTGTTCTTTTGGCTTAGGATTGTTATGACAATGCAGGCTCTTTTTTGGTTCCATATGAACTTTAAAACAGTTTTTTCCAATTCTGTGAGGAAAGTCATTGGTAGCTTGACGGGGATGGCATTGAATGTATTAATTACCTTAGGCAGTATGGCCATTTTCACGATATTGAATCTTCCTATCCATGAGCATGGAATGTTCTTCCATTGTTTGTGTCCTCTTTTATTTCATTGAGCAGTGGTTTGTAGCTCTCCTTGAAGAGGTCCTTCACATCCCTTGTAAGTTGGATTCCTAGGTATTTTATTCTCTTTGAAGCAATTGTGAATGGAAGTTCACTCATGTTTTGGCTGTCTGTCTATTATTGGTGTATAGGAATGCTTGTGATTTTTGCACGTTGATTTTGTCTCCTAAGACTTTGCTGAAGTTGCTTATCAGCTTAAGGAGGTTTGGGGCTGAGACCATGGGGTTTTCTAAGTATACAATCATGTCATCTGCAAACAGGGACAATTTGACTGCCTCTTTCCCTAATCGAATACACTTTATTTCTTTCTCTTGCCTGATTGCCCTGGCCAGAACTTCCAACACTATGTCGAAAAGGAGTGGTGAGAGAGGGCATCCCTGTCTTGTGCTAGTTTTCAACGGGAATGCTTCCAGTTTTTGCCCATTCAGTATGATATTGGCTGTGGATTTTTCATAAATAGCTCTTATTATTTTGAGATACCTCCCATCAATACTGAATTTATTGAGAGTTTTTAGCATGAAGGGCTGTTGAATTTTGTCAAAGGCCTTTTCTGCATCTGTTGAGATAGTCATGTGGTTTTTGTATTTGGTTCTGTTTATATGATAGATTACGTTTATTGATTTGCGTATGTTGAACCAGCCTTGCATCCTAGGGTTGAAGCCCACTTGATCATGGTGGATGAGCTTTTTGATGTGCTGCTGGATTCGGTTTGTCAGTATTTTATTGAGGATTTTTGCATGGATGTTCATCAGGGATATTGGTCTAAAATTCTCTCTTTTTTTATTATGTGTCTGCCAGGCTTTGGTATCAGGATGATGCTGGCCTCATAAAATGAATTAGGGAGGATTCCCTCTTTTTCTATTGATTGGAATAGTTTTAGAAGGAATGGTACCAGCTACTCCTTGTACCTCTGGTAGAATTCGGCTATGAATCTGTCTAGTCCTGGACTCTTTTTTGTTGATAGGCTATTGATTATTGCCTCAATTTCAGAGCCTGTTATTGATCTATTCAGGGATTCAACTTCTTCCTGGTTTAGTCTTGGAAGGGTGTATGTGTCCAGGAATTTATCCATTTCTTCTAGATTTTCTAGTTTATATGTATAGAGGGGTTTATAGTATTCTCTGATGGTAGTTTGTATTTCTGTGGGATCGGTGTTGATATCCTCTTTATCTTTTTTTTTTTTTTGAGATGGAGTCTCGCTTTGTTGCCCAGGCTGGAGTGCAGTGGCGTGATATTGGCTCACTGCAAGCTCTGCCTCCCGGGTTCACTCCATTCTCCTGCCTCAGCCTCCCGAGTAGCTGGGACTACAGACGCCCATCACCATGTTTGGCTAATTTTTTGTATTTTTAGTAGAGATGGGGTTTCACCATGTTAGCCAGGATGGTCTCGATCTCCTGACCTTGTGATCCGCCCGCCTCGGTCTCCCAAAGTGCTGGGATTACAGGCATGAGCCACCACACCCGGCCCCCTTCATCATTTTTTATTGTGTCTATTTGATTCTTCTCTGTTTTCTTCTTTATTAGTCTTGCTAGTGGTCTATCAATTTTGTTGATTTTTCACAAAATCAGCTCCTGGATTCATTGATTTTTTGAAGGGTTTTTTGTGTCTCTATCTCCTTCAGTTCTGCTCTGATCTTAGTTATTTCTTGCTTTCTGCTAACTTTTGAATGTGTTTGCTCTTGCTTCCCTAGTTCTTTTAATTGTGATGTTAGGGTGTTGATTTTAGATCTTTCCTGCTTTCTTTTGTGGGGGCATTTAGTGCTATAAATTTCCCTCTACACACTGCTTTAAATGTGTCACAGCAATTCTACTATGTTGTATCTTTGTTCTCACTGGTTTCAAGGAACATCTTTATTTCTGCCTTCATTTCGTTATGTACCCAGGAGTTCTTCAGGAGCAGGTTGTTCAGTTTCCATGTAGTTGAGTGGTTTTGAGTGAGTTTCTTAGTCCTGAGTTCTAGTTTGATTGTACTGTGGTCTGAGACACAGTTTGTTATAATTTCTGTTCTTTTAAATTTGCTGAGGAGTGCTTTACTTCCAACTATGTGGTCAATTTTGGAATAAGTGTGCTATGGTGCTGAGAAGAATGTATATTCTGTTGATTTGGGATGGAGAGTTCTGTAGATGTCTATTAGGTCCACTTGGTGCAGAACTGAGTTCACTTCCTGGATATCCTTGTTAACTTGCTGTCTCATTGATCTGTCTAGTGTTGACAGTGGGGTGTTAATGTCTCCCATTATTATTGTGTGGGAGTCTAAGTCTCTTTGTAAGTCTCTAAGGACTTGCGTTATGAATCTGGGTGCTCCTGTATTGGGTGCATATATACTTAGGATAGTTAGCTCTTCTTGTTGAATTCATCCCTTTACCATTACATAATGGCCTTCTTTGTCTCCTTTGATCTTTGGTGGTTTAAAGTCTGTTTTATCAGAGACTAGGATTGCAACCCCTGCCTTTTTTTTGTTCTCCATTTGCTTGGTAGATCTTCCTCCATCCCTTTATTTTGAGCCTTTGTGTGTCTCTGCATGTGAGCTGGATCTCCTGAATGCAGCACACTGATGGGTCTTGACTCTTTGTCCAGTTTGCCAGTCTGTGTCTTTTAATTGGAGGATTTAGCCCATTTACATTTAAGGTTAATATTGTTGTGTGTGAATTTGATCCTGTCATTATGATGTTAGCTGGTTATTTTGCTCATTAGTTGATGCAGTTTCTTCCTAGCTTCGATGGTCTTTGCATTTTGGCATGTTTTTGCAGTGGCTTGTACTGGTTGTTCCTTTCCATGTTTAGTGCTTCCTTCAGGAGCTCTCGTAAGGCCTGGTGGTGACAAAATCTCTCAGCATTACGTGTCTGTACAGGATTTTATTTCTCCTTCATTTATGAAGCTTAATTTGGCTGGATATGAAATTCTGGATTGAAAATTCTTTTCTTTAAGAATGTTGAATATTGGCCCACACTCTCTTCTGGCTTGTAGAATTTCTGCCAAGAGATCTGCTGTTAGTCTGATGGGCTTCCCTTTGTGTGTAACCTGACCTTTCTCTCTGGCTGCCCTTTTTTTCCTTCATTTCGACTTTGGTGAATCTGACAATTATGTGTCTTGGAGTTGCTCTTCTAGAGAGATATCTTTGTGGCGTTACCTGTATTTCCTGAATTTGAATGTTGGCCTGCCTTGCTAGGTTGGGGAAGTTCTCCTGGACAATATCCTGCAGTGTTTTCCAATTTGGTTCCATTCTGCCCGTCACTTTCAGGTACACCAATGAGATGTAGATTTGGCCTTTTCACATACTCCCATATTTCTTGGAGGCTTTGTTCGTTTCTTTTTACTCTTTTTTCTCTACACTTCTCTTCCTGCTTCATTTCATTCATTTCATCTTCAATCACTGATACCCTTCCTTCCAGTTGATCGAATTGGTTACTGAAGCTTGTGCATTCATCACATAGTTGATGTGCCATGGTTTTCAGCTCCATCAGGTCATTTAAGGACTTCTCTACACTGGTTATTCTAGTTAACCATTTGTCTAGTCTCTTTTCGAGGTTTTAACTTCTTTGCGATGGGTTCGAACTTCCTCCTTTAGCTCGGAGAAGTTTGATCATCTGAAGCCTTCTTCTCTCAACTCATCAAAGTCATTCTCCGCCCAGCTTTGTTCCATTGCTGGTGAGGAGCTGCGTTCCTTTGGAGGGGGACAGATGCTCTGATTTATAGAATTTTCAGCTTTTCTGCTCTGTTTTTCCCCCCATCTTTGTGGTTTTGTTTACCTTTGGTCTTTGATGATGGTGATGTACAGATGGGGTTTTGGTATGGATGTCCTTTCTGTTTGTTAGTTTTCCTTGTAACAGTCAGGAACCTCAGCTGCAGGTCTGTTGGAGTTTGCTGGAGGTCCACTGCAGACCCTGTTTGCCTGGGTATCAGCAGCAGAGGCTGCAGAACAGCGAATATTGCTGAACAGCAAATGTTGCTGACAGATCATTCCTCTGGAAGCTTCATCTCAAAGGGGTAACCGGCCATGTGAGGTGTCAGTCTGTCCCTACTGGGGGGTGCCTCCCAGTTACGCTACTCAGGGGTCAGGGACCCACTTTAGGAGGCAGTCTGTCTGTTCTCAGATCTCACACTCTGTACTGGGAGAACCACTATTCTCTTCAAAGCTGTCAGACAGGGACATTTAAATCGGCAGAGGTTTCTGCAGCCTTCTGTTCGGCTATGCCCTGCCCCCAGAGGTGGAGTCTACAGAGGCAGGCAGCCCTCCTTAAGGTGTGGTGGGCTCCACCCAGTTCGAGCTTGCTGGCTGCTTTGTTTACCTACTCAAGCCTCAGCAATGGCGGGCGCCCCTCCCCCAACCTTGCTGACACATTGAGTGAGGCTCCGTGGGTGTGGAACCCTCTGAACCAGACAAAGGATATAATCTCCTGGTGTGCCGTTTGCTGAAACCCTTGGAAAAGCACAGTATTAGGGTGGGAGTGACCCAATTTTCCAAGTGCTGTCTGTCACGGCTTCCCTTGGCTAGGAAAGGGAATTCCCTGGCCCCTTGCAATTCCCGGGTGAGGCGATGCCTTGCCCCGCTTTGGTTCTCACTCGGTGGGCTGCACCCACAGTCCTGGACCCACTGTCTGACACGCCCCAGTGAGATGAACCCGGTACCTCAGTGGGAAATGAGGAAATCACCTCTTCTGCGTCACTCGCGCTGGGAGCTGTGGACTGGAGCTATTCCTATTTGGCCATTTTGGATCCCCAGCATTCAGTTTTAAAAGCCAAAAAGATCATAAAAGTTCAGAAAATGTGCAGGCTGACAATGCAATAGAAGAGAAAATCTCATTATCTGAGGAAAAATCCAAGCTGGCTACAGAAATTTGCACAAGGAACAAGAAGCCAAATATTAATCTCCAAGATAATGGGGAAAATGTCTCCAGGGCATGTCAGAGGTCTTCATGGAAGTCCCTCCCATCATAGGCCAGAGGCCTAGGAGGAAAAAGTGATCTCATGGGCCAAGTCCAGGGTCCCTGTGCTGTATGCAGCCTAGGGACTTGGTGCCCTGCATCCCAGTTGCTCCAGCCATGGCTGAAAGGGGCCAATGTAGAGCTTCATCCGTGGTTTCAGAGGGTGCAAGCCTCAAGCCTTGGCAGCTTCACCATGGTGTTGAGACTGCCAGTGCACAGAAGTCAAGAATTGGGGTTTGGGAACCTCTGGCTAGATTTCAAAGCATGTAAGCAAACACCTGGATGTCCAGGCAGAAGTTTGCTGCAGAGGCATGTCTCTCATGGAGAACTTCTGCTAAGACAGTGTGGAAGGGACATGTGGGGTGCTGGGGCACTGCCTAGCAGAGCTGTGAGAAGAGGGCTATCATCCTCCAGACCCCAGAATGGTAGATCCACTGAGAGCTTGCAGTGTGCACCTGGAAAAGCCACAGATGCTCAACACCAGCCTAGATTGCTTTTCTATGTTTGTGAAAAATGTCGTTGGTATTTTGATGATGATTTCATTGAATCTGTACATTGCTTTGGGTAGTATGGCCATTTTAATAATATTGTATTGATTCTTCCCATTCATGAATGTAGGCTATTTTTCCATTTTTTGGTGTCCTGTTCAATGTTTTGCCTCAGTGTTTTATAGTTTTCATTATAGAGATCTTTCACTTCTTTGATTAAGTTAATTCATATGTATTCAATTTTATTTGTGGCTATTGTAAATGGGATTACTTTTTAAATTTCTTTTTCATGTTGTTCATTGTTGGTATATAGAAATACTACTGATTTTTGTATGTTGATTTTGTGTCCTACAAAATTTTGTGTCTCTTCTAGATTTTCCAATTCATTCACATATAATTGCTCCTAGTAGCCACTAATGATCCTTTGAATTTCTGCAGTACCAGTTGTAATGTCTCCTTTTTCATTTCTGACTTTATTTATTTGAATATTCTTCTTTTTTTTTTACTTTTGCTTAGTCTGACAAAAGATTTGTCAATTTTGTTTAACTTTAAAATAGCAAGTTTTTGTTTCATTGATCCTTTGTATAGTTTTTAAAATTTCAATTTCATTTGTTTCTGCTCTGATCTTTATTTCTTTTCTTCTACTAATTTTGAGTTCGGTTTGCTCTTGCTTTTCTAGTTCTTTAAGATACATTGTTAGGTTATTCATTTGAAGTTTTCCTTTCTTTTTTTTTTTTTTTTTTTTTGATGTAGGCACTCATAGCTATAAATTTCCCTCTTAGTTCTGCTTTTGTTATATCACATAGGTTTTCATATATGGGGTTTCCATTATCATTTGTTTTTAGACATTTTTCCATTTTCTTCTTAATTTCTTCATTGACCCACTGGTCTCTCAGGAGCATATTTTAAAATTTCTACATATTTGTGTAGTTTCCAAAATTCTTCTTCTTATTTCCAGTTTCATTCTATTGTGATCAGAGAAGATGCTTGATATTATTTCAATTTTTTCAGTGATTTAAGACTTATTTTGTGATCTAACATGGGGTCTATCTTTGAGAATGATCCATGTGCTGAGGAAAAGAATGTGTGTTCTGCAGCCATTGGAAGAGATGTTCTGTAAATATCTATTGGATTCATTTGGCCTACAGTGCAGATTAATTCTGATGTTTCCCTGTTGATTCTTCTGTCTGGAAGTTCTGTCCAATGCTGAAAGTGGAGTGTTGGAGTCTCCAACTATTATTGTATTGGGACCTATCTCTCTCTTTAGCTCTAATAATATTCCCTTTATATATCTGGGTGCTTCTGTGTTGGGTGCATATATTACATATTTAAAATTATTCTTCTATCCTCTTGCTGAATTGAGCCCTTTACCATTATATAGTGACCTTCTTTGAAATCTATTTTATCTGAGATAAAACTCCTGCTCTTTTTGGTTTCCATTGGCAAGAAATATCTTTTTCCATCCCTTTATTTTCAGTCTATGTTTGTCTTCATAGGTGAAGTGTTTCTTCTGTAGGCAACAGATCAATGGATCTTGATTTTTCATCCATTCAGCCAGTCTATGTCTTTTGATTGGTCAGTTTAGGATATTTACATTGTGTGCTGTTATTGATGGGTAAGGACTTCTGTCATTTTGTTATTTGTTTTCTGGTTGTTTTATAAACTTCTTTCCCTTCTTTCTTTCCTTCTTGTCTTTTTCTAGTGAAGATACTCTGCTCTGGAGATATGACTTAGTTTCTTGCTTTTTATTTTTTGTGCATCCATTGTGTTCTTTGGCTTGAGGTTACCATGAGGCTTGCAAATACTATCTTATAACCCATTATTTTAACCTGATAACAACTTAACACTATTTGCATAAGCAAACAAACAAGCACAAAGAAAATTAATAAAAACTCTACACTTTAACTTTGTTCCCCAACTTTTTAACTTTTTATTGTTCCTGTTTATAGCTTATTGTACTGACTATGTCTTGAAAAGTTGTTTTAGTTACTTTTTGTGATTCATTCATCATTTACTCTTTCTACTTAGCATAAGAGTAGTTTACACACCACAGTTACAATGTTATAATATTCTGTGTTTTTCTGTGTACTTGCTATTACCAGTAAGGTTTGTACCTTCAGGTACTATGTATTGCTCATTCATGTCCTTTTCTTTCTTACTAAAGTACTCTCTTTAGCATTTCTTGTACAGCAGGTCTGGTATTGATGAACTCCCTCAATTTTTGTTTGTCCAGGAATGTCTTTCTTTCTCCTTTATGCTTGAACAATATTTTCACCACATATACTACTATAGTATTATAGGGTAAAAGCTTTTTTCTTTAGCACTTTAAATTGTTATGCCACTGTCTCCTGGCCTGTAAGGTTTCCAGTGAAAATCTGCTGCCAGATGTATTGGGGCTCCATTGTATGTTAGTCATTTCTTTCCTCTTGCTGTTTTAGGGTCCTTTCTCTACCCTTGGCCTTTGGGAGTTTGATTATTATCTTCTTTGGGTTAAATCTGCTTGGTGTTCTATTACCTTCCTGTACTTGCATATTGATATCTTTGTCTAGGTTTGGGAAGTCCTCTGTTATTATCCCTTTGAATAAACTTTCTACCCCTATTATCTTTCTCTACCTCCTCATTAAGGCCAATAACTCTTAGAATTGCCCGTTTAAGTCTATTTTCTAGATCCCGAAGGCATGCCTCATTGTTTTTTATTATTTTTTCTTTTATCTCCTCGATGTGTTTTCAACTAGCCTGTCTTCAAGTTGACTAATTCTTTCTTCTGCTTTATCACTTCTGCTGTTAAGAGACTCTGGTGCATTCTTGAGTATGCTAGTTGCATTTTTCAGCTCCAGAATTTCCGGGGGATTCTTTTTAATTATTTCAATCTCTTTGTTAGAATTTTCTGATAGAATTCTAGGTTTCTTCTCTACATTACCTTGAATTTCCTTGAGTTTCCTCAACACAGCTATTTAAAATTTTCTGTCTGTGAGGTCACATAGCTGTTTCTCCAGGATTGGTCCCTGGTCACTTATTTAGTTCATTTGGAGAGGTCGTGTTTTCCTGTATGGTGTTGATGCTAGTAGATGTTCTTTGGTATCTGGGCATTGAAGAGTTATGTATTTATTGTAGTCTTCACTCTCTGGGCTTATTTGTTAGCCATCCTTCTTGTAAGGCTTACCAAATATTTGGAAAGACTTGAGTGTTGTGATCTAAGCTGTATCTGCTCTAGGGAGCACCCCACACCCAGTAATATTATGGTTCTTGCAGAACCTCACAGAGGTACCACCCTGATGTTTGGGACAAGATCTGAGAGAATTCTCTGGATTATCACACAGAGACCCTTGTTCTCTTCCCTTACTTTCTCCCATATGTACAGAGTAACTCTGTGTGTGTTTGTTCTGAGATATTGAAAGCTTGGGGTGGAGTGACACAAGCACCCGTGTGTCACCACCATGACTGCATTGGGTCAGACTGGAAGCCACCACAGTGCTGGGTCTCACCCAAGGCCTGTTGTAACCAGTCCCTGGCTACTGCCTATGTTTGCTCAAGGCCCAAGGGATCTACAATCAGCAGGTAGCAAAGATAGTTATGCCTGTGTCCTTCTGTTAGAGCAGTGAGGTCCCACAGTGGGACTTCTGGTCCCCCAGTCTCCGTGTGGTTCCAGAAGTGCTGTGCAGGAATCAAGGGCTAGAGTCAAAAACCTTAGAAATGTACCTGGTATTCTACAGGATTGCAGCTGAGCTGGCACTCACACCACCCAACAAATCCTTCCCACTCCTCTCTTCCTTGTCCAAAGGCAGAGGAGCCTGACCTCATAGCCACCACCACCCCAGGCCACATAGAGTACTGCTAGACTCCCATCTATATTCCCTTAAAGCCTAAAGTCTCTTAAGTCATCTTGTGGTGAATGCTGCCTGGCCTGGGACACACCATTCATGTTATGGGCTCTCAATTGGCCCAGGGCAGGTCCAGAACATACCACCCAAGAGTCAAGTCCCAGAATCACAAACCACAATAGTCCACTTGGTGCTCCACTCCACTGTGGTTGTGCTGGCACCTAACGTGCAAGGCAAAGTCTCCTTTACTTTTCCTTCCACTTATCTCAAACAGGAGGTGTCTCTCTCCATAGCCACCACAGCTGGGAATGTCCCAAGTCTCATCTGAAGCCAGCAAGTCTCAGAGGCTCACCCAAGGCTCTTGATGTAGTACCTGGCTATCAATGCTGGTTATTTGGGGCCCAAGGTCTCTTCAGATGGCAGGTGTTGAATGCTGCCAGCACTTGGTCCTTCCTTTGAAAGCACTGGGTTGCCTTCTGGCCCAGGGTCCATCCAGAAATGCCGTATGGGAGCTAGGGATTGAAATGGAGGCCTCCTGACTCTGATCATTGCCCTATCTTGCTGTGGCTGAGCTGGTATTCAAGATGCATGATGAAATCCTCCCCACTCTTCTTCCCTCTCCTCTCCTCAAGTGGAAGAATGGGGTCTCCTTGGGAATCTCAAGCTGTACAGCCTGGGATTAGGGGAGGGGTAATGCCAACATTCCCCTTGGCCGCCCCAGCTTGTGTCTCAGTAGGTCACCTGACCCTGTAATCCAGTGCCTCTGGGCCTAGTTCTGCACTACCCCTAGACTATGAGGGGCAGTCCTTGTGGCTTAGACTGCCTTTCAAGTTTACTTGGAGACACAGAGCATTGTAGTCCTTGGTGGCAAGCTTTGCGGGCACTCAAGTCAGGTCTGCTGTGATCAGAGATTCCCCTGTGGCACTAGGCCTCGCCTATGAGTTGCAGTTCTTATGGCCTAGACTGCCATTTAAGTTTACTTGGGGGACATGGAGCATTGCAGCCCTTGGTATCGAGGTTTGTAGGCACTCAAATCATGACTGCTAGGATCGGTGATTCCCCTGTGGCTAGGGCTGGTTTAAATGCTCCCTCTATGGACGGGCATCAGCTGAGTTTGGTCTGTTTTTTCTTTCTGCTCTAACAGGATAGCACTGAGTTCAGTGCCTCACAATTGCTGTGTTCTCCCTCCCGCAGCACCCAGAGAGGCTTTCAGCACCATGCCTCCACTGCCAGGGTTTGGGGAGCAGTAGTGTCTGATTCACGACTCTTTTTTCTACCTTTACAGTACCTCTTTCAGCAATGAGGTTGAAACCAGGTTAAAGAGTTATCACCTGACTGTTGGTTCTTCTGAAGGTGTTTTTTGATGTGGAGATAGTTGTTAACTTGGTGTCCTGGTGTGAGATGGGGAAGAGAGAATGATCCGTGAAACCTTCTATTCCAACATTTATCTCCACACACTTCTCACTGTGTGTGTTTCATTTGTTTGTTCATTTTGCTTTGTTTTGTTTTTTTGAGATGGGGTCTCACTCTATCACCCAGGTTGGAGTGCAGTGGCACATCTCAGCTCACTGCAACCTTCATCTCCCAGGCTCAAGCCATCCACCTACCTCAGCCTCTCAGGTATCTGTACCACAGGCATACACCAACACACTCAGCTAATTTTTTTTGTATTTTTAATAGAGACCAGGTTTCACCATGTTGCCCAGGCTGGTCCCTAACTCCTGAGCTCAGGTGATCCATCCACCTCAGCCTGCAAAAGTGCTAGGATTACAGGCATCAGCCAACATGCCAGGCCTCATTGCATGTTTTGAATTCAGTGGCCCAGCAACATCTGACCTCAGTCTCTGCTTCTACAATAAACACTGGTTTGTTAAACAACATAGGGCTTCTTAAAGGCTCCATATCCTAGATTTTTATCCTGAGGAAAGAAAAACGAGAAACCTGGGGAGTTACCTCCCAACTACAATTTGTGCTGAGTTCAAAAATCTGTTCCCCTTTCCCCTAATGCTTTCTGTGTTGAGTCCACACTTGTGACATCATCAGAAAACTGAAGACACTGAGGATGAGGACCAGGTCATTCAAGGGAATTTCTGTCCGGCACACAGCAGGGGCTCAAAAAAGGTAGTGAAAATATGAAAGATGAGTCCAGCAGTAACTCTCACTCCCTGTCACTGGAGGAGTGTGTGCGTTGGGATATGGTGGGGGACCTGAGGGATGGCACAGGGAAAATGCAATGACTTTAAAGTGAGGGTCGGGCACCAAGGGCCACAGAGAGCGCACAAGTGAGGGGAGGAAGCTTCAGTTGCCCCAGGGAGGGGATCTGGGGCCTGCCTGTCAATACAGCTGTTGAGGTCACCTTGCTGGCTTGTCCTTGGGTCTGTTTCTGTGACCCCAGGCTACTACAGAACTCCTGGAAAGAAAACAATTGCCCCTCACCTTGGTGGCAAGAAGGGATGGGAGAGGGCAGGGATAGTCCAACTTCTCTCTTCAAATTCATTCTCAGGTCAGCCTCTCATCCCCTGATGTTCAGGAAGGCACCTGCCTCTTCCTGCCACTGCTCCCCAAGGTCATACAAATCCAGGGAACGGGCATCTTCAGGAGTGAAAGTGTAAAAACTCTGATATCCGCTTGTGTAAGTCACTCCATTCCTCCCTCCCAGCAGCTTGGGGGTTCCCATCCCCATTTCCCTCTGTCCCCTTTCTTTGCCTCTAAGATCAGACTTCCCCGTTGGGATCTTGTTCTCCTTCTAGCAGAGAATTCCAATATTAGGAGGAGATCTAATCCTGCTCACTCTTTTCTGCCTTTGACTTATAGTCCTAGAGATGCTGACAGTGACCTGGTTTTCTGGATGGAGTGATTCTAGGTACTGAGCAAAGGAGGGAACGCAGGCTCAGAGAGGGATTGCAATCTCGTGTGTCTGGTATCCAAGAGGAGCTTCATAAGAACATTCAAATCACTGCACATGGGTGAAACTATCAACTTTTCAACATCAAAAGAGTCAAAGGAAGTCCATGCTTTCCAGATAAATAGAAAACTTGTTTATTTGCCCTCTGTACAGATCCCTACTGAGACCACCACCTCTCAGCCACTGCTGCTGGGATGACTACTAAGGCCTACAGGGCTGCATAATGGTTGCGCTCCAGGTTCCAACACCCCATGTACAGGGATCTTCAACGAAGGGGTGCTCTCATGTCCCCCAGGCCATTTCCACCCCATGGCCCAGACTGGCCCAGAATTAACACACAGCCTGATAAGGAAGCAGGAGGTAATGGCATAGGCTGAGGCTCCTTCCACCTGCTCACACCCACCCCAGTTGTTGCCTAAGGATGGCACAAGAGACTTGTACATTGAAGTGGACACCCAAGGTGACAATGCACCCAGGAGCCCTACTTGGTCCCTGCTTCTCAGCTGCATAACTTGAACTTTCCTACCAACATCTCCAGAGAGCAGAATTATCTCCTAGAAGAATCATGGCCAGGAGGTAATGAAAGAGGTGAGATCGGTGCCCTACTGACCTGACATCTCCCTCCCTCCACTTTATTTCTCTCCCAAGGATACACCACCCCTCATAGCACACCCCAAATCCATGCAACCATGCACCCGAGGCTTGGCTTCATAGAGCCTTGGCCGGGTTTGCAGAATCCCAGTAGATAATGGCATCCACCAGGAAGGTGGGCATGTAGCTCATGGGGAGGTAGAGAAGCTTAGCATCCCAGCCGGCTGAGTAGTGAGTGCGGGGGTGGCAGGCAATCAGCGTATGCTCCATGCAGTTGGTCACCAAGGACAAATCCTGTGTGTACTTCTGTTCCAATTGTTCAGCAAATTTCTTATCTGTTAAACATGAGAAATGATCCATTTATATTTCCACCTGTAACCGCTCCTGCTTTGGATTCAACTTAGAGTGGAAAGGGTCTAAAAACTCATGCCACCCCACAACCCCCAGTCAAGCAATGCCCCAAGTCTCTTTTATCCAAATTCCCTGAGTTGGAGCCCATCCATGGGAAAGTAACAAGTGTTCCACACTAAGTCATGTTTCTCTCTTCGGGAATATCTGGACTGCATAAATGATGGTCTCCACCCACAGTAGAAGTCTCAACACATAAAAACGAGCTGTCTCTCACGCCAGCTTGTTATCAGTCACCAATGTCTTCCCTTTCTGGCTTCACTTTGCTCCTCAATAATGATGGGTTCAGATAGACACTGGTCCCAAGTTCTGAGAAGCCTGGACACTTGCTTTTATGACCAGTTGACCACACAGCACCCATCATGGAAATGGGGCTAAAGGTCTCCACTTTGTGGGGAAGGGAGAGCCTGGAGATCAAACTCTAATGACCTTCAGACACCAACGGTAGACCAGCGATTCCACACGAGGGTTTGCTTCTCTCCCTACCGTCCACAGTTTACTCACAGACTGTAAGAATCTTCTCGCTGCAGACCTCCTTGACTTCTGGACTGGACTGGTCCCAAATCTCCAGGAAGCTCTTTAAGAATCTCTCCTTACTGGTCAAAGCAGTCTTGAAATAGCCAGGCTCAATCATAGCCACCTTCACCCCAAAGTAGGAGAGTTCCCTCCTGCAAGAAAGAGAAGCAGAGGGGAAAGACTTCAGGGTTTATGGAAGGTAAAACACAAACAATAAAAGTAAAACTATGATAGCACAACATATGAGGACAACGGGTGAGATAGAAAGCTTGGAATATTTAATTTCCAGAAATCAAGGGGTCATAATGATGATGGTGGTGCTGCCTTTGTATCGGGGTTCGATATTTCACATACCTGAGCTTACTAGCTCTAAATCCTACCAATTCCAAAGCAAGGCAGCACCTTAGTGCTGTCTCCTCCTATGTCCTTCACATACAATGGATCACCAGAATTCCCACATTTTGCCTCCTCTCCAGTCCTCAGTCCCCTCCCTCCTCTTCCTGCCCCAGGAATCTCCCTGGCCTCTGAGCTGGGTGATGGCAGCTGTCCTCTAAGAAGCATCTGTCTTCAGTCTGGCTCCCCACTTTCAGCCACTGGGCTTCCTGCAGTCAGTGGGTGTCTAGAAGCTGATTAGACCAAGGAGCAAATCCCTTTTTTGGGGGGTTCCACTCCCAACAGCATAAAGCACAGCTCCTGTTCAGGACCCACAGGCCATCAAGGAGCCCACCTATGCCCACCTGCCCAGCATCCCCCACCAGGCCTGGCCTTGACCTTCACCACAAGAGGACTCTGCAGTACATGCAGGTCACTAATGCTCACCCTGGGCCTGGGCTGATGGCATTCCTTCATCCAGGAACCCTTCGCAGCCTTCCTTACCAGGCTGCCAGGTGGAGTTCTCAATCCCCAGCTCAGACAGAATCTCCACGACTCTCCCCAACTCAGGTGGGTACCATGGCCAGCAAGGTTGACTTGGTAACCAACCTTATAAGCGTTGGCAGTTGATTCTAGATCTCTTGTCCCTCTCTCAGGTATCAAGTTTCAGGTCACAGACAAAACCTTGTTGTTGATTAAGGACGAAGTTTTGTCCACTTAGACGAGGGCCTAAAGCGTCTGTTGTGTGGACTCAGATGCTCTACCCATTGTCAAAGGGGCTCTGGACATGAATTCTGCTGGGAAAGACCATCTTCTGCATGCTGTCTTTGGGTTCCAGAGAGCCATGAAGGAATGGCCTCAGCGCTTGAAGCATTTCTCTCCCTAGAGAGGAAGAGCCCCAAAGCCAGGCACCCATCTCCTGGTGTGGAAATATCTTTCCCTGTTTCTGACTCAGTGAGTGCTCCTGCATCTGCATGAGCATGTGTGTCTCTGTGGCACTAAGGCATGCCCCAGCTTTACAAGTATTTCAGATTCCAGGTAGGAGGGGTCGGGGTCCATCTACTACAGCAAGAGAGGGGTGTGAGCAAGCCACATGCCCATTGTCAGCTGCCGGGAAAGCCTCCCTGGCCAGGGGACCAACACACACTGTTGTACTGATCTTTCTCTGCTCCTTCTCTAGGGTGCAAAGCATTCTTCCATCCAGTGCTGACTGCCTGGCCTACCTTTGTGGCTCCAATACCAAGGTGCAATGGGAAGAAGTGTTTAGGGTCCTTCCCTGGGATTAGTCATTGATACACAGTATTCCCCATCCTGGGCTTGGGTACCTCAGTACTGTGTTCCTCTTGGCAGGATCAGAAGCCAAAGCTCCAGGTCCAATTCTGCCTCTGGCAGTTTCTGACCAGGAGATCCATCCAGGGAAGAGGTATCATTCAAGAAACTCTCTGACCTGAGGCCCCTCCTGCCACCCAGCACTCAGGAAGGTGCTTCCCAGTGAATGGCCAGCCCAATCCAGAAAGCGGAAGATGAGGGTGCCCCACATGAAGACAGAGAGGGATCTCATGAAAGGGCCTTACAGGCTGGGATTCAAGGAACTCCCTGGAAAAGACTTCCCCACAAACACAGGAGCAGGAAGACTAGGGCGGGCCCCGTCCCAGACCCATACCTGAGGGAGTCAGAGAAGGCTTCCACGCCGTACTTGGAGATGCAATAGCCTCCACCAAAAAGTGACACCCGGCCACAGATACTGGAGACATTGACCACACGGCCCCTGGCCTTCCTCACTAAGGGCAGCAGGCTCAGAGTCACGTCGATCACCCCCAACAAGTTCACGTCCAGTACAGTCACAAAGTCCTGCTTGGTCAGCAACTCATTGGGGGCCACAGGCAAGGAGATGCCAGCATTATTCACCAGGCCCCAGAGTCCTGGGACAGTGGGAAGATGAGAGAGCATCACTGTGTTGTGCCTGTGCAGGTGGACAGTTAGGATGCAACTCACATCCCAATAAAGTGAAGGCAGAATGACAGGTGTGGGATGGGAAGGAGGGTAAAACAAGCACCACAGTATCTGCAGGGGTGGGGGCTGGACATTCAGCAGCTGGTGGGCCACAGAACCCAGTTCTTTCTTCATTTACTCTTCAGGGCCCAGTCCACTGCCTGAAAGACAATAAGCTATTATCCCTATGTAAGGATTGCATGAAATCATGTTAAAGAACTATTGTCCATGTCTGGAAACATGAAGACCAATGTTTGGTTAGTTAAACATGAATGCTGTCGATGTTACAGACATTCACCTGCATTTTCAGGTATGCTAACAGCTTATATAGTGAGTGTTCCGCAACCATCTGTTCATGGAATAAGAGACATGAGAGGGGGAGAGTGAGGGAGAGAGGAAAGACAGAAAAAGACAGACCTGAAATCCTAGGCTTGGGGGAACTTGGAGAACATCCTGTGTTTGATCTCAGGGCACTGGTCTTGAAACATCCTGCATCAATATCCAGTAACATTTTTATAGAAAGCACTGGGGAATTCCAATGCACAGGCTTTGGGAAGAAGGCGAGGTTGCATCACCCCATTCAGTACACAGACTCCACCCTCTGCCCCAGAAAATGTCACCCTCTCCTCCTACTGCATCAGAAGCCCACTCTTCATCCTTCCATCAGTCCCAAGTTCACTCAGCTCTGGGAAAATCTCTCTGGAAGATGCAAATACACAATCCCCAAGACTTCAAGTCAATAGAGTTTTCAACCCACAGAACCAGGGGGCAGGAGCACAGGGTCCCTTGAGTCCGGGCAGGAGTGGCAGTTGTTGATCTGGAAGGGTTGGCCTAGGCATAAGAATCCATCCCCTGGTCAATAACAGGCCCTGCCCTGATGCAAATGCAGATTCCTCCACCCAGACATCTCAGTTTTAAGAATCCAATCAATACTCACACTTACAGAGATGCTGGCCAATAAAAGTCCACCAAGATGACATTTATGATGATAAAAAGCAGGAAGGAATTTCATATTCAACCACTCAGTATGGATTACATAGGTAAGGCTATTGGAAGGATACAGTACTCTAAATAATTAAATACAATTTTATAAAAACGGTCATTATGGTCAGAAAATGTTCATCTTCTCCAGAGAACTAAGAACAAAATATAAAATCCTAAATATATATAATTGTAAAAAGGACTTCCATGTGGATGACAATTTCAGGGAAACTTTTGTTTTCATTTTTTTTTTTAATTAATTTATTATTATTATACTTTAAGTTGTAGGGTACATGTGCATAACGTGCAGGTTTGTTACATATGTATACTTGTGCCATGTTGGTGTGCTGCACCCATCAACTCGTCATTTACATCAGGTATAACTCCCAATGCAATCCCTCCCTCCTCCCCCTCCCCATGATAGGCCCCTGTGTGTGATGTTCCCCTTCCTGAGTCCAAGTGATCTCATTGTTCAGTTCCCACCTATGAGTGAGAACATGCGGTATTTGGTTTTCTGTTCTTGTGATAGTTTGCTAAGAATGATGGTTTCCAGCTGCATCCATGTCCCTACAAAGGACACAAACTCATCCTTTTTGATGGCTGCATAGTATTCCATGGTGTATATGTGCCACATTTTCTTAATCCAATCTGTCACTGATGGACATTTGGGTTGATTCCAAGGCTTTGCTATTGTGAATAGTGCTGCAATAAACATACATGTGCATGTGTCTTTATAGCAGCATAATTTATAATCCTTTGGGTATATACCCAGTAATGGGATGGCTGGGTCATATGGTACATCTAGTTCTAGATCCTTGAGGAATCGCCATACTGTTTTCCATAATGGTTGAACTAGTTTACAATCCCACCAACAGTGTAAAAGTGTTCCTATTTCTCCACATCCTCTCCAGCACCTGTTGTTTCCTGACTTTTTAATGATCGCCATTCTAACTGGTGTGAGATGGTATCTCATTGTGGTTTTGATTTGCATTTCTCTGATGGCCAGTGATGATGAGCATTTTTTCATGTGTCTGTTGGCTGTATGAATGTCTTCTTTTGAGAAATGTCTGTTCATATCCTTTGCCCACTTTTTGATGGGGTTGTTTGTTTTTTTCTTGTAAATTTGTTTGAGTTCTTTGTAGGTTCTGGATATTAGCCCTTTGTCAGATGAGTAGATTGCAAAAATTTTCTCCCATTCTGTAGGTTGCCTGTTCACTCTGATGGTAGTTTCTTTTGCTGTGCAGAAGCTCTTTAGTTTAATGAGATCCCATTTGTCAATTTTGGCTTTTGCTGCCATTGCTTTTGGTGTTTTAGACATGAAGTCTTTGCCCATGCCTATGTCCTGAATGGTACTACCTAGGTTTTCCTCTAGGATTTTTATGGTATTAGGTCTAACATTTAAGTCTCTAATCCATCTTGAATTAATTTTCGTATAAGGAGTAAGGAAAGGATCCAGTTTCAGCTTTCTACTTATGGCTAGCCAATTTTCCCAGCACCATTTATTAAATAGGGAATCCTTTCCCCATTTCTTGTTTCTCTCAGGTTTGTCAAAGATCAGATGGCTGTAGATGTGTGGTATTATTTCTGAGGACTCTGTTCTGTTCCATTGGTCTATATCTCTGTTTTGGTACCAGTACCATGCTGTTTTGGTTACTGTAGCCTTGTAGTATAGTTTGAAGTCAGGTAGCGTGATGCCTCCAGCTTTGTTCTTTTGACTTAGGATTGTCTTGGAGATGCGGGCTCTTTTTTGGTTCCATATGAACTTTAAAGCAGTTTTTTCCAATTCTGTGAAGAAACTCATTGGTAGCTTGATGGGGATGGCATTGAATCTATAAATTACCTTGGGCAGTATGGCCATTTTCACGATATTGATTCTTCCTATCCATGAGCATGGTATGTTCTTCCATTTGTTTGTGTCCTCTTTTATTTCACTGAGCAGTGGTTTGTAGTTCTCCTTGAAGAGGTCCTTTACATCCCTTGTAAGTTGGATTCCTAGGTATTTTATTCTCTTTGAAGCAATTGTGAATGGAAGTTCATTCCTGATTTGGCTCTCTGTTTGTCTGTTACTGATGTATAAGAATGCTTGTGATTTTTGCACATCAATTTTGTATCCTGAGACTTTGCTGAAGTTGCTTATCAGCTTAAGGAGATTTTGGGCTGAGACAATGGGGTTTTCTAAATATACAATCATGTCATCTGCAAACAGGGAGAGTTTGACTTCTTCTTTTCCTAACTGAATACCCTTGATTTCTTTCTCTTGCCTAATTGCCCTAGCCAGAACTTCCAGCACTATGTTGAATAGGAGTGGTGAGAGAGGGCATCCCTGTCTTGTGCCAGTTTTCAAAGGGAATTTTTCCAGTTTTTGCCCATTCAGTATGATATTGGCTGTGGGTTTGTCATAAATAGCTCTTATTATTTTGAGGTACATTCCATCAATACCGAATTTATTGAGCGTTTTTAGCATGAAGGGCTGTTGAATTTTGTCAAAAGCCTTTTCTGCATCTATTGAGATAATCATGTGGTTCTTGTCTTTGGTTCTGTTTATATGCTGGATTATGTTTATTGATTTGCGAATGTTGAACCAGCCTTGCATCCCAGGGATGAAGCCCACTTGATCATGGTGGATAAGCTTTTTGATGTGTTGCTGAATCCGGTTTGCCAGTATTTTATTGAGGATTTTTGCATCGATGTTCATCAGGGATATTGGTCTAAAATTCTCTTTTTTTGTTGTGTCTCTGCCAGGCTTTGGTATCAGGATGATGTTGGTCTCATAAAATGAGTTAGGGAGGATTCCCTCTTTTTCTATTGATTGGAATAGTTTCAGAAGGAATGGTACCAACTCCTCCTTGTACCTCTGGTAGAATTCAGCTGTGAATCCATCTGGTCCTGGACTTTTTTTGGTTGGTAGGCTATTAATTATTGCCTCAATTTCAGAGCCTACTATTGGTCTATTCAGGGATTCAACTTCTTCCTGGTTTAGTCTTGGAAGAGTGTAAGTGTCCAGGTAATTATCCATTTCTTCTAGATTTCCCAGTTTATTTGCGTAGAGGTGTTTATAGTATTCTCTGATGGTAGTTTGTATTTCTGTGGGGTCGGTGGTGATATCCCCTTTATCATTTTTAATTGAGTGGATTTGATTCTTCTCTCTTTTCTTCTTTATTAGTCTTGCTAGTGGTCTGTCAATTTTGTTGATCTTTTCAAAAAACCAACTCCTGGATTCATTGATTTTTTGGAGAGTTTTTTGTGTCTCTATCTCCTTCAGTTCTGCTCTGATCTTAGTTATTTCTTGCCTTCTGCTAGCTTTCGAATGTGTTTGCTCTTGCTTCTCTAGTTCTTTTAATTGCGATGTTAGAGTGTCAATTTTAGATCTTTCCTGCTTTCTCTTGTGGGCATTTAGTGCTATAAATTTCCCTCTACACACTGCTTTAAATGTGTCCCAGAGATTCTGGTATGTTGTATCTTTGTTCTCATTGGTTTCAAAGAACATCTTTATTTCTGCCTTCATTTCATTATGTACCCAGTAGTCATTCAGGAGCAGGTTGTTCAGTTTCCATGTAGTTGAGCGGTTTTGATTGAGTTTCTTAGTCCTGAGTTCTAGTTTGATTGCACTGTGGTCTGAGAGACAGTTTGTTATAATTTCTGTTCTTGTACATTTGCTGAGGAGTGCTTTACTTCCAATTACGTGGTCGATTTTGGAGTAAGTGCGATGTGGTGCTGAGAAGAATGTATATTCTGTTGATTTGGGGTGGAGAGTTCTATAGATGTCTATTAGGTCTGCTTGCTGCAGAGATGAGTTCAATTCCTGGATATCCTTGTTAACTTTCTGTCTCGTTGATCTGTCTAATGTTGACAGTGGAGTGTTGAAGTCTCCCATTATTATTGTATGGGAGTCTAAGTCTCTTTGTAAGTCTCTAAGGACTTGCTTTATGAATCTGGGTGCTCCTGTATTGGGTGCATATATATTTAGGATAGTTAGCTCTTCCTGTTGAATTGATCCCTTTACCATTATGTAATGGCCTTCTTTGTCTCTTTTGATCTTTGATGGTTTAAAGTCTGTTTTATCAGAGACCAGTATTGCAACCCCCGCTTTTTTTTGTTCTCCATTTGCTTGGTAAATCTTCCTCCATCCCTTTATTTTGAGCCTATGTATGTCTCTGCGTGTGAGATGGGTCTCCTGAATACAGCAGACTGATGGGTCTTAACTCTTTATCCAGTTTGCCAGTCTGTGTCTTTTAATTGGAGCATTTAGTCCATTTACATTTAAGGTTAAGATTGTTATGTGTGAACTTGAGCCTGCCATTATGATATTAACTGGTTATTTTGCTCATTAGTTGATGCAGTTTCTTCCTAGCCTTGATGGTCTTTACATTTTGGCATGTTTTTGCAATGGCTGGTACCGGTTGTTCCTTTCCATGTTTAGTGCTTCCTTCAGGGTCTCTTGTAAGGCAGGCCTAGTGGTGACAAAATCTCTAAGTATTTGCTTATCTGTAAAGGATTTTATTTCTCCTTCACTTATGAAACTTAGTTTGGCTGGATATGAAATTCTGGGTTTAAAATTCTTTTCTTTAAGAATGTTGAATATTGGCCCCCACTCTCTTCTGGCTTGGAGAGTTTCTGCCGAGAGATCTGCTGTTAGTCTGATGGGCTTCCCTTTGTGGGTAACCCGACCTTTCTCTCTGGCTGCCCTTAAGATTTTTTCCTTCATTTCAACTTTGGTGAATCTGGCAATTATGTGTCTTGGAGTTGCTCTTCTCGAGGAGTATCTTTGTGGCGTTCTCTGTATTTCCTGGATTTGAATGTTGGCCTGCCCTACTAGGTTGGGGAAGTTCTCCTGGATGATATCCTGAAGAGTGTTTTCCAACTTGGTTCCATTTTCCCCCTCACTTTCAGGCACCCCAATCAGACGTAGATTTGGTCTTTTTACATAATCCCATACTTCTTGCAGGCTTTGTTCATTTCTTTTTCTTCTTTTTTCTTTTGGTTTCTCTTCTCGCTTCATTTCATTCATTTGATCCTCAATCGCAGATACTCTTTCTTCCAGTTGATCGAGTTGGTTACTGAAGCTTGTGCATTTGTCACGTATTTCTCGTGTCATGGTTTTCATCTCTTTCATTTCGTTTATGACCTTCTCTGCATTAATTACTCTAGCCATCAATTCTTCCACTTTTTTTTCAAGATTTTTAGTTTCTTTGCGCTGGGTACGTAATTCCTCCTTTAGCTCTGAGAAGTTTGATGGACTGAAGCCTTCTTCTCTCATCTCGTCAAAGTCATTCTCTGTCCAGCTTTGATCCGTTGCTGGCGATGAGCTGCGCTCCTTTGCCGGGGGAGATGCGCTCTTATTTTTTGAATTTCCAGCTTTTCTGCCCTGCTTTTTCCCCATCTTTGTGGTTTTATCTGCCTCTGGTCTTGATGATGGTGATGTACTGATGGGGTTTTGGTGTAGGTGTCCTTTCTGCTTGATAGTTTTCCTTCTAACAGTCAGGACCCTCAGCTGTAGGTCTGTTGGAGATTGCTTGAGGTCCACTCCAGACCCTGTTTGCCTGGGTATCAGCAGCAGAGGCTGCAGAAGATAGAATATTTCTGAACAGCGAGTGTACCTGTCTGATTCTTGCTTTGGAAGCTTCCTCTCAGGGGTGTACTCCACCCTGTGAGGTGTGGGGTGTCAGACTGCCCCTAGTGGGGGATGTCTCCCAGTTAGGCTACTCAGGGGTCAGGGACCCACTTGAGCAGGGAGTCTGTCCCTTCTCAGATCTCAACCTCCGTGTTGGGAGATCCGCTGCTCTCTTCAAAGCTGTCAGACAGAGTCCTTTCCGTCTGCAGAGGTTTCGGCTGTGTTTGTTATTGCCCTGTCCCCAGAGGTGGAGTCTACAGAGACAGGCAGGTTTCCTTGAGCTGCTGTGAGCTCCACCCAGTTCGAGCTTCCCAGCAGCTTTGTTTACCTACTTAAGCCTCAGCAATGGCGGGCGCCCCTCCCCCAGCCTCGCTGCTGCCTTGCCGGTAGATCACAGACTGCTGTGCTAGCAATGAGGGAGGCTCCATGGGTGTGGGACCCTCCCGGCCAGGTGTGGGATATGATCTCCTGGTGTGCCTGTTTGCTTAAAGCGCAGTATTGGGGTGGGAGTTACCCGATTTTCCAGGTGTTGTGTGTCTCAGTTCCCCTGGCTAGGAAAAGGGATTCCCTTCCCCCTTGCGCTTCCCAGGTGAGGCAATGCCTCGCCCTGCTTCAGCTCTCGCTGGTCGGGCTGCAGCAGCTGACCAGCACCGATCGTCCGGCACTCCCCAGTGAGATGAACCCAGTACCTCAGTTGAAAATGCAGAAATCACCGGTCTTCTGTGTCGCTCGCGCTGGGAGTTGGAGACTGGAGCTGTTCCTATTCGGCCATCTTGCTCCGCCCCTTGTTTTCATTTTTATTCTTTTCAGTATTTTCTACAAAAATCATATTCTGTATTTATTGTTACAATAAATCCATGTTTCTTTCTTCCCCTGTAATAAGACAGATGAATTAGTGTAGTGAAAAGAAGAAAGAAAGAAAAAGTAATCCCTTACTAGTTCTGCCTTCCTTAAGCAGTCTTTATGCTGATACCCTCCTCTGAAGATGGAGATAGTTGTAGCTCTTGGCGGATGCTGATAGGCCCTAGCAAGAACAAGGTAAAGTGCTGGGAACACAAGCCTGGCTCCAGCACAGCTACAGCCTCCGTGCAACCTTGCAGCCCCGTGCTCCCTTCTCAACCATGCTCCAGCAAGTCTCCAGATCTCTAACCCAGGCTCTCAGCATCAAACAATCCATGACTTCTGCTTAGACAGGAGGGAGAGGATAGAGAGGAATTCTGGAGAGAAAATCTCATTAGGGCAAACTCTCCCCAAGACTATACACCTCCAATGTCGGGATAGGTTAAGGATTGGAAAGAGATGGGGCTCAGGCCAGCCTGATTAGTGAGAAATACTAGAAAGCTACTGTCACTTCAACCTGGAAAGACACTGTAGAAATCTTCCCAGGGAGCAGACAGGAGGTGGTCCCTTCAAACAGAGGGAAGACACAGACAGACTTGAGAAATCTGGGTGGTTACCTCTTTCCCCTACGTGTTCCTTCACCCACTGGGCGGCTGCAGCAACACTCTCTGTCTTGGTGACATCCAGGGTCACCATCTCCAGCCTGTCTGAAGTCTGGCCCCTCAGCTGCTCAGCTCCTTTCTCTGTCAGACACGCAGCCAGCACCCGCAAGCCTCGTGCGTCCAGCTGTCTGGCCAGCAGTTTCCCGAAGCCAGAGTCACAGCCTGTGATGAACACATACTTATCTCTCAGGTGGCTCAGCACCTGCCTCTCCCGGTACCAATGCAGAAGGTAGTACAGGCCCACGAAAACTGCCAGGTAGAGCCACATGGCTTTGCAGAGGACAGACACAGACAGGCTGTGGGGGAACCCAGAGTCTGGCCTCTGTTGACACAGGAGGCTTTAAGAACACAGAGGGCTGTGGTAGGCAGGGAAGCCCTCAGGCATTCTGGCTAGGAATCCTCATTTCCTCCCTGATGACTGTCTTTCTACAACATATTTATTCTGGCCCCACCTCTCTGCTCTTCGAACTGCTTTTGCAGTACTCATGCACACCTTTGCACACCCCAAGTCCTGCCCAGTAGGAAGATATTATCACTTGGCAATGCGTCCCTAGTCTCCTGATTTCTCTCTGCCTTGCTGTACTCACTACACGCATGCTGTGTCCATGAAGAGTGGGCAGGAACAGGTTCCCTCCTGCTATAATAGTTTTTCAGGGCAGAAGGATTGCAGGATCCCACAGGTGGAATCCAACCTCAGAGGTGAAGAAAGCTGGGAGGGGAAGGGCGAATAGGAAGAGTTCCAGTCTGCAGCTCCCAGCGTGATCAATGCAGAAGATGGATGATTTCCGCATTTCCACCTAGGTACCTGGTTCATCTCATTGAGACAGTAGGTGCAGCCCATGGAGGGCAAGCTGAAGCAGGGTGGGGCATTGCCTCACCTGGGAAGCGTAAGGGGTCTGGGGATTTCCCTTGCCTAGCCAAGGGAAGGCGTGACAGACTGTATCTGGAAAAACGGGACACTCCTGCTCAAATACTGTACTTTTCCAACTGTCCTAGCAAATGGAACACCAGGAGATTGTATCCCATGCCTGGCTCAGCATGTCCCATGCCCGGCTCAGCGTGTCCCATGCCCATGGAGCCTTGCTCACTGCTAGTACAGCAGTCTGAGATTGATCTGTGAGGCAGCAGCCCAGCAGGAGGATGGCTGTCCACTGTTGCTGAGGCTTGAGTAGGGAAACAAAGCGGCCAGGAAGCTCGAACTGCATGGAGCCCACCACAGCCACAAGGCTTGCTGCATCTATAGACTCCATCTCTGGGGGCAGGGCATAGCTGAACGAAAGGCAGCAAAAACATCTACAGACTTAAACATCCCTGTCTGACAGCCTTCGCAGCCTCCATGATCGTGATGGTCCCCCGGTCCCACTTCTCTCTTTCAAACTGTCTTTTCTCAATCCTTTGACTCCATCACACTTTGTCACCCCCATGACCTGGTGTTGGGTCTGGCAACCCCAACATTTCTGGCACCCAACGTGGGGCAACAAAGACCCCGGTGAAAGAACACCAGAGCATGTGAAAGCGAAGGATTCATCATCAAAGGACACCAAGGACGTCTAAAAGAAGCTTGGCAGTAAAACTGAGCGCTCGGAAGAACCAGGGTAACAATGGGACAAAGTGAAAGCAGACATTCTGCTTATTTAAATTTCTTAAAGGATTTATTATGGAGAGGGGGAGTGAAAGTTAGTACTCAGAATTTGTTTTCACTCTTTAGTGCAGTAAAGCAGTTTTGCCCATGGTTCCCGGAACAAGGGACTATGGAGTTGGATGAATGGGAGAGAATTGGCAGAGCTTTTTAAAAAGTATATAAAGGGTAGAACAATTCCTCCTGCTTCCAAGATGGACAAATAGGAACAGCACCAGTCTGCAGCTCCCAGCATGAGTGACCCAGAAGATGGGGCCAGTCAGACAGTGGCTGCAGCCCACGGAGCAGAGTGGGGCATCGCCTCACCTGGGAAGCACAAGAGATCAGGGAATTCCCTTTCCTAGCACAGGCAAACCATGACAGATGGTACCTGGAAAATCGGGACACTCCCACCCTAACACTGCGCTTTTCCAACGGCCTTAGCAAATGGCACACCAGGAGATTATATCCCGTGCCTGGCTCAGAGGGTCCCACGTCTACGGATCCTTGCTCACTGCTAGCACTGCAGTCTGAGATCAAACTGCAAGGTGGCAGCGAGGCTAGGGGAGGGGCATCCCCCATTGCTGAGGCTTGAGTAGGTAAACAAAGCGGCCAAGAAGCTTGAACTGGGTGGAGCCCACCACAGCTCAAGGAGGCCTGCTGCCTCTGTAGACTCCACCTCTGGGGGCAGGGCATAGCTGAACAAAACGCAACAGAAACTGCTGCAGACTTAAACATCCCTGTCTGACAGCTTTGAAGGCAGCAGTGGTTCTCCCAGCATGGAGATCTGAGAACGGACAGACTGCCTCCTCAAGTGGGTCCCTGACCCCCAAGTAGCCTAACTGGGAGAAACCTCCCAGTAGGGGCCGACTGACACCTCACACAGCTGGGTGCCCCTCTGAGACAAAGCTTCCAGAGGTGGATCAGGCAGCAACATTTGCCGTTCTGCAATATTTTCTATTCTGCAGCCTCCGCTGGTGATACCCAGGAAAAGAGGGTCTGGAGTGGACCTTCATCAAACTCCAAAGACCTGCAGCTGAGGGACCTGTTAGAAGGAAAACTAACAAACAGAAAGGAACAGCATCAACATCAACAAAAAGGGCATCCACACCAAAACCCCATCTGTAGGTCACCAACATCAAAGACCAAAGGGAGATAAAACCACAAAGATAGGGAGAAACCAGAGTAGAAAAGCTGAAAATTCTAAAAACCAGAGTGCCTCTTCTCCTCCAAAGGATTGCAGCTCCTCACCAGCAATGGAACAAAGCTGGATGGAGAATGACTTTGATGAGCTGGCAGAAGTAGGCTTTGGAAGGTCAGTAGTAACAAACTTCTCTGAGCTGAAAGAGGACATTGGAACCGATGACAAGGAAGCTAACAATCTTCAAAAAAGACTAGACGAATGGCTAACTAGAATAAACAATGTAGATAAGTCCTTAAATGACCTGATGGATCTGAAAACCATGGCATGAGAACTACGTGATGCATGCACAAGCTTCAATAGCTGATTTGATCAAGTGGAAGAAAGAATATCAGTGATCCCAAAGCCTCCAAAAAATATGGAACTATGTGAAAAGACAAAACCTACATTGATTGGTGTACCTGAAAGTGACAGGGAGAATGAAACCAAGTTGGAAAACACTCTTCAGGTATTATCCAGGAGAACTTCCCAAATCTAGCAAGGCAGGCCAACATCCAAATTCGGGAAATACACAGAACACCACAAAGATACTCCTCAAGAAGAGGAACCCGAAGACACATAATTGTCTTATTCATCAAAGTTGAAATGAAGGAAAAAAATGTTAAGGGCAGCCACAGAGAAAGGTGGGGTTACCCACAAAGGGAAGCCCATCAGACTAAGAGTGGATCTCTCAGCAGAAACTCTACAAGCCAGAAGACAGTGGGGACCAATATTCAACATTTGTAAAGAAAAGAATTTTCAACCCAGAATTTCATATCCACCCAAAGTAAGCTTCATAAGTGAAGGAGAAATAAAATCCTTTACAGACAAACTAATGCTGAGAGATTTTGTCACAACTAGGCTTGCCTTACAAGAACTCCTGAAGGAAGCACTAAATATGGAAAGACACAACCTGTACCAGCCACTGCAAAAACATGCCAAATTGTAAAGACCATCGATGCTACGAAAAAACTGCATCAACTAATGGGCAAAATAACCAGCTAACATCATAATGACAGCATCAAATTCACACATAACAATATTAACCTTAAATGTAAATGGGCAAAATGTTCCAATTAAAAGACATGGACTGGCAAATTAGATAAAGAGTCAAGACCCATCAGTATGCTGTATTCAGGAGACCCATCTGACATGCAGAGACACACATAGGCTCAAAATAAAGGGATGGAAGAAGATCTAGCAAGCAAATAGAAAGAAAAAAAAAAGCAAGGATTGCAATCCTATTCTCTGATAGAACAGATTTTAAACCAACAAAGATCAAAAGAGACAAAGAAGGCTAATTACATAATGGTAAAGGGATCAATTCAACAAGAAGTGCTACCTATCCTAAATATACATGCACCCAAAACAGGAGCATCCAGATTCATAAAGCAAGTCCTTAGAGACCTACAAAGAGAATTAGACTCCCCAATAATAATGGGAGACTTTAACACCCCACTGTCAATATTAGATCAATGAGACAGAAGGTTAACAAGGATATCCAGGACTTCAACTCAGCTCTGCACCAAGGCAACCTAATAGATGTCTACAGAACTCTCCACCCCAAATCAACAGAATATACATTTTCAGCACGACATCACACTTATTCCAAAATTGACCACATAGTTGGAAGTAAGGTACTCCTCAGCAAATGTAAAAGAACAGAAATCACAACAAACTGTCTCTCAGACAACATTGAAATCAAATTAGAACTCAGAACTAAGAAACTCACTCAAAACCACACAACGACATGGAAACTGAACAACCTGCTCCTGAATGACTACTAGGTAAATAATGAAATGAAGGCAGAAATAAAGATGTTCTGAGAAACCAATGAGAACAAAGATACAACGTATAAGAATCTCTGGGACACATTAACAGCAGTGTGTAGAGGGAAATTTATAGCACTAAATGTCCACAAGAAAAAGCAGGAAAGATCTAATATTGACACCCTAACATCACAATTAAAAGAACTAGAGAAGTAAGAACAAACACATTCAAAAGCTAGCAGAAGGCAAGAAATAACTAAGAGTAGAACTGAAGGAGATAGAGAGACAAAAAAAAAAAAAAAAAAAAAAAAACTTCAAAAAGTCAATGGATCCAGGAGCTTGTTTTTTGAAAAGATGAACAAAATTGATAGACCACTAGCAAGACTAATAAAGAAAAGAGAGAAGAATCAAATCAATGCAATAAAAAACGATAAAGGGGATATCACCACTAATCCCACAGAAATACAAACTACCATCAGAGAATACTATAAACAACTCCATGCAAATAAACTAAAACATCTAGAAGAAATGAATAAATTGCTGGACACATGCACCCTCCCAAGACTAAACCAGGAAGAAATGGAATCTCCAAATAGACCAATAACAGGCTCTGAAATAGAGGCGATAATTAATAGCCTATCAACCAAAAAAGTCCAGGACCAGATGGATTCACAGCCAAATTCTACCAGAGGTACAAAGAGGAGCTGCTGGTCCCATTCCTTCTGAAATTATTCCAATCAATAGAAAAAGAGGGAATCCTCCCTAACTCATTTTATGAGGCCAGCATCATCCTGATACCAAACCCTGGCAGAGACACAACAAAAAAAGATAATTTTAGACCAATATCCCTGATGAACATCGATGTGAAAATCCTCAATAAAATATTGGCAAACCAAATCCAACAGCACGTCAAAAAGCTTATCCACCACGACCAAGTTGGCTTCATCCCTGGGATGCAAGGCTGGTTCAACATAAGCAAATCAATAAATGTAATCTCTCACATAAACAGAACCAATGACAAAAACCACATGATTATCTCAATAGATGGAGAAAAGGCCTTCAATAAAATTCAAAGCCCTTCATGGTAAAAACTCTCAATAAACTAGGTATCAACAGAACGTATCTCAAAATAATAAGAGCTATTTATGAAAAATCCACGGCCAATATCATACTGAATGGGCAAAAACTGGAAGCATTCCCTTTAAAACTTGGTACAAGACAGGATGCCATCTCTCACCTCTCCTATTCAACATAGTGTTGGAAGTTCTGGCCAGGGCAATCAGGCAAGAGAAAAAAATAAAGGGTATTCAATTAGGAAAAGAGGAAGTCAAATTGTCCCTGTTTGCAGATGACATGATTGTATATTTAGAAAACTCCATCGTCAGCCCAAAACCTCCTTAAGCTGATAAGCAACTTCAGCAAAGTCTCAGGATACAAAATCAGTGTGCAAAAATCACAAGCATTACTATACACCAATAACGGACAGAGAGCCAAATCATGAGTGAACTGCCATTGACAATTGTTACAAAGAGAATAAAATACCTAGAAATCCAACTTACAAGGAATGTGAAGGACCTCTTCAAGGAGAACTACAAACCACTTCTCCATGAAATAAAAGAGAACACAAACAAAAGGAAGAACATTCCGCGGTCATGGATAGGAAAAATCAATATAATGAAAATAGCCATACTGCCCAAGGTAATTTATAGATTGTCAAGCTACCAATGACTTTCTTCACAGAATTGGAAAAAACTGCTTTAACATTCATATGGAACCAAAAAAAGAGCCTGCATTGCCGTGACAATCCTAAGCAAAAAGAACAAAGCTGGAGGCATCATGCTACCTGACTTCAAACTATACTACAAGCCTACAGTAACCCAAACAGCATGGTACTGGTACCAAAACAGATATATAGACCAATGGAACAGAACAGAGGCCTCAGAAATAATACCACACATCTACAACCATCTGGTCTTTGACAAACCTGACAAAAACAAGAAATGGAAAAAGATTCCCTATTTAGTAAATGGTGCTGGGAAAACTGGCTAGCCATACGTAGAAAGCTGAAACTGGATTCCTTCCTTACACCTTATACAAAAATTAATTCAAGATGGATTAAAGACTTAAATGTTAGACCTAAAACCATAAAAATCCTACAAGAAAATCTAGGCAATACCATTCAGGACATAGGCATGGGCAAGGACTTCATGACTAAAACACCAAAAGCAATGGCAACAAAAGCCAAAATTGACAAATGGAATCTAATTAAACTAAAGAGCTTCTGCGCACAAAAGAAACTACCATCAGAGTGAACAGGCAACCTACAGAATGGGAGAAAATTTTTACAATCTACCCATCTGACAAAGGGCTAATATCCAGAATCTGCAAATAACTTAAACAAATTTACAAGAAAAAAAAAACAAAAAATCCCATCAAAAACTGGATGAAGGATATGAACAGACACTTCTCAAAAGAAGACATTTATGCAGCCAACAGACATATGAAAAAATGCTCATCATCACTGGCCATCAGAGAAATGCAAATCAAAACCACAATGAGATACCATCTCACACCAGTTAGAATGGCAATCATTAAAAAGTCAGGAAACAACAGGTGCTGGAGAGGATGTGGAGAAACAGGAACACTTTTACACTGTTGGTGGGACTGTAAACTAGTTCAACCATTATGGAAGACAATG
Source organism: Macaca mulatta (assembly GCF_049350105.2). NCBI lineage: Eukaryota > Metazoa > Chordata > Mammalia > Primates > Cercopithecidae > Macaca > Macaca mulatta. Next base: position 64,128,393 of record NC_133416.1, read on the forward strand.
GGTGATTCCTCAAGGATCTAGAACTAGAAATACCATTTGACCCAGCCATCACATTACTGGGTATATACCCAGTGGATTATAAATCATGCTGCTGTAAAGATACATGCACACGTATGTTTATTGTGGCACTATTCACAATAGCAAAGACTTGGAACCAACCCAAATGTCCATCAATGATAGACTGGATTAAGAAAATGTGGCACATATACACCATGGAATACTATGCAGCCATAAAAAAGGATGAGTTCATGTCCTTTGTAAAGATATGGATGAAGCTGGAAACCATCATTCTGAGCAAACTGTCACAAGGACAGAAAACCAAACACCACATGTTCTCACTCATAGGTGGGAATTGAACAATGAGAACACTTGGACACAGGATGGGGAACATCACACACGGGCGCCTGTCGTGGGGTGGGGGGAGGGGGAGGGATAGCATTAGGAGATATACCTAATGTAAATGATGAGTTAACCTGTGTAGCACACCAACATGGCACATGTATACATATGTAACAAACCTGCACGTTATGCACATGTACCCTAGAACTTAAAGTATAATAAAAAATAAAAATAAAAATAAAAAATATCAATTTTCTTAATTTCTTCATTGACCCACTGATCATTCAGAAGCATATTTTAAATTTTTTAATGTATTTGTTTAGTTTCCCAAATTCTTGTCATTTCTAGTTTTATTCTATTGTGGTCAGAGAAGATGCCTGATAGTATTTCAACTTTTTGAATATTTTAAGATTTGTATTATGATCTAACATGTGATCTATCACTGAGAATGACCCATGTGCTGAGTAAATGAATGTGTATTCTGCAGCCATTGGATGAAATGTTCTGTAAATATCTACTAGATTCACTTGGTCTACTGTGAAGATTAAGTCTGATGTTTCTTTGTTGATTTTTTTTGTCTGAAAGATCTGTCCAATGCTGAAAATGAAGTACAGAAGTCTCCAACTATTATTGCATTGAGGTTTATCTCTCTATTTAGCTATAATAATACTCTCTTTATATATATATGGGTACTCCTGTGTTGGGTGCATATATTACGTATTTAAAGTGGTTATTATATCCTCTTGCTGAACTGACCCCATTTACCATTATATAGCGACCTTCTTGGAAAGACCTTTTCTTCTTGTTTTTGTTTTGAAAACTATTTTATCTGTGATAAAAACTTTTGCTCCTTTTTGGTTTCCATCGGTATGAAGTATCTTTTTCCATCCCTTATTTTCAGTCCATGTGTGTCTTTATAGGTGAAGTGTGTCTCTGTAGGCAACAGGTCAATGGCTCTTGTTTTTTCATCCATTCAGCCAGTCTATGTTTTATGACTGGAGAGTTTAGTTTACATTCAATGTCATTATTGATAAGTAAGGACCTACTCCTACCATCTTGTTATTTGTCTTCTGGGTTTTTTATGACCTTCTTTACCTTCTTTCTTTCCTTCTTGTCTTCCTCTAGTGAAGATTTTCTCTAGAGATGTGATTTAATTTCTTGCTTTTTACTTGTTGTGTATCCATTGTATGTTTTTTGGTTTGAGGTAACCATGAGGCTTGCAAATACTATCTTATAACATATTATTTTAACCTGATAACAACTTAACACTATTTGAATAAACAAACAAGCACGAAGAAAATTAATAAAAACTCAACACCTTAACTTCATTCTCTGACTTTTCAACTTTTTATTGTTTCTATTTATATCATATGTACTATGTCTTAAAAGGTTGTTGTAGTTATTATTTTTGATCAGTTCATCATTTAGTCTTTCTAATTAGGATAAGAGTAGTTTACACAGCACAGTTACAATGTTCCAATATTCTGTGTTTTTCTATGTACTTACGATTACCTGTGAGGTCTGTACCTTCAGGTATTATGTATTGCTCATTAATGTCCTTTACTTTCTGACTGAAGTATTCCCTTTAGCATTTCTTGTACAACAGGTCTGGTCTTGATGAAATCCCTCAGCTTTTGTTTGTCTGGGAAAGTCTTTCTTTTTCCTTTATGCTTGAAAGATATTTTCACCAGATATACTATTATCGGGTAAAAGTTTTTTCCTTTAGCACTTTAAATATATCAGGCCACTCTCTCCTGGCCTGGAAGGTTTCCACTGGAAAGTCTGTTGCCAGACATATTGGAGCTCCATTGTATGTCATTTATTTCTTTCCTCTTGCTGCTTTTAGGGTCCTTTCTTTACCCTTGACCTTTAGGATTTTGATTATTAAGTGCCTTGAGGTAGTCTTCTTTGGGTTAAATCTGCTTGGTGTTCCATTACTTTCTTGTACTTGGATATTAATATCTTTCTCTAGGTTTGGGAAGTCCTCTGTTATTATGCCTTTGAATAAACTTTCTACCCCTATCCCTTTCTCTACCTCCTCATTAAGGCCAATAACTCTTAGATTTGCCCTTTTAAGTTTATTTTCTAGATCCTGAGGGCATGCGCCATTGTTTTTTTTTCTTTTATTTCCTCCATATGTTTTCAACTGGCCTGACTTCAAGCTCACTAATTCTTTCTTCTGCTTGATCAATTCTGCTGTTAAAGAACTGTGATGTGAACAGACACTTATCAAAAGAAGACATTTATGCAGCCACCAGACACATGAAAACAGCTCATCATCACTGATCATTAGAGAAATGCAAATCAAAACCACAATGAGATACCATCTCACGCCAGTTAGAAAGGCGATCATTAAAAAGTCAGGAAACAACAGATGCTGGAGAGGATGTGGAGAAATAGGAATGCTTTTACACTGTTTGTGAGAATGTCAGTCAGTTCAACCATTGTAAAAGACAATGTGGCGATTCCTCAAGGATCTGGAATGAAAAATACCATTTGACTCTGCAATCCCATTACTGGGTATATACCCAAAGGATTATAAATCAGTCTACTACAAAGGCATGTGCACACGTATGTTTATTGCTGCACTATTTACAATAGCAAAGACTTGGAACCAATCCAAATGTCCATCAATGATAGACTGGATAAAGAAAACATGGCACATATACATCATGGAATACTATGCAGCCATAAAAAACGAATGAGTTCATGTCTTTTGCAGGGACATGGATGACCCTGGAAACCATCATTCTCAGCAAACTAACACAGGAACAGAAAACCAAACACCACATATTCTCACTCATAAGCGAGAGTTGAACAATTAGAACACATGGACACAGGGAGGGAAACATCACACATCATGGCCTGTCAGGGGGTTGGGGGCAAGGGGAGGGGAAGCATTAGGACAATACCTGATGCATGCGGGGCTTAAAACCTAGATGATGGGTTGATGTGTGCAGCAAACCACCATGGCACGTGTATACCTATGTAACAAACCTGCATGTTCTGCACATGTATCGCAGAACTTAAAGCAAAATAAAAAATAAAAATAAAAAAAGAACTCTGCTGCATTCTTGAATATGCCAATTGCATTTTTTTTTTTTTTTTTTTTGAGACGGAGTCTCGCTCTGTCGCCCAGGCTGGAGTGCAGTGGCCGGATCTCAGCTCACTGCAAGCTCCACCCCCCGGGTTCACGCCATTCTCCTGCCTCAGCCTCCCGAGTAGCTGGGACTATAGGCGCCCGCCACCTCGCCCGGCTAGTTTTTTGTATTTTTTAGTAGAGACAGGGTTTCACCGTGTTAGCCAGGATGGTCTCGATCTCCTGACCTCGTGATCCGCCCGTCTCGGCCTCCCAAAGTGCTGGGATTACAGGCGTGAGCCACCGCGCCCGGCCAACCAATTGCATTTTTCAGCTCCAGAATTTTTGCTTGATTCTTTTTAATTATTTCAATCTCTTTGTTAAGTATATCTGATAGAATTCTAAATTTCTTCTCTGTGCTATCTTGAATTTCTTTGAGTTTCCTCAACACAGCTATTTTGAATTCTTTGTCTGAAAGGTCACATATTTGTTTCTCAGGATTGGTCCCTGGTCCCTTATTTAGTTCATTTGGTGAGGTCAAGTTTTCCTTCATGGTGTTGATGTTAGTAGATGTTCTTCAGTGTCTGGGAATTGAAGACTTATGTATTTATTGTAGTCTTCACTGTCTGGGCTTATTTGTAACTGTCGTTCTTGGGAAGGCTTACCAAATATTTGAAAATACTTAGGTGTTGTGATTCAAGTTGTATCTGCTTTAGGGGACACCCCACACCTAGTAATGCTATGGTTCTTGCAGACTGGTAGAGGTACCACCTTGATAGTCTTGGACAAGATCTGAGAGAATTCTCTGGAATACCAGACAGAGTCTCATTCTCTTCCCGGACTTTCTCCCAAACATATAGAATCTCCCTCTCTGTGTGTTCTGAGCCATGTAAAGCTGGGGATGCAGTGACACAAGCACCCCTGTGTCACCAACACTATGACTGCATTGCATCAGACTTGAAGCCAGCACAGTGCTGGGTCTCCCCGAAGGCCTGCTGTACGTAGTCCCTGGCTACTACCTATGTTTGTTCAAGGCCCTAGGGCTCTATGGTCGGCAAGTAGCAAAGTCAGTTAGGCCTGTGTCCTTCCCTTCAGGATAGTGAGGTACCCCATACCCTGTATGGGCCCAGAAGTGTTGTGCAGGAGTCAGGGACTAGAGTCAAAAACCTTAGAAGTGTACCTGGTATTCTACTAAACTGCAGATGAGCAGGGACTCAAACCACAAGACACAGTCCTTCTCACTCTTCCCTTCCTTTTCCAAAGGCAGAGGAACCTCAACCTGCAGCCACCGCCTCCCTAGGCCACAAGAAGTACTGCTGGACAACCATCGATGTTCCCTTAAGGCCCAACATCTCTTAAGTCAGCTTGTGGTGAATGCTGCCTGGCCTGGAACTCACCCTTCAGCTCAGCAGGCTCCCCACTGGCCCAGGGTATGTCCAGAAAATGTCATCCAAGAGTCAAGTCCCAGAATCAGGAAACACAATAGCCCACTTGGTGCTCTACCCCACTGTGGCCTTGCTGGCACCTAAGGTGTAAGACAAAGTCCCCTTTACTTTTCCCTCTGCTCTTCTCAAGCAGGAGTCTCTCTCCATAGCCAGCATAGCTGGGAATGTCCCGAGTCTCACCTGAAGCCATCAAGTCTCAGAGGCTCACCCAAGGCCCTTGATTAGTACCTATGAATTACTGGTTATTCAGGGCCCAAGGTCGCTTCAGATAGCAGGTGATGAATGCTGCCAGCATTGGGTCCTTTCCTTGAAGGCAATGGGTTCCCTTCATATGGGAGCTAGGGCTTCAAATAGGGGCCTCATGACTCTGATCATTGCCCTATCTTGCTGTAGCTGAGCTGGTATCCAAGATGCAAGACAAAACCCTTCCCACTCTTCCCTCTCCTCTGCTCAAGTGAAAAAAGGGGTCTCTTTGGAGCCTCAAGTTGTGCAGACTGGAGTTAGGGGAGGGGTGATGCTGACATTCCCTTGGCTGCCCCAGCAGGTGTCTCAGTATGTCATGTGTCCCCCTAATCCACTGTCTCTGGGCCTAGTTCTGCACTAGGCCTCACCTAGGGGTTGCGGTCCTTATGACCCAGACTGCCTTTCAAGTTTACTTGGAGACACAGAGCGTCATAGCCCTTGGTGGTGAGGTTCATGGGCACTCAAGTTAGGACTGCTGGGATCAGCGATTCCCCAGTGGCTAGGGGTGGTTTAAATGCTCCCTCCCCAGGCAGGCATCAGCTGAGTTTGGTCTGGTTTTCCTCTCTGCTCTAACAGGACAACTCTGAGGTCAGTGCCTCACAATTACGGTGTTCTCCCTCCTCCAGCACTCACAGACACTCTCAGCACCATGCCTCTGCAGCCAGGGGTTGGGGAAGGACAGTGTCCATGACTCATGACTATTTTTTCCTATCTCTTCAGTGCCTCTTTTAGCAATATGAAATTAAAACCAGGTAAAATGAGTGCTCACCTGGTTGTTGGTTCTTATGAAAGTGTTCTTTTCTGTGTAGATGTTAACTTGTTGTCCTGGTGTGGGGTTGGGGCTGGAGAAGGATTTGTGAAGCCTTCTATTCCACCATCTTTCTCCATCCTCTCCTCTTTGCATGTCTTTTGTTTGTTTGGGGGTTTTTTTTCTGTTTGTTTTTGAGACGGAGTGTCATTCTGCCACTCAGGCTAGAGGGCAGTGGCGCCATCTTGGCTTACTGCAACCTCTGCCTCCTGGGCTCAAGTGATCCTCCCACCTCAACCTTTTGAGTAGCTGAACCACAGGCATGCATCAACATGCCCAGCTAATTTTTGCATTTCTGATAGAGTCCATGTTTCGCCATGTTGCCCAGGCTGGTCTTGAATGCCTGAGCTCAGACGATCCACCCGCTTTGGCCTACCAAAGTGCTAGGATTACAGGTATCAGCACACCCAGCCTCATTACGTGTTTTAAATTCAGAGGTCCTGCAACATCTGACCTCACTATCTGTTTTTACACTGAACATGATTTGTTCAATGACACAGGGCTCTCTAAAGACTCCATATCCTGGACTTTTAACCTGAAATCAGTAAAATGAGAAATCAATGATGGTACCCTGTAACTACAATTTGTACTGAGCCCAGGAATCTGTACCCCTTTCTCCTAATGCTTTCTGTGTTGAGTCCACACTTGCAACATCTTCAGAAAACTGAAGACACTGAGGATGAGGACTAGGTAATTCAAGAGAATTCCTCTCCAGCATATAGCAGGGGCTCAACAAAGGGAGGGAAAACAAGAAAGATAGTCCAGATGTGACTCTCACTCCCTGTCACTGGAGGAGGGGGTGTGTTGGGATATGGTGGGGGACCTGAGGGATGGCACAGGGAAAGTGAAATGACTTTAAAGTAAGGGCTGGTCACTGAGGGTCACAGAGAGGGCACAGGTGAGGGGAGGAGGCTTCAGTTGCCCCAGGGAGGGACCTGGGGCCTGCCAGTGCCTTATTGACATCTTGCTGGCTTGTCCTTAGGTCTATTTCTGTGACCCAAAGATACTCCAGAAACCCTGGAAAGAAAACAATTTTCCCTCACCTTGGTGGTAGGAAGGGCTGACAGAGGGCAGGGATAGTCCAACTTCCCTCTTCAAATCCATCCTCAGGCCATGCCTCTCATCCTCTGACCTCCTTAAAGGCACTTGCCTCTTCCTGTCACTGCTCTCCAAGGCCACTCAAAGGTAGAGAAAGGGTATCTTCAGGAGATGAAAGGGTATAAACTCAGATACCCACTTATATAAGTCACTCCATTCCTCCCTCCCAGCAGTTCGGGAGGTCTCAGCCCTATTACCCTTCTTTCCCCTTTCTTAGCCTCTGAGATCAGACTTCCCCTTTGGGATCTCCTACTTTTTCCTGCAGAGAATTCCAATATCAGGAGAGGACCTATTCCTGTTTACTCTTTTTGCCTCTGACTTGTAGTCCTAGAGAGGCTGACAGTGACCTGGCTTTCTGGAGTGACTCTGGGTACTGAGCAAAGGAGGGAACCCAGACTCAGAGAGGGACTGCAATCTCATGTGTCTGGAATCCAAGTGTAGCTTCACAAGAACATTCAAATCACTGCACATGGGTCATCCTATCAACTTTTTCTAGAACAAAAGAATCTAAGGAAGTTCATGCTTTCAGGACAAATAGAACATTGGTTTATTTCTCTCATACAGATCCCTACCTAGGACACCACCTTCTAGTCACTGCTGCTGGGATGACTCCTGAGGCCTGTGGGGCAGCATAATGGTCACCTCCCCATCTCCACACCTTGTGCATAGGGATCTTCAGAGGACAGGTTCCCTTGCATCCTCCAGGCCATTTCCACCCCGTGGGATGGTGTAGACTGGTCCAGCATTAATGCACAGCCCAAGGAGGTGGCAGGAGGTAATGGAGTGGTCTGAGGCTCCCTCTACTCAAAACCTCCCCAGTTGTTAGCCCAAGGATGGTCCAAGAGGCTTGGAGCCTTAAGTGAACACCCAAGGTGACAATGAACCCAGGAGGGCTATTTAGTCCCTTGTTACTCAGCTGGATAACTTGGCACCTTCCTACCAACATCTTCAGAGAATGGAATTATCTCCCAGGAGAATCTGAGCCAGGAGGTCATGAAGGAGGCGGGAACCATGACCTGCTGACATTAAGAGCTTCCTCCCTGTAACCTATTTCTCTCTCCCTGATACATCACCCCTCATGGCATACCCCAAATCTATGAAAACATGCACCTGAGTCTTGGCTTCACAGGGCCTTGGCCAGCCTTGGAGAACCTAGCGGAGCATGGCATCCACCAGGAAGGTGGGCATGTAGGTCACGGGGAGGTAGAAAACTTGGCATCCCAGCCAGCTGCATAGCAAGTGCAGGGGTGGCAGATGGTCAGCTCCATGCAGTCAGTCACCAATGATAGATTTGTACTGCATTTTGACCAAAGGCTCCTACGTGCTTTTTTGAGGTCTGTTCAAAATGAGAAAAGAGCCTTAATGTACTAGCACATCCTTCCCCTCCCACTTAGAGCTCTGAATTGGGAGGAGAGTATCTAAGAATCCCTAGGCCCCTCAATGATATGCCTCAAGTCTAATCCATCCATATTCCCCAGGGAGTGCCCCAACCCTCACTCCAGCAAAACCTGTTCCACACTAAGTCCCCTCGGCCTCTCTTCCTAAGATATCTGGGCTGCATAAATTGAAGGTCTCTAGTAACAGCCTAAGAACATGAAAATAAGCTATCTCTAAACCCAGCTGTCCATGAGTCCACAGATGTCTACCCTCTCTGGCTTTAGTTTCCTCTTCAAAATAATGAGAGGTTCAGATGAGCCAGTGGTTTCAATTATAGGAGCTTGGATTCTTCTTTTAGGTGACCAGTTGACCACATGGCTAAATGGACTAAATGTCCTCACTTTGTTGGGGAGGTAGAGTCTGGAGGACAGACTCTCACACTGTTGGAGGCACTAGTGATGGACCTAGACTTCTAGACAAGGATTTCTTTATCTCCCCACTGTCCACAGCTTACTCACAGGATGTCAGAAACTTCTCCCCATAAGATCTCCTTGACCTCGGGGCTGGCCTAGTCCGACAGCTCCTTGAGGTTCTGTAAATGCCTCTCAGAGCTGGCCATACTGGTCTTGAAGTGACCAGGTTCAATCACAGCCATCTTCACTCCAAAGTGGGAGAGCTCCCTCCTGCATGGCAGACATGCAGAAGGGCAAGGACTTCAGAAATCTTAGGAGGCAAAATACAAAAAACAAAGAAACCCAATACAAATCCAGCATGCAACAGCAGTGGAAGAGGCTAGAAAGCTTGGAGAGTTGGGAAGGGCAGCAGATAGCAGATGAAAGTTATGATGGTGGCCTTGCCTCTCTCTGGGGTTTCCACATTTCACATACCAAAGCTTACTAGCCCTAAATCCTACCAATTCAAGAGCAAGGCAGCACCTCAGTGCTATCACTTCCTATGCCCCTCACATCCAGTGGATCACCAGAATTCCCATCTTCCACCTCCTCTGCAGTCCTCAGTCCCCTCCCTTCTTCTCCTGCCCCAGGAATCTCCCTGGCCTCTGAGCTGGGTGATGGCAGCTGTCCTCTGTGGAGCATCCCTCTGCCTTTAGTCTGACTCCCCACACTCACAGCCACTGGGCTCCCTGCAGTCAGTGGGTGTCTAGAAGTCAACTAGAACAAGGAGCTCTCCTGAGCAAATCCTTTTTTGGGGGGGTTCCACTGCCAACAGCATGAAGCACAGCTCCTGCCCAGGGCCTCCACCAGCCCACATGCACCCACCTGCCCAGCCTTCCCCAAGGCCTGGCCCTGTGCTTCACCCCATGAGGACCCCACAGCACAGGCAGATGGCTGAGGCTCTCCCTGGGCCTAGGCTGAAGACAAAAGTCATTCCCCCATTTCTGTTCAAGGCTGCCAGGTGGGGAATCCTCAATCTCCAGCTCAGACCCCATCTCCAGGAACTTCCCCAACTCAGGTGGCTGCCATGGCCAGCAGGGCTGACTGGGTCACAACCCCTATGAGAATTGGCAACCAACCTTCTAGCCCTCTTGCTCCTCTCTCAGGTGTCAGAGCTTTTCAGTCAGGGCCAAAATCTTGTTGTCCTGGACTGAGTATATTGGGCACTCAACCAAGGGCCTAAAGAGTCTGTTGTATGGACTAAGATGCTCACCCCATGTCTCCTAGGCTCCCTGCAACTGCATGTCACAGTGGCTTCATCCTGGGCTCTGGAGCCAAATATGCCAGTTCCAGTCTGTTTCAGACATTTTCTGCCTATGAGGCCCACTCAATAGGGTCAAAGGTGAGTTCAGGAACCATGTGGTCTGGGGCCCCTCCCTCCCCAGAACATGCAGAAGCTGTTCCCAAGAAGTGACTGGCTAAATCCATAAGGGCAACAGGACACACAAAATGAGAGAGGGGCATCTCGATAAGGGGCCTCTAAGGCTATGATTACATAAAACTACTGCAAAGGGCTCCCACAGAAGAACAGGTGCAGGAGGACGAGGGAGGGCCCTGTCCCAGGCCAATACCAGAGGGAGTCGGAGAAGGCCTCCACACTGTACTTGGAGATGCAGTAGCCTCCACCAAAAAGTGAAACCTGCCCCGCGATACTGGAGAGATTGATCACACAGCCCCTGACCTTCCTCATTAGGGCAGCAGGCTCAGAGTCACATCAATCACCCCCAACAGTATGGTCAAAAAGTCCTGTTCCATCAACCACTCATTGCAGCTGGAGACCAGGCAGATGCCAACGTTATTCACCAGGCCCCAAAGTCCTGGGATGGTAGGAAGATGAGAGCATCACTGTTGTGTTTATGCAGTTGGACACAGTTAGGGTGCAAGTTCATTTTCCAGTTCAATGTATTTATTGAGTCAACAAATGTGCTACATGGAATAAGGGAAAGGAGTGGAAGAGAGGAAATAAGAATGGGGTGGCTTCAGAGTTTCAAGGTTTGCACCCATTTCAAGGTATTAGGGGTGAGGGGTGGTCCTTCCCATCTCTGCTCCTAGTGCCTGGCACCCAGCATGCAGTAAAGCCAATGCTGTGAAGTGCATGGACAGAACTTGAGAAAACAGAATGAGGGCCAAACAAATATCTCTCCAGGGGAGAGAGATAGACACAGGAAATAGGAAGACAGGAATGGGGTAAGACAGAGAAACCAAGGGGAAAGGACAGAAGAGACAAGAAAAAGGAAAGGAAAGAATAAGAAAAACGCATGAGTAATTACTTTCTGTATCCTGGTTAGGAGAGATACACTTAAACACTAAGACTAGGGGAAGTTAGAGAACAGGCCTGCACTGGCCATCAGAGGACAAGCTGTGCTACAACCTGCAATAATGCCAAGGCAATATCTGTCCTGGAAGAAAAGGTCACCCTGTGTACCTGGGAATCCCAAAGCTCACTGTGGACTGAATGGCGAGAGCAGGAGGGGAGGAGGGAAGGGGGTCTTATGCCACACAGTGTCCAGACTGTACTCTCTGCCCCAAGAAGTACCACTCTTTCTTCCCATGATCCCATAAGGCCACCTCTGCCCTATCCCCATAGGGCCCAGCAAGTTTTGGGGAAGATTCTACAGAAGACACAGGGGAGCAAACTAATAGCATGAAAGATCTGGAGTAGTCAGAGCTACAGAGCTACAGACTCCAGGCTGGCAGGGGCAGGGGTGTGTGTGGGTGAGGACTGGGGGATACGGGAGACAGAGATTGATCCTAGGAATATTAGAAAAACAATAAGGCCTGCAATGGTAGCCCTTCCCCCACTCAGAAACCTTTCCTGGACTTGAAGGAATGAGGATTCTTTGATTCAATAGTTTTACTTTTTTTGAATAGCACTGCTAAGCCTGTCAACAAACCTTGGTAGAGAATCATTACTCAGATGTTACTTATGCCAGGAAAAAACTTCAGCATTCAACGATATAGAATCCCTTTAACAAATTATGGTCTCTCCACATGCTGGAATATGGAGACCTTGATTGTTATGTTGTGGAAGAAATTTGATGATGAAAATGCTGACCCCAGAATGTGTAAAGTAGAGGGAGATTAACCCTGGAGGCTGGGATTAGGGTGAATGTTGTTTCACTCCCATCCTCTTCTATCATTTCTCCAATGAGAAATCCTCTCTTACTGTCCTATCTATCCAATCTTATCCTCTTCTATAATTTCTCCATGTTTTCCATTTACAATCAGAACAAAGCAATCAATGATCTCCCTTTCCCCAAAAGGAACAGGATTCATCACTCGGTGTTTGATGTGAAGTCCCTTCAGCTCTCCAAGCCCCAGTGTCCTGGTGAGTCAAGTGGGGATCATCTTAAAGCCCTCAACAGGGACAAGTGTGAAGGAACCAGTAAGAGAATGCTGAGATCAGAAGCCTGGATCCTGCCCGGCCCCATCCTCGATGGTCTCATGCCAACTGTCAGGACCCCACATTCTCCAGAGACTGGGCTCTAACCACAGGCTGGACTCCTCTAACCCTGGGCCCAGCCACGGCCACTCTAGGACTTCTGCTCTGGAAAATGGAAAGCTCAAGCCCCTGAAAATAAAAGTCTTGGGAATGTTCCCAGTTAGCAGACACTAGGTCTTCCCTAGTGACACACAGAGAAGAGAAACAAACAGGCATGAGGAGGGATTGGGTTGGTACCTCTGTCCCCTACACGCTCCTTCGCCCACTGGGCAGCTGCAGCAATGCTCTCTGTCTTGGTGATGTCCATGGTCACCATCTCCAGCCTGTCTGAAGTCTGGCCCTTAGCTGCTTGGCCCCCTTCTCTGTCCTACACGCAGCTCCCACAAGCCTTGTGCATCCAGCTGTCTGGCCAGCAGGTTCCTGAAGCGTGAGTTACAGCTCATGATGAACGCATACTTGTCTCTCAGGTGACTCACCACCTGCCTCTCCCTGTACCAGTGCAGAAGTGACTTTGCAGAGGACAGACCCAGACGGGCTGGGGTGAAATGAGAGTCTGGCCTCTGTTCAGACAGGATGATTCAAGAACACAGAGGGCTGCGGTAGGCAAGGAGGCCCTCAGGCATTTTAGCAGAAAGTCCTCATTTTCCTCCCTGATCACTGTCTTTCTGCACCATCTTTTACCCTGGCTTCATCTCTCTGCTCTTTCAACTGCCTTTGCAGGCACTCATGCATGCAATTGCAAATCCCAAGTCCTGCCCAGTGAGTAGTTATCACTACTCAGCAATGTTTCCCTAGTCCATCAATGCCTCTCTGCCTTGCTGTGCCTACTCAGGTGTACACACAAGTATCCACACAGATGCCCACACACACACACACACCATGACACACACCACTCTGATCTACAAACAAGGGTCAGAACTTGTCTCTACATATCTTGTGAAACGGTTTGGATATCTGTGCCACCAAAATTGCATGTTGAAATGTGGTCCCCAATATTAGAGGCAGGGGCTGGTGGAAGGTGTTGGGTCATGGTAGTGGATCCCTCACAGCTTGATGCTGTCCTGGAGACACTGGAATGAGTTGTCATGAGATCTGGTTGTTTAAAAGTGTGGCATCTCCCCAGCTCTCTCTCTCTTGCTCCCACTCACTATGCGACAAATCAGTTCCCGCTTGACCTTCTGCCATGGTTGTAAGCTTCCTGATGCCTCACCAGGAGCCAAGCAGATGCATGCTTGTACAGCCTGCAGAACCATGAGCCAATTAAACCTGTTTTCTTTATAAATTACCCAGTCTCAGGTATTTATTATAGCAACACAAGAATGGCCTAACACACACTGTATACCAGCACTCCTGAACCATGGTCACCCAGAACAGACTTTACTGGGAAGTTACTGGTTTGCAGGCACATTCGGTGGAAATCCTGCTCTGAGCCTGAGTTTCCTCATCCCACTCAGCATGTAGAATCAATCACTCCCCAGAAAAGTGGGGCACGATCAGGCTCTCTAGGATGAGAAGGAGAAGGCAAAAGAGTGGACAGGAGCAGGTCCCCTCCTGCTACAGTAGTTTTCTGGGGCAGAAAGAAGTGGAAGATCCACAGGGGAGTCTAACCTTACAGGTAAAGAAAGGGGAAAGAAGGGAATGGAGCCTTGGAACCCACAGGAAGGAAGCATCCAGGGCTGCTGGGAGGGGGAATGAAATTACTTACGCAGGTGTCACAGGGCTCACCCGCTCACCTCCTAATATGCCCTGGGTGCTGGCTCCACTGTCCTCCGCCCTCCCCTGTCAGAGCCCACATCCAGGATCTGGACCCCTCAGACACTGAGAGGCTAAAAACATTGCTCATTTGGACAAGGACAATGAGGATGGTGTGTTCAAAACCTTGCCCAAGCAGGGAAGGATATGAACCCTAGTAACTGGAAAGGTATTACTTTAGTTTGTATCAAGGTGTTGATGGACAGGAGGGATCTTCTCCTCAGGAGACTACAGAATGGGGTACAGACTGTACCTCACTGCTGTCCAAGGAAGGTCCCTCCAGGTGAGGTCGAGGAAACTATTTCATAACTGGTGGGCAGGATGTAGAGGGGCAAGGAGCTGAGGGAGTAGGGGTGGGACAGAATAATCCAGGGTTTCTTTGCACTGGGCGTCTCTCCCACTGTCCATGTTTGCCCAATTTCTGTCCCCTAATTGAAGGAAGAAGTGGAGATGGACTGGGAGGGGGAAGGAGAGGTTTCCTGCAGAAACCAGAGGCTAGCAAAGAGCCGCACGCCCCCTGGTGGTTCTTCTCTAGCCCTGCAGTCACGACGTGTGCATCGGCCTGGGATCGGCCAAGGCTCTTCAGCTCATACCAATGGTCACGCTCTCCAGCATCAGGGCGCCCCCATATCTCCCTGCACGAATCCTCCAAGGAGGGAAACAGCAAGACTGCTGGCTGGTAAGAGACTGGATTCGTGTTAATTAAGCAATATGGATGGAGCCTTGAGTGTGCTGCATACTAGAGGTTTGACAGACTCGCAGGGGCTCCGAGACTGAGTCCTGTCATTTTTTTATTTCCAGCCCCTGGCAGCGCTAGCTTCTAGCAGAGATAATGAATGTTGAGGTAGCTGACACTGCAACATCTGGCTTCGCTTTCCATTTTCATCACTATTTCTTACATCTTGCGACACTATGAGATTTCCTAAAGCCTCCATTTTTCTCATCTTTATAATGAGGGAGGAGAATCCCGATGACTTTGTCAAGTCCTCCCAACTCCAATTTCAGGGAGTCGAAGAATCCATATGCCTTTATTAAAATGTTGAAAACTTAGAAAGATTGGGTCTTGGGAAGCACTGGAGAATTTCTGACCAGCATACATTAGGTGCTCAACAAAAGTTAACAGAAACGGAAGAAATCTGGAATCAACAAGAGACTTACCACATCTACAGAAAGGCTGGGGGAGGGGTGCAGATCAGGAGGTGGGAGAGTGAGGGAGAAACAGAAGCTGGGAGAGATAGGAGACCGAAGGAGCGGGGAAGGGTGGAGGCATGCGGGGAGGTTGCTGATGCTGTAGGCAGCAGAGGGATATTAATAATATCTGGGTCCCTTCCAGTCTTTTATCAGTCTTTTCAAGCTTCCTCTTCCTTAGACTAATGTCACACCCTCTCCCTTCTCACACTTGGGAAATCACAGAGGAAACAGTTGTCCTTCATCTCGTGAAAGATAGGGGGTGGGAAGCAAAGACATTCACTTTCCCCTTCTCAAATCCCTCTGAGATCATCCTACAAATCCCTCAGCCTTCATGGAGACACCTCCTTCCTCACGCAAGAAATTTCCTAGAATTCCTAGGGCTGAGTCAGCTCCACAGAAGTGGATAACCAACATTGCTTTTTTTATCCTGACCCCAGTCTAGGAGAAGCTCTCCACGGGTCTTTTTTTTTTAAAAAACTTTTGGACATTGTGGGCCCCGTCGAGAATCTACGGAAGGTTATAAGCCCCCACAAAAATGCACATAACACAACAATCAAAAACTTGCGTATACTTTTCATAGAGTTCACACCTAAAACCATTAGCTGCATGGAATCCAGCTCAAGAATCCTTGTAACATGGGCTTATTGAACTACTAGCTGTGTGACTGGGGCAAGTTATTTAAAGTTTCTGTGCTTTGGTTTCCTTGTCGATGGTAGTACTCACTCCGCGAAGTTGTTACGACGATTAAATGAGGTGATATGGATAAAGCCCCTTACAACTGCATCTGGCCAATGGTGCGTATTCAATAAACATTAGCTGTTACTATTACTACATCTCTCTGTGGTAATTCATAGTGACATCTGGGAATGTTCCCACCCTTCTATGTAAAAAACACAACCCAAGACAGACAAATAAAAGACCTGGCTCATGTTGATCTAATTCAGAGAGGAAAAAATGGCTGGTGGTAATAGGACTAGAGAGGTCTCTCAATGTCAGTTCCACAAGAGGGGATTCCTTTTTCCTTATCCCCAACAAGTGGAAAAAGGGCATGCTTGTATATATTATCTCATGTATCCCATATAATAACCTGTAAGGGAAGCATCATTATCCTCACCTTATATATTAAGAAACTGACATTAAACTCCTATCTCTCACCAGACACAAAATTCAACTCAAGATGGATTAAAGACTTACATATAAGACCCAAAACTATTATTAAAATATTAGAAGAAAATCTAGTATTGGGGTAAAAATCTAGTATCTAATATAAGGAAAAGTCTCCTGGACATTGGACTAGGCAAAGAATTTATGACTAAGATCTCAGAAGCACAGGCAACAAAAACAAAAACAAACAAATGGGACTTAAACTAAAAAGCTCTGCACAACAAAAGAAATAAGCAACAGAATGAACAACCCGCAGAATTGGAGAAAATATTTGTAAACTACTCATCTGACAGGGGACATATCCAGAATATACAAAGAACTCGAGCAAGGAAAAAAAAAAAAAAAACCCACAAATAATCCCACTAAAATGTGGGCAAATGACACGAATGGACATTTTTCAAAAGAAGATATACAAATGGCCAACAGATATATGAAAAAATGCTCAACATCACTAATCATCAGAGAAATGCAAATAAAAACCACAATGCCATATCATCTTACCTCAGTCAGAATGGCTACTATTAAAAAGATTTAAAAAAAAACAGATGTTGGCAAGGATGTGGAGCAAAGAGAACTCTTAGACATTGCTGGTGGGAATGTGAACTAGTACAACTTCTATGGAAAACAGTATGCAGATTTTTCAAAAAACTAAAAGTAGAACTGCCATTCAACCCAGCAATCCCACTACTGGGTATTTACTCAAAGGGAAAGAAATCAGTACATTAAAAAGACACCTGCACTAGTATGTTTATCACAGCACTATTCGCAATAGCAAAGACATGGAATCAACCTAAGCGTCCATCAACGAATAAAAGGATAAAGAAAATGTGGTATATATACATAATGGAATACTATTTGGCCATTAAAAAGAATGAAATTATGTCTTTTGCAGCAATGTGGATGGAACTGGAGATCATTATTTTAAGTAAAACAAACGAGGCATAGAAAATCAAATATTGCATGTTCTCACTCATATGTGAGTGCTAAAAGATGTGTACACATGGATGTGGAGAGTGAAATGGTACACAGTGGAAACTTGGAAGGAAGAGGGAATAGGAGGTGGGTGGATGATGAGAAACTAGTCGATGGGTACAATGCATGTTATTCTTGTGATGGATAACCTATACATGTAACAAAACTGCACATGCACCACATCAATCTGTACAAATAAATATTTTTAAAAAACAAAAACAAAAGAAAATAAACTGAGATTCAGAAAGGTTAAGTGACCTGCCCAAGATCACACAGCTACCAAGTGGTGGAAAAAAGTGTCAAAAACAGGTCTGATTCAAAAACTGGTGTTATCTCCACAGTGTCTTGTAAAGACCCAGTGAAAAGGGAAAAACTGAGCAGAGAGAGCCAAGGACAGGGGAGTGGGTCACAGGCTTTGAGGAGACTAGAAAGCTCCTAATCAATCTGGTACTGCTGGGCAAACCAGATGCCTCTCTAGCTTGGGGAAGCTGTGGCAGGAGGGCAGAGCAACCTCCACGACTACACTTGGCTTCCTGACTCAGTAGCCTTCTGGAAGTTCACACTGTGGACACGAGTGCAATCACTGCCAAATGCCTCAGCCTTAACCTGTCCACAAGGCACCTGCCTCCACCGGTAAGTCAGACACGTGGGTTGATCCCTGGGACAGCCTGCCTCATCCCTTCTGCCAGGGTCCAGGCACAGCCCTTTTCCCGACCCGACTCTGGGAAGTCGTCTGTCTTTATCTCTGCCTCTCAATACCTCCTCCCTGGTACCTTCCTTCCTTTCTGATTGTTGATCACAAAGTCTTGTCTACACTTTTTTGGGGAAAAAAAGTGGGGCGGGGAGGAGAAAAAGTAAATTTCCAGGAATTGTTTCACTGCTGCTGTTCCTGCTGCATAAGGCAAAGCTGCTGGCCTGCTCCTTTTGCCCAGGTTGGCGAGGAGCCTGGCCTCCTGCTCCTCCCTCTTTCTCTTCCTCCCAGTCTCTCTCTTTCCAGCTGCACCCCCACCCCCTAAAAAAGCCCCACATGAAAACTGCAGAGCTATCACTTATTTCTTCCTGAGGGAGGAGCTTTCCCTTCTGCCAGAAGGAACCACCATCACTTCCTCTTTCTACAAATACACATTGGGCAACAGGAGTAGGTGGGAGCAGGGAGCAGGTAGAGGTGAGGCTGCACGGGGGATGTCTCCATGTGGGAAGGACAATTCAGAGACCCAGGAGATAGGAGCCACTAAAGGGCAGTCTTGTGAGGAACAGAAATGGTCACAGATGTGGCCATCTGGAGAGGACCAAGTCCAAACCAGGGTCTTCCTTGGAGGGTGCTTGGTCTAGGATAGGCTTCATTTGCATGGGTCAAAAGCATGTAGTGGGAAGGGGAAGTTCTCAGAAGGCTCCTTACTGAAGAGAAATATCAATGGGATAGAAACTAAGATCCTAGAGAGAAAATGAGAGCAAAACTAACTGAAAAATTGAAGTAAACAACATTTTACACTGTCGTGGTTCATCATGATGGTTTGTTTTTGTTTTGTTTTGTTTTATTGAGACAGAGTCTCACTCCATGGCCCAGGATGGAGTGCAGTGGCGTGATCTCAGCTCACTGCAACCTCTGCCTCCTGGGTTCAAGAGATTCTCCCATCTCAGCCTACTCTGTAGCTAGGATTACAGGCATGCACCACCATGCCTGGCTAATTTTTGCATTTTTAGTAGAGACAAGGTTTCACTATGTTGGCCAGGTTGGTCTCGAATTCCTGACCTCAGGTGATCCGCCCACTTCAGCCTCCCAAAGTGCTAGGATTACAAGCATGAGCCACCTAGCCTAGCCCATGATTTTTTTTTGTTGTTGTTGTTTGTTTTGTTTTTTTTAAGAGATGGGATCTAGCTCTCTTGCCCAGGCTTCAGTGCAGCGGTGTGATTATGGCTCACTGCAGCCTTGAATTCCTAGTCTCAAGTGATCCTCCCACCTCAGCCTTCCAAGTACAGACTGCATCACCATAACTGGCTAATTATTTTATTTTTTTGTAGAGATGGGGGTCTTGTCTTGTTGCCCAGGCTGGTCTCAAACTCCTGGGCTCAAGCAGTCTTCCCATCTCGGCCTCCCAAAATGCTGGGATTACTGGTGTGAGCCACTGCACCGGCCATGATAGATTTTGTGATCTCAGAGCGATCTGATATGTAAGTGGAAGGTTTAAGAAAACTGCAAAATTAAAAATATCCCCTTTAATGGAGATAAATGGCACTGATGGTTGCACAGCAGTGTAAATGCACTTAGTGCCACTGAACTGTACACCTAAAAATGGTTAACATGGTAAATCTTATGTATATTTTACCATAATAAAAGAATCAATTAGCAAACTTTTAAAAAATATTCTCTTTGAGTGCATAAAATGTGGTGTGTGTGTGTATATATATACACACATACATAAGGGAATATTACTCAGCCATGAAAGGAAATGAAGTACGGATGCATGTTCCAATGTGAATGAACCTTGAAAACATGCTAAGTGAAAAAAAAACAGACACAGAAGGTCACATATGATATGGTTCCCTTTCTATTAAGTATCCAGAAAAGGTAAATCCATAGGGACAGGTAGCAGAAGGTTGGGGGCGGGGGAATAAGATTGATTGCTTAATGGTTATAGGGTTTTCTTTGGGGGTAATGAAGATGTTTAGCACTTAGACAGAGGTGGTGGTTGCACAATGTGCATGTCTAAATGCCATTAAATCACACATTTTAAAATGGTTAATTTTATGCTATGGGAATTTCACCTCGACTTAATATATACTCAATCCCCTCCAGGCGACACACCTTTGGCTCAGGCCTAGGCAGCTCTGCCATCTGCCAAGTGTGGCTTGTGTAACACACAACCTCTCTGGGCCTCAAAGAGGGTGAAGAAATCCATCCTCCCCAGAGGGATATCTCCAGAATCAAACGGTATGAAGTGAGGTGAAAGCCCTCTGAGAGGCAGGAAGCTCTGCTGACACACAATGTTCACCCATAACATGCAGCTCAGAATCCCTTACCCACTAGTTTGGAGGGAGAGACAACTCTGCTCTCCCTCCCCCACACCCCATCCCCTGCTCATTCCCTGCCAGCCACCCACCACACCCTTCACGCAGAGAAGTATAGAGCCACAGGGGGAGGGCGCCATTCTCTCTCTCCCTCCCCATTTAGGAATCTCCCTGAAGCTTTGACAAAGCCCCCTTGACACCCCACATTCAATTTTTTTTTTTTTTAACTCTGTCACCCAGGCTGGACTGCAGTGGCCTGATCTCAGCTCACTGAAACCTCTGCCTCCTGGCTCAAGCGATTCTCCTGCCTCAGCCTCCCAAAGTGCTGGAATTGCAGGTGTGAGCCACCATGCCCAGCCATTTAATCTTATCTTTCTCCCCAGATTCTCACCTCCAGTCACAAGATGAAGGCAGGGAGCTCACAGCCCTGTGAGGGGCTGGGGAGAATGGCAGGGTTGGGCCAGAGTCATTAAAAGCCCAACTGATTTTCAGATTTATTTTAACCCTCCCCTACACCTCCACATCCAATTTCACTCTAGTAGGAATTAAGACAGGGGAGGCCGGGCGCGGTGGCTCAAGCCTGTAATCCCAGCACTTTGGGAGGCCGAGACGGGCGGATCACGAGGTCAGGAGATCGAGACCATCCTGGCTAACACGGTGAAAACCCGTCTCTACTAAAAATACAAAAAAAATTAGCCGGGCGCGGTGGCGGGCGCCTCTAGTCCCAGCTACTCGGGAGGCTGAGGCAGGAGAATGGCGTGAACCCGGGAGGCAGAGCTTGCAGTGAGCCGAGATAGCACCACTGCACTCCAGCCTGGGCGACAAAGCCAGACTCCATCTCAAAAAAAAAAAAAAAAAAAGACAGTGGAGAGAGGGATTCCAACCTGACTTAGGGAGAGGAAAATACATATATATGTGAAGCATTTGCCACAGGCCCGGCCTGAGCTAAGCACTTTCCTTCCCTCAACAGCTCCTTTAATTCTCACAGCATCCCTTTTAGTAGATAATATTGTTGACCCCACTTTGCAGAGGAGAGCACTGAGGCTAAGGAAAGAGGTAAATTCATTCAGCGAGTGAGGGAGGAGTTGGGATTTTAATGCTGGCAGTATGACCTCCCTGCCACTGGCACACCAGGTCTTTTGCTGGGACGTCCCCTGTAACCGGATTGGGGGAATGCAGGAAAAACCCCCGCCTTCTCCACAGAGCCTCAGCAGTGACAGCTACTTCCCGGATGGGAAGGGCGGCCGTGAAGCCAGCCCCACAGTCAAGGGCCCTCCAGCCTCCTCACAGCTCCCCACAGCCTGGACCTGCCGGCCCTCCCTCCAGGACGGAGGGGCTCCCAAGGGAAATTCAGGTGAGTGTCGCCCTCTCCCAGGGAAGATGGGAATCAGGGCTTGCAGACAACTGGCTTTCCCGTGTGATCCACAGGTTTTCCTAGGGGTGAATCAGATGTGTGTGGTGTGCGTGTGTGTGTGTGTGTGTGTTCCACACTCACGGTCCAAATAACGAGACAGAAAAAGAGCAATGAAGATCTGTGCAAAAGGGCTGAGGAATGAAGTGCCAGGAGAGAGGTGGAGGTTGGAGACCACCTAGGAATGGCGGGTGTGGGGGCATTGAGGGGGTTGTTGAGGGAGAACTGTCTGGGGGTGGGAAGAAATGTTGGTGGACACCAACAGCCCTGGCCTCTTCCACCTGAAACCCCTTAAGAAAGTATCTCTGCTCTTGGGTCAGAGCTAGCAAGTAAGTTGTGTATTATTTATTCATAGTTTGAAAGCTAAACTTCCCTTTCTTGCCTCATCAGCCCAGAATCTTTCCCCAAAGCCCCCGACTCCCTCTGGCCTCTACCTTGAGGACACAAGGCTCTCAAGGTCTGCTTTCCCTTCCAACTCTCCTTTCATCCCAATAGGTGTGTGCTGGTCCCAATGTCAGTGAAACCCAGCTGGGGGCCCGGCCCCTCGGAGGGGGTCACCGCAGTGCCTGCCAGTGACCTTGGAGATATCCACAACTGGACCGAGCTGCTCAACCTTTTCAACCACACTTTGTTTGAGTGCCATGTGGAGCTCAGCGAGAGCACCAAGCGCGTGGTCCTCTTTGCCCTCTACCTGGCCATGTTTGTGGTTGGGCTGGTGGAGAACCTCCTGGTGATATGCGTCAACTGGCGCAGCTCAGGCCGGGCGGGGCTGCTGAACCTCTACATCCTCAACATGGCCATCGCGGACCTGGGCATTGTCCTGTCTCTGCCCGTGTGGATGCTGGAGGTCACGCTGGACTACACCTGGCTCTGGGGCAGCTTCTCCTGCCGCTTCACTCACTACTTCTACTTTGTCAACATGTACAGCAGCATCTTCTTCCTGGTGTGCCTCAGCGTCGACCGCTATGTCACCCTCACCAGTGCCTCCCCCTCCTGGCAGCATTACCAGCACCGAGTGCGGCGGGCCATGTGTGCGGGCATCTGGGTCCTCTCGGCCATCATCCCGCTACCTGAGGTGGTCCACATCCAGCTGGTGGAGGGCCCTGAGCCCATGTGCCTCTTCATGGCACCTTTTGAAACGTACAGTACCTGGGCCCTGGCGGTGACCCTGTCCACCACCATCCTGGGCTTCCTGCTGCCCTTCCCTCTTATCGCAGTCTTCAACGTGCTGACGGCCTGCCGGCTGCGGCAGGCAGAACAACCCAAGAGCCGGCGCCACTGCCTGCTGATGTGTGCCTACGTGGCCGTCTTTGTCATTTGCTGGATGCCCTATCATGTGACCCTACTGCTGCTCACACTGCATGGGACCCACATTTCCCTCCACTGCCACCTGGTCCACCTGCTCTACTTCTTCTATGATGTCATCGACTGCTTCTCCATGCTGCACTGTGTCATCAACCCCATCCTTTACAACTTTCTCAGCCCACACTTCCGGGGCCGGCTCCTGAACGCTGTAGTCCATTACCTTCCTAAGGACCAGACCAGGGCAGACGCACACTCCTCCTCTTCCTCCTGTTCCACCCAGCATTCCATCATCATCACCAAGGGGGACAGCCAGCCTGCTGCAGCAACCCCCCACCCCGAGCCAAGCCTGAGCTTTCAGGCATCCCCTTTGCTTCCAAATACTTCCCCCTTCTCTCCCCCTCAGCCTCTTACATCCAGCTGAGGTAGAGGCCAGGCTCCTCCAACAGTGAAGGAAAAGACACAGGTGAGAGTATAGGTGGGAGATTTGGGGGGATGTAGAGGGGAGGGTCAAATTTGTGTCTATCTTAAAATACAGAGGTATGGAGAGGGAGACAGGGTCGGGAGGGATAGAGAGCAGGCCCTCAGTGTTGTACTATTTGTCTTGGTCCTTGTGTCTAAGGAGCCATGCAGAAAAAAAAGGTGAAATAAATGGGAGAGATAGTCATGGACTCTGGATCTTTTAAAAATCTGCACTTCCAGCTGGGATTGGGAAGGGAGCTGAGGCTAAAGAGGTGCTCGGCAGAGGAAACTAGACACATTCATTTCATAAATCACTCTGGCCGGAAAGAGTGAGCTCTGCAAGAACGTCACAAAACTCCTTTTGTGTTTGTGAGCTTGTTGATCTTCCAGCTCACTATGCAGGTTATGGGGACAAGAGGCCAGAGGCCAAGGAACCAGGCGACCCCAGCAGGACGTTCTCCAGCTGTGCATCCTATGCACAGCTATAAGTGAAGGGGGATGGGGATGTCAGGGGTGGGGGCAAAGCCAAGGTCTGAGACCTGCACCCTGCAGCTGGGTCAGCTGCAGGGTATCTCCACCCTCGGCCATCCAGGAAACACAGCTCCATTTCCTTGTTGACACCCTCCCCTCCCCGTTGTCCATCCTGCTCCCTCCCCACAAGCAGAGGAGCTGTCCCAGAGTCAGCTCCTCATAGCTGACCTCCTCCAAGCTTCGGATCTAGGAAACTTCCAGACTTCTTCTAGGGAGACACAGAGCTACCAGAAAGCCCAACCCACCCCCATCTCTTTCTCTCCAGATCATAGGAAAGTATCAAGGGATGTCATTCTGGGAGCAGCCCTTGGGACAGCCAGCAGCAGGTGCTGACAGATGCTCTGTCCTTCACCCTGTCCCCAGCACCAGATGGGGAAGGCCACAGTGGAAACTTCTCAATTCCGTCACAGGGCAGAGCTCTGACACTGTTATAAGTCAGTTCTCCCTGGCCATGTCTTTTCATAATTTTCCTGTCCCAC
Organism: Macaca mulatta; assembly: GCF_049350105.2. Classification (NCBI taxonomy): domain Eukaryota; kingdom Metazoa; phylum Chordata; class Mammalia; order Primates; family Cercopithecidae; genus Macaca; species Macaca mulatta. The sequence continues at coordinate 64,152,949 of NC_133416.1, forward strand.
AACTTAGGTTCCTTAACACTTCTTCTACAGATGAAGCAAAGAAGTCCTCTGTGAACAAGTAGATCTTCTGGAAAAGGATCACTTATGTTTGGGAGACTAGGACCCTGTCCATGAAGAACTCTGAAGTAAAGGCCTAAGAACAGGATCTAGTTTCCGCCTTCCAATTCCACGTCCTTTGCCTCTTAATCCTGCCCATGGTGAGGGGACTAGAATCACTGATAGCCTCTTCGCCATCTCCTCTGTCCTGCTCAAGTGCTTGATGTATCTGGAATGTTTAACTTGGAGCAACTACTCACTGACCTGGAGACCACCTGTTCTGCTTTGAGAAATCAGACCTGTTCTGTGGATGCACTGACCACGTGCTCCAATTGCACAGCACCCAGGTTTGTCAGGAGCATGGAAGGAAACCTGCATCTCCCTGCTCAATGGGCCCAAACCTGAAAGGGTCTTATGCTGCAGACAGCTGCTCAGTAGCACAGAGCTGAAGGCTTTTTGAATCAGGAGTCTGGGTTGTGGCTTGGGTCGCAGTAAGGGCTTAGCCTACCAATGCAGAATTCACACTGAAAAAGACTTTCCTCTCTTGTCCCAACATAAAGAAGTAAGCCAAGATCTGATGCCCCTATCACTGCCTCCTCTGACGTGGGCTACAGTTGTTTCCCAAAGGAAACCTAATTTTACATCTGTCACATTGCAGGTCACCTCAGAGGCCACTCTCCCAAGATTAGTTATCACCCTGGCAGTATGAATACTTCCCTAAGGCCTCCCATCCATGGAGGGGAAGAGTGGTAACCAGCTGTTACACTCAGCATCTACTGAGCACTGATGGGAGCCCCGCCTGGGCCATGTGCTCTGGGGCCAAATGGACATCACTCCCTAACTTCTTGAGGTCTGTCTCCTCTGTGGAAACACCCGTATATCAACCTCATTAAACTATGCCAAACTTTTGCCTCCTCCCTCTTTCAATCTGTCTCGCTCCACTCAAAGACACACCATGTCCCAGCAAATCAAATGGCACTGGCAAAACAAATTGTAGCCAAATCTCTCACTTAGTAACATTAGTCCAAGTAGACACGGGCAGGGACCCACCACTCTCTCTGGGCTGATGGAGGATCCTCTCAGGAATACCCCCTGAAAAGGTTGAGTCTCTGACTTAATTTCCCACTAAAAACAGGTCAACAAGTTAATCCTGGGGAATTCCAGCTACAGAAAAGGAAAATGTACTACCTGAGAGAATTCTGGCATCTGCTGGGCAGAAATGTGCTACTGAAAGGGTGATGAGCCCAGATATTCTGAACTCCAGGTATGAGCATATTCATAGTAGGTAGGAAGAGAACTCTCATTTCAAATTTCTTTTTTTATTCTAAATAAAAACCACACTTTGTGCTGAACAATGGAATATAAAAGAATCAGATGTACAATGATTTTAGACATCTACTATTTGGGGAAAAAAGTTTACAAAATATACAAAACTTTACAGCAATAGATAGTAAACACTTAAATATTAGGAGGTCAGTACTTATTAATTTAATGGAAGGAGTTAGACGTCAACAACTCTTCTCTGTTTCGTAAGAGACTTTAGCTATTCAAGGTGGGGGCGGCGAGTGGATTGAACAGGGGAAGGATTTTAAAGAAACATCAAAATCGAGTTTCATTTTCATTCTGATGTTAAGCTTACGATGCATAACCACACTGAAACTAATGCTGTGCACCCTGCCTCCTGACTCATTTGGTGCAGGATTTAGGGAAAAGAGTCCCAGATGGGTGCAGACCACTCCATAGAGCCCACTCCCATACCAACAAATACAGTGTCCATCTAGAATTTGCTTTGGAAGTAGTCTGGGGCTTGGGGAAAGGGCCACAGGAGGCCAGAGGAGGAAGAAAATTCAACACTAGCAAAAACATGTCTAGGAAAAAGATATTTAAGCCCAAAGGTTTGGCCTGGAGACAAACAGGTACTCATAGATCAGAAAAGAAGGATATTAAAAAAAAAAACTTTTACCCATCTCCTGGTTCTTAAAGGTCACCTGGGCCTGACCCCTATCCCACCTCCTTTCTTCCTAACTAGCCATGGACGATGGGAACTCCATGGAGTCATAAAATTTAGGACCAAATACTAAGGTTTAGCAGAGCTTCCCAGCAGGTGCTATGGCATCAGTAAGTCACCAGTGGGTCACTGGAGTGCCAGGATACTAATCTCTGCCTCTGGCCACATGGAGCCTCTGCTGTTTAACCCCAGATACCACACAAGTATTACCATTTTCCCCTCAGAAAACAAGTTGGGAATGGCCTCATATTTGGTTTAATGCTCTATGATCATTCTTAATAATTTGTGAATAAGAGAGCTCCACAAATGATGTAGCTGGTCCTGAGTACATACCAAGTAAACAGGAGAAGAGGATGTTCAAGGCTTAAACAGAACTTCAGAGTAACACAGAAGACAGTACTAAACTAGGCTCCAGGAGAGAGGGAGCAACAAAATCAAATGAACGGAAAGTCAAAACAATTAAAAATGCAAAATAAAATGAATACCTTCTACCAGGTATCCCAGGGTGCCCTATGCCACAATATAGTGTTTCAAGTAAAACCATTCAGAAGAGGGTGAGCTAGAGGCAGAGGAAGCAGACATGACTTTGGCGGGGTGGAGGGAAACGGGGAAGTTCAGGTGTGAATATAAGGGTCCCCAACAGGGAGAGGGTTTGGTCAACAAATCTCATAAGCTACTGATCCTATGACATATCTGACTGGGACCAACTGGGCCACCCTGATCAATCTGATCAGCCCCAGGGGGATCAGGGGATGCAGTTTTCTGTCTCGTGTTTCAAGGGCACAGTTTCAAGGATCTGCTTTTTGGTTTACTGGCAAAAAAGGAAAACTTCACAGTTTCAGGTTAAGTACACAGACCACCCAGCACCCATGATGCCCTCTGTTAAGGAAAAAGGTTTCTCCAGCACATGTATCTGCTCTCAGCCACTTGGCTGGTTCCAGTAATTACCACCTCTCTCACGCCAGCATTTCAAAAATCAGTCCTCACCAACAGTCTGGGAGGGACTGCTCATGCTTGAAAATGTAGCAGACACTTGATTGTAGTCTGTTACACATCTCCTTCTTAATTCTAATGGTCAGTGTGAGTAAGAAAGGGAGAAGCCAGTCAGCAATGAAGTCTCAACACTGCTTTCCTGATGAGGATGTCCTGAGGGGACACTGAACAAGGTGGGTTTAGATGGTCTAAGGTGGACCTTTAAACTGGCCACTGTACAAGTCCCTTCATCTAATGGTCACCCCACCAGACAGCCATGCACTCCGACTCTGAGGCTTTATCAGTTCAGGGCTGGGGAGAAGCAGCAGGTCCAACAGGGATGGAGCTTTGGTTTGTCTGACATCTCAATATAAATAAGGACAGGAGGCTTCCAAACTGTGCAAATAGGTCCCTCATGTCACTTGCTCCCCTCAACCCTGTCCCCAATCTACTCCATCACAGGATGGAAAGGGGTTGAAAGGCCTGGAATTTAACTGGCCCGAACTTTCTAGAACATACACCCATGGCCTAAAGTGTTCCCTGGGTTTATTATGCTAGAGATAATCTGGAGAAGAAAAGAATTTGCTTAAGGGCTTGACACGTCCTCCCTTAGTTATACCCCTGGTTCTCCAAATCTCTGGTCAAGGCTGTTTTCTAGAATATGGCTACTTGCTGGGGAAAAACTCATTTTCCTAAAGTCTCTTATACAAAAGACATGCTGGGTAATGTGTATACAAAAACAAAAATAAATAAATATTAATGTCCAAAAAGGCTTTGTGAGTTAATGAAAACTAATTGCTTGTGAAACAGCCCGGGGTGCTGCTGAATCCCACCAGGGGCAGTGTCAGGGCTGAAGCCAGGGACTCCCAGAGCTCACCTGAGCAGGGTGAGGTAGTATGAGCTACTGAGGTGGCACCTCACAAGTATGCAAGATCGAGGGCCCTATCCCTCAAGCCTTCTTTGGGCAAAGCCCCTTAGAAAACCAAGTAAGAGTGGAGCTAACCAGCTGCGTGGGCTGGGCCGGCACACTCTGCAGCCACCCACGGAGGGCCTGAACCAGCTGCCATCCAACAGCGACCCCTGGAGGTAATGGCAACGACAGATCAGGATAAATTCCAGCAGGTCAAAGGTGAGCTGCCAAAGCTCCGGCACTGTTAGCACAAAGTAAACAACAGGTTACCCGACTAGGACAGACAGTCAGAACGCACACCCTGCTACACACCACCAGTTACTCAGGTCCCTTTAATTCTGAAGGGCTCGCAGTCTGCGACTCCACCACTTCATGGAGTCAGCTCATCTAAACCACGGGCCAAACACTTCTGGGCAGGAGACCAGATATAAATTAAGGCAAGGCTGCTGCTGTCAGAGACATCCCCACCTCTCCACCAGGACACTCATTCACAGCCAACAGAAGTGGCCAAAACAGATGACTGTATCAAGTGGTTCCCTATCCTCTCTGCCCCACAGAAGGTCAGACGTCCCGGGCCAGCACGCCATAAAATCCTGTTTCTTTGGAAATTAGGAGAAAAGAGAAACCTCTCCTGTCCATCCAGGCTGCCACTTCTGGCGGCACCGCAGGACACCTCTTCTGGCTGGCAGGGATTCATCCCAAAGCTTTCTGACCTAAATAGAAAGCTCTGTCCCTAGTATGGATCTAGCTGCCAAAAGATTTTCACTGTCCAATCAGCAGATTAGGGTCGTAGATAAGCAGACACCTACATCCCTGATACCTTGTCCCTGCTGAGGGCTAGAACCTGAGGGGACTGCCCTGCTGACCTGTCTTTTCTGAATGACCACATTCCCAAAATCTTTCTCATAGCTGGTCAGCCCAGCTGGAGGCCTGGCGGTAACACCCACAGTGAAAACCTCCCTTTACTCCCTCTGTCCAGTGAGGCTGTTGGTTGGATTCGTAGCAGCATAAAACCTATCAGTAAACTAAAACTAGAGAGGCTGGGGAAGGGGGTCTAGTGGACACCAACTGCTTGACTAGATCCCAAAACCAGCCTCAAAAGAATAAAAAACACAGCCCTTCATGGGCAAGAACAGGTATGGAGGTAAATGTGATAGGGCTGTTGCTTCTCAAAAACAGTAACAGCTTATGTGCTATTTCTTCTTCTTTCCTTCTTTAAACACAACACAGAACAGAATTCCTACCAAGGCAAAATTATAACTTCAGCAGGGGAGGGACCAACAGCTCTTAGATATCAGCGTTCCAGCTGCCGCGTGGGAGCTCCCCGTGGCTCTGCCAGGACCCAGTCAACTGTCCGGGTTCTTTTCCGCCTCTTTGGAATGGATGATGTACATGAAGGTCTGCTCGATGGTGAAGTCAGGGGGTAGGCTGCCTTTGTGCACACCAACATGCTTGCTCATGAGGTTAAGGGTGGAACTGTAGTGCCCACAGACTGTGCAGCGGTACATGAGGGCCCCCGAGTGTGTCTTTAGGTGGCACTTGATGGTTGAGCGGCCTCGGAAGAACTTGTGGCACACCTTACATTGGTATGGCTTCTCGCCCGTGTGGATCCGCCGGTGGTAGTTGAATTCGCTTGTGTGGGCAAATCTTTTGCCACAGACCTTGCAGCTATACTTGCTGTTCCCAGGTTGGCCCTGCAGCGCCAGCTCTTCACTCAGAAACTCCTCTGCTGGCAGCTTCCGCTTCTGGAGAGCCGGGTGCTGTAGCCCAAAACCAGGCCGTGCATCAAGGCCACTGGTGCATTTGTGCTGGCTGACGTGGTAGCGATAGGCAGCCTCTGACTTGAAGCTCTGGCTGCACAAGTGGCAGTGGAAGAGGGCATCTTCCAGACTTTGGTGCACAGCCATGTGCTTCTCTAGAAGATGCCAGTCCACAAAGCTGTTGGCACAGACAGAACAGGAGAAGACTGAAATGCCGAGATGGGACAGCGTGTGCCACATGAGGCTGCAGAGGTTAAGGTGACGCTGGTCGCAGACACTGCAGGCCTGGCCCTTCAAGTTTAGGTGGTCAAGGATGTGGCCCCGGACCACATGGAAATCTTTGGCCAATACTTTCCCGCAGGCAGCACATTTCAGCTCTGGGGAGGCTGCTCCTGAAAAGACACCCAGCTTCCCTGGCAGGGGATCATTGGGGTGGACAATGACGTTGTTCTCAAATATTCCATCCCGTCGGTGAAGGGTCAGCTGCCACTGGGTAAAGAACTTAGTTTCACACATGTCGCAGGAGAAAAGGAAAATACCAATGTGGGACAGGACATGGGTTACCCGGGAGTTTCGGTCCTGGAAGTGGGTCTCACAGACCTTGCAGTTGCCCGTCAGCAGGTCCACATGGTCCCGAGCATGCTGCCGGATCAGTTGAATGTTGGGCTCTAGAACTTTCTTGCACACCTGGCAGGGCATGGCCTTATTCTCCCGATTGTCATTCTCTCCAAAAGTCAGCTCATCCTCACTGTCATCACTCAGCTCAATCACCTCCTCAGCTGTGCCTATATCCTCAGCAGGGTCTTCAAACTGCAAGTCATCATCCCCCAGGTCCTCGAGCTGGAGCTCATCCATCTGCCCAAAGCCTGGATCTTTGGAGTGCTCACTATTGCTCAGACAGGAGTTGGTCTCAGTGGTAATGTCTACTGCATTGTCAGGGGTGAGGAAGCTGTTTTTACTGAAGTCTCCATTGCTTTGAACTTTGTATGGCTGGCAGGAGCTGGTGCTGGTCTGGATGCCCGTGCTGACAGTGCCTAGGACTGGCTGGGTCATCATGCTAGGAACAGACGTGAAGGGAGCAGGGGTGTCATGGTCTTCTGTCTTTGGTGGTGGTGGTGGCGGTTGCAGCAGAAGCAGGCTATGGTTAGCATCACTGGCAACATTCCTCTCTTCCTCTTTATAGCTCCCTCCAGCATCACTGGGCAACACATAGTTTCTATCAGCACCAAGGTGGTCCCCACCAGCTCGGAGTTCTCCAAGGGGATGGGCAGGTTCTGCCGAAGGACAACTCAGGGTACCAGAGTGGCTCTCATTGGTGCTGGTCAGGGGCTTGGCCCTGGCAGTGCTCTCTAGGTCAGGAAAGGTAGAGTGACAGGCCTGGAGGAGGTCCTCCATACCCAGACGCTCAGCCACCTCGTAGATGACCCCAACATTGATCAGGTCTGTGAAGAGTTCTGATGTGTAGACAAAGCTCAGAACCTTCTCAAAGTTGGCAGGGGTGATGAAGTCCACCACATAGGTCCTGGCAGCATCAAGCCCAGTATTCAGGAAGAGGTTCTGGAAGTAGCCAGCTGCACAGGCCAGAACAGCCTTGTGGGCCGGGAAGGAGCGGCTCCCCACCACAATGGTGACGTCGCACATGGTCTCTGAGAGCCGGCACTTGTTGAGTTCCTTCAGCAGGTTGTTGGGGTGGTTGGTGCTTTGCAGTTTGATCCTCATGCCCATCTTAGCAGCTCCTATGAAATTACCTCCTTATCAGCACAGTTAATCTGTGGACAGCAAGAGAAAAAGATGGATGGCCAAACACATCCGTGCAAAAGAGAGGCTATGCAGGAGAAAATACCACCACTCTGAATGTTTCCAAGCCCCGGGTGGGGATCAGGAGTAAACTGGCATGGAGAGTTCCTCCATTATGACAAGACAAGGACATCTCCCCCTGTATATACTCAAAGAGTTAAGACAAAAACCAAAAGGATTGATGACAATCTGATAGCTTGGTCTTAAGCTGGTGCCTAGAGACGAACTAGAGGCATTCCCTCGGACACAATCTTATACTTCATTACCAGAGCCACTGGATCAGATTTCTCTATTAATTTCCTCCCAAATACAAGCTTTCCTACTTCATTGAGCATATATTCTTTTCCCTCATGATGCCAAATGCCATGCACATGCTTGAACACAACTATCAAAGCTCCACTAGCTACTGAGGAACAGGTAAGTTAGTTCCATCTTTTAGCTTTGTCATTGCTGTGTCTTCAACCTCTCAATCAATCTCTAAATAAATCTCACGTTCTTGAATCCCCATCTCTCTCTGCCTATACTACATACCTGCTCTCTGGCCTTTAGATAACCCAGAGCCATCACAGTCCCTGTATTCTGTGAAGTTAAAACACTCAGAATGCACAGCAAAGCAAAGCAGAACACAACTGTGGTAGTATTTAATATTATTTTAATATGTTGTATTCTTTTTGGCCACCCTTTTCGGGGTTTATATTTTGTTAGCCCTGCACTAACATGTATTTACTTGATGCCGCAAGAAAGACTTCTAATTATACAGATAAGACTCCTAGAGGCTTGTTCACTACCACTTTCTGCCCTTTCTGACTCCTGCACGACTAAGGAGGAAGAGCTACTTGAATCCCTGTTCAGTCTCACAACTGTGCGCAACGCAGCCCCTTTCTCCATCTCTCCAGATTCTACCAACAACTCCCAACTTTTTCTGGGGCCCAGGAAGAATCTGAGTATTGTGGGGTACCGGCCAAGCATCTCCCGGGCCCTGCTGGCCACCCCTGAACGATCGGCGGGTCGCAGCGCCGGGCAGCCAGAGTGGAGGGTGCGAGAGGGGGAGGCTGGGAACTTCTGAGGACACCCCAACAATCTCCGGGCGCCGCGGTCTCCCCTCCGGAGACTCGCATCTGGAAGGGAAGGGCGCTGCATCGGCTGGGGCGCTCCCTCTGGAGGCACCGAACGCCTCGGTCCCTCCACAAACAGCGCAGGGCTCACCCGGGTGAGCCTGGCGGGGGCACGGGGCTGAATAAGGGGCCAAGGGAGGAGCGGCGGGGCCGGCCGGGGTCGGCGCGCGGGCGGGGAAGATGGGTCCGGCCGAAGGGAGCGGGCAAGAAAACCCCAGGAAGAGCGAGAGAAATGCCGGCACGGGGGTCGGGCTTCGACCAGGGGCAGCCCTCGGCCTGGCCGCGCTTACCCGGCTCCGCGGGGCCCCGAGCACCATCGCCGCCGCCGCCTTACACAAAGGCCCCGGCCCGCCGCGCCCGGCCCGACGAGGAGGCGGCGCCGCCGGCCGCGGCCAGACTCTCCATCCGCCGCGCGGCTCGCCGCGCCGGCCCGGGCCGCCCCCGCCGCCCGGCCCGCAGCGCCCCCCGCCGTCCCGGAGGAGGCAGCGCCCCCCGCCGCCCGACAGCAGCGCCCCCCGCCGCCCGGGAGGAGGCAGCGCCCCCCGACGGCGGGGCCGGGGCCGGGCCCCTACTCGCGCGAGGGGTGCAGGGGCTTCCAAGTCCCCAGGCCTGGCTTTTTCTAAGCGCTGATCCACTGTGTGGGGGACTTGGTGCCTGAAGAGTGAAAAACCCTATCCAAACTCTCTTCGCCTCCCCTATTCTTCGCTCACAGTTCCAAAAGCTTCTCTTCAGAACATCTTCTTCATCTTCAGAACATGGGCATTTTACAAAAAGTTGTAAGATTGTTTGATCACTATATATCTCCTCCACTAGGCTGTGGGCTTCCTGGATCAGGGATCTGTGGCTTTGCACACCGCGGCACGTCCACACTGACTGCTACCACACTTCTTGGCACAATAAGTGCTTAATACATTAAGCCTGCTTGAATGAATGAAGGAGCACTTGAGGGCTAGACTGCTACTACTGGACCCTTCTGGTAATCCTCTGCTGTCCCTCCTTCCACCCAGGTGGCCAAATGAAGAAAGTCACAGGATCTCACTGTACGTTGGCACCCCAGGCCTGTTTCCTGAAGCCTGCCCTCCCCAACTCTGTGTAGAACTCGATCACTCTTCCTCCCAAATCATCTTCTCAAATGCTGCTGCCCAAGAATTGTCATCAAACCAAAACCACCTACACTGCCAGCCCCACCCACCACCACCAAAGACATTAGAAGTCTTGGTCATGTCACCCTCCCTCCCTCGGTACAGAGGAAGCTCTTAGGCTCCAGGATCCTTCAGTTTCATCCTCTCTCCCATCCCATCCCCGTCACTGCCTGAGAATAGCTTGCAGCCAAGGACAAACTCCCAGGACAGGTGCATGGTAGGGTTCAGTAATTCCTTGATGGATAAATGGAAAGGAAGGGACACACTGAATGTCGCCAACAGATCTAAGCCAGTTTGGCCATTCAGCAATTGTCCGTTCTCTTGATGAATTTGGGAGATTGTGTGTCCTTGTTTCCACAACCTCACTAACTGGTGGTAGATTATACTGAAAGCAAGCACTATACCAAATGCTGCCAAACATGTAACATTTGTTAGCCAGGAGACACAAAAACAGCCATACAACTGTTCTTATAGTTTGGGGATGAGGCATCTCACTTTACCATCTAGTGAAAGGGTCACTTAGAGGCTGACACAATGTTTCAGTGGCAGGCCCAGCTCTCACGGTTGTGCAAGGGAACGGAGTCTCCCTAAAGTGGAATATCACACAGCCAGCAGGTCCAGACCTCCAGCATGACTCTGGAGACAGAGGGCTGCTGGGCTTGCAAGGGCCTGGGCCTGTTCAATCTTTCTAACCAACTGCCCCAGCCATCTCTGGAGGGTTGACCCCAATAAACTTCACATGAAAACAAAGCATCCCAAAGACGCAGGTGAAAGTATATACCACTTATACTGAAGTCTTTTTAAAGTAAATCACCATATAGTCACAATAACAAACATATACAAAGTTAAATGGAGAAGAAAGGGCCAGGAATTTAGTCAAGGTCTTGTGGACCAGATCTCTTTAGGCATCAACCATTTTACAACAGGAAAGGGAAGATCAGGATCCCTTCACACGTTCTTCAAGTACAAACACAGGAATCTAACTTAACATTTGTCTTCATTTTTTCCAGGAGTCCCCAGTACTGCAATTTTTGTCAGTCCCACTAGAGAGCAATCTTTCTGCACTTACGTTCCTACCTGCAAAGCAATTTTCTCATCTCAGCCTATATGCCTAACTCCCACTAAGTCTGAGCAGAACCAACTCTTATAGCTTTCAAGACCCAAAGAAAGTCCCTAGACTCTGCTTAAGTGTACCCCGTTTTAAGCCCTATAGATAGATAATTTTGAAAAGTCAAAGAGATGACTCACTGGAAAAAGGGTCTAGGCTCTGGGGTGGGAGCATTCTTTGACCTCTGGCTATAAAGCTGACATAAGTAATACTAAGGTGAGTGTTCCCTCCTTTCACCACCCCCCCATATAGCTGTCATTCCAAAGTGGCCCCAAGTCAGGCTGTAGGAAGACAGAACTTTCACTAGAATGAAAGGACTGCAGGAAGTGGCCTCTGGCTCTGTGGCCCTGTCCCTACACTGCCTTGGGAAATCTATGTGTCGATGTTTTATCAGTGCAATTCAGGGGCATAACCAAGGCCCCTGTACCAGGCTAAGATAAGGAGCCTGAGGATTTCACTGGCTGTTCCATTAGGGTATAGAACCCCCCTTGGGATGACGGGCTGTGATAGTTGACATCTCAGATTAATAAAAGACACCCATACCCATGCATATACCACATGTAAGTGCCTTACACATTCTGGGGACTGTTAAGTCAGAGCTGCAGGGGCTGGTAACAGGCATATTAGAGAGGAGTCAGAGGAAATAATGTTTTCCCTTTATAATAACTAAGGCAGCCAGTTAACAATGAAGATATCTGCTCCTCTCTTTCTTGGCCTCAGTAGTAACTTCCCTGTCCACACCCTGTCCTAGCTGGATCAAGTTCTGTTTGCTTGTCCACAGCCCTGCTAAAGTGTAAACTCTCTGTATGAGTCATCATTTCATCCCTAGGATCTGTCACAGAACCCAGGCTCAGCATTTGGAGACAGAAAAATTGTATAGTGTTATAGATTCATCCTCCTCTGTGGCTGGGTCTCTGCACAGCCTTGGTCCTCACCTCCTTCTCTAATTAAGTAGGGTCAGATTCAGGAATGGATGTCTCCCAGGCCCATCCTAGTAATACAAGTCATTCTGAATATATTTTTTCTTTTTCTTTTTCCTTTTTTGTTTTTTGTTTGTTTGTTTGAGACGGGGAGTTTTCTGCTCTTGTTGCCCAGGCTGGAGTGCAGTGGCGTGATCTCGGCTCACTGCAACCTCCGCCTCCCGGGTTCAAGCGATTCTCCTGCCTCAGCCTCCCAAGTAGCTGGAATTACAGGCATGCACCACCACGCCCGGCTAATTTTTGTATCTTTAGTAGAGATGGGGTTTCACCATGTTGGTCAGGCTGGTCTCGACCTCCTGACCTCGTGATCCACCCACCTCAGCCTCCCAAAGTGCTGGGATTACAGGCGTGAGCCACCAGGTCCAGCCTGTTTTTTCTTTATCTAAAACTGGTCTGTGAAAATATTTATGTGTTAGAAACCATCTTCCAAATTCATGTGTTTATTTTAATTACTAAATAAATCTGATACTCATTGTGCAAAGCACTGTGTAAGGCACTGTTCATGAAATAGATATATACAAAAAGATATATAAAGTTATTTACATTTAAATATGAAGTGTGTGTATCATAAGTATGTGTGTATTTACCATGTAGCTGGAAGAGTCAAGGGACAGAAAAACCCACTAACCAAATGAGTAAACACACACATCACATCATTCATATGAAAAAATCCTTTATTGTTGAGGAGTAGAGAGAGACATTATATTTTTAATGTAGGACACTACAGGAACTGTAGGGGATTCTATAGTCAATGCCCATTGGGATTGGGGATATTCGCTATGCAGTTTCCACACCAGGGTCAGGTAGAAAAGACGGAGAAGGAGTCAAAGCACAAGAATGTTACAAGAACAGGGAAGAGAAAGGGTAACAGGAGTGTGTGCACCTGGGGATTGGGACAGGGAAACAGGTCTTCCTAATGCAGTCCAGGAGTCCGGAAGTGGAGTGCTGAGGACAAAAAACAAACAAACAAACAAAAAACACTGAAATCACATCTTATGTCCTGTAAAAAAAAAAACTCCCACTAAAACCTGCTGGGGCAGCAGGAGAGAAGGGGAGGGGCGTTTGTGCGAGAGGAAAGAACAAGAGTCTTGACCCTCAGCCTGCCCTGCAGGCTTTGGGCCTGAGGATGGAACTCTCCTAGCAGCAGGTACTTGCACCTTCCCAGCTGCCATATTCACATTACTCTACACACCTGTGTGCATGGCCAGTGGGGCCCATGCGGACCAAAGAAGTAGGAACTAAGTTCATGCCATCCTGGCACCCCCATGAGCCAGACATACACACAGCCCTGTCCAAGGTGCCCTACTAGGAATGCTCCCCTTGCCTTATCCAGTTCCTCCTCTTCCCAGAAACCTCCTAGAGAAAGGACAGGCCCAGGGATTACTTCCTTTTGCTTTTTTTTTGAGACGGAGTCTTGCTCTGTTCCCCAGGCTGGAGTGCAGTGGCGCGATCTCGGCTCACTGCAAGCTCCGCCTCCCAGGATCATGCCATTCTCCTGCCTCAGCCTCCTGAGTAGCTGGGACTACAGGCGCCCGCCACCGCGCCCGGCAAATTTTTTTGGTATTTTTAGTAGAGATGAGGTTTCACCGTGGTCTCGATCTCCTGACCTTGTGATCCGCCCGCCTCGGCCTCCCAAAGTGCTGGGATTACAGGCGTGAGCCACCGCTCCCGGCCTACTTCCTTTTTCAACAGTTTCACATGAATGAAATCAGATGACACAATGATCTTTGCTGATCCATCTCATGTAATCTTTAAATGCCGGCTCCCAGAAACCTTATGTCCTATTCTGCCTGACACCTAACAGGTTGGGAATGCTCCCTCAGTGGTAAGATTATGAAGGCTGCAATTATGGGTCCCTCTGAAAGAGCCTGGATGCACAAACAAGCATTAAAAGTAGATTTCCACAATACACTTGTTTTTGCCATTTGTATAAAATGCTATAGCAAAATTGCACTGTAATTATCTTTATGGCCAGTGCATAACGCTGGAGGAGAGTATGTCATCCAGATATAGCTGCTTGTATAATTATCTGGCCGTCGGCAGGACTGAAATAACCATCTAATGAGAGCAAAATGATACAGTAACTACCATGTAATCAGCGAGTTACAGTTATTATAGCTCTTTGTGCCCTCTCACCCAACACTAAATGGGGGGCCAGACCCAGTCTCTGGTCCCAGGAATTCATGCACAGGCAGCATCATCAAGCACCAGCTCCTTGGGTCTTGGGCATGCCACCTTGAGACCAATGAGTATGGGTAACAGGGACACAGGAAGAAGGCAGGAGGCTATTCATGATTAAGAGCCTTCCCAATCCCTCTCCCTCTCGTTTTCACTCCCCCCGCCCCACTTCTTTGGAAGCTAGTGAAAAGAAAGCCATTGGCAGAGCTGCTATTGCTATGTGTGGTAAGACAGTGTCAAGGCGGAAGGTTCGTGTTTTGACTAGACATTTCCCTGGGGGACTCTCACACTCGCATACCAAGTGAGGAATCTGTCAGCCCACTCAGGCCTGGGGTCCAGACAGACCTAGTCAGGGGAAACATTAGGACATCCCCCACACCCCCCAGACTGGGACAATTATTATAAAATTGGCACACAGCACTATGCACCCGGCACTGTTCTGAACACTTTATCTATACTCAATCCTCAAAACCACAACCCTGCGAGATACTATTATCACTTTTATTTTTCAGATGAGGAAACTGAGGCACAGGAGGGTATGTAACTTTGCCAAAAAGATACAGATAGAGTGGCAGATCCAGGATTCACATTGAGGCCATGTTCCTATTCATTACGCTAAAGAGAGAGATTCAGATATGGTTTCCTGCTACTCCCATTAGATTTCAGAGCTCCTTGCATTTCTTCCTGAATCATCCTTGTGTATGACTACCCTCTGGACCCAGTAACCCAGGATTCCGAGTGATCCAAAAGGCTCAGCCTGCCTGGGAGGCAAATGCTTGCCTGTGAATTGGTTGTGGTATTTGTAATTATCAGATAATAATCTCTCCATCTTTTTGCATAGATCACAAAAGAATGAAGTCCAAACAATAGAAGTTACCCATCAGAGAAGCCCCTCTCTCCTCATCTCCCAACACTCACTCCTGCTCAATAGTCAGCTGAGGTCCATGATCCAGAGGAAAAAGATGAAAGACGGGAGGATGTGTACACACACACACACACACACACACACACACACATATACACATGCCTCTAAGTGTCTTTGTGTTTGACCGACAGTGTGCTGGGCACTGGCAGTGTATTTCAGGGCAAATCTATGAGCTTTAATACCTGTAGCATGTGAGGAAATGCACAGCTGGCAACCCCCACAGCCCCCTCCCCAGTCCCCTCTCCGCTCTCTAATGAACAATCCTTACTTCATTCTGCTCTCAGGGGATACTTGAGGGTGCCAGAGCTGGGGATGTTCTCTTGATTCACATCAGTAGGAGAGTCTAGGGTAAAGCGAACAGTGTAAATAAGAGGGATCTTTCTGAATGTGAACTACACCCTGATCCAACAGCAAAGGGCTGGCTATGAAGGGCAGCGTTCAAAGACAGAGTTGGGAGACTGGGGAGAAGCAGAGTCTCCCTGTCCTTCCTCCCAACTACAGCAGGTCTACCTTATAAAGGTCTCCGCTCCTCTGTTCCCAGGGAAGGCTTGCCTGTGGATCCAAGCTGATTGGGATGAAGGGGCCGAGGAACCCTCACTGAAGGTAAGAAAGGTCCTGTCTTTCCCTCTGGTGAATAATATGGGGCACGTGACTTCTATCATACTCTGCCAGTACCCTAAGGCCTTCCACTGTACCCCCACACACTCCTACCTGGCTTGACGCTCCTCTTGCCCATCAGTCCCACGAAGAAGTCATGCATGTCACCTGCAGAAAAGGGCCAACATTGTCAGCAGTGATTATGAGAAAGTGATGCATCTTCCCAGACATGGGTCAATACTTCTGAGACTGGGTTTCTGGTCTCTGTTCCTTTTTCTTGTCAAAGCATGACTCCTCACAGTTAGCACGTGTCTCCCCTAAACCCACTCTCTCTGCCCACCTTTCCTTCCTCCACATTTCAAGAATTTTCTGCTCTAGCAGGTGCCTGACTTGGAATCTTCAGGGCCACCAAGAGATCCTCTTGTTTTCCAATGACCAACCAGCAGAGGGAGAGTCCACTATGCCCCTCACACCAGCTTCCTCCTAGTTCTGGATGGCCTCTCCCTTTCAGGAAAGGTTGGCTGAGCAGTGGGAGCTGGCATATTGTTTGTACCAGGTGAGAAGGGGCTGGACAAAATGGCCCCTGGGCCCAATGCCCCACAGAGCTCTGGGAAAGTGGCAAGAGATAGGGAGGGAGAAGAGGCTACTCACGTTTTTCGGGAGATGTTGATTCCTTAGGATCTGTGAAACCAAGAACAAATGTCTAAATGGGGAGTGAAGTTGGACAGTGATGAGAGGGGGTTCAGATCACAACCCTCACCGATTCACTAAGCTATCCCCCATCTCCCTCCCATCTGAAAGGATCTCCCAGGCCTCTCATCTTCAGAATTCTGCCCCTCACTCCCCTCTCTCCTAGGGCCGCCTCCTACCTGTGCTAGCCTGGCTCATGGCTTTGAGAAATCCCTCCAGAGATGAGTGGCTTTTGAAGAGTCTCTGGAGTAGCTGGTAGAGATCCAGATCCCTCTAGGGAAGAAACAAAGAGGGCTGAGGCAGGAGGCTCCCACCCGGATCCACTCATCCTTTTCCCACAAGAAACAGCCTCTTCCTGAGCCCATCCTGAATCCGATACCCGATTTCTTTCAGAATTTCCTCTGGTTCACACTGGACGAGAAGTAGGTGCTCCAGGAGCGACCTGTGGACCAACAGCAACACCAGCACTATGCAGAGCCTGTTAGAAATGCAGACTTTTGGTCCTACCCCAGACCTCCTGAGACAGAATCTGCATTTTAAGCAGCCCCCTAGGTGATTCACAGGCATGGTGAGGTTAGAGGCGCACATCTGCCCGATTCCCCCACTCTGCACGATGTCCACGGATGTTTCTCTCCCTGTTTTCCACCGCCTCTTTCTCTATTCTCCATGGCTTTCTGCCTCTAGTTTTCTCTCCCTCTCCCTTTTCGGCCCTAGGTCTAGAATTCCAGGAAGGCAACATGCTCAGAAGGCATGTCTTCTCTCCACAACTGAACCCCAAGTTCTAGAGCTGCTGCCCAGCACGGGCTCTTGATTGTCCCTGTGATTTTTTTTTTTTTTTTTTTTTTAGCAACTTGGGCACAGCAGGGTGGTGGGCACACACCACACAGCCAGTTAATTGCAACTGCAGAGAAACAATAACAATGATCATGGCTGGAGATTTTCACCTCAAATCTCAAGTCTTGGCAGTGCCTCTCTTTCCAGAAGCCATGCATCCTTGGGCTGTTGTGCACACACAGAAGTGCATTTACACAGAACGCACCCCCACACATACCAACGCAGTTGCCTAGGCACACCTATATACTATCCTCTTCCTGCCCCAATTTCTCTCATCCTTACAGACTCTCAGGGAGAAGGGGTAGGATGGCAATCCCTCTCATTCATTGACCAAGAGGGCAGAGGGGACATCTCATTGGCCAAAGTCCTGAAACAAGTTTGTCTCAGAAAAACCCAGATATTCTAACTATCCTGGGCTGGAACTTTGTGGCTCCAAACGGTGTCCAGCCCATACTTGGCACTCCCTGGGCCTGGGTGTTTTGTTTTTTTTTTTTTTTTAATGGTTCTGGCCTTTTGGATATGGCACAACCACTGCCACCTGCAAGGCTACCCTGGCAATATCTCCCTTGGCCCAGCATGTGGCGTTCAGGCAGCCACTTTTCCCAAATTGTTGAATACTCTGCCCACCTCCTGTAATGAGATGCTAAACAGATTTGAGCTGAAGAGGCAGTTAAACTTCATGCATTGAATTTGTAATAAGTCCCACCCGTAATCATCTTAAAAGCATTTGTACCGATGTAATTGCTGTCATTTCAAAACCTTGAAAAGACTCCCTCCCTATTCTCCCCCTGTATCCCTACCCTGACAATTCCTATTCTTTTTCGTAGAGGAACTGTGGAAATCGAGGTTCAACCTGGTTTTTTTGCTGTTGTTGTTTTCCTATCCTGACTAAGCAGAGGATAGAGGCAGGCAAGGGAGAAAAGAGAAGGAAGGGGTTGGGATCTTAGAAGCACCTGAGGTTACTGGGAGTGGATGAGCAAAAGATAAGGGAATTTATTTGCATTTTGAAAATAAAACAATATACATAACTGATAGGTAAAATAGCACACAAATGACCATTTAGGAAAGAAATTCTGACTGTTTCATACCATCCAGGGAGTAGAAGGGATCTGTCCCTTGCAAAGGGGTCTGAGGTAGACCATAGAGAGCCTTAGACCACCCTAGCTCACCCCTCACAGTACCATCCAATCACCAAGTCTCCCATCAATCAACCTACCAAACAACATATTTGTAGGGCACCTTTTATGTACAAGGTGTCAAAGACATGCAGAGATACAGGGACACAAACACAGCTGGAGATAGTGGGAACATGAGAGGACCAGAGAAACAAAGAAATTGAAAGGGAGGAAAAATGCTCTCTGATGGACAACCCTCCCACCCCAGCTTCCTCACTACAGCTGTCCAGACAGGCAGAGTCCCAGGTTCCCGTGATGTCCCCAGTACTCTGCCCGGTGAGATTTACCTTGCTGTGGCCCCCACCAGGAACCATCTCCTCCTGTGGCTCCTTACAGACAGCCCCAAAGCTCTGAGCTAGGCTGAAGGTCAGGATGGCTGTGAATAGCAGCATGATCCTCATGGTGCCTGGGAGAGCAAAGGGACAGGACTCAGGTAAGGGAGAGAAGAGGAAGATACAGCGTGGGTGAAGGCACAAGAGACATTCATTACCAGCAGCTTGGCTTGACCCTGCTTCCCCAGCCCCCAACTCCACTGTCCAAGCCCTGGTCTGGAGAGAGGGTGGAAAGTATTTCTGAGAAGGGGGTAGAGCCCTTGGGCTTAGTTTCCCTGCTCCCTCATCAGACATCTCCCCCGGAGACGTGCAGTGCTATAGTGGTGCCGGGGGACTCTAGCTCCCAAGGAAGATGGTAGATTTATAGGACATGGACTGGTCTGTTTCCTTAGTGAGCTGGAGGAGGGATCCTGGATGCTATTTTCCAGTACTAGATAATCCCAAGACTTAGGCAAAAACTTTCTGGTATGAAAGAATGAGTCTGTAGCCAAAGGCTCCAAACACTAACCAGCTCTCGGCCCTACAGGTGCTTTCTGCTCACCTTCCCAGTCCCCTGCTCCCCTATCAGAGGCTGCCATCTGCTTTATTCCCTCTTGACGCTGGCTCCTGTCCCCTGGTGCCAGCTCCAGTCCATCCATCATTCTCCCGACTGCCTACCTGTGGAGCAGCTCTGTGCCAGGGGCTGGGTGGTCTGGCAGGATCAGGGAACTGGCTGGGAGCGCTGCCTGCCACCCTCACACACTGGTGCTGCCGGTGCTGCTGCAAAGAGAGAAACCGAGTGGAGGGGATCTAGGAAGGCTGCAGTCACTCAGTCCCAGCTCCCTGATAAAGGCTCTGGGTGGGTCTAGGGGAGCTGAGGGGAGGGGCTGAGAGTCACCAATCCCAGGGTGGCTGGAGGGGAGGCGGGGAGGCTGCCGGGGGGAGGAGGATGCAGAAGCAGCCACACACACAACACACACATACCCCACAGACCCAGCAATAAGCCCATTTCCTAACAGCACCCGAGCTGGCTGCTGTGTATGGTTTGTGTATGGTTTGACACTGTACAATACCCCAAAATAAAGGCCTCAACAGCAGCCTCAGAAGCAGAAGTTTTTATCTGACCCCCTCCTGTCCTCTTGTCACTCAGTTACATTCTCCCCCAAGACCAGCTATAAAAACCAGAACCCCTTTTCCCCACAGCCAGCCATAAAACCTAAAATTACTCTATGTAAAAACTGGCCAAAAAAATTATCTGACCAGCCGAGAGTGGTGGCTCATGCCTGTAATCTCAGCACTTTGGGAGGCCAAGGCGGGCAGATCACGAGGTCAAGAGATCAAGACCATCCTGGCCAACATGGTGAAATGCTGTCTCTACTAAAAATACAAAAATTAGCTGGGCACGGTGGTGCATGCCTGTAGTTCCAGCTACTCAGGAGGCTGAGCCAAGATTGCACCACTGCACTCCAGCCTGGTGACAGAGCAAGACTCCATCTAAAAAAAAAAAAAAAACCTCAGAAAAGATGACACTCACCCCTTTTTTGGGGTCTCCTACTTTCGTTGTGGAGTTTCAAGAGTCATGGGCAGATTCTTCTCAGGTCTAAAACTCTGCTCTCTTCTACACTACATTACCTAATCTCTTTGGTTTTGAGGATGCCAAAAATAAATTACTTTGTATTATTTAAAAAACCAGGCCGGGCGCGGTGGCTCAAGCCTGTAATCCCAGCACTTTGGGAGGCCGAGATGGGCGGATCAGGAGGTCAGGAGATCGAGACCATCCTGGCTAACACGGTGAAACCCCGTCTCTACTAAAAAAAATATATATATACAAAAAACTAGCCGGGCGAGGTGGCGGGCCCTGTAGTCCCAGCTACTTGGGAGGCTGAGGCAGGAGAATGGCGTAAACCCGGGAGGCGGAGCTTGCAGTGAGCTGAGATCCGGCCACTGCACTCCAGCCTGGGCGACGGAATGAGACTCCGTCTCAAAAAACAAACAAACAAAAAAAACTAGACGTATAGCTAGTCATATATAATAACTAGATAAAAAATACAGTTTTAGAGATGACTTATGACAGTTATTCACAACAAATTATTACTACTATACACGGCTACTTATTTCTTTGTGCATTTAAATTTTTAAACACATGGTTTGGGGCACCTAAGGACAATGAAAGCACTCACCATTGAGGATGAAACTCCCATTAAAAATAGGCTAAGCATGCAGGGCGTGGTGGCTCACGCCTGTAATCCCAGCACTTTGGGAGGCCGAGGTGGGTGGATCACTTGGGGTCAGAAGTTCGAGACCAGCCTGGCCAACATGTTGAAACCCCATCTCTACTAAAAATACAAAAAATTAGCTGAGTGTGGTGGTGGGTGCCTGTAATCCCAGCTACTCAGGAGGCTGAGGCAGGAGAATCGCTTGAATCTGGGAGGCAGCAAGCCGAGATCACGCCATTGCACTCCAGCCTGGGCAACAGAGCAAGACTCCACCTCAAAAAAAATAAAAATAAAAATAAGCTAAGCACAGAGTGGGCTAATCGGCACTGGGCTGCCTGCCAGCCTTGGGGGAGCATCTTTACAGTGGGGCACTCAATAAAAATGCCACACATCTTGTCCCATGACATTTCCCTCTTTGGGGGGGCCTAGGATTCAATATAAAAATGGGATCCTTGATGGGTGAGGATCTGTATTCTGCCTTCCAGCTATGCCTGCTTTACACATTTAAATATAAGGCCCTAAAAACTATGTTTTCTTCCCCCTGTTTATTAAAGGGTTCCACCCTAAAGTCAATAATCTAATTAAAAAACAAGCTAGTTAAAAAGCCCAAAATACAACTTTCTAAAAAAAAAAAAAAAAGGGGCTCACGCCTGTAATCCCAGCACTTTGGGAGGCTGAGGCAGGTGGATCACAAGGTCAGGAGTTTGAGACCAGCCTGACCAACATGGTAAAACCCCGTCTCTACTAAAAATACAAAAATTAGTTGGGCGTGGTGGCACACACCTATAATCCCAGCTAGTCAGGAGGCTGAGGCAGGAGAATGGCTTGAACCCAGGAGGCGCAGGTTGCAGCGAGCCGAGATCACACCACTGCACTCCAGCCTATTGACAGAGATAGACTCCGTCTCAAAAAAAAAATTACCTGACCTACGTTATTTGACTTAGGTCATAAGACCTCCATTCCAGAATTCCAGAGAGGGTCCTGCCCCACACCCAGAAGGAAGGAATGAGAGAGGCCAGGAGGAATCTCAACAGACAGGCCTTGCTGGGTTTCCCCACTCAATCTGTTAACACTAGATCATGCCCTTTCTGTCCCGTCATATTTCTACACAGTTGTCCGTACTTGGTTAAACCTAAACATAAAAATAGACAATTTCCCCTATAGCTGCAAGGCTTCATTCTAAAGGCTCCCATTCATATTAAATAAATTTGTATGCCTTTTTCCCTATTAATCTGCTTCATGTCAGTGATTTTCACTGAAACTTTAGGGGGCCAAGACCACCTAAAGTTTGGCATCACAAATAAGACCACCAAAGCTACTGTGCTTTTCTGGAAGCCGCAGAGAAGGAAATACAGGAACCTGACAAGCCAGCAGAAGAGTAAGAATTTCCTGCCAGACTCCCAGTTTTCCAGTTTTCCTCTCTCTCTCTGTGGACTCTGGATGAGTGGACAGTAAAAATCATTGTTTTCCTTTTCCTTTCCAAATGTAAGATTAATGAGAGAACAGGTTTTGTGTGTGACTAACCTTGGTATAGTGAGTCTGATATATTTTTTAGTACTTTGTGGTATGAGTATTCATATTGTTTGACCCCGTTCCTTTCTTATTTATTTTATTTTATTTTTTTTTTGAGACGGAGTTTCGCTCTGTCACCCAGGCTGGAGTGCAGCGGCCAGATCTCAGCTCACTGCAAGCTCCGCCTCCCGGGTTTACACCATTCTCCTGCCTCAGCCTCCCGAGTAGCTGGGACTACAGGCGCCCGCCACCTCGCCCAGCTAGTTTTTTGTATTTTTTAGTAAAGACGGGGTTTCACCGGGTTAGCCAGGATGGTCTCGATCTCCTGACCTTGTGATCCGCCCATCTCAGCCTCCCAAAGTGCTGGGATTACAGGCGTGAGCCACCACACCCGGCCTGACCCCGTTCCTTTCAGAAATAGCTTTTTTGTTGTTGTTGCTGCCATTTTCCTTTGTTTTTGTCTTTGTCTTTTGGTGTTCTGTCATAAGGAGGGGTACCCTAGGCTAGAAGAGGCCTGCAACCCACTGTTTGAGCAGGCCCCGCAAACCAGTCAGTTTCGTGGTTCTGGTTAGACTGATTTCTGTTACGACAAACTTTGCTGCCAGTCCCTGAAATAAAAACAGGGTGAGAGGTTTCCCTGTTGTCTTATGTCCTTGAAAGCATGACGTGACTAGATGGGGATATTCCCGCTTGGTATCCACCATCCAAAGGATGTGATTTTCGGGTAACATCACAGCCAGTATGAAAAGATTGGGAGCCCAAGACATGTCTTTTCAAACATTCCAAGCTCCTAGAGGAGTTTTGTCTCACAAGGTCTCATCCCTCCTGGGCTTCTGTCTTCTTTGATATAAAGAAACCTTTGGATTAAGTCGCTATTGGAATTAAATACCCCATTAAAAAATCTAATTGTCAATGGTCAAAAGATAAATCCTTTAGACTAAAATTCCTAAATTAAAAAAAAAAATCACTTGTTCTAAAGAATTGATAGAAAGACCAAATTAAAAGGACACATAATAGTGTCATAGCTATCCTTAAAACTTGTCTTGATTAAAGCATGAAAACCTGACTTAAAACAATTACACTCAAACTGCCATTTTGGATTCCATACAAAATTAACAATGGAGGCTGCTCCATTTTACAGTGTAATAATTAAAATTCCCGCCGTGGCTTAGGGTTTCCTTCCTAATCAGAAATCAGTCCTTTTCAGCTTAAAATTTATGTGATTTTTAAAATATCAGCATTTGTCCCAACTAAAATCTGGTAACAAGAGATTTAAGGCAAAGCACAGTGGCTCACACCTGTAATCCTACCACTTTAGGAGGCCGAGGCGGGCAAATCGCTTTAGCCCAGAAGTTCCCTGGGCTTGAGACTAGCCTGGGTAACAGGGCGAAACCCCATGTCTACAAAAAGTTTTAAAGGGGGAGAGAGACAGAGAAATTTAAAAGAATTTTTGTTAAAGAGCTCCATGGTTAGAAGTCAGCTTAATTAAAAGCTAATATTCAAGCTATGTGTATATTTTTAAAGCCTTCCTGTGTTTTCTCTTTAAATCCTATTTAAACAAATTTTGTTCAGTCGACTAAAATCTTTTTTTAAAAATGTGCTTGATGTCTCTATTCATTTCCTTTCTTAAAATCTATTCTCCCGTTCACTTTTACTCCACCCTATTCCTCCTTCCTCTTTGCCATCTCCAATACCACATTTTAAAAAAATCTAGAAAAGGCTTCTAATGACTCAGACTCCTTAAAAAACTCAGAGAAGACCGGGCGTAGTGGCTCATGCCTGTAATCCCAGCACTTTGGGAGGCCGAGGCAAGTGGATCACCTGAGATTGGGAGTTCGAGATGAGCCTGGCTAGCATGGTAAGACCTGGTCTCTACTAAAAATACAAAAATTAGCTGGATGTGGTGGTGCACAGCTGTAATCCCCACTACTCAGGAGGTTAAGGCAGGAGAATCGCTTGAACCCGGGAGGCGAAGGTTGCAGTGAGTGGAGATCGTGCCGCTGCACTCCAGCCTGGGCGACAGAGCGAGACTCCGTCTCAAAACAAAACAAAACAACAACAACAACAACAACAACAACAACAAAAAATGCCATTTGTAAGGGCATCTCCCTCTCTCACCCAAACCTCCAAAACCTTTTAGAATAGAAAAGACAATGGCTTAAAATTTAGATAACTTTACTTTTATTTAGATCTAAATTCTATGCCTTTGAAATATACATTTTCTACCTCATTTCACCTAAAAGTCATGTCTTAGAGATACAAGTTTAGAGTTGCCTAGTTAATAATTAAGACATAAAACAGATAATTACAAAATTGATAGTCTGAAGTTGGGGAAAACTACCTAGAAACTGACAAATAAAAAATCTGGTCTGGCGTAGTGCCTCACGCCTGTAATTCCAACACTTTGGGAGGTCAAGTTGGGAAAATTGCTTGAGCCCAGGAGATCAAGACCAGCCTGGGCAAGATGGTAAAACCCCCTGTATCTACAAAAAATACATAAATTAGCCAGGTATGGTGGCACGCGCCTGTAGTCCCAGCTAGTCAGTCAGGTAGAAGGATTGCTTGACCCTTGGAGGTCGAGGCTGCAGTGAGCTGTGATGGCACCACTGCACTCCAGCCTAGGTGACAGAAGGAGAATCTGTCTCATTTAAAAAAAAAAAAAAAAGGATAAATCTATAAGCTCTACTTCAAGTATTTTGTTAAAAAATAAAAACTTTAACTCAAATGTCTGTTTAATTCACATGACTTTGTAAACCAAAAGTAAAATTCTAAAGCTCCCTAACCATCTGAATGGACCACTCCTCACAGCCAAGGGTATTGTAAACTTAACCTGAAAACTAGGTCAGGCCATGATGGGAAGGGGGAACCAGACCCTCCTCCCTTTTGGAATTAATGATAGAACAGACTTAGTCTGATAAGAAACATACATTCATTTATTCATATATTTTTATTTATTTTTTGAGACAAAAATGCCTTTTACTAAATAACTGATTACTCATATCATATAGAGGCCTGGCTTTGGTGGAAGCCCATCTGCAATACCACTGCCTAAAATGAGACACAACTAATAACTATTTAACTAGACTGGCCTATTCTCAGGACTAAGAGACTAGTTCCATGGCTTATAAGACAATTCACCAACTCAATTTCTGGACTATAACATTTTTTTTTTAATTTTAACCCCGAGGAAATCTGGGGCTCAGAAGACAATACCCTAAAATGAAGGCCTCAGTAGCAACCTCAAAAGCAGAAGTTTTTCTCTGACCCTCTCCTGTCCTCCTGTCGCTGGGTCCCATTCTCCCCCAAGGCCAGCTATACAAACCAGAACCTCTTTTCCCCAAAGCCAGCCATAAAACCTAAAATTACTCTATGTAAAAACTGGCCATAAAGCCGGGCGCGGTGGCTCAAGCCTGTAATCCCAGCACTTTGGGAGGCCGAGGCGGGTGGATCACGAGGTCAGGAGATCGAGACCATCCTGGCTAACATGGTGAAACCCCGTCTCTACTACAAATACAAAAAAAAAAACTAGCCGGGCGTGGTGGCGGGCGCCTGTAGTCCCAGCTACTCGGAGGCTGAGGCAGGAGAATGGCGTGAACCCGGGAGGCGGAGCTTGCAGTGAGCCGAGATCGCGCCACTGCACTCCAGCCTGGGTGACACAGCGCGAGACTCCGTCTCAAAAAAAAAAAAAAAAAAAAAACTGGCCATAAAAAATTGTCTGACCTACCTTATTTGATTTAGGTCCTAAGACTCCCTGCCTCCCCCGTCCAGAGAGGGTCGTGCCCCATACCCAGAAGGAAGGAATGTGAGAGGCGGGAGGAATCTCAACAGGCCTTCCTGGGTTTCCCCACTCAGTCTGTTAACATTACAGCATGCCCTTCTGTCCAGCCATATTGCTACACAGCTGTCCATACTTTGTAAAACATAAACATAAACATTGGCAATTTCAGGCTGGGCACGGTGGCTCACGCATGTAATCCCAGCACTTTGGGAGGCCAATGCAGGCGGATCACAAGGTCAGGAGTTCGAGACCAGCCTGGCCAGCATGGGGAAACCCTGTCTCTACTAAAAAATACAAAAAATTAGCCAGGCATGGTGGCACATGCCTGTAGTCGCAGCTACTTAGGAGGATGAGGCAGGAGAATCGCTTGAACCCAGCAGGCAGAGGTTGCAGTGAGCCGAGATCATGCCACTGCACTCTAGCCTGGGAGACAGAGCAAGACTTCGTCTCCAAAAAATAGAAATTTAAAAAAAAAAAAAAAAATATATATATATATATATATATATATATATAAACTGGCAATTTCCCCTATATCTTTGGGTCTTCATTCTAAAGGCGCTCATATATACATATTAAATAAATGTATCTCCCTTTTCTCCTATGAATCAATTAGTCTCATGTCAGTGATTTTCAGCAAACTTTTAGGAGGCCACGTGT
Source organism: Macaca mulatta (assembly GCF_049350105.2). Taxonomy (NCBI): domain Eukaryota; kingdom Metazoa; phylum Chordata; class Mammalia; order Primates; family Cercopithecidae; genus Macaca; species Macaca mulatta. The sequence continues at coordinate 64,179,650 of NC_133416.1, forward strand.
CTTGGCCCTCACAACACCAATTCCCATGTCTGAGTCCAGTTCAGTAGATGTGGACCCTGGGCCTCTTTCCCCACCTTGTTCATCCAACAGCTCCTTGCCTTTTAACCTTCAGGCTTGACTCCTGGGCTAAAACAGTTTCAGGCAGGCGCCCCTCCCCACCTAGGACCACCAGGCTCAGGCCCCTGAGGGTTACAAGGTGAGCTGAGCATCCCCTCCAGTCCTCTCCCGTCCCCCTCCCTGAGGGAGCTGCCCCATCACATTGGTCCTTGTGAGTGTCACACCCCTCCCCTGCTGTTGGGCAAAGAAAGCTCCAGTGTCAGCCTCCCTCCACTCCTCAGCAGTGCTCATGCCTCTCCCACCTCAATCCTTCTTGACCCCTGAATTAGCTGGACTTACCTGCATCCTTCTAGAGTTCTTTTATGCTTCCTGATGTAATCTCAGAGAAGATGAACAGAACTCGATAACTGTGCTGCCCCATCCCCTCCCCAGCCTTGATCTCTTTTTTTTTTTCCTTTTTTTTTTTTTTTTTTTTGAGACAGAATCTCACACTGCCACCCAGGTTGGAGTGCAATGGTTCAATCTTGGCTCACTGCATCCTCCGCCTCCCAGGTTCACACTATTCTTCTGCTTCAGCCTCCCGAGTAGCTGGGATTACAGGTGCACACCACCATACCTGGCTAATTTTTTTGTACTTTTAGTAGAGAGGGGTTTCACTATGTTGGCCAGACTGGTCTCGAACTCCTGATCTCATGATCCTCCAGCCTCAGCCTCCCAAAGTATTGGGATTACAGGCATGAGCCACCGCCCCCAGCCTTGATCTCTTAATTGCTTCCCTTTTTCCTCAGAGTTACATTTTCCCCACTCTAATCTGTCTCCCTGCAGTTCAGGCATCTTCTTCTCTAACCTTTCAAGCCTCTTGTTCACACCCCACACAGATGAGGGAGATTATCTGCTTATTTCTCACCCAAGGGAGAGAGCCCTAGGGGAGAGTCAGAGCCAGGATCAGAGCCAAGAGCCAGAGCCAGCTGCTGCTGCTGAATGAGACAGCGGAGATGCAAAAGCAAAGCCAGAGCCATCCGTCAGCCCAGTGTTTGTAATGGGTACAGGGTTTGAATGTTTGCAGGGTGCTCTGGTGTAGAGCAGTCCATCTGGTTTTCATCACCATGACCATGTAAGTAGGAAATATTCTGATTTTCCATATGAGAAAAAGGCCCAGAAGGTTCAGTCACTTGCTCTAGCACATATGGCTACTAATCAGTGAAGAACAGCCTCAAATCCAGGTTTGTCTCACCCCAGGTCTCCCACTTTTTTTTACTGCACTGGCATAAACTTTGACCTGTGAGGGAACAGTTAACTGTCCCAGAGGGAATGGGGAGCCCCCCTCTCCAAGAGACTTGAATATTTGGGACCTTCTGCTCTTCTACATCTTGAGATTGGGAAAGAACTGTATCTTTATCACATATTTACTACAAAAACAATCTGTGCAATAAGCCCTTCCCCAATCACCCTATTTAAAATTATCACCACCCCAAAACTCCATATATCTCACTCCCATTTTTCCCTTCATGAACTTATTACATCCACCACGCTAAGTATTTTACTTATTGTCTTTCTACCACCACTCCCACCCAGGAATACAAGTGTCATGATGGCAAGAATTTTTGTCTGTTTTGTTTGCTACTGTATCCCGCACTTTATAATGTTTGACATAAAATAGGTGCTCAATAAAAATACATTTACAAGGCTGGACATGGTGGCTTATGCCCATACTCCCAGCACTTTAGGAGGACAAGGTGGGAGAATTGCTTGAAGCCAGAAGTTCGAAACCAGTCTGAGCAACATAGCAAGTAAGACCCCATCTCTACAAAAACATTTTTAAAAATTAGTCAGGCATGGTGGCGCACGCCTGTGGTCCCAGCTATCCCAGAGGCTGAGGCAGGAGGATCACTTGAGCCCAGGAGGTTGAGGCTGTAGTGAGCTATAATTGCATTGCTGTACTCCAGCCTGGGCAACAAAGTAAGACTCTGTCTCCTAAAAGAAGAAAAAATGTTATTTACAAAATGAACAAGGAAGCCAGAGCCAAGTTTCTTGTATCACAGTCAAAAACATGAATCCACCATGGAACCTCTCAAGTGCTGCTGGCGTCCTGAAATGTTTGTCTCCCACCCCACCCGAGAACTTAGACTGTACTGACAGAAGTCACTGGCTACATAGGGACCCGTGTTCATCCCAAAGTGAGGACAGCAGCTGGGTCTCAAGGCCTCTTTATTACACAAGATGCTAATGGGACTCATTAAAAGCTTCTCATTACCCAGCTAATTACTGGGCTATGTGGGCAAAGAACATGGGCCAGGACCCAGGGTTGGGAGCATTTGGTAGGATGAGAAGTGGGAAGCTGTTTACATGCAAATGGCATGACTGTTTCACTCCTGTGAGGAGCCCAGGTGCTGTTCCTAATTGGATCCATCCATCTCCCTCCTCCTCCTCTCCTAACCCCACCAATCTGGAGCTGGAGGCCCAAGCTAAGCAGGCTGAAGGGAGTTGCGTGTGCAAGAGGAGGAGGTGTTAAGCCAAGAGCTGAGGACCAAAAGCCTCCTGGGTCTAATCTCTGCATCCAATCCTCTCCCCGACCAACCCATCCGTCCCTGCTCCCAAGCCCTGGCACCAGGGAAGCAGGGCTTCAGCAAAGGTCCACCATAAATAATGTCCTTTGATGATGCAGCATCTCAAAGAGGATGGCAGGAGCCAAGGATGGTGGCAGGGGGCAGGGAACAAGGGGATGGCAGGGAGAGCTGATCACCCCTTGATCTCTGGGATTAGCAAAGACTTGAAAGAGCTAATGCTAGGCTATGTTGGAGAAGTGATGAGGGAGGGAGGTATTGGAGGGCTAGGACAGCCTGGGCTTCATTTTGCCTACAAATCATATGGAAATGGCACGTAAAGTGGGTGTTGCAGCTATAGAGTGCCCAAGTGTTTTTTCTTGAACACCCACCCTTTATTTGAGCCACATCTCAGATGATGTCCCTGGCCTAGAGGAGCAGGGTACTTGGAGTCCAGGGTCCTTAGCAGCTCTTCCCCTGCAACTTCCCCTCTTTGCCGCTATGATGGGTTAGGGATGAGGCCAGGAAAAGGTGTGTACAGTTGTGCTGTGATGAGACAGGTTAGTCAGCAATTCACTAAGGGCCAGAGGTAGAAGCAGACCCTCTAGCTTGTGCACACGAGATGGCCTGAATATATCCACCACACGCACAACTTGTGGACTCTCTCAAAATCCCAGAGGGGTACTGGCGAGGGGAGGGCAGGGCTAGGGTCATATGTGACACTGGGTGGAGATACCAATGAAGAGTGGAAGGATGACAGCATTCTATGTCCTGCCATGTCCTGCAGCCAGGAGACAGCTGGAGAAAACCCCACAGAGCAAGGAACAAGAGGCCCTCAGAGCCTGGGGAAGAAATGGACTAAGCCAGGAGGACTGAGCTAGAGCTGGTTTAAGCTGTGAGATGCTAGGATGGCTCCTCATGGGTTAGGGGAATCCAGGATGGCTTGTCCCCCTCAGAGGCCGAAACAACCCAGACTCTGACAGCGCTGAACTGGCAGAAGGGAAAGGGCTAGGAGAGAAGAGGCAGGGCTGGGGAGGGGAGGACTGGTAGCAGAACTCCAGCTTCTCCCACAGTGATGGAGCTAATTCCAACCCTGTAATACAGGTGAGGAAACTGAGTCCCTATTGGTTTCAGGGGATGAAAACACACACTCGGGCTCCAGAAAAGAGGCAGAGACAGGAAAGAGGAGGAGGAAGGAAGAGACAGAAGAGTAAAGGAGGAGGGGAGTGCCTTCCCTTCCCCGAACTCCAGTCCATCCACATGATGGGCACATTGAGGACAGGGGTGAGGGCCCTAGCCCTTCCCCTCTCCCACCACCCACAGCCCAGGGAGCTGACAGTGCCTTTAGCCCTGTGAAGGGAAATGCAGGATAGGGAGCAGCAGCTGCATGTTCTCCTGAAATTGCTTCTGAAAATGACCACTTCACTGGGAAAGTGACGACAATTTGGGCCCTGGGAGCAGGAGATGAGATGGAAAGCGGGGGCGATGAGGCGCAGGTCACCACCCCCCTCTCGGCCAGATAGGCCCTTCTCGGCCTGATTCTGAGAAGTCAAGGATGGGGAGAGCTGTTGGGGGGTGGGAGAAGGCTGGTCAGAACCTGAGTTACCCCTATTCTGAACAGAGCCACCCTTCTCCCAAACAAGGCAGGCTCTAGCCCCTCACCCGCCTGAAAACAGATGATTCCCCAGGTCCTATCTCAGCTTAGAGCAGGGTGTGCCAGAAGCAAGTGGCTTGTGCTCGGAGAGCAGATTAATCTGCAGGCAGGAAGAGAAGTTAATCAGTTCTCCCTGGCCAGCATGATAGCCGGGCCGTGAGCTGCCTGCAGATGGAAGTCAAGTGGAGGGAGACCCCAGTCTCAAGGCACAGTGAGTTCAGGGAAGGAAGTGGGAAGAGATAGGCAAGGTAGAGATCTTGAAAGGAGGAAGAGACAGCCAGAGACAAAAACAAAGGCAGCCCCTGGTAAGCTCTCACAGACCACAGATCTAAATTTTACTGTGAATATATGAGCAGCTTGTTCCCCAAAGGTAGGGGCCAGGATGGTGAGAGGCTGAGACAAGACAGAATCTATGAGAAAATAGATATGAGGGGGAGTAGAAAAATATTTACAGCATTTTACAAAATATTACATATTGATATCAGTCAGAGCCCACAGAAACAGGGACAATGAGACGGTGTGAGATAGTTGGGAGGGTGAGAAAAAGATAATGACGATGATGCAGGAAAAATAAAGGAAGAGGAGAGGAAAGGGCCAGGTCACAGGGATGGGAGGGTCTTGATGAGGGAGCCTCCCAGTGAAGGGCCACCTGCTGCAGGCCCCAGCTGTGGGACAGCGACGAGCAAGATAACTGTTGGCAGCAGTTTGGCATCTCGGGTGTGTGAGAAGGAAGGGGGTGTTGGGGAGGCTGGTGTGATGCAGCCCTGTGTTGTGTGTGGGAGTAGAGGGGGTGATGGCGCTCTCCCACGTTCAGGAGACCCTGCATTCCGCAGCACTCCTAGCATACATAAGCCCTCCAGCCTTGGGCCACTTTTCAGGCTAAATTGCCAAAGGATCCCAGTTTCTGCCAAGATAGGGATGCTCACTTCTTCCCTCCAGGGACACACTTAATGAATCAGTCCACTGGCCACCTGAGACCTAAGCCCCATCCTTAACTCCCCCCGCAGCCCCTCCACCCACCACAGTCTCTCTAAACACCCCCCAGAGCTCAGCCGGTCAAGGAGCCCGGAGACAATTTCCCTTCTTTTCCTTTCTCATTACCTCACTATCTGGCTCCAAGGAGCTTGAGGAGGAAAAAGGGCATGGGGGCAGGGGTCTAAGTACACCTGGGTGAAAAGATAGGGGGAACAGGGACCCACCCACCCTGACTGAACCTTTCCAAGCCACATGTTTTATTAGTGAGCAAAGAGGCTGAGGGTTGGAGGAAGCTACTTTTGGAGGAGAGAACAGGAAGGGTTTGGGACAAGGGTCCTCTTCAAGGGTAGTTTAATCCCCAAGCCATGCCCCACGATCAGAGGGGTTAGAGACCCTCCCACACAGGAGGGCAGAGGGGGTTAATGCTGGTTTGGGAGGAAGCAGCTGCAGTCTCTGCATGGTGCCCCCTCCTCACTGCACTGTCACCTCCAGGCAACGACTCCCCTTCTTCTTGCAGTGTAGCTTGCTGTTGTCACCACCTACGGGGCCCTGGATGACCTTGACAGCCACACTGTTCTCCTTGAACCTCATTGAGAACCTGGAGAGGGAACAGAAAAACCAAATCTAGTGCCCATCCCCTCACCCCGACTCCCGCATTTCCATGATGGCTCCCCTATCATGCGAGTCAGAGGGCTTGAGGCCCCAAGAACCTGGGTGGGGGCCTGAGAAACACCTCCAAGCCCCACCCTGCTCTGCCCTACATGCTTCGCTTTCTGATCCCGGTCACAATGACCATTAGCCTGGCTGTCTACCCTAAGCCGCCCTTCACCCCCAACTCATGGCCTCACTTCTCAGTCACGGTAACTGCAAGCTGCCTCTGTGTGGCATCCAGCACAGCCCGGTACATTTTGGTCAGCAGTTCAATCACATGCTCGCTGACCAGCAGGAAGTCCCCCTTGGAGCCCACCGATGACATCTTAGGAAGAGGGAAAAATAGCAGGAAAGGGATTCATTTTTTCTCTCCAGCAGCACCTGAGGGACATCAAAGGCCCAGAGCGAAAGGTCTGGTCCCCATCACCTCCAGCCTTCCCCAGCTCTGGGATGCATACCACCTTCTCCAGTCCAAGGCCTGCCCCACCCAGCTCTGATACCTCACTCAGATGCAAGCTAAAGAGCCCATCCTTGAAGCTGGTGACTGAAACCCCAGCCACATTGTCTAGCCCAATGACAATTTTGGCCTGGGACTTCTTGGTGTCTGTGAGAATCACATGGCCCTTGGTCAGGAGGAGAATCCGAGAAGAAGTCTAGGGACGGAACAGGAAAGGGTAAGGAAAGGCAGGATTAATTGCCCCCACTCCACCTGGCAGGGCGCAAACACAGCCTGCCATCCACTCTGCAGATGCCAGAAAACAGCTCTGCAGTAGCTGTGGGAGGAGTTCAGCCTGCAGACCCTTACCTTGCCATTGCCACGATTGACCTTCTTCACGGCCTCTGCCATCAGAACAGGCCCTTCCTCCCCACCTTTCAGCTTCTGCAGCTTGGGGTTCCCTTGCAGCCCAATGTAGTCACCACAGAATGGAATGGGGACACTGAGAACACACGGGAGGTGTGCAGCAGAGACAAGCCCACAGGCCTCTCCCCACCCCCAGAGTTCCCATTCTAGTCCTCCTGGGCCCTTCCCCCACGTCCATGTATCCTCTGTCAGTGTCCACAGAGCACAGTCCGGGACCAAGACATCAGCACCACCTGGAGAGTTGTTAGAAAGGCAAATTTTGGTCCCCACCCCAAGACCTGCTGGATCAGAGACTCTGAGGAGGGACATAGCACCTGGGGATGACAATCCTGCCAGGTGATTCTGAGGCAGGCTCAAGTTTGAGAAGCACTGCTTGATGGAACTGGCTGTGCAGGGTCTGGGAGGCCCTCACCTCTGGGGATATGAAGCCTTCTTGCCCTTGAACAGTTCACTGGCACAGAGCTTTTCCCTCAGGATCTCTACCTGCTTCGGGGACAGCTGATCCCGGAACTTCTTGCACTGTGAGGAAGAAGGAACAGGAGCTAAAATCATGGAGTGGGAGGGCAGGGCTGGGGAGGGAGGTGAGAAACATCGACTAGAAGACCCTAGGAGAGGAGAGAGACTGAGGAAAAAGGACAGGCACTAGACACCTCAGGGAGAGGCCAGGGCTGGAGGACCATTGAGGAGGAGTGCAGAAACCGAGGGAGGCTGGGGTAGGGAATGGACACCATCAAATAAAAGCACCAGGAGGGATCTATGCTCAGCTCTCAGGGCAAGGCTTAGCCCCAGACAGGTGCTGAAATAGCATTTCCTGAATAAAAGAATAAATTACATAATGCTAAGTGAAATAAGCCAGACACAAAAGGACAAATACGATATGATTCCTACTTATATGAGGCACCTAGAAAAGTGAAATGCATAGAAACAGAAAGTAGATTATAGGATATCAGGGGCTAGGGGAATGGGAGAATAGGGGGTTATTGCGTAATGGGTACAGAGTTTCAGTTTGGGGTGATGAAAAACGTGTATGGAGATGGATGGCAGTGATGGCTGCAGAACAACATGAATGTCGCTCATGCCACTGAACTATACACTTAAACACCGTTAAAATGGTAGATTGTATGTTATGTACATATTACCACAATTTTTTTAATGAGAAAAAAATAGAAGAGGGAGGCAAAAGAGGAAAATCAGGGTGAGGGGGAAAAAAAGATGAAATGAGAGGAGGGGTGCCTGGGATCCACTTGCCTTCCACCGGTAGAAGAGTTGCTGCAGCTCCTGATTCGCTGTGCTGAGGCACTTGTAGGGGGCGGCTGGCCATGTCTTGTCCAAGATGTTTGTGGATGGCAAATTGTTCTTCAGCCCCAGTAGGAATTTCTGTACCTGGTTTGGGAGCAGGGGGATTGGGAGTAGAGTGATGAGAAGAAACACTTCCTGACAGGCAAACTGGCACCCAGATCCTGCCACTTCAAAGGAGGAGATTAACCCACAGTGAGAAGCAAGGGGTGGAGCTGAAGAGATGGAAGGGAGTCACCTCCTGGATCTTTTTCAGCGTGAGGTGCAAGCTTGAGGCTGGGAGGTAAGAGCATGAATAGGAGACTGGAGGGAGAGAAAGATTAGTTCCAACCAGAGACCTGCTACCCAGGGCAGTGAGGTAAGAGGAACCAATATGAAAGCTGGTTTCAAAGTTTTGCTCCTGTAGCTTTCTATTCCCTCTGTTCACAATTACCTACGGGTGGCAGCCACTGTCTGTGTCGGCTGTTGGCTAGGTACCAAATTTCCCCTCCTCTCAAATCAGTCAAGTCCAAACATGTCAGCCTCCATTCAAAGGAAGAAGGAACAAATAAAGAAGCAAAGGAGAAAGAGCAAATGAAGGTTCAGGGAGGCAATGAAGAGGCCCAGAACTTCAGAGCCCCCATTCCTCTCTTAAGCTTTGGGATCCAGACCCTCGAACAACAAAGAGGGGCTATAAGCAAATGTGTCTCATGTCTGAATGAGTAATAGTCAGGGTCCTAACCACGGTCAAAAATCCAATCAGTGGAGGTCAGTTACAATTTGCTCCAGCCTCTGTCCAAGATCCCATGCTCTTCCTCCTTCTCTCTGGCCTTTCCCAAGGTTTCACTGGAAGTGCTTTTCTCTCCCCACTTTCCTCCCTGACACTTAGACCTCAGCCTCATGTCGTAGGACCTCTGCATTCCCCAGGCACATCACCCAGACAGGACTCTTTCCCATGCCCCTACCCAGCCCACACATGATCACTGTGTGCCTTGGCTCAGCTCTGCCAACCTGGGAGATCTGCTCAAAGCCCTCCCTGATTCCCCAAGCCCCAGATTGCCTCTCCTTTCTTTGAAGCTCCACAGCAATTTGCCTACACTCATCTTTGTACTATAGTTATTTGCATGGAAAACAGCTCCCTTTTCTAGACACTGAGTCCTTATAAGGCAGGATCCCAGGTCTCACATTTTTTTTCACTATTCAACATTTTTTGAGTGTCCACTTAGTGCCTGGCACTGTTCTAGGTATTGGGACATAACAGTCAACAAAGTCTTCATTTTCACTGGATTTACATTCTACTATAGGGTGGAGAAGGGGACCAACTACACAAGCAAATAAATATAGAGGTTGATGTCAGATAATGGCATCTGCTGTGACGCAAAGAAGTAGACCCTGAGGCAGGAATGACTGGCAGCATATTCCAGAGACATTAAAAAGCCAGGGTGTGCAAAAATTAGCTGGGCATGGTGGCGCATGCCTGTACTCCCAGCTACTCTAGAGGCTGAGACAGGAGAATCGCTTGAACCCGGGAGGCGGAGGTTGCAGCGAGCCGAGATAGCACTACTGCACTCCAGCCTGGGTGACGGAGCAACACTCTGTCTAAAAACAAAAGAAAGGGTGACCGGAATCACTTGAGCAGGAAAAAAGGATCAGAGAGTAGGTCGGGGCAGATCATGATGGGCCTTGTAGGCTGTGGTAAGGAGTGAAATGGAACACCATTGGAGAATTCATGCAGAAGAGTAGCATAATATGATGTTTTTAAAATTCAATATAGCTTATTATTTTGCAAATTTTTTAACTTACAGAAAAGTTGAAAAAAGATACAATTAACATCTGTATACTGTATGCTCCTCATCGAAATTCACCAACTGATAATGTTAACACCTTGCACTATCTGTGTACTCTAACACATATACACATGTGTGCATATAAATACATGCATATACACATTTACACAAATCCTTGCCACCCTACCATCCTAAACTAGGTTATAGATATCATGACATTTTACCCTAAAACATCAGCATGCCTCTCCCAAGAACTGGAACATTCTCTTACAGGATCATAACTCCATCATCACACCTAAGAAAATCAACATCATTCATCCAACAGTGATCCACACTCAGATTTCTCTACATGTCCTTTACAAACTTATAAACATGTCCTTTTAAGCTTTGTTTTATTTTTCCTTTTCCAGGATCCAGTGAAGCTTCATCCATGACTGTTTAGTCTCCCCCAATCTAGAATGACTGTTTAGTCTCCCCCAATCTAGAATGAGGATTCTTAAGTTTTTGTTTTTGTCTCTTTTTTGGAGACAGGGTTTTGCTCTGTCACCCAGGCTGGAGTGCAGTGCCACCATCACAGCTCACTGCAGCCTTGCCCTCCCAGGTTCAAGTGATCCTTCCACCTCAGCCTTCCAAGTAGCTGGGACTACAGGTACGAGCCACCACACTCACCTAATTTTTAAATTTTTTTTGTAGTGTCTAGGTCTCACTATGTTGCCCAGACTGGTCACAAATTCCTGGGCTCAAGCAATATTCCCGCCTCAGCCTCCCGAAGTGCCAGGATTACAGGAGTGAGTCACCTTGCCTGGCCAAGGTTTTACATCCCATAGAGCACCTAGCAACCTGTTTGTTTATGGCACAGAATTACTGAAGATATAAAAAATGACTTGATTTTTGGCACTTCTAAATGTCTGAAATTTTTATGAAAATGTTTTACTAAGATATCAGGTTAAAAAATTAAAATAGAAAGAGGCAGAACACAGTATATTGTTGTAACTGCAGGAACTATCCAAGCTCATTGTAGCTTCCACTACAGGTCTGGTGGGTTTGGTGGGTTTCGGATCTGGGTCTGGAAAGGCCTCCACGACTGGAGTCCCCAGTCCCTGGTCTGATTTTATTTATTAATAATTCAAAAAACATGCCTAAGCATCTGTCATAATCCCCTTTGTTCCAATTAATGTGGAGCCTCTGAAGGCTTTCTTCTTTTCATTGTTTTTTCTAGATTAGAAAGTTCTGCCCTTTCCTATGCAGCCCCCCTCCTCCCAGGTCTGCCTAGGGCCACGGGTTGCCCAGGCCTCTATTGATGAGGGGCAGTCTTTGGCAGTGGTTAAAAGCTCTAGAGTCAAATAATTTATAACCCAGCTTTACCACTTACATCTGTGGAACCCCTGGCAAGTTATTTAACTTCCCTGAGCCTTGGCTTTTTAACTATAAAATGGGAGAAAGAAAAGAGCCTACCTCACAGGGTTGGTGAAAGTATTAGAGTTAATGCACATAAAGAGCTTAATGCATAGTAGATGTTCAAAATGGGTAAGGCCGGGTGCAGTGGCTCACGCCTGTAATCCCAGCACTTTGGGAAGCCAAGGCGAGCGGATCGCTTGAGCTCAGGAGTTTGAGACCAGCCTGGGCAACATGGTGAAACCACATCTTTACCAAAAACACAAAAAATTAGCCAGGCGTGGTGGCATGTGCCTGTGGTCTCAGCTACTGGGGAGGCTGAGGCTGAAGGACGGCTTGAGCCCAGGAGACGGAGGTTGCAGTGAGCCGAGATCATGCTTACTGCATTTCCAGCCTGGGCGACACAGCAAGATTCCATCTCAAAAAAAAAAAAAAAAAAAAAATAGGCTGGGTGCAGTGGCTCACACCGGTAATCCTAGCACTTTGGGAGGTCGAGATGGGCAGATCACTTGAGGTCAGGAGTTTAAGACCAGCCTGGCCAACATGGTGAAACTCTGTCTCTACTAAAAATACAAAAATTAGCTGGGCATGGTGGTGCATGCCTGTAATCCCAGCTCAGGAGGCTGAGGCAGGATAATCGCTTGAACCTGGGAAGCAGAGGTTGCAGTGAGCCAAGATCACACCATTTACTCCAGCCTGGGCGACAAGAGTGAAACTCTGTCTCAAAAAGTAAATAAATAAATAAATAAATAAATAAATAACAAATGATAATGGATACTAGCGTTAGTTACAGTCAAGGCAGTGGCAAATTGGAATAGTCAGAAACACTGGGGGGATCAGTGCCCAGTGGCTGCAGACTTCTATGGGGGTGTGATTTATTGAGGCCCTGGTCTAAACCCAGCAGCTTCTGGGTTGACAATTAGTAGCTGCCTGACAATATACAGATGAAAGAAAAGAGGAAGAATGGCAGTCAGGAGGTAACAGCAAAATCAGATTACAAGTCTCAGGTGTGTAGCAAGAAGCATGTATGGTGGGAAGGCAGCTACTCTGGCACCAGCACAAGAGGTGAACAGGCAACTGAAGAGACCTGGAAGACGGAAATTCCCTGGGGAGGGGAAAAGAACGAGCAAATGAAGTCTCAGGAAGGCAAAAAAAAGAGGCCCAGAGCTTCAGAGCCCCCATTCCTCTCTTGAGCTGAGGGATCCAGACTCTCAAACAACAAAGAGGGGCTGCAAGCAAACATGTCTTATGTCTGAATGAGCACAGTCAGGGTCCTAACTATGGTCAAAAACCCAGTCAGCAGAGGTCAGTTACAATTTGCTCCAGCCTCTGTCCAAGATTCCATGCTCTTCCTCCTCTCTGGCCTTTCCCAAGGTTTCATTGGAAGTGCTTCTCCCTCCCTGGTTTCCTCCCTGACACTTCTCAGAAGCACTATTGCTATCCGACTGATGTCTCCAGAAGTTACTCTTCTCTGTCCCTGTTTTTCTCCCCCTGGGAACTGCCTGTAAGTTTGAATGTGTAGGCCTTCCAGGTAGGTCTTCCCACCCAGCCTGACCCACGTCCTCCAGAATTAGGATAGGTCCTTTCTGAGATTTACTTTCTGACTTGCCAACAATAGTTTCAGAGGAAATAGAAGGAAGACACAATTCCCCCACTTTCACCCCAACCGTAAAATATATCTTGGGAGGTTGGGCTAGTTAATGTGCAGATCACTCTACTCTTCAATGAGGCTTAGCCTCTTCAACTGTTGTTAAACATCCAGCCCCAAGCTCTTCACAAGCCTATTTGACCATAGACCAGATGATGGGTGTGCTGAGACCCCTTCCTGCCACAAGGTTGCCTGGAGTGTCCACTCATGCCAAAATGCTATCTGATTCTGCCCCTGAGTACAAGGCACTGGGGCCTGGTCCCTACAGGTAGCTGCCCTCTTCTCCTAGGACTTAACTACATGCAGACTGAGGAAACTCTTGGGGGAAAGCTTTGGGTTGCCTCTTCTCAAACCCCTCTCCCAAACCTGTGCCTCCCTGCTCCATCCCTAACATCTACCCTAACCCATACCACTTACCATGCTCTTGTAGATGAAATCTGCCAAGGTGAGGGCAGCCTCTGACCGGAAATATTTGCGATAATTCTTTCGGGCCTGGCAGAAAAGTACAAAAAAGTAGCCAAAGTGAAGATAGGCAGATTCTGGAAGAGGTTCTACTATTTTTTAACCACACAAAGACCTGAGTAAGATAAAGAGCTGAGACTGTAGCTGGAAGGAGGTAGTAAAGTCAGACAAGTTGGCAGTGAGGACACTTAGAGCAGAAGGCAAAGTTCTGCTGCCAAGTTAGGCATCTACACACCCAGACACCTACACAGGTCTCCCCTATAGGCCTCTCACTCCCAGATACCCACCCACACATGGACGGACTGATACACAGAAGTACAGCCTGGGTGCAGGCAGGACTAGCTCTCTGCTGCTCTAGCCAGCAGGTGGCACAATCCAGGAGGAACAATGTGAGGAAGCCTCTCTTCCACTCTCCATTACCTTCCACCCTCTCACAAAGGCCTGGATCAATAACACGGATGCCTTTATCTTCCCATAGTGTTTCTTTTGCTGTAGAAAACATGGGAGTTGTTAGAAAAACAGCATCTCCTGAGCCACCTTCCATCCTCCCTATTAGAGTGAACACAGTCGGATTTTGGGGGTGACCATACCACATTTCCCCGAAACCAAGCAGAGATGAGGATCTGACTCTTTCGCATCAGCTGGTAGTGGGTGCGGCAGCGCCAGCCTCGGTAAATCTTCTGAATGAGTGTGGCCAGCTGCTGGAGTCTCAGGCGCCTCTGTTCTTCGAGGTAGAAAAGCTGTGGAGAGGTGGAAGAGACTGGCTCAGGGGAACAGTACTGTCCTCTCCTATACCCCACAGTACTTAGGCTTCCCAACTAGGCCTTATTTGATCATTCCTTTGTCTTCTTAGTTCATTTATTTATTCATTCAGTAAACAAGTATCTACTGAACTCTAACTTTGTAGCTAGATGTTGATCACTCCGACCCTCAAGGGCTCTGCCTCAGGCAGAGGCACTTAGAGCCTTGCAGCACCGAGCTCCCCAGACTCAGGGCAGTGTAGGAACCCAACAGTTCAGTTCCCAGGGATACGGTTCCTACAGACAGGAAGCTTCCCATCTACTATCCATTCCAGGTTATACATGCTCCCACCCCCTCCAGCCTTTCTCAAGTGGGCTTTCACTCTTCCACCTTCCACCCTCACCAAATGCAAGTGCACTTCTAACTCACAGTCTTGGGGCTTCTAATGAATATCTTTGTCTTGCCAAAGGCCAGCTCCCCCGAGGACATGCTCAGCTCCCCCAGGACCTTCTCGACACCTTCCCTATGGAAGCAGATGACAGAAAGCTGCAGAGGGGTATCTCAAGAGAGAGTCCTCTTCCACCTTTCCCCTAATCCTTTCAGCCTCCAAGAAGTGGTCATTCAATTCATTCTTCCAAGTATCCATTCACCCAGCTTCAGCAGATGTGCACTGCACCTCCAGGTCTCTTCCTCCAGAGATGCTTTCTGCACTGCCCTTTCCTGATGCCCAGTCTCCCTATGGGGTCTTACCGGTCTCCCCCATTCCAGTGAGGCCAGGTGCTCCGGCTCAGCAATCGGTACCTCTCCAGGAAGGGCCCGTAACCCTGGCGGTGGGCATAGCCTGCCCGTCGCACCCGCACATTCTCCAGCAGTCCCAGGTACCGAGCCTGGGTTGCCACCAGGTCTGAAGAGAACTGACCTCGCTGCTGATGCTCATTGGGCTTTATGCACCTGGTGGGAGGCAGTGTAAGGCACAGGCTTCAGGAGCTGACACCATTGACAGTGTAATCCATCATGTTCCCCTATGCTGCACACAGTCCACTTCATTGAAAATTTTCAAAGAAAGTAGACACACTGGCCTCCCCAGTTTCACTCGCTTCTATGTATTCCCTACTGAATCTGATGCTTTCTCACTGGGATTCTCAGCTCCTTATCTGACTGTTTTCTGTGAGGAAAGGACCTCTGATATCCTTATTCCAGAAGCCTCCCACACGGACATGTTGTATAGCGCATGGACCCTGCACATGCCATCACATATGTAGCATGTTCCCCTGCACGCCAGCATGTCACCTGATGTAGTTGGGGTTCTTGGAATACAGGTTCTTCATGAGGATGGCCACAGAACTCTTGAACTGGGCCCCAGCAGTCGGGGGGCGTTTGAGAGATGCCTGCTTAGGATTGCCCTCAGGAAACAAGGACTGAAGGAGGGGGTGCTGGGCCTTCCACATGGCCTGTGACAGGTCTCGGAAGAGTAGGTCATTATTCTTGTCAATAAAGTTGGTCACATTGTATGTCACCTGTAAAGGAGCAGCTATCGGTTTGGAGACCCCACAACCTTGTCCCAGCACTTGGCCCTCCCAGTCTCATTGTGAAGTATTCCAGACTCTCACCTTCCCCGGGTTCCTCCCCCATTGCCTTCAGCCTGGGCTTGGGCCCTAATCTCTGCCCTCCAGCCCTGCCATTTCACCTTGCCCGCATAGTGGCAGATGCGAAAGCAGCTGAGGCCCATGGTGTGGTCATATTGACGCTGGGCATTCTGGGTGACTTTGCTCTCATAGTGGCCATGCTTGGAGAAGAGCTGGTTCAGCTTTGCTAGGAAAGTGGAGTCACTGACCACCCCAGGCCGCAGGCATTCCTCATCCAACATGGCCAGGATACCTCGCTGATTCTGGGCCAGGGGAACAAAAGAAGGCCAACCTAAATCTGGTCCTCCAAGATGTCCACGTTCTCACTGCTGCCCCCTTTCTCCACTCTTATCTTCTGCCTTCTTTACTGTCTCTACCAAGTGGGGAGTCAGGGAGAGAGACAGGGGAAGGATGTTCAGGCAGTCTGGAAGAGGAAGTCCCACAGATAAGAGAATGATAACTCACATGCTCAATGAGGTTACAAATGATGCCATTATCAAAGTAGTCCACCTTTGTCCACGGTATGCCCTGGTCAGGGGAAACAATTACAGGGAACAGGTCCAAGACAAGCCTCCAGAGACCTCACCAGATCTAGCCTTTCACCCACCCAACAAAGGACATCAGAAAGTCCCATAATTCAGAGGGGTCCTTGGTATGATTTCTATTTATGTCCCCATCCCTCCAAGGTTGGTGGAGAATTTGTGGGGTGGGTAGACAGACACACGGAAGGAACTGGAGCAGCTGTGACAGAGGGTGAGACAATGCAGAGATCCCTGTAGGTGGTGTAGGGTGGAGAGGGAAGTGTAACATGTTGAGTGAAGATTAGGATAGAGATTTCCCATGTGGGAGTGGGGAAGGATCCATGTGTATGTGGAACAGCGGCCACACTACTCTGTGCTCTTTAAAACCACAGCATGTGAGTGAGAGTTTATCATCAAACAACAAGGCTAATTTGATACATCTTCAAAGATCTACATCCGTGATTCTCAAACTTCAGTGTGCATCACAATCACCTGGAGGGCTGTTAAAATACAGATTGCTGGGTCCTACTCCCCAAGTTTCTGATTCAACAGGTCTGGGATGTGGGCCTGGAATCTGTATTTCCAACATGTTTCCAAGTGATTTTGATGCTGCTGGTCCAGGACCACCCTTTAGGAACCACTTTATCTACATGAGACTTTTAGACTATATAATGTTTTGAAAAGCAAGAATGGTGCAAAAGCAGAAAACCCAAAGATAATTGTTCTCTACTTTGGGGACTTGCTGGGCATCAGGTCTATAGACAGGACAGTTCCTGACCCCACCCAAGGGTCAGATGCTCTAGGCTGGGACATTCTCAAGTATGGCTGGGAAGCATAGGTCTTTCTTTCCTCCCTCTATCACAGGTCTTTAGCGAAAACAGAACTAAATTAAGTTGCCCTCCCACCTCATCCCCCATATACCTTCCCCAACCAGTTAAAGGAATTATGATATCCTTAAAATACTATGTTGTTGTAAAAAAGCATCCTTACATACTGATATGGAAAGATCTTGTTATGCGATGACGACACGGTACAGAACAGAGAGTATTTACTGCCATTTGTATAGATTTTATGGGGAAATATATTTACAAATTTGCTTGCATATGCGTAAGAGACTTCTGGAAGGAGGCCCATGTTGGTTGCCTCTGAGTGGGGAGGAGAACTAGGAGGCTAGGGGCAGAAGCAGGAGGGAACGTTTCCTTATATATTTTTTAAGCTTTTTGAATTTTGAAGCATGGGAATGTATTATGTATTTGATCATTCAAATCGTTAAAATTAAAACACACAAAACAACTAAAAAAACTTTTTCACACATTGTGACCACATTGCCTGAAATTCTGTTACAAATGATTCCTGAGAGCTCACAAGGGAACATCCCTGGGAGGGTTTTGATGAGTGAGACTCTCAGCCATTCACACTTTGAAGGGAATGAGCTCAGTCAGAGAGCTTTTCTAACACCTAGCCATAGAAATTGGAGCCATGTGGCATTTTTGGTAAGGAAGTCTGGGATCATGGTGTTACAAGAAAGGACAGCAACTGTAGCTAGGGCCCGGGGGAGACCAAGGACTCTGAGATGTTAGAGAAGGGCACAGAAAGAGATGTGGTTGGGCCAAGCCCAGGAGAAATGTCCTTTTTATATTTGGCTCACAGTCTGCCATAGGCCAAGCACAGCTGTCACTTCCCTCTTGTCAGGACTTTCCACACGTGCACCCTGGGAGGCCAGGGAAATGCAGAATGGAGAGCAGAGGATTAGGGCTACTTGGTAATGCTGGAATGATCTACTCTGCAAGGGAAACATTTTGTCCTCTGTGTTCCCATCTGGGGATGACTTAGAGGAAATTGTGATCAAGAAGAAAGGAAGCTCTGGCATATGCCTAGAAGTTGTTTAAGAGGGGAAAGTAGAAAAGACTTAGTTTACTTCTCTCTCATATTCCTCTTGCTCTTCTTTCAAGGTCATCTCTATGAACACCTGCTGCAGCTTCTCATTGCAGTAGTTGATCACAAATTGCTCAAAGCTATTATCCTGAGAGAGGGAGCACAGGTTAGAGAGCTCACTCCAAGACTTTCTCCCTCTCAGCCCTACCTCCCCCCACTCGCATCCCCCCTGTGAGCCTGTCCACCTCTAATCCTAGGGGAGCAGGGTTCTGAGGTGAGGCACTCTCACCTCTAATATCTCAAAACCGTAGATATCAAGGACTCCCATTACCTTCTTCTTTTCCCCGATGCCCACCTGAAGAGGACAGAAAGATAAATCTGAGGACAGGCCCCCTCTGCACACCAGGCCAGGTCCTTCTGGAGCGGATGGGGTTGGAGTAGGGGGCAAACAGAACTAGAAAGAGCTTTGCCAAACGGGAAAGGAATTGTTGTGATTTTACTCTTGCTCCTCCATACACTAGAGAACAAAACAAAGAGGGAGGCAAGAAGGAAAAGGAAGATACAGATAGATTCCAGGATGGTGCTACAATGGTACCAGGTAGAAAGACAATAAAACCTCTCAGGACAATAACCATCTCTTACATTTGTAAAGCATTTTACAAAAGATTCCATGTCTTTATTTATCATAATCTTATAAGGTGCTTTTATTGCCATTTTACAGATGAAAAAGTCAAATTTCAGAAGGATAGGTACTTACCCAAGCCTAGACTCAAATCCCTTCTTATTCTACTACCTTTCAGTAATAGCTTCTAAATAGATGGCACTTCCATGTGGATAATTTGTTAATAACAACTTTACTGAATATAATTCACATACCACATATAATTCAGTGGCTTTTTAGTATATTCAATAGGTTGTACAACCATCACCACTACCTAATTTCAGAACATTTTCATCACCCCACAAAAGAAATCCTATACCCATTATTAGTCACTCCCCATACCCCTATCTCCCCCAGCCCTTGGCAGTCATTGATCTACTTCCCATCTCTATGAATTTGCCTATTCTGGACATTTCATATGAATGGAATCAAACAAAATGTGGTCTTTTGTGACAAGCTTCTTTCACTCAGCATAATGTTTTCAAGGCTCATCAATCTTGAAGCGTGTATCAGTACTTCATTCTTTTTATGGACAAATAACATTCTTTTGTACAGATACACAACATTTTATCTCTTCATCAGCTGATGGACAGTTGGGCTGTTTCTACTTTTTGGCTATTACAAATAAGGCTTCTATGAACACTTGTGTACAAATTTTAGCTGAGGACATCTAATTTCAGTTTTCTTGGGTATATACCTAGGAGTGGGAATTGTGGTATCATATAGTAACTATTTACATAATTTATCTGATCCTCATTAAACCCTGTGAAGCAGGTAGGCATGCATTAGTGTTTCTTAGTTTTTTATTTAATTTACTTTTTTTCATAAAATATAGATTTGGGGTCTCACTATATTGCCCAGGCTGGTCTTGAACTACTGAGCTCAAGCGATCCTCCCACCTCAGCCTCCCAAAGTCCTGGGATTACAGGCATGGGCCACCACGCCCAGCATATTAAAGTTTCTTAGTGGGCGTTTCCAAATCAGGACACTGAGGCCCAGAATCTTTGTGATATTGAAAGTCCACATGACTTTCAATTAAGTAAGTAGATGATAGATCCAGATTGTCTAACTCAAAAGCCCGTGATGTTTCCATGACAACACACTGTTGGAAGGAACTGTACCCTCCCATCATCCTCCCTACTCTGCTCATCTCAGAAACCAAGGTATAGGGCTAGTGACAGGGCAAGAAGGTGAGGCAGACAGGAGAGCATGGAGAAAGGAGAGCGGCCACTTGCCTTGATGCTCTCATTGATTCGATTCACTATCCAGTCGAAGAGGCGGCTGTAGACATTCTTAGCCAGGGCATCCCGAGCATACTGAGCCTGTGGATGAGGCCCAGCTGGTTAGGGCGGCATCACAGAACAAGGTCAAATCAACCCCCTCCACTCCAGTGAGCCCCTTACCTGCATGACATTCAGTGCAGTGACCACCTTTTCCTTGGCTGTTTCCATGGTCCTCGAGCACAAAGCTCTCTCTAGTTCTTCTGAATTCAAGCCCACAGTCTCCCCAATCTCCCGAATACCTGGGGTAATGAGAAAGTACACCATGTCCTTAGAGGCAGTTTTCTCTCAGGGGAGGGAGTGCGATCTGATAAGTGAAACTGCCTGAGAGACTGGTGTCCTGGGGTCTCACTGGAGAAGTCATTGCAGCCAACCCAGAACATGGCCCTGGAGGAATCTCAGGGAGTTGGGGGGCAGGAGAAAGGGGATCTGGGCATTTTGCATGTATCATCTACTTTAATATGAGAATCTCCTGAATTAGGTGTGATTATCCCCATTCTGCAGAAGGATCACCTCAGACTCAGAGAATTTCCAGACCTAGATATATCAAATTTCAAAAGCTCATTCCCATATGCTTCATCGGGAGCTCTCAGTGAGTCTGTTTAGGGGAGAACTCAGGAGTGGGCTGAGTGGGACTGTATCAGGGTGAGATCAATTATGCTAGGGATGGCAGAAGGACACGACTTGCAGTAGGAGATTAAGGATCTGGGTAGGGGCTCCAGCAGGCTGGGATGCAGACCTCTCCCATCACGGATGCCACTTGCTGGTGTCCCATTGGCCTGGAACTCATCAGCTACCAACACGTTCCCCAGCTTTAGCACCATGGATGTCACCTCTAGCACTTGTTGAATCTCCTCCTCCGAGAACCCAATCACTGCCATTGCACTCTTAGGCAGAAAGCAGAAATCAAAAGCTGAACTGTTAGTGCCAGTCCAATGAGAATAGAGGATGACCTAAAGGCCCAAGCCTGCCCCACCCCGGGCACCCACCTGTACAGCCCTGAAGCTGGAGGCGTCGTCCAAGCCATCCACTCTGGATACTTCCTGATTCAGATAGGCATAGCCAGTTGTATCCCGCTCGAGCTTCAGGGCCTCTGGGAGGGCCAGTGTTGGGGAAGAGGGTTAGTACCCAAGGCTCTCTGGAGCCCTCCAGCCTTGACACCTCACAGCCCTTGCCCTAATGGATTCATTCATTTATTCAAAGGAGTCATTTTTGTTTTGGGTTCTTCCCCTGCCTCGTTTGATTTGGGATCATTAATTCCTGTGATGACAGAATAATTTTTTGTTGTTGTTGAGACAGGGTCTCACTCCGTCACACAGGCTGGAGGGTAGTAGTGCGATCTCGGCTCACTGCAAGCTCCACTTCCCAGGTTCAAGTGATTCTCGTGCCTCAGCCTCCTGTGTAGCTGGGACTACAGGTGAGTGCCACCACGCCCGGCTAATTTTGGTATTTTTAGTAGAGATGGGGTTTCTCCATGTTGGCCAGGCTGGTCTCGACTCCTGGACTCCACCTACCTCAGCCGCTCAAAGTGCTAGGATTACAGGCATGAGTCACTGCACTCGGCCTGATAAACTAAAATTTTAAGTACACTTTTAAGTAGTATTTAGGGTTTTCATGCTCATATTGGTTGGGTTTCCCCCCAACTTTTATGAAACAAAACCCTCATTTTACTCTTCTCCCTACCCTCAGGGTTCTAAATAATAAAAATAAACAAGCAACCCTTCCATCCTACGCAAGTGCCTCTGGAGGGTGAAGGAAAGGGGAGAAGGGTAAGCTCATATCTCCTGCCTGCCCCCAGCCTCAACTGTCGGCCTGGGTTGCTCATTCATTGTTTGAACACCAAATACCAATAAAGTGGCAGGTAGCATGTTCCCCGACCCTGACACCTCTTCTGAAAAGTTTTCTCTGATGCTGAGGCACTGAGCCAAATGACTCTCTTGCATTCCCCACTGGTGAATATATATCCCAGCCCATATCATATGGGCTAGGTTTTGTTTTTTTCTGTCTCTCCCACAAATGAGCAACTTGTGTGTTGGGACTGTGTTTCTCATCTCCATATTCTGTGTGCCTTTCTGGCATGCAGGAACTTTTCTTTTTAATAAACGAATCAAGTGAATTATCAAAGCTGTTTCCCTAGGATGGGAGGGATTGGGTTAATCATGGAGTTTGAGGGATGTCAATTATCTGGTATGCAAATGATCTGAGAATCAGGGAGCATCCTTCAAACTATAAGCTAATGGTAGCTCCCCCGGCACACAAATTTTGAAACAAGAGCCTGCTAAGGAGGCGTATCTAGAGAGAGAATGAGTCAGAAAGTCTGGGGATGATGATACCTGGGAGACCTCATCTAGAGTTGATTTAAACCAACAAGTGACAGACCAACCAGAACAAGACACTAATGCCCATGATGCAGACAAGTTGAACACAACCAAAACTATTAAGCCAGGAATGAGCATGAGATCTGCAGGTGTTCCTGAAGATCATAGAGATCTCCAAGAGTGGAAAAGGAGATAGCACAGGTCTAGCATAGAATCACCAGAAACCAAAGAGACATTCTTGGGGGCCAGACACCCACAGTGCTCGCAGCCAGAGGGGAGAATGGGAGGCAAACTCCAGTAGGCTTAAAGTCCACCAGACCCTCCAGTGATGCCCACCCAGAGCCACTTCAGGCCAGTACAGCATCCAGGCTGTAATGGACCCTTCCCCAGACCAAGCCAAGGGGCTGTAGGTCTTCTGCTCTTATAGCCTGCTGCACAGGCCTGATGGCCCCGATCACACCATATTACAATGGATCTGCTCACACACCTGTTATCCCTAGAAGACTATAAGTTCTTCGAGGACAGGGTCATGTCTTACTCAAATCTGTATCCCTAGAGGCTAGCATAATATTCGATCATAGGTGTTCAAGAGATGTTGAATGAATGAATGAATGAATGAATGAATGAATGAATGAAAATCAGGAACACGGTCCTAGGTGAGGCAAATGTAGACCCAGGACAGCTTCAACTGCTGCTCACTGAAAGTTCCTGAACACTTACAACATTCTGCCTGCTTCCCTGTTTTAATTAAATCCCCTTAAGTTGAAGGTAGGAAGGAAAGTAGATGGAGACAACTGTTTCATATTTGAAGCCAGCTCAGGAAAAGCAGAACCCAGGCAGGAAAGAGGAACAAGAACAGTGAAGAGGCAAGAAGGCATATCCCTAGCAATAAAACCCCAAAAAAAGAAGATAACACAGGGGTAAAGGAATTTGTTCCCAACAATGAGTGGGTGAGGCTCAGAATGGGAAATGCAGCAAGGAAAATCTGGGAGGTTCAAGGGAAGAGGGCTACAGGGGCCCAGAGGGAACAGGGGTTCTGGGACTGAATGGAGGTTGGGGACTTTGCCATGTGTCACTCATGAGAACACTTTCCCCATGCAGGCACATACTCAGCAGCTGTGCATCTGCTCCAGCCAGCAGCTGATAGAAGATGTGGAAGTTCCTTTCTCCTTTGAGCTGCTTCACTACTCGGGATTTCTCAAGCAGATCTGGCAGAGAATTAGAAAATAACATCCTGAGGGCCTGGGAGATGCCGTAGCTTCCCTCTAACTCTGCCCCCATCACTGGCATTCCTAGTGGTTGGGAAGTCTCCGTGATATTTAACATTCTGTCTTTCTACAGGAACAGATTAGCAGAAAGGGCCACGTGAGGCAGGTGGAAGACAGGTGAGTAGAATTGGGGAGACACATACAGTTTGTGATGACACCACCGAGGGGGGATCCCTTGAAGTCAAATTCAATATCCATGTACTTTCCCTTCAGAGAGAGACCAGAGAGAGAAAGACTTAGCTTCTTCCTCTTCTCACCACCCTGCCCGGGAGGGGTCTGTGCCACATTCTTCCCTCTCAAGCCCCCACATCATCTCCTCCCAGGTGGGGAGACATTTACTCACAAATCGGGAGGAATTGTTGTTGCGAATGGTCTTGGCATTGCCAAAAGCTACAAAGATGAGGAGGGGAGAAGTGAAACTCTAGAGAAGGGAAAGGAGGAAGGGCTTCCAGTCCTCATGACAATCTCGGATTTTTTGGGGCTGAACAAGGGAGGTGATTTTGCAGCACTGGGGAAGAGGGTCTAGGGTTTAGTGATTCTGGAGGTTAGGTGTAGGGTGGAGAGGGCAGAGAGCAGAATTCTCACCCTCCAGCACTGGATTAGACTGCAGCAGCTGCTCCTTCACAGAGTTCACCTGCTCTCCTTTCCCACAGATGGCAGCCACATAAGACATCACCAGCTTGCTGGCCTCTGTGCAGGAGAAACACTCTCGTGGGTCCCTACCCAGGACCAGCCCATCCCCCCATCTCCTTAACTTCCCTCACCCCAGAGCCTCACCACCCCTTGGAGTCAGATAAAGTGGGAAGGAAGTTCTGTGGGGTAAAGGTTCAGGTCTAGGTCTGGCTTGGAAAGAGACAAGGAGGCAGTTCCAGAGGTGACTCCATGTGTTCCCCCAGCCAGGGGCCTCACCAGTCTTGCCCGATCCACTCTCGCCTGTGATGAGGATACACTGGTCTCGGTCCCTGTCCCTCAGTGACTGGTACGCCACATTTGCCAATGCGTAGCTTGTGGGGAGGAAGTGGGCAATGACTATTGTGGAATCAGTTCAAGACACCATCTTTCACTCAATCTCCAGCATGCAGGTTCATCCACTCTCTCTACTTGGAGCAGACTGGGCAAGATGTGACAGGCCTTGGAAGGGGCCTCCAGAAGGCCAGGGAAGGAAGGGGCAGCTGGAGAAGCCCCTTCAGGGGAAGGGACAAAGGAAATTAGGATGACTCAGTGTCAAGAAGCTGGGGCCCTGTCAGTCTTCCCTTGGTCCCCCTACTCACATATGGGGCTTCAGCTCATAGAAAGTATAGTCTCGATATTTGGCGATGAACTCTGGCCCATAGATGGGAAGCTGCTGATAGGGATTCACCGAGATCACCACATTCCCAATATAGGTCTGGAGCCAGGAAGAAGGTGAAGGGAATGAGCTGGAGGGTGAGGTGGGTACCTGTGACCTCTCCAGCCACATATCCACAGCCAGAGGCACCCATATGACACTCACATAAATCTCCTTGCTTTCATAGCGAAGCTGAAGATTCTTGAGCAGGGATTCCTCCACCAAGGGTTCCAGGAGGACAAGATCCTCCACCCCCACAGAACCATCCAGGAGAGGCATGTCCAGAGGGGCCACTGATCCTGGAGATAAGAGGCACAGTTTGCTGATGTCCACTCAGCTTTAGGGACCAATAACTGTTTGAGGGGAGGATGGCAGAAGGACAAAAAGAGCCTTCCTCTCTTCCTACCCTGGCCCTAAAGAGAGCCCCCAACCTAGGAGAGGCCTCTGGACCAGCCCAAGCTAAGGGAGGCTGAAACTCTCAGCAGAAGGTTGGGGGGATCCTCTGGGTTACAGTTGGTAGAGGTAGGGCAGGGGCGGGACAGGAACACCTGCCTCTGACCACCAGGGGAAGGCAGGCACCCAGTGGGCTACAACTGGGGAAGCGGAGTTGTGACTGAAGGAGAGAGGGCTGAGGAGGAAAGTGTAAGTGAAGACTTGTGCTGCCGCCAGGTACGGAAAGCCCTCTCTCTCCCGCACTGGGCCCTGGCCAGGGTCCAGACTCCCTATCTCCCCTCAGTGCTTCTTCTCAACACTTTACTTCTCACAGCCCCTATTAAAGACACCCAACCTACCCATACCCATTTCAGAAGTTCTTCCAAAGGTCTCTCCTCCCCTGGCATTGCTACAGTGAGCTTCATTTTTAAAATGGGAACTGGACAAGGCAGAATTATAGAGGACAGAGGCAGGAGTTCCTCCATAAGAGACTGGAATTTCCCAAAGAAAATGAAAGTGGGGTTTGCTTCCACAACAAACAGGCAGTTGTCAGGACCTCTGGATGTGTTACATGTCTGTCTCTATTTTTCCATCTCCAGCTTTTACACCCACTCCTATAAGCTTCTGGCATGGACTTTGCCCCAGATGGACACACCCAGCTTCTTGGGGAAGTGGGCAAGGAGGAGCAGAGTTGGAACTACAGGGAGGGTGGTGGGGCTTGGCCCCCACACAGTAGGCACATAGCAGGTGTTCCCTAAGGAGGAAACCCGGCCCTCCTCAGTCTTTCCTGTGAGACTGAGTAGGCAGAGTGGCCAGGCACAGGACAGAATTATTAGTACAATGGTCAATGCCACTCCCAAACAGGAATGAAAGAGACACATTCTCCTACGCTATTGCATCTCTGAACCCGGGTCAGAGAGGGGAGGAAGCAGGAATGGAAGTGGGGCAAGAAGGGGCACAGGCTTCCTTCTCCCTTCACTTAGCTTTCCCCAAGCTCTAGGAAAAGAAAGCACTTGTCACTTCTCAGAAGGACACAACTGAGGAAGTAATAAGAATATCAATAATAGTCTCTAGGAATCATGCAGCGTTTACCATGAACTGGGCACGGCTCTAAGCACTGTACAAACACTAATTCATTTAGTGCTTACAATATCCCCACGAAGTAGATACTATTTTTGTATTTTCTAGATTTTACAAAAAGTTAAGTCCTTTAACTAACTTGGCAGGGAAGGGTGAGAAGCAGAAGGTGGGTCAGGAGCAGGCATCTTCTTTGGATTTAGATTTGAAGGGAGTGGGAATGCGACTGGTTGAGGGTGGTGAAGGGCAAAAGACAACAGGCCCCTGATGGGGCACCTCAAGGTGTTAAAGAGAAGCAGTGACAGGTCAAGGCAGGACTCACCCAACACTGGAACTAGGGTATAACTTCACTGTCCTTTGGAGAATGGTGGATGAAATCTCAATTTGACAGGAATGGGGCATAGGAGTCCCGGCCCCGGGATGGAGAGGTGGTTTAATGGGAGCTGTCCATGGTGCAGGGAAGCCGGGAAAGAGGCTGGCCTCCTCTTGCCAGTGTCCACTCTTCTGATCTTCCCTTTTGCTGCCTCTTCCAGCCCAGGCTCCCTGTGCCACTCAAACCAGGAGAGGCCAGAGATGGCTGATCAGCACAAAGTCCAGACTGTTCCTGCTGAGGGTGTGGCTCACTTAACCCTTCACAGGCCTGAAGCCCCAGAGGGAGACACTCAAGCTCCCTCTAGGTAGGAAAGGGTATCTGGCTGGCATTAGCTGAGAGGCTTAACTAAAGAAGGGTTCTTGCTCCATTGTCTCCCAAATTTGGAAACGAAAGCTGGAAGAATGGAATTTATAGCCAAGGAAAATATTTCCCAAAGAGAAGTCAGGAATTTTGTCAAGGGCAGGTAGGGCCCAGTGCGGTTGCTCATGGCTGTACTCCCAGCACTTTGGGAGGCCAAGGCGGGAGGATCACTTGAACCCAGGAGCTCAAGACCAGCCTGGGCAACATGGCGAGACACGTCTTTACAAAAGTCTTCCTAGCAAAAAAACAGTACCTCCCTCATACCTAATCTTCCTATCTTATTGGGAGTCAGGGGATGTTAATGAGATTACTTGGAGAGCTAAGCAGACAAAATCCCCAAATTCTTCTCCACTTCCCTTCCCCCATGAATCAGACCCCATCATAGGGACCCAAAGATTAAAGTGATTAGTAATAATACCTTATATGTATATAGATGTCCCAGTTTCATTAAACTCCCCCGTCATTGCCTCACTGAATAGCACCACCCTGAGGAAGGCAATACAGATACATTAAAATGGAAAGCTAGGGACAAACACCAGACTCAGAGAGGTTATACAATGTGCCCACAGTTCCACACTAGTGCATGGCAGAACCAGGAACAGAATGCAGCTCCCTAACCCTAAGTTTGCCATAAGTTGCAGCCCAAGTTCTGATGTTTCTAATTTTAATTCTTCAGCACTAGGATACTAAGACCCTGAGTTGCTGTAATAGCTCCCTCTGATAGATAAGTACCCCCTCATCCAGCCAGGAAAATTCCTAAAAACAGCAAGTCCTCTCTGCCTACCACCCTCTCTCCCAGGCATGCACAAAGAACAAATTAGGTAATTATAGTAACTTAACTGAAGAGACTTGATTCTCCAACTCTCAGCTATGACTGCTTGGTGCAAGGTCCAAATTCTATTGCTCTCACAGAAGCAGTCTGCATAAGCCTGGCCCATCAGCAGTTCTATTATCAACCTGCCTTTACATAATTTATTGATCTACTACATATATTTGAAGGTGGAGGGGGGCAAGGAAAAGAGAGAAAGCTGAGTGGAAGTGACATCAAAACATAATGCTCTGTGTAAGTGGAGCAGTATCCATGTCCTAGAGGCAGAAGTGACAAATATCCCCTATTTCCCCATGGAGGAAACCGATCCAGAGTGAGAAAACCACTTTTCCAGGGTCATACCACTGCAAACCTGGCAGAGCTGGCACCAAAACCCAAGTCTCATGCTCTCTAGGCCAGGAATCTGCAGCCATGTGGGGTTTACCTGCATGTCCACCCATTCAGTCAACTGAGTGCCTACTATGTGCTTACTCATGAGCAAAGTGACTCTAAAATGAGATGGCATTCTCCAGTGTAAGAACAATGACATGAATATCACAGCTAGGGCAACTAACTATACTGATCTGCCTGTGGGACACAGCGGAGTTCTCTGGACATGGGAATTTGAGTGTTAAAACTTGGAAAGTCCCAGCAAACTGGAGCCAGTGGGTCACCCTAAATTAACAAGATATGAAATACACATCCAAGTCAGCTGGGATTTTCTAATCTCCTGCTTTCTAGGCAAAACTGAAGCAACCAGAGCTTATTAGTCTTCCTCTACTCTGACTCCTAAATCACTTTCCTTTTTCCCCCATTAACATTTCTAGACCTTGGAAGGGCAAGAGGGAACTTTTTGGGGTTACAGAAATGGTCTATATCCTGATTGTGGTAGTGGTTATACAACTGTCTCCATTTGTCAAAACTCAGCAAATTTGTACACTTAAAACTGGTGAATTCTATTGTTATGTAAATTGTACTTCAACAAAGTGGCAAAAAAAAAAAAAAAAAAAAAAAATTCTAGGCTGGTTATGGTGACTTACGCCTGTAATCCTAACACTTTGGGAGGCCGAGGCAAGCCAATCACTTGAGGCCAGGAGCTCGAAACCAGCCTGGTCAATATGGTGAAAGCCCGTCTCTACTAAAAATACAAAAAAGATTAGCTGGGCATGGTGGCGGGTGCCTGTAATCCCAGCTACTCATGAGGCTGAGGCAGGAGAATCGCTTGAACCTGGGCAGTGGAAGTTGCAGTGAGCCGAGATCACACCATTGCACTCCAGCCTGGGCAACAAAAGCAAAACAGTCTCAAAAAAAAAAAAAAAAAATTTAAAATTCCAAATCATTTGGTGCTGATTTCTGACAAATTGGGAGGGCAGCAATCTGATTAAGCCAACTTACTCATTACTCCTCCCACAGACACTAACTTTTAAAAAGATGTTACACAATAAAAAGGCAGATATTTTCAGATATGCTGAGGAAGATATCTGGTGGTAGAGGGTCTTCTTGGCTCTCATAAACTATCTTGTATTAATAACATTTATCACACTTAGACTGGACTAAGATGTGCCAGGTAACAAGCTAAGTGCTTTACATCATTGCTATTCAAAATGAAGTCCAAAGACCAGCATTATCTGATCACCTGGGAGCTTACTAGAAATCCAGAATCTTCAGGAGGATTAATTGGGAGGTCTGCTTGAGCCCAAGAGTTCCAGGCTGAACTGAGCTATGAGTGTGCCACTGCACTCCACTCCAGCGTGGGTAACAGAGCAAGATTCTTCTCTCTTAAAAAACAATTAATGCAGATTCTTGGGCACCACTGAAGATTTACTGAATCAAAATCTGCATTTTAACAAGATCCCCAGGTGATTCCTATGCACTTTAAAGTTGGAGAACTGCTTTACACAACTCACCATCTTTTTTTATCCTCACTAAAACTCTATGATGTACATCTAGCAATTACGCTTTAAGTTTTTATTAGTTCAACCATTAACGATCACCTATGTCTCTTATTTACCTAGTGATAGTTATGGAAAGAAGAGGAGAAAAGATGTCATTAGTGTGCCTTAATTAACATAAATTTACATATGTTCTACATCCTGTTTTCTTCCTACTTTGCCAACTTTCTGTCTTAAAAAAAAATAGACAATGGATTTCCACGCAGTCCAAATAACTGAGATGAACTTTGGGAGGCTGAGGTGGGCAGATCACCTGAGGTCAGGAGTTCAAGACCAGCATGGCCAACATGGTGAAACCCCATCTCTACCTAAAAAACACAAAAACTTAGCCAGGAATGGTGGTGGGCACCTGTAATCCCAGCTAATCAGGGGGCTAAGGCAGGGAGAATTGCTTCAACCCAGGAGGCGGAGGTTACAGTGAGCCAAGATCCTGCCACTGCACTACAGCCTGGGTGACAGAGTGAAACTCCATCTCAAAAAACAAAACAAAACAAAACAAAAAGTAATAATAATAAAAAATAGGCAGGGTGCAGTGGCTCATGCCTGTAATCCCAGCACTTTGGGAGGCTGAGGCGGGCGGATCATTTGAGGTCAGGAGTTCAAGACCAGCCTTGCCAACATGGTGAAACCCCATCTCTACTAAAAATACAAAAATTAGCAGGGTGTGGTGGCATATGCCTGTAATCCCAGCTACTCAGGAGGCTGGGGCAGGAGGATCACTTGAACCCAGGAAGCAGAGATTGCAGTGAGCCGAGATCATGCCACTGCACTCCAGCCTGGGCAACAGGAAGACTCTGTCTCAAAAAAATAATAATAATTAATTAATTAGATGAAAAAAGACAGGTACAGAGTTAATATGAATATTACAAAGGATTCCCAGAGCAAAGAAGCCAATACATAAAATGAAAGGTACCAGACTCCTATGGTAGAAGCTGGGCCTAGACATAATTAAGGTTTTTCTTCAATACTCATAATGCTCACTATAGCCCTATTCTCTCTTCCATCCTATACAGAGCTCTTGGTAGGGATCCCATAGCTGGAGCCATAGGTCTTCCCTCCAGCCCAATGGACAAACAAAAGAGATATTTTGTGCCATAAAAAAACAAAAGAACTAAAGTGTAATCAGAGTAGTTCCTTGGGCCAGGAATAACCTATATTTTGCTTTTCTATGAGACAGCATGGTAGTATAACCTGCTGCTCCTGAAAGAATACCCCTTAGAGATTTTGCATCCTGGGAAATCATTGAGTCCAAGGATGAAAGTAGACCAGTACAGACTCAGGACAGGAAGGGGTGGCTAAGAAAAAAAGGGAAATAAATGGCATGCAAAACCATCTCATTAGAAAGAGGAAACTGAGGAGTTAATTGTTGATACCTGAAAACAAGAAATCCAAACAAGAAAACAATATGTTCATTAAGAAAGACCATGATATATCTATAAAACTTTTATTAAAATTGGAATTAGAAACTATACCAAAAACTTTAAAAATACATAAGACATTGTTCTTTTTTCTTACAGAAAAGAGGGTAAAAATAAGACCCATGGCAAAGAGCCATCCCTGATAATTTTGTTCCTTTCAAACATTCATGAACATTTAAATAAAATTACAAATATTTAAACAACCCTAAGGTACTACCCACAGGCTAAAACTTGCCAGTAATTCCTTAGCCCCGCTATTTCAATATCAATTCCACAAATGTGGAAAATTATGGCAATTGTAGGCTGTAACAGCTTCTAATATTCACATTTTGAACTATTTGTTATGTTGTCATAAGAATGTACTCATGCTACAGGCAAATTCAGAGGTGATTTCACCATTTTCAAATTATCATCAAGAGTGTGAGAGGAAGATGACACACACGTGGGGTGGTATGGAAATCCAAAGCCCCACATTTTGGAAGTCTGTGACCACTCCCATCCCCCACTAAAGCTACGAGTTGGTGTTGGCATGAATCTGCTTTGCTTATTCCCAGCAGGCTCTGGCTCGTGTCACATAAGGCACAAACATCCTTTTCAAGGTAGTAACCATCTAGAATCCAACTCAATTGTAACCTGAATCCGTAAGCTTAAATCACCAAAAGACATCACTGGGTCATAATTATATAGGTTCCCCTAAAAAAAAAACAAAAAACCATTTTTGCTATGTAGAAACAGAAACAAAAGGTTTAGGTGCATTTGCCTTGTTCAATGGATATTTCACATGTTTATTAATTGATTTCAGTTAATACGTAATATGAAGGTATGATAAATGTGTCAAACTGTTCTCTTGTTTCAGATACAATTCTTGGCATTTCAATATAGGTTATTATCTCATATGTCAGACTTGAGTCCAAAGAATACCAGAAGGACATTTAATTTCCTTTCCTCCTACTTCCTTTCACTACTCAATTCAAAGAAAAGTTATGAGTACACAGCTAGGAACCATTTTTACGTAGGCATCCATCTGAGCCCATCTTTTTTTTTTTTTTCTAAAACAACAAAAAGACTAAGGACAATTACATAATGCATTCCCAAGCCTTTTATGGATATCAGGACCTGGGGGGACTATCCGGCCTATTTGGGTTCTTTCATTCACCAAAATTCTATTATACATGCCAAAGGTTAAAGGGAACACCATCAGTGAAGAGGCTGGGCCCTAGAATGGAATCTATTAGCATAAAATGGAACAGTGGGACCCAAAGAGCTATCATCAGCAAAATTCCCTTTGTAACAGACATAAAAATCATGAATTTGAGGGGAAAAATAAACTAGTTTTGGTGGGATGCAATGGCTAACAGGAATTACTTATTAGAAGGTAACAAAGTTGCTAAATTTTCCTTGTTTTTGATCCCTGTGTTCTGTTGGTCTCTTGAAGCAATGTAAGTGGGAAAGGAAAGTGAAAGAGAAATGTTTTATGCCAGCTGCCTCTTGTATTCCCATTAAGGGGAGTCTCTACGTTAATGCTCTACATAATTTGGTCAGACTGTTGAGAGGCAATAGATTTCCAATGCTGATGAGATCCGGAGCCCTGGAGCCCATTTATGGCTTGACATTTGCCGAGCAAGATGCTGACGTGGCAGCAAACATGGCTCCGATGTCCAGCTTACCTCATAGTTATCCCTTCGATCCTTCTTTATGAGATTGGTCTGAGAGATGAGACTGTACTGAAATCACAAGAGCTATAACTGCCAGAGAAAAATTAAATGGGGTCTTCAAGTAGTGACTGAGCCAGCAAACTAAGTGGCCAAGAGGGAGACAAGAGCAGCTCCTAAAGAAGGTTGAAGTCAAGCAATCTCCGGATACACAGAGGATCTGAAGCATCCGGGCAGAGCCACAGGCAGGCAGGGCAAGGACACACAACACACTAGAGAAGCACCGTCCTTCACTGTCTGAGAGCAACTCTCAGGCTGCAGAACCAATTGCCATCTCCACTGCCTACAGCTCAGGTCTCCAACTACCAGACGGAGTAAAAAACAGTTTGATTTTACTCACCTCAAATCTAAACACGGTGGAAAAAAACCGATCTAAAGGTGGAAACTATATTTCATGGGGATTTATTAAACAGAGAAAGAGGAGAATCTTTCACAATTTCACAGTGCTTTCTCATTGAAATAAAGACATGATCAGGAAAAGTCACCCTTAGAGGCAAGTTATCACCTCCCTAAGTAGGGGAGGCACCAAAATTTCCAGAGAATCCTGAGACCACTTGCACAAGTTGAATTATTTTTTAAAATAAACTTATGCTTAAATATGCTAGGTCTCAATTTCTATAAATAAGGTAAAAAATAGTATATCTCAGAAGTTTTAATAGTTCTTTGTAGAGAGATAACATTTTACCATATACATAATTCACAAGGGTATAAAGGTTTCCCAATGTAAAGTTCCTTTTACCCTTCAACTGTAACCCATAGCATCTGCCCAAATACTGCTCATTTTTCACTTTCTACTATATGTCTCTTTCCTGCCAACTGAGGTAGTTGTCACTTTAGGACAGTTTAAGGCTGTGGAAAACACTGGCGGAAATAATCAACTGCCCACCTGGAGGGCAGTCTCAGAGCTGACCCTTTGGAAGTCTGCAATGGAGCCAGGCCTTTCAAAATTACCCACGCTAAATGGCTGGTCTAAAGGAGTCATTACGGCTTTTTAAAAAATCATCTGCCTTTTTCCATGATCATGGTGAGCCAGTAAGTCTGATGCTGTGCACTTGCCATGACCATCTATTTTCCTGGCTAAAGTAATTACAGATTTTTCCAGGGTATGAGGCTGAAGACTGCAAAGAAAAAGAACCAAGTAAATGACAGACACTTGAAAATTTGCTTCCTCACAGATAACACTGCTGGTTTATAAGGGGTACTTTGCACTGGCAAAATAATCTGAAACTAATGCTACTACAACAACAGGCAGCATAAATCTCAGGTCAGAAATGCAATCACAAAGAAGTGTAAGTTCATGGAAACTTGACAGCTGAATGAGCACCCAGAGGCATGAAGATAACCTGGAGCCTATTTCCTGGCAATGCAAATTGTGGCTGCTGCATAACTACAAATTCTGTATCAAGAAACTACATAGTTCCAGGGCTTAAAAATTACCCAGATTTGGGGGAGTATGGGTGGTGAGAAAAGGCTGAAATGGACAGAACAAGTAGACAAAGGGAGGGAAAGGAAAAGGACATAGTTTCTTGATTTCATAGCAACTCAAAGATACGTGACCCAATGACAGGAAAAATGGAGAACTTGTAAAAAGCATCCAAATCCCCTAAACAAGATGACTTCTTCTAGCTAGCAGGAATAATGCTACTCTGAACATACATAGTTCACAGGTAAGGGAACTGACCCTTCCTGAAAGGTCAAAGGCAGGGCAAGGAAGAATGGGAAGAGAAGAATACGAATGTTTTTTAAGATGGAATTGAAAGTTGAATATAATAAAAAGCCCAACACACCTCACCTGCAGAAGAGCCTACAAGCATGTTCCTAAAGGCAAATAGAACTTTCCATCATATGTATGAGAACTAAATCAAAGCTTAAAACGGCAGCTCCTGGGGCTTTAATGGATAATCCATATTAATAAATATGTAGGGGCCTAGGGGGCGTGCGTGTCACTCTGGAGCACTTGCTGGTTCTGGAACATGAGTTTGTTACGTTTTAAAAAGACATTCATTTAAAAAACAAAACAATAAAAATCTATTTTCCTCCCAAAACAGTTAAATCAATAATTATTCTAAAGTCAATGAAATAAAAGCTAGAGTGAAAGAGGCTCAGATTTGTGGATTTCTCTCTGGAAGATGCAGCCTATAATCAAAAAGCATTCCTGCACTTAACAACAGTTCTTACTTTGGAGAGCCAGTGAAAGAAATGCCATGATTGAATCAACTTTCAAAAAGGAACTAGAATGCCATGCTAGCTGTGGCCATCCAATTTCTGTGGGAACATAAAAGTAGGCTGTTAGCTTAACCAATGGAAAGTGAACTACCATAGCATTCACTACCTTATCCACTCTCCTTCCTCAGGGATCCCATAGAGACCTCCCATTTCCAAAGGGAGGCCTTTTTAGGCCTCTTATTTCAGTGGGAGAATTTCTACCCTATCTCACTGTTTCAAAGGGTTGAAAGCAATTGCACAACACACGCAACACGGACCAAGGCACCAAGCCAGTCCACATAAAGATAACTGACCACCACCTAGGTTAGAAAGTTGTTCTGTGTGATAGCAGGACACCGAGAATATGAGTCCTCCTCCTCAGAGGATGCTTCCTCATAGATTTCATCCTGGGCAATAATGCTCCCTAATCCATACTCCTGCTCATGGACAGAAACTTCATTTGGCGTGAGGTGGGAAGAGCCTTCCACAAAGTCAGCAAATCTGGAAGAGAGAAGATAATACTCATTAGAAATATGCCTTCTGTCCTTCTGGTTTTCTTTCAAAATAAGAACAAATTAAAGCCTTCGATATGCTCACAACACAAATTATATTGAGTCTAGCCAACATCCTTGTCCTTACTCTGGCAGGTAAGTAGACTAAAGCATGAAGTTAAGGAGAAAAGGAAAGCTGGGATCATAGGCCAATACCCCTGCAACTCCATCCTGCTTAATAAGCACTTGCCTATCCTTTCTAATTATGAAAGTGCCAAGGTTCCTTTAGTCATCTGTAATCCCGATAAGAGAAGATTAAGGGGCATTACACAGTTATTCACGTTTATGGCCCTATAAACTTTATACCATCATGATTCCAAATTGAAGCTTCACATACTCATTGGTATAGTTGCCCCCAATTAAAAAGTGGGTGGAGAGGAACCCTACCAACTCAGGGAGCAATGCAAAACTTTCAGAAAGGAAACTTAATATGGTACTGGAGTCTTCCCATCTTAATGCTACAATCAAAGCTAGAGTAGATAGTTCCCTGAGGAAACAGGTTACTGCTTAATGTGTGATTATACATCTACCTTTCTCTTGACTACTTGAAGATTAACAGGAAAACAAAGGTCACAAGTGCATGATTCTCTAGAGGTACGATCTCTGGTAGAACTCAAGGTCACAATTACCCTGATAGATGTTTGGCATATCTGGCCAAGAGTGTACCTTTTTGGAGACTGGATTCGAGAAACAGTCTTCCAAGCAGAGCAGTCTGGACTGTTACAAAATTCTCGGAGCTCTTCTAAAGCCTTTCGGGTTTCTACCTCTCCTTGTATCCGATACTCTTCTTCTGTCAGGAGACGAGGGGGGACAGGCTTTTCTGTTGCCTTATACACCTTTCTGTGCTCACCAAAATAACATTATGAATCATTAATCAGTAATCTTACTTCTAGCTCCCTTCAGTGGGCCAAGCATACAGCAGACAGCCTGAACATTAAGAGTCATCACTCCTAAAAATTCCATAGACACCTTTAGTTATAATGAACGCCTGACATATTAGACTATGAATGACAACTCATAGGCGACAGAGCGAGACTCCATGTCAAAAAAAAAAGTGATATAATTTGCACCACCTTGTGGTAACAGGAACACACGACATTTTACTAGACGTTTTTATTTTATATAAAATGACTAGAATAAAAATATAAAAATGCCTATAGAAAGTGAAAAATTATTTACAGTCAATATTATCCACTAATGTGAATAAACTCACTTTATTTTTCAATAAATGATAAAATACTTATTTTTTAATAGATGGGAAAATAACAAGAAAATTATGGTATAAGATTGTGGTCCTAGCCGGGCGCAGTGGCTCACGCCTATAATCCCAGCACTTTGGGAGGCCGAGGCAGGCAGATCACCTGAGATCAGGAGCTGGAGATCAACCTGACCAACACGGAGGAACCTGTCTCTACTAAAAATACAAAATTAGCCGGGCGTGGTGATGCATGCCTGTAATTCCAGCTACTATCGCCTGAACCAGGCAGGCGGAGGTTGCAGTGAGCCAAGATCATGCCACTGCACTCCAGCCTGGACAACAAGAGCAAAACTCCGTCTCAAAAAAAGGCCAGGCACGGTGGCTCATGCCTGTAATCCCAGCACTTTGGGAGGCCAAGGCAGGCGGATCACAAGGTCGAGATTGAGACCATTCTGGCCAACATAGAGAAACGCCATCTCTACTAAAAATACAAAAATTAGCTGGGCGTGGTGGCATGTGCCTGTAATCCCAGCTACTCAGGAGGCTGAGGCAGGAGAATCGCTTAAACCCGGGAGGCGGAGGTTGCAGTGAGCTGAGATTGTGCCACTGCACTCTAGCCTGGTGACAGAGCAAGACTCCTTCTCAAAAAAAAAAACAAAAAAGATTGTGGTCCAATAACTTGATTTCCCAGACTGAAGGTATCACCTTGACTATCTATAATAGACAACTTCAGGACCTAGGAACATTCCATATTTATTTTGCAAGGTGACAAAACATGCTACGAATTACATCTTAAAATAAGACTAAGACCTCCAGAGCAATCTGAAAGCCACTGAGAAATAGTCTGAAATGGGCCGGGTGAGGTAGCTCACACCTATAATCCTAGCACTTTGGGAGGCTGAGGAGGGCAGATCACCTGAAGTCAGGAGTTTGAGACCACCCTGGCCAACATGGTGAAACCACATATCTGTTAAAAATACAAAAATTGGGCCGGGCGCGGTGGCTCAAGCCTGTAATCCCAGCACTTTGGGAGGCCGAGACGGGCGGATCACGAGGTCAGGAGATCGAGACCATCCTGGCTAACACGGTGAAACCCCGTCTCTACTAAAAAAAAATACGAAAAACTAGCCGGGCGAGGTGGCGGGCGCCTGTAGTCCCAGCTACTCGGGAGGCTGAGGCAGGAGAATGGCGTGAACCCAGGAGACGGAGCTTGCAGTGAGCTGAGATCCGGCCACTGCACTCCAGCCTGGGCGACAGAGCGAGGCTCCGTCTCAAAAAAAAAAAAACAAAAAAACAAAAACAAAAAAAACAAAAAATACAAAAATTAAGACAGGCATGGTGGCGCCCGCCTGTAGTCCCAACTACTCGGGAGGCTGAGGCTGGAGAATCACTTGAACCCGGGAGGCGGAGGTTGCAGTGAGGCAAGATCACGCCACTGTGCTCCAGCCTGGGTGACAGAGCAAGACACTGTTTAAAAAAAAAAAAAAAAAAAAAAAAACTGAACCCAGGAGACCTCAATGAGCATATAGTATAAAAGCGATATAATTTGTGGCCGGGTGTGGTGGCTCACGTCTGTAATCCCAGGACTTTGTAATTCGAGCACTTTGGGATTGCCTCAGCACTTTAGGAACCCCTGACATTTGAGGTCAGGAGTTCGAGACCAGCCTGGTCAACATGGTGAAACCTACTAAAAATACAAAAATTAGCTGGGTGTAGTGGCGCATGCCTGTAATCCCAGCTACTCAGGTGGCTGAGGCATGAGAATCGCTTGAACTCAGGAGGTGGGGGTTGCAGTGAGCCGAGATCACGCCACTGCACTCCAGCCTGGGCGACAGAGCAAGACTCCATCTCAAAAAAAAAGTGATATAATTTGCACCACCTTGTGGTAACAGGAACACATGACATTTTACTAGATGTTTTTTATTTTATATAAAATGACTAGAATAAAAATATAAAAATTCCTATAGAAAGTAAAAAAAAAAAAATAGACTCGGGAAGGAACAAAGGCGGAAGTACAACACAATGACTTTTCATTAACGAAGAAGCTCCCAGGTCAACACCTCTGTATCCTCTTGCTGCAACTGCATCCCACACTGTACCTGTCAATATTAAGTTACATTGCCTTTCATTCACCTGTA
The DNA here is from genome assembly GCF_049350105.2 of Macaca mulatta. Lineage (NCBI taxonomy): Eukaryota > Metazoa > Chordata > Mammalia > Primates > Cercopithecidae > Macaca > Macaca mulatta. The sequence goes on from NC_133416.1 coordinate 64,218,799, forward strand.
GGTGATGTACAGCCACTGAATAGGGTATTCCAGGTTCTTAGTACACAGGGCAATGATGATAATGGCAAGGGCAATATGTGGTATCTGGATGCCAGAATACATGAAACACAGGCCCATTAGCTGCAAGGTCCAGGTCAGCAGGTTGATACTTCGTTCATTTTCCAAGGGCCCATACTTGTAACACACTGCAAAACTCATGAATCCAACTGTGAGGACATAACCTATGAGAAGAGTTATCAGAAGACATTCTTTTTCATCTATACTTGGTAAAAATAATTTGTGTGGGAAGCAGTAGTAAATTTACTATATAGCACCAATTGAACCGGGAAATCAGATTTTTACTTAATTATTCACACTTTTTTCTTAAAATACATTTCTCTAAGTTTCTATCCTTTCTGCTATCCTAAATTTATTCGGTTCAAACAGAACATTAAAGTTATATGTCAAACAACCCTGAAATAGTCTATTTTAAAAACCAATATATGGAAATCCAGATTAATCACCCCTCAAAGGATAAATCAAAGGTTACTATCTATAGGACCAAGGATTTTTACTTTGTAAATAAAATCTACAGCAGTTCATTCAGAAATGAAGGAGAAAAAAATTTACTGCAGAGTCCTTTACTTAAGGTCCCCAAGTATATTTAAAATATGATTCCATTAATAAGGTCAATTTACAGCTTTTCAGAAAAATGTTTATTGTGTAAAGAAAGGTATATTTATGAATACCAATAAATGACATCTTCTCCTTAACAGTACCATTCTAATTTAAGAGAAGGTGATAATCGTAGAGGGGTCAGAAATAAGCGAAAAACTACGATTTTTAAAAGTTTTTAAAAATGACATGAACTATTAAATCCCATAAGCAGGTAAAATATTTTCATGATTAAATTAACTGAAACAGCCTATAAACATACAAAAGGAAAGCAAAACCGACAACACTTACTTAAAAGATACTGCCAGTAACACCTCCAGATCTCTTGTAAATTTTTAAAAACTAGTTGAATGAGGTACAGAGAAAAAGACCAGCCTCCCACCAGGATGACGTAAATGGGACTTTTCTAAGACAGAGAGTAGAAGTGAAAGCAAAAAGTTACAACAGGCTTTCCATACATAAAAGAAGCAAAATGGAACTATGATTTTTTAAAAAAAAATTCAACCTACTCAAAATGCACAAAAAACACTTCTCTTAAAAAGATGTCCTTTATACTTAAAATGGTACAGTCTGCAAGGAACACTGGGAAGATGAGATGCTAAATAACTTAAAAGCCTGGCTATATAATTAAAAAACAGGAAGGAGACTTTAACCCCCCTCCGAGCACAGGATTTTATATAAAAAGAAAAAATTTGTAATCAGGCTCCAAGTTTCATCGTGGAAAGTACCTTTTTGAATCAAGGAGAGTAGGACATTGACTCATCAGCCATCAATACACATTTTCAGTTTTCTAAGATTACCCAGGAAAACAGTCCTTCAGCTATCCAAATTCATTCTAGCTGCACATGAAGATTCTGATACTTACCTTAGGCATAAACTTAGATAGTATAAAAATGATGATTAGTAGAGAGGCCACAATTCCCACACTCATCCCAGTGGAGTAGTAGAAAATTTGACTTCTGCAGAAAAAAAAATGTATTTCATGACCATATGTATATATTTCATACATAGTACTGTTGAAACTAGGACAACTAACCTAGCCAAAAGATTTTAAAAGGAACAAGATTAGAGCAGTACAAGCAAACATCAGAAACATTTCCAATTTGGTTCCAGACCACTGCAACAAACCAAATACTGCAATTGCAATCAGTAAGTCATACAAATTTTTTGGTTTCCCAGTGCATATAAAAATCATGTTTACCCTATATTAGAGGGTATTAAGTATACAACAGCATTATGTCTTAAAAATATATATTCCTTAATTTAAAATGCTTTGCTAAAAACTGCTAAAGATCATCTACGCCTTCAGTGAGTCATCATTTTTTTGCTGGTGGAGGGTCTCACTTCCATGTTGATGGCTGTTGACTGATGAAGGTGGTAGTTTCTGAAGACTGGAGTGACTGTGGCAATTTCTTAAAATACAACGAAGTTTGCTGCACTGGCTCCTCCTTTCATGAAGATTTCTCTAAAGCATGCAATACTGTCCTGATAGCATTTCACCACAGAACTTCTTTCAAAATTGGAGTCAATCCTCCAACAGCATTAACCCTTAACAAGAGGATCACCCCTCCTTTGAAGCTAGGCACTGACTTCTCTCTCACCATGAAAGTCCTCAATGGCATCTTTAATTGTAGCCACTTTCAACAATGATCTTAGCTAGATCTTCTGAACAACTTGCTACAGCTTCTGTATCAGTGCTTGCTTCATCTTTTTTTTTTTTTTTTTTTTTTAAGACAAGGTCTCACTGTGTTGCCCAAGCTGGGGTGCGATGGTGTGATCATGGCTCACTGCAGCCTTGATCTACTGGGCCCAGGTGATTCTCCCACCTCCGCCTTCCAAGTAGCTGGTACCATGACTGACTTTTTTGTATTTTTTGTAAAGGCAGGGTTTCACCACGTTGCTCAGGCTGGTCTTGAACTCCCTGGGCTCAAGTGATCTGCCCGCCTTAGCCTCCCAAAGTGCTGAGACTACAGGCATGAGCCACCACGCCCAGCCTACCTTGCACTTTTATGTAATGAAGACAGCTTCTTTCCTTAAATCTCATGAACCAAGAACCTTCCTTCACTAGCTGTAAACTTTTCTTCTGAGGTTTCCTCACCTCTCTCAGCCTTCACAGAATTGAAGAGAGTTAGGGTCTTGCTCTGGATCAGGCTTTAGCTTTAAAAAAGTTGTATCTGGTTTAATCTTCTCAACAGCCAACTAAAACTCTCTTCATATCAGCAATAAGGCTGTTTCACTTTCTTATCACTTGTGTGTTCCCTGGAGCAACACTTTTAATTTCCCTCAAGAACTTTCCCTTTGCATTCACAACTTGGCTAACTACTTGGGACAAGAGGTCTAGCTTTTAGTCTATTTTGGCTTTTGCTGTCCTCACTAAGCATAATCAGAGAGATGTATGACTCTTCCTTTCACTTGAAGACTTACTATCTACTCTAAGGTTATTAATTGGCCTAGTTTCAATATTGCTGTTTCTCAGGGAATATGGAGGCCCAAGAAGAAGGGAGACAGGGGAATAACCAACTGGTGGAGTTGTTAGAACACCCATGACATTTACTAAGTTCACTGTCTAATATGGTTTGGCTGTGTCCCCACCCAAATCTCATCTTGAATTGTAGCTCCCATCATTCCCACATGTTGTAGGAGGGACCTGGTGGGAGATAATTGAATCATGGGGGGAGTTTCCCTCATACTGTTTCTCATGGTAGTGAATAAGTCTCATGAGATCTGACGGTTTTATAAGGGGTTTCCCCTTTCACTTGGGTCTCATTCTCCCTTGCCTGCCGCCATATAAGATGTGCCTTTTGCATTCTGCCATGATTGTGAGGCCTCCCCAGCCATGAGGAACTATGAGTCCATTAAACTTCTTTTTCTTTATAAATGACCCAGTCTCGGGTATCTTTATCAACAGCATGAACTAATATAGTGTCTTACATGGACATGTGGTACCCCAAAATAACTGCAACAGCAGCATCAAAGATCACTGATCATGGATCACCATAACAGTTATAATCATATGAAAAAGTCTAAAATATTGTAAGAATTACTAAAATGTGACACAGAGACCCCAAGTGAGCACATGCTATTGGGAAAATGGTGTGGTAGACTTGCTCGACCCAGGGTTGCCAGGAACCTTCAATTTGGAAAGAAATGCACTATCTGTGAACCACAATAAAGTACAATAAACTGATGTGTGCCTATATTTGCCCAAAACTTGAGGTCAGAGAACTGTAGAGACTGACGCTATGTAGTTACTATCAGATTATGAAGATTAGTATTCAAGGGCTTCCCTCATATATTTCCCAATAATGAGCCTCTGTGTAATGTCCTATTCCCATCTCCATCATCTCTCCCAACCCGATTATTTTTTCTTTTCTAAGACAGGGTCTCACTCTGTCACCCAGGCTGGAGTGCAGTGGTGCGATCACAGATCACTGCAGCCTCAACCTCCCGGGCTCAAGTGATCCTCCTACTTCACACTCCCAAGTAGCTGGGACTACTGGCATGCACAACCCAGGCCTGGCTAATTTTTATATTTTTTTGTAGAGGCAGGGTCTCACTATGTTGCCTAGGTTGGTCTCAAACTCTTGGGCTCAAGTCATCCTCCCCCCTTCAGCCTCCCAAAGTGCTAGGATTACAGGTGTGAGCCACCACAACCAGCCCCCTATTCCAGATTTTTTTCTACCAGTTATTCCTCCCTCACTGTTTCTCCCAGCATCCCCAAAATAAGGAACAACTTCCAGCAACCCCACTCCAGCCCAACTTCAAACTCCAATTGTTAATCTTTCATTCACTATTCCACAAATACTTTTTACTTGTATACAAACTTAATGCTGATTTTACCTTCACTCAATGTTTATTTAGTTACCTATATATTTTCTTCATATTTGTACATGTCAGTCTCACCTGTCTTAACTAGTAGGTTCTTAAAGGAAGAAAATGAATAAGCACTTGATTTTTATTTTTTTGAAACAGGGTCTCCCTCTGTGGCCTAGCTTGGAGTGCAATGGTGTGATCTCGGCTCACTGCAACCTCCGCCTCCAGGCTCAAGCAGTTCTCGTGCCTCAGCCTCCTGAGTAACTGGGATCACAGGCACATGCCACCACACCCAGCTAATTTTTGTATTTTTTGTAGACACAGGGTTTTACCATGTTGCCCAGGCTGAGCAGTTGATATTTGTCTCTTTTTTTTTTTTTTAAAAAACGGAGTCTCGCTCTGTTGCCCAGGCTGGAGTGCAGTGGCGCGATCCCGGCTCACTGCAAGCTCCACTTCCCATGTTCACGCCATTCTCTTGCCCCATCCTCCCAAGTAGCTGGGACTACAGGCACCTGCCACCACGCCCGGCTAATTTTTTGTATTTTCAGTAGAGATGGGGTTTTACCATGTTAGCCAGGATGGTCTCGATCTCCTGACCTCGTGATCCACCCACCTCGGCCTCCCAAAGTGCTGGGATTACAGGTGTGAGCGACCGCGCCCAGCTGATATTTGTCTCTCTACGTCTGAACAAAATGAAACTCATCAACCCATGGACCTGTAAAGATGACACCTTAACACATTACTTCTAGCAATGGAAAGGGTGATGATGTTCCATTTCACTGTATTGGCTAACTCCTATCAACCCAATGATAGGCCAACCTAATGTGGGAATTTCATTACTGTCAATATTGTTCAAATAAGAAAAAACAAAAATCATAATTCACATTAAAGTATTTTTTAAACTATCCAAGCAGGCAACAGCCAAGCCATAAAGATCCTGGAAATGGGAATGGCAGTACTTAATAGTTATTATAAAACCCAAGCAGGATAGGTATGAGCCGTGTCATTCTACACACTAGCCTTGGAACCTACCTGCTCAGCAAGTCTCCACAAAAAAATAGCATAAGTCCAAGAAGGAAAACAAGAAAGAGTTTGGGATCAAATCCTGAAATAAATAAAGATTTTTGCTTAATAAGGGAACAAAACAGCTTAAGGCATTATAGAATAAAAGACAATGTTGGCACTATTGGTCAGCTACAGTAAAAATAAATGCGAACAGCCCACCTAAAAAGCATTTAAATTCCACCTAAAGCCTGGGCACCCTTCCAGTGTATAATTAAGTTTCTGTCTAACCTGTATTTGCCTGATGATCTTACTTTTATTTCGGCTAAGGTTAAAAGAAACTCAAGCTTCGTTTTGGACAAAGCTAGACACAGTACCATCAGCAATTCATGCAATCACCCACTAGGGGTCTCTATCACTCTGGCTTTCAAGCTTTAAGTCACTCACAGTCATGGAACTCAGCAGATTTGCCCAGAACTCCCAGAACTGTGGGTCAGGGCCTTGTGTTGTTCTCTAACTGGCCGCTTTTCTTGCCCAACAATACCACCTACTTCCCTTTGCTACAGAGCACTGTGCTGGAAAAGCCTACACGCAAATACATCTCACTCAGGACCAGGGGGCCCTTGCAAAGGCCCCTCAGTGGCATACCAGATACTCCCACAGCTTTCACATTCAACAGCTCTACGGGAGGCCCACAAACAGAACAGGAGCAGCAGGAATCAGTAAATGTAGAAGGAATGTCAAAAAACCAGCCAACCCTACATAACCAAAGAACCCTAAGACAAATGGAAGGGCACAACCTATTTCATACTAAACCTAGAAACATTTCTACTACTTACAACATCCCAGGACCCTGTGTAGTAACCAAGGGGAAACAAAGTCAGAGAGAATTCAAGAGGATCCACCTCCTCTGAAACTTTCTCAGTCATCTTCAGAAAAGAGAAAACTTCTCCCAGTTCCACTGAGTAAGTTTTAAACTGCAGTGGTCTTCATCTTTATTTATAGTTCCATGAATACACTTTTTACTTGTGAATGATTAATATTCAGTTTTACCTTTCTTCAATTTTTATTAACCATTCATGTCTTTAAATATAGGCATGTACACATCGGATAGTTACCTTTGTCTAGAAGTGTCCAGAAGGCAGAACACATCTATCTGATTTACTCTTAAGAGTATTTGGCATATATGCTCAGGGCCATTAGCAGCACATTGTAATTATGAATAAAAGTCTTCACAGTTCCAGGTAAGGAAGTACTCAGAATTTCCTGATGTGGAGTTTCAATTCTAGGCCTAAAGTGTCTGATATGGGGTGAAGTCTCCATGAACTGTTTGGAGCAGTGGTATACTCAGGGTTATAATCAGAACCCAACTGGAGATGTCTTGGGCTGACTTCTCAGTCTCACTAATTATACCCTTCAGAACTCAGTCCTTATCACTACAGAATCCATCAGAAAAACAGAGGTGAGACTTACTCCGGATGACAATGACACTGTACTTGGTGTCCTTCTCTATAATTTCAACTTTGAGGCAGGTTTTCGTGCTGTATAGACCCACGTTAACATAGGTGTCATTCAATTTCTCCTTTAAAAAGGAGGAAAAAAAGTTCCAGATACTAAACTGCTCTAGCTCCTTCAGTTTATCCTCATTCTCCACCTGCGTGACTCGAATCAATTTGGAACTATTTACTCGGATCTGTAACACAAATAAAATCAGGATGAGAAAAAAGTAAGTAGGAATTTTAATTTTTCACAAATACAATTTTTTTAAAACCCTCAGAGTAAACAACTAAATCAGTAATAGTGTCAGTTTTCCACAAGGCTTATCAGAAATATAGAAATACAGAGGCTAAAACATAATTGGGCAAGTAACACTGCACATGTTAGAGAGACAGCTGTTAGAATACCTTCTTGTTAACACGACCTGAATCTACTATTAGGTCGTTCTGACCTAGAACGTAGAACATAGAGGAAAAAAGGCTTCCAAGCTGAAAGAGTTATCGATGCAGCTATTTATTAGAGATCACACAAAGCAAAGGTCTATAATATTAAGAAAATTGCCAGGCATAAACTGCCCCAGAAGACTAAAAACGTTTTCCATAATGACAGGCTGAGTTCAATCCATTGTCACAAGTCACTGATTATGAGTAAATGTTGGTTATAATGTGCCCCAGATGGAGTATCACTTTTTTATCAGATAATTTTTTTTTTTTTTGAGACGGAGTCTTGCTCTGTCGCCCAGGCTGGAGTACAGTGGCATGACCTCGGCTCACTGCAACCTCCGCCTCCTGGGTTCAAGTGATTCTTCTGCCTCAGCCTCCTGAGTAGCTGGGACTACAGGGTGCATGCCACCACCCTCGGCTAATTTTTGTATTTTTAGTAGAGACAGGGTTTCACCATATTGGCCAGGCTGGTTTCGAACTCCTGACCTCAAGTGATTCACCCGTCTCAGCTTCCCAAAGTGCTGGGATTATAGGCATGAGCCACCGTGCCCAGCTTATCAGACTTTTTTTTTTTAATAATTTTTTTAAAAAATCCACAAGTCGGTCAGGCACGGCCCCCAGCTACTCAGGAAGCGGAGGTTGCAGGGAGCTGAGGTCGTGCCACTGCACTCCCGCCTGGGTGACAGAGCAAGACACCGTCTGAAAAAAAAAAAATCCACAAGTCCACCCTATGTTTTTGATGTGAACAACAAATGCCCTTATCAGTAACTATGCTTATAACAACTACGACAGGCCGGGCGCGGTGGCTCAAGCCTGTAATCCCAGCACTTTGGGAGGCCGAGACGGGCGGATCACGAGGCCAGGAGATCGAGAGACGATCCCGGCTAACACGGTGAAACCCCGTCTCTACTAAAAAATACAAAAAAACTAGCCGGGCGAGGTGGCGGGCGCCTGTAGTCCCAGCTACTCGGGAGGCTGAGGCAGGAGAACCGCGTAAACCCGGGAGGCGGAGCTTGCAGTGAGCTGAGATCCGGCCACTGCACTCCAGCCTGGGTGACAGAGCAAGACTCCGTCTCAAAAAAAAAAACAAAAAAACAAACAAACAAACAAAAAAAAACAACTACGACATTTCTGAAAGGACTCATTTTGTTCAATCACTGTTACTGCCAGACACTCCTGTTTGCCAGGTGACTTAACAGTGTTATGAAACAAATGAGACCAAAGTCATTCTTCAGCTCTGGGGGTTTATGAAATACCTCATGTAGAATCAGAATAGGAACAGCGGGGCAAAAGAGTTTACATCCTGACAGGCACATAAGTTTCCAGCCCAAAGAAGGCATAAGGCCTTTAAAAAGAAAGAGGAGGGCTGGGTGTGATGGCTCATCCCTATAATCCCAACACTTTGGGAGGCCGAGGCGGGCAGATCACTTGAGGTCAGGAGTTTCAGAGCAGCCTGGCCAACATGATGAAACCCCATCTCTGCAAAAAATACAAAAAAATTGGCCAGGTGTGGTGGCATATGCCTGTAATCCAAGCTACTCGGGAGGCTGAGGCAGGAGAATCGCTCGAGCCCGCGAGGCGGAGATTGCAGTGAGCCAAGATGGTGCCACTGCACTCCAGCCTGGGCAACAGAGGGAGACTGCCTCAAAAAATAAAAAATAAAAATAAAAAAAGCAAGAGGGGTGTGTGTGTGTGCACACATACTTACTGCAAAATGAAGGACAAGAAAATGAAGCAGTTTCTTTGGGAAAAGGAAAGGAAGTTTACCCTGGAATACTGTAATCTACTTGAGGGAGCAGAGGGGAATACAAAGTAGGCATAAATGCTTATTGATGAAAACACAACTCAGGATAATCTCAACCCTAACAAGTTTGTTAACATTTTTTTTTAAGTATGTGAAAGGGAGAAAAGTGTCAAAATACTCATTAATCACCGACAGACAGAAATTTGCAGAAGCTGCCCCTGCCAGAGGATTCCAAGTTATTACCTGTATCCGTGTCCATATATCATGCCATTTTGGAATAAGCACATTTGTGTAACAGAATTGTTGGCTGGCACGCTTTTCACAAACTTGGGAATCCTGAAGCATGACCACATTTACATCAATTTCAGCTTTATGCAAAGAAAGGAAACAAGAATTAAACATAACAAGCTAATAACTATAACTCATTTCATGAAAAAGAGTAAACTAACCACTTTCCTAAACTTTGGGTTAAAACATTAGCCAGACTGAGAAATAAGGGAAAAAACTGAGAAGAAAGAACAACTAAGGCAGAGTCTTATTTCTGTTGTTTAATTATTTAAATATTACACAGTCATTCAGTCAGACAAGTAATAATAAAAACTACTATTAGGTACCTATTAAGACAGTATGCTGCCAGGAGCAGTGGCACATGCCTATAATCCCAGCACTTTGGGAGGCCGAAGTGGGCGGATCACCTGAGGTCAGAAGTTTGAGACCAGCCTGACCAATATGGAGAAACCCCGTCTCTACTAAAATACAAAAACATTAGCCAGGCATGGTGGCACATGCCTCTAATCCCAGCTACTCAGGAGGCTGAGGCAGGAGTATCGCTTGAACTTGGGAGGCAGAGATTTCGGTGAGCGGAGATCATGCCATTGCACCCCAGACTGGGCAACAAGAGCAAAATTCTGTCTCAAATAAATAAATAAATAAATAAATAAGACAGTATGCTGTCTCATTTAATGCTCCCAACAATGCTATGAGGTAAGCACTCATAATCCCTATTTCATAAATGAGGAACGGATGTTTAAGAAAGATTAATTTGCTCCAAAATCACACAAGTAGTAAATAGCCTATCTGAGATTCACCCCCAGGTCTGACTATGGTCTAGATATACTTCCTGTCCTATAAAGGACTAGTTAAAGTAAGCTAAAATACTCCATCTGTTGATTATCTCTATCCCTTTCCTGAGTGGAACAGAATTGGCAAGTTTTTTCTTTTTTTTGAGACAGGGTCTGGCTCTGCTGCTCAGGCTGGAGTACAGTAATGTGATCATAGCTCATTGCAGCCTCAAACTCTTGGGCTCAAACAATCCTCCCACTTTAGCCTCCCAAGCAGCCAAGACTACAGGTACACGCCACCACACCCAGCTAGTTTTTTTTTTAGAGAGACAAGGTCTTACTATGTTGCCCAGGCTGGTCTTGAACTCCTGGCTTAAAGCAATCCTCCCACACTGGCCTCCCAAAGCACCCACACTGGCCTCCCAAAGCACTGGGATTACAGATCTGCCACCACACCCAGCGAGCATTTTTTTTTTTTTTCAGACAGCGTCTCCCTCTGTCACCCAGGCTGGAATACAGTGGTGCAATCTTGGCTCATTGCAACCTCTGCCTCCCAGGTTCTATCGATTCTCCCACCTTAGCCTCCTGAGTAGCTGGGATTACAGGCATGAGCCACCTCAACTGGCTAACTTTTTTTTTGTATTTTTGTAGTAGAGATGGAGTTTCACCATGTTGGCCAGACTGATCTAGAACTCCTGGCCTCAACTGATCCACCCACCTCAGCCTGCCAAAGTGCTGGGATTACAGGCGTGAGCCACCACGCCCAGCCAGCAATATTTTTAATATATAGTACTTTAGGAGGATACTAAAAGATTTCAAGGTTGTTTCCTTCCAGCTGTTTTGTCTCACTTCAAGTTTTAAGAGCAGGCAATGATTATATGCAGTCCCTCTGATATACCAAAACAGAAGATTCTCCTCTCAATTTCTATTTAGTATCAGCTAATTCAAGGTTTAAAAGTGACCACTGTCCAGCCGGGCATGGTGGCTCACACCTGAAATCCTAGCACTTTGGGAGGCCAAGGCAGGCGGATCACTTGAGGTCAGGAGTTCGAAACCAGCCTGGCCAACATGGTGAAACCCCGTCTCTACTACAAATACAAAAAACTCAGCTGGGCGTGGTGGCGGGCGCCTGTAATCCCAGCTTCTCGGGAGGCAGAGGCAGGAGAATCACTTCAACCTGGGAGGGGAAGACTGCAACTGCAGTGAGCAAAGATTGCGCCTCTGCACTCCAGCCTGGGTGACAGAGCATGACTACGTCTCAAAAAAATAAATTAAATAAATAAATAAAAAGTTGGGGCCAGGCATGGTGGTTCACGCCTGTAGTCCCAGCACTTTGGGAAGTCAAGGTGAGGGGATTGCTTGACCTCAGGAGTTTGAGACCAGCCTGGCCAACATGACGAAACCCCATCTCTACAAAAAGAAAAAAGAAAAAAAAATATGGCCAGGCATGGTGGCTCACACCTGTAATCCCAGCAGTTTGGGAGGCTGAGGCAGGCAGATCACTTGAGGTCAGGAGTTTGAGACAAGCCTGGCCAACATGGCGAAATCCCGACTCTACTAAAAATACAAAAAAATTACCCGGGCATGGTGGCGCACACCTGTAATCCCAGCTACTCGGAAGGGTGAGGTAGGAGAATCACTTGAATCTAGGTGGCCGAGATGGCGCCACCGCACTCCAGCCTGGGCGACAGAACAAGACTCCATCTCAAACAATTAATAACTAATAAAAATTTAGGCCGGGCGCGGTGGCTCAAGCCAGTAATCCCAGCACTTTGGGAGGCCGAGATGGGCAGATCACGAGGTCAGGAGATCGAGACCATCCTGGCTAACACGGTGAAACCCTGTCTCTACTAAAAAAATACAAAAAACTAGCCGGGCGAGGTGGCGGGCGCCTGTAGTCCCAGCTACTCGGGAGGCTGAGGCAGGAGAATGGCGTGAACCCAGGAGGCGGAGCTTGCAGTGAGCTGAGATCTGGCCACTGCACTCCAGCCTGGGCAAAAGAGCGAGACTCCATCTCAAAAAAATAAATAAATAATAATAATAATAATAAAAATTTATACACAAAGATGTTCACAAACTTACAACACTGAAAAACTAGAAATACCACAAATATCCAATCAACAGTACAAACCACCAATATCCAACCAAATGTTTAATCCAGAAACATTAATAATGATTTTTATCAGGCAGATGACACATGCCTGTAGTCCCAGCTACTTGGGGAGACCGAGATGGGAAGTTACAGTGAGCTATGATTGTGCACTGCATTCTAGCCTGGATGTCACAGCAAAATCATGTCACTAAAAAATAATAAATGAAGGCCAGGCGTGGTGGCTCACACCTGTAATCCCAGTACTTTGGGAGGCTGAGGCGGCTGGACCACCTGAGGTCAGGAGTTTGAGGCCAAGCTAGTCAACATAGTGAAACCCCATCTCTACTAAAAATACAAAATTAGCTGAGTGTGGCTGGGCGTGGTGGCTCATGCCTGTAATCCCAGCACTTTGGGAGGCTGAAGTGGGCGGATCACAAGGTCAGGAGTTTGAGACCAGTCTGGCCAGCCTGGTAAAACCCCATCTGTACCAAAAATACAAAAAATTAGCCGGGCATGGTGGCGTGCACCTATAATCCTAGTTACTCGGGAGGCAGAGGGAGGAGAACTGCTTGAACCCTGGAGGCTGAGGTTGCAGTGAGCCGAGACTGTGCCATTGCACTCCAGTCTGGGCAACAAGGGCAAAACTCTGTCTAAAAAAAAAAAAAATTAGCCAAGTATGGTGGCACACACCTGTAGTCCCAGCTACTTGGGAAGCTGAAATGGGAGAATGGCTTGAAACCAGAATCAAGACTGCACCACTGCACTCCGGCCTGGGCGAGACAGAGCAAGACTATGTCTCAGGGGAAAAAAAAGAGAAAAAATTAAATGAAGATTTGCCCATATATTGGAATGTAATACAAGTAAGACAACATTTATAAAGAATTTTAATGCCAGGTGTGGGGGCTCACGCCTGTAATCCCAGCACTTTGGGAGGCCAAGGCAGGCGAATCATCTGAGGTCAGGAGTTCGAGAACAGCCTGGCCAACATGGTGAAACCCCCATCTCTACTAAAAATACAAAAAAAAATTAGCCGGGCGTGGTGGCGGGCGCCTGTAATCCCAGCTACTCAGGAGGCTGAGGCAGGAAAATCGTTTAAACTCAGGAGGCGGAGGTTAAAGTGAGCTGAGATTGCACCATTGCACTCCAGCCTGGGCAACAAGAGCAAAACTCCATCTCAAAAAAAAAAACAAAAAAAAAAACCAACCAACCAAACAACAAACAAACAAAAAACAAAGAATTTTAAATTACATGGGAAAATTATTGTACTACAAAATCAAAGGATAAAACTATCTCTGGTAACAACTGGCAGCCTCCAGGGAAGAGAACTAGAGTACTGACTGGATACAAATTATCAATTCATAAAAAATTAAAAATATGTGGAAAAAGATCAGAAGAAAATGTGCTTTTTAAAATAGATTGCTTCTGAATGGATTAACAGTGAGGTTTCTGCCTACTTCTTTATACTTAATTGTACCTTGCCAAATCATCTAAAATAAACATGCATTATTGTGGCCGGGCACAGTGGTTCATGCCTGTAATCCCAGCACTTTAGGCGGCCGAGGCGGCTGGGCGTGGTGGCGGGCGCCTGTAGTCCCAGCTACTAGGGAGAATGGGGCAGGAAAATGGCATGAACCCGGGAGATGGAGCTTGCAGTGAGTGGAGATCATGCTACTGCACTCCAGCCTGGGTGACAAAGCGAGATTCCGTCTCAAAATAAACAAACAAACAAACATGCCTTATTTTTACAATCAAATTTCTTTTTTTTTTTTTTGAGTCAGAGTTTCGCTCTTGTTGCCCAGGCTATAGTCCAATGGCGTGATCTCGGCTCACCACAACCCGTGCCTCCCAGTTTCAAGTGATTCTCCTGCCTCAGCCTTCCTGAATAGCTGGAATTACAGGTGCGCGCCACGTCCGGCTAATTTTATATTTTTAGTAGAGACGGGGTTTTTCCACGTTGGTCAGGCTGGTCTCGAACTCAACCTCAGATGATTCGCCCGCCTTGGCCTCCCAAAGTGCTGGGATTACAGGCGTGAGCCACCGCGCCCAGCTACAATCAAATTTTTCAAAAAAAATTTCCAGTGAGGGCCGGGCGCGGTGGCTCAAGCCTGTAATCCCAGCACTTTGGGAGGCCGAGACGGGCGGATCACAAGGTCAGGAGATCGAGACCATCCTGGCTAACACGGCGAAACCCCGTCTCTACTAAAAACACAAAAAATTAGCCGGGCGACGTGGCGGCGCCTGTGGTCCCAGCTACTCGGGAGGCTGAGGCAGGAGAATGGCGGGAACCCGGGAGGCGGAGCTTGCAGTAAGCTGAGATCTGGCCACTGCACTCCAGCCTGGGCGACAGAGCGAGACTCCGTCTCAAAAAAAAAAAAAAAAAAAATTTCCAGTGAGAAGGAACTCTCTACATTTTGAAGTACTCCATTCTAACTTTAGGTAACGTCTGAGTTTTAGAAAGTTCTTGTCTAATTCCATGATTGCTCTTCCTAGCTGCCACCAGTCTATCAGGCAGCACTGAACAAATGTAACCCCGAGTTTACTCTTCTCCAAGCCAAGAAGTCTCTGTTCCTCTCCTCATTTAAGAAACTTAGAGAGAGACTGCTAATTGAGTGCTTACTATGTAGGAGCATTTTTGCCTCTATTTTCTCTTTTCTTCACAACTCACTACCCCATTTATTAAGAAGTTTATTCACATCATGGCCCTTCGAATGCTATCCTGGGCCCTCTTCTAAGGATGCTGAGACCACCTTAAAGCTGTAAGTATAATCATCAAGTGGCAGCATGAGATAGGCAGGAACCAAAGGGAGAGGTGAAAAAGAGCATGGCCAAATGTGGTGGCTCACTACTGTAATCCCAGCACTTTGGGAGGCCGAGGCAGGTGAATTACCTGAGGTCAGGAGTTAGAGACCAGGCTGGCTGGCTAACATGGTGAAACCCCGTTTCTACTAAAAATACAAAAAATTAGCTGGCCGTGATGGCGTGCGTGCCTGTAATCTCAGCTACTTCGGAGGCTGAGGCAGGAGAATCGCTTGAACCCGGTAAGTGGAGGTTGCAGTGAGCCGAGATCCGGCCACTGCACTCTAGCTTGGGCAACAAGACAGAAATTCCTCCGTCTCAACAACAACAAAAAAAGCCGGGCACGGTGGCTCACGCCTGTAATACCAGCACTTTGGGAGGCCCAGGCAGGTGGATCACGAGGTCAAGAGATCAAGACCATCCTGGCCAACACGGTGAAACCCCGTCTCTACTAAATACAAAAATTAGCTGGGTGTGGTGGCACACGCCTGTAGCTCCAGCTACTCGGAAGGCTGAGGCAGGAGACTGGCTTGAACCCGGGAGGCGAAGGTTACAGTGAGCCGAGGTCCTGCCACTGCACTCCAGTCTGGCGACAGAGCGAACTCCATCTCAGGAAAAAAAAAAAAAAAAACAAAAAAGATGGTAATGTGTGTTTATGAGATACTATTATCTTTATTCTCTTGAGCGTCAACTTCCTCCAGTGGATTCTAGAAAACGTCACGTATTTTTCTGTTTTGAATTTAATGATAAGGGGGTAGAAGGAGGTTTTCAGAAACACATTCTAAATTTTCTGGATTGGAGCAGAAGAGTTTCCTTTCCAGTCCAAACTTCATTATCCAGCAGCAGGTACCAAATAAGTGGAATATAATGTAGGTGGAAAGTGGAATAACTTATAATTCACTTATAAGTGGAAAGTGGAATAACTCCAGTTCCGTTCTACAGGGCTGTTAAGAGTCAAGATCTTGGAAGGGCGCAGCGCCTCACGCCTGTAATCCCAGCACTTTGGGAGGCCAAGGTGGATCACGAGGTTCAGGAATTCAAGACCACTCTGGCCAACGTGGTGAAACCCCGTTTCTACTAAAAATACAAAAATTAGCCGGGCGCGGTGGCGGGCGCCTGTAATCCCAGCTACTCGGGAGGCTGAAGCAGAATTGCTTGAACCCGGGAGGCGGAGGTTGCAGTGAGCGAGATCGCACCACTGCACTCCAGCCTGGGTGACAGAGCAAGACGCCATTTGCGGGCGGGTGGGGGGTGGGGGGTGGGGGAAGGAGTCAAAGTTTTACATGAGAAGATAGTAGAGATCACTGCATTTAGGTCAACCACATTCGTTCTGCCACCCGTGCCCTGCGTCCTGACAGAGCATAAGCTCAGATGGTGTTTGCTAATTTGCCGAATGAATGAGATGGTCCTTTTCCCGCGGCAGCTCTGCCTGCCCAGAATGGTCCCCTGGTTTTCTCTTTTAACCAAGAAACTCGAGGAGGCCTCTGCGGCGCGACAGAGCCCCCAGGATCGCTTCTCAATGAGTCTAGGCCTCCCTTCCTGTCTCCGCCAAAGGGCTTCAGGCTCCTCCCCACTCTGGGAAGCTGCCCCAGCCCGCTCCAGGGCCCAGACCCTCAGCCCCGACGCCCACTAGCCCGCCAAGTTTCTTCCACCACATTACGCCGGCGCCCCTCGGTAGAGCCACCGTGGCCCGTCTGCAGAATAACGGCCCGCGCCCTCCAGACAATCCCTTTTCCAAAAATAACCCCCTCGGCACCCGCCCCCTTGGCAGCTGCTGCCCGGGCGGTACCTGTGCCGTAGACCAAGCAGCCGGAGAGGATCAAGAGTAGCCGCACTGTCCTACCGCCCCCGACACCCCAGCCCCAGGGCCCGGGACCAACTGCCGGCGAGACCGCCACTTTCATTCCTCCCGCCATGGTTGCCTCAAGCCGCCTCCTCCTCACGTGCCTTACCCCAGCAACTAACTCTGAACGGGCAGCACCAGCAGCCTATCCTCTACGAAACCCGCCCCTATCAACCAATCGGATGGGCAGAGCTTCGAGCACCCGGCTCTCCAAGGGTCCTACGAGTCCCGCCCCTTAGCAACTGAAGAGAGAGGGCGGGAAAAGCAGCTGTCAGCCTATTAGAAAATGGGTTCTCACCCTAGCAGTGGCGACAGGAAGATCCCACCCCGCTAACAACACGCTTCCGTCTTCAGTTTATTTACAACTGGTGTGATTGATGGTAAGCTTAACCAATAGAAAATCGGAATGAGAGAGGCCTTCTTGACCAAACTCGGTATTATCATCGAAGCTGTTTGAAGTTCCTTCGCTTTTCTTTCGGTTACTTTTTATCACGACCTTTCTGTTATGAGACGCCTACAATTGAGATCGCTTTATGAGTAGGGTCCTGATAGGCCATTTTTTAAAGTCGACTGACAAAAGTGTGGTTCTCCAAAATCCTAAAGGATTTAAAATAGAAGTCACAAAAAAGTGTGTGTTGTCAATATTTTATAAGCATAAACATTAGCTTTTAAAAATGTATTCATAGGATTTTTATTTTTGGAAGTAAAATTAATGTTAGGATTAAGAAAGATTTATTTATTCCTCTTATCATCTTGTGAGACAAATATAATTCTCTCCATTTAAGAAGCCAAAGCCAAGACAGCCACAGGAACCTGCCCAAGATTTCATAGTTCATCTGGTCTGTGGTCCCAACCTAAATCCTACTGACCCCAAAGCCTGAGTTATTTATACGGATTAGCTGCTTCCCATTCAATGATTTAACACAGGTCCCAGCAGAGAGCCAGATGTTCCGAAACTCTTAGTAGAAATTGAAACCTTTTTTTAAGAGGATCCGATGGTGGTGGGTAGGAAAACTACAGATGATAAAGCCAAATGAATTGAAGAATTCAAGGAAGGGGGTATCTTCTGGGGAAGGCTCAAGCTTTCAAAACAATTTTTTTTTTTAATATTTTTAGAGACAGGGTCTCTCTCTGACACCCAAGCTGGAGTACAACAGCACCATCACAGCTCAGTGTAACCTTGAATTCCTGGACTTAAACCATCTTCCTACCTCAGCTTCCTAGATAGGTTGGGCTACAGGGATGCACCACCATGCCCGGCTATTTGTTTGTTTCATTGTTGTTGTTGTTGTTGTTGAGACAAGGTCTCCTTCTGTAACCCACCTGGAGTGCAGTGGCGTAACCACAGCTCACTGCAGCCTCGAACTCCCAGGATCAAGCAATCCTCCCACTTCAGTCTCCCAAGTGGCTGGGACTACAGGCATGAGCCACTATGTCTGGCTTAATTTTTAAAATTATTTTTTGTAGAGACTGTATCTAGCTATGTTGCCCAGGCTGACCTCAAACTCCTGGCCTCAAGTGATTCTCCCACCTTGGCCTCCCAAATTACTGAAATTACAGGCGTAAGCCACTGCACCTGGTCTAAAACAAGGAATTTTTTAAAAGTCAAAATGGGCCAGGCACGGTGGCTCAGCTCCGTAATGCTAACACTTTGGGAGGCCAACATAGGCGGATCACCTGAGGTCAGGAGTTCAAGACCTGCCTGGCCAACATGGCAAAACCCTGTCTCTACTACAAATACAAAAATTAGCCAGGCGTGGTGGTAGGCACCTGTTACCCCTGCTACTCGGGAGGCTGAGGCAGGAGAATCCCTTGAACTTAGGAGGCGGAGATTGCAGTGAGCCAAGATCACCCCATTGCACTCCAGCCTAGGTGACAGAGCAAGACTCTGTCTCAAAAAAAAAAAAAAAAAAAAAAAAGTCAAAATGGGCTGGGCGTGGTGGCTCATCCCAGCACTTTTGGGAGGTTGAGGTGGGAGAATCACTTGAGGCCAGGAGTTCAAGAACAGCCTGGCCAACACAGCAAAACCCTATCCCTACCAAAAATACAAATATTAGCCCAGCATGGTGGCAGGTTCCTGTAATCCCAGCTACTTACAAGTCTGAGACAGGAGAATTGCTTGAGCCCAGGACGCAGAGGTTGCAGTGAGCCGAGATCACACCACTTCACTCCAGCCTGGGCAACAGAGCGAGCCTCTGTCTCAAAAAAAAAAAAAAAAAAAAAAAAGGAGGCTGAGCGCCTGTAATCCCAGCACTTTGGGAGGCCAAGGCGGGCGAATCACGAGATCAGGAGTTCAAGACCAACCTGGTCACCATGGTGAAACCCTGTCTCTACTAAAAATACAAAAAATTAGCTGGGCATAGGGGCGGGCACCTGTTATCCCAGCTACTTAGGAGGCTGAGGCAGGAGAATCACTTGAACCTGGGAGGCGGAGGTTGCAGCAGTGAGCCAAGATCAGTGCCACTCCACTCCAGCCTGGTGACAGAGTAAGACTGAGTCTAAAACAACAACAACAACAACAAAAATAAGGCCGGGTGTGGTGGCTCAAGCCTGTAATCCCAGCACTTTGAGAGGCCAAGACGGGCGGATCATGAGGTCAGGAGATCGAGACCATCCTGGCTAACATGGTGAAACCCCGTCTCTACTAAAAAAAACACAAAAAACTAGCCGGGCGTGGTGGCGGCGCCTGTAGTCCCACCTACCCGGGAGGCTGAGGCAGGAGAATGGCGTAAACTCGGGAGGCGGAGCTTGCAGTGAGCTGAGATCCGGCCACTGCACTCCAGCCCGGGCGACAGAGCGAGACTCCGTCTCAAAAAAATAAATAAATAAATAAAAATAAAAATAAAAAAGGAAATCTGAATAAACTGTAGACTTTAGTTAATAATAATTTTCAATACTGTTTCATTAATGGTGGCAAATGTACCATACTAATGTCAGATAATAATTGGGGAAATTGAATGTAGGGTATATAGGAATTCACCATATTATCTTTTCAATTTTTCTATACATGTAATGTTTCTAAGTTGGCCAGGCTCAGTGGTTCACACCTGTGATCCCAGCACTTTAGGAGACCGAGGCTGAGGATGGCTTGAGCCCAGGAGTTCAAGACCAGCCTGGGCAACATAGTAGGACTCTGTCTTTACAAAAATACAAAAATTAGCCAAGTGTGTTGGCACGCGCCTATAGTCCCAGCTGCTCAGCAGGCTGAGATGGGAGGATCACTTGAGTCTGGGAGGTTGAGCCTCCTGTGAGCCATGACCATGCCTCTGCAGTCCACCCTGGGTGACAGAGTAAGACCCTGTTGCTAAAAAAAATGAATAAATTGGCCAGGCGCAGTGGCTCACGCCTATAATCCCAACGTCTTGGGAGGCTGAGGCAGGTGGATCACTTGAGCCTAGGAGTTTGAGACCAGCCTGGGCAACATAGTGAAATGAAACCCTGTCTCTACAAAGAATACAAAAAAAAAAAGAAAGAAAAAAATTAGCTGGGTGTGGTGGCATGCACCTGTGGTCCCAGCTACTTGAGAGGCTGACGTGGGAGAATTGCCTGAGCCTGGGAAGTCAAGACTGCAATGAGCTGTGATTGCACCACTGTGCAGCCTGTAATCCCAGCACTTTGGGAGGCCAAGGGTGACAGAGTGAGACCTTGTCTCAAAATAAATAAAATAAAGCCTACTAAAAATATATATGTATAGATATGTATGTGTATTTTTTATGTGTAGGTATATATACACATATATAAACACATGCTTCATTTTTTTTTACCAGGCCCCATCCTCACCATTCAGAGCTTGCTCTTTAGTTTTCACTAAAGGCAAATCCAGGGAAACTAATCTCAGAAGATCACTGACCACTGACTATTGAAATATAATGAAGTGTATAGTAATGAGACTGGCTGTCCATAAAAACATTACAACCTATCATCCAAATGAGTGCTGTCACTTCAAAATAGTCATTCAAGAAGCTTTTAGCCTTGTTTTAATGAGGACACTGCTCAAAACAAGAAGAATCTCCTTCAGAGTCTATAACACACAATGCAATGAATATTCATTATCTGCAGGTGGATTGGATTTATGCAAATAGCCAAAAGAACTCAGGCCAACACTGATGAGTAAATGGGGTGGGAAATCTGGATGGTAAATGTGTTTCAAAATTTTTTGGATTTTTGAAAGATAGTATGGTGCATATACAAAATATAAAGCAACAATCCCAACGCATCTGGACAGCACCCAGTAATCAAATAAATTAATATTTATGCAATGACATATATGACTATTCATACCGTGATAAGTGAAAGATGGAAAACTGAAAACTATGAATAACTTTATGTAAGTTTAGGTCAGGTCCTGCCACAAAATAAATTCAGTTCAGGTTAGGTTTCATTGTCAAATACGTTATGAAAAAGATTTTGTTTTTTGTTTTTGTTTTTGTTTTTTTGTTTTTTTAAGACAGAGTTTTGCTCTTATTGTCCAGGCCAGAGTTCAATGGCGTGATCTCGGTGATTCTCCTGCCTCAGTCTCCTGAGTAGCTGGGATTACAGGCGCCCACCACCACGCCCAGTTAATTTTTGTTTTATTTCGTTTTGTTTTGTTTTGAGACCAAATCTCGGTCTGTCACCCAGGCTGGAGTGCAGTGGCGCGATCTCGGCTCGCTGCAACTTCTGCTTCCCAGGTTCAAGCGATTCTCGTGCCTCCGCCTCCGAGTAGCTGGGATTACAGGCACGTGCCACCACGCCCAGGTAATTTTTGTATTTTTAGTAGAGATGGGGTTTCACTATGTTGGCCGGCTTGTCTTGAACTCCCGACCTCCGGTGATCCACCCACCTCAACCTCCCAAAGTGCTAAGATTAAGGGCATAAGCCACCATACCCAGCCAAGCTTTTGGTTTTCATAACTTTTTTTAATTTAGAAATTGTGAATGAAGGATTTGCAGACCACGAATATTTGATGAAGGCAATTCCAGAGTTTTGAGAAGGAGCACTCCATTCCACATACTCAGTCACCCAAGCTAGGAGCCTGAGGGTCATCCTAAACCCTCATTCTCTCCCCTCAACCCTCAGTCAATCAGTCAAGTCCTGTTGATCTTATTTTCTATCTTTTGAATCTGTTCTTCCCCCCATGCCAGTGCCTTGCCATCTTTCAATTGAGAGGGTCCTTCAGTTTTTTTCTAGCTGACCTTCCTACTCTTTTTGCAGCCATAAATCCTTCCTCCACTCTGCTCCTAAGTGCAGATCTGACCATGCCATGAGTCTTTGTTTCCAGAGTCTTTATGGTTCCAGTAACACCACAGGATGAAGTCCAACATGCTTAGTATGATCTAAAACTCAGATGCAAAGACACAAATAGCTATAATAATGTTATTCAATGTTTGTTACCAATCTGTAATGAAACAATTCCAGAGATTAAGTGTAGCCGGGCACGATGGCTCACGCCTGTAATCCCAACACTTTGGGAGGCCGAGGCGAGTGGATCACGAAGTCAGGAGATCGAGACCATCCTGGCTAACACAAAACCCTGCCTCTACTAAAAATTCAAAAAAATTAGCCAGGTGTGGCGGCGTGGTGGGACTACTAGCAGTAGTCTTAGCTACTGGGGCAGCTGAGGCAGGAGAATGGCGTGAACCTAGGAGGCAGAGCTTGCAGTGAGCCGAGATTGCACCACTGCACTCCAGCCTGGGCAACAGAGCGAGACTCTGTCTCAAAAAAAAAAAGAAAGAAATTAAGTGTAAGCATTTAGAAAGTTTTATAGGAATTTGACAGAGAAATTTTATATTTATTGAATCTAACAAAATGGTAGTTTGTTTTCTGAATAATTCACTTTTAGTGCATTCTATAAAAGTAGTGGACAATAATAGATTGAAAATGTTTTAAAAATTGGTCCTTAACCATACTTTGAGAAGCACTGGTCCATAATATTTTTAATGTCATGTACTTGTACACCTCTCTAGGCTCATTTCTAACCACCTCCACCCACCACCCAGCAGTAATGAACAACCTTTTATAGTTTCTGAAACATATCACTCTGTTTCATATCTCCACCTCCATGGAAATGCACTTTCTGGCCTCTCTGACTTGACTTCCCTTCCTCCTGGAAAATTTTTTTTTTTTTTTGAGACTCACTTTTTGCTCTGTGGTGCAGGGATGCAGTAGTGCCATCAAGGCTCACTGCAGCCTTCAACTCCTGGGCTCAAATGTTCCTTCCATCTCAGCCTCCTAAAGTGCTGTGATTACAGGTGTGAGCCACCGCCCTGGCCACTCCTGGAAATCTCAAATTGACTGCATCATCACCTCCTTTGGATGCCTGTCTAAACCAAGGCCCCTCACAACTCCAAGCAGAACAGATCACTCACCCTCTTATACTTCGGTCATTGTTTATACCGCCATTATTCCACTATGTTGTAATTATTTGTTTATAGGTCTATTTCCCTATTAGTCTGTGAGTTCCTTAAAGGCAGTGGTTAGGATTATCTGTCTTTCAGGACTGAAACATTTCTTGTAAAATAACTAACTCGAAGGACAACATTCCTTAGATGATAAATTCTGGCATGTTACTGAAAGAGAAAAAAAGGGATCATTATTTTATATTTTTCTATTACCAGCCAGGATTTCAGCCTACTACCTTTCGCATCTGACTCTGAATTAATTTACCAGAATGGTGGACATTTTAGAAGGCCAAGGAGCCAGACTTGTGGGACTCACTGGAAACTTTACAAGGGAAAGAGATATGGAAAACAAATGTCTCCACTTAAACAGTTTTGCCCAGGCTCAGTCCCTTTGGGAGTAAAATCTGTGTCACCTGCCCTTTCAGAGTTGCACAGGCCCGTGAATAGGATCAATTCATTCATTTCAGAGGGTCCACCAGATAACAGGCTGGAGAGCTCCTGGGTTTTGGCTGAAACAAGCAACTATAATTGGAAATGTGTACAAAGAGCAATGAGGAGGCCACAGAGGGGTGGGAGGAATTAATTCTGCCTGAAGGAGTGGAAGGGGTCCAGGAAGGAGAGGGTGAGCCAAACCTTGCTGAGTGAGTCGGATCTGGCCCAGTGGAGACGTTGGGGGAGGAGTGAGCAGAGCAATCTGCTAGATGAAAATCTACACGTGCGTAGGGACGACAGTCTCTGCACTCCTCTTCCGCCCACTTTCCTCCCTTTCCTCGCAATCGTTTCCCCTTTTCTTGGAAAACTAGGACTGAGGATACTGTTTCCCTTCACGGAGGAGACCAGTACAGATAAAGGAAATATTAATCCTTTTCATCACGAGACCAGTTGCTCTGCTCTGTGTGTCTTTGAGAGCACTGGGGATGGAGGGAGCAGGTGAGTCAAGCAAAGAAGTGGTCCTTCTTTGAGTGAGCCAAGGGGACATGGGAGAACAGGGCCCATGCAGGAAACAAACGAAATTTTTTCTATTTGTCCCCACTCCCTTTTTGTCACCACTCCCCGCCCGGCCCTCCCCCCCCAAAACACACACCTGTCTCTTTATGTTTTTCTATAGTTTCCCATGGTCTCCGTCTTTGTCTTTGCCTCTTTCCCTTTGCTAAAGGCTGGAAATTCCTTGTTCTCAACGGAAGGGAGTAGGAGGGGAGTTGGGGGTGGCAGGAGTGGGCGGGAAGAACAGACATCTCGGCAGCTCTGGCTGCGGGCTGCGGGGGCGCTCTGGGCCTCTGGCGGGCCCTGACAAGTCAATGATTTTTTAAATAGGGGCTCATATACAAACCTAGAGAGAGAGAGAGGGACACAGATATACAAGTGGATGTAAAGAAACATATAAATAC
This sequence comes from Macaca mulatta, assembly GCF_049350105.2. Lineage (NCBI taxonomy): Eukaryota > Metazoa > Chordata > Mammalia > Primates > Cercopithecidae > Macaca > Macaca mulatta. Next base: position 64,243,512 of record NC_133416.1, read on the forward strand.
ATAATCTCAGGTACAGAGACACAAACTGGCAGTAGCGTCTTAAATATGCTTAGCATTCTACAATTTAGAGAGTTTTCCTGTACATTCTCTCATCCGAATCTCACGACAATCTTGAGAAACAAGGACACAAAGACACAAACACCCAGTAGTTTCACTCTCACACACCGGGTCACACCCGGACCCCCGCGGGCTCCCCTAGGGGAGTGGGCAGGCCCCTTCTGCGGAATTTCTCTTCCCTCGTCTCTCTCTGGCCGAGCACCCCCTCTCCCAGGACCGGGGAGTGGAGAACTCAAAATCAGCTCCTCCCTCCTCCTCTTTCCCGGACCAGGACCACGACCCGGGCGACCGGCGCCCAGTAGGTTGCCGCCCACTTGCTCACGCCCTACTCCGCCTCCTCCTTGGGCGGGCGTCTCCCAGATCCCAAGGCTCAGCACCGCCCCAAGGGGGCCGGGGTGGGAGGGAGGGGGGCGCCTCGAGCAGAGGCTGCGTGGGCGGAGGATGTGCGTCACGGGGAGCGTGGGCTGGGGGAGGGAGGGGGCACGTGGAAACCCGGGGCCAGCGGCTGGCAGCCCGGGATCCAAAATAACCTGAGATGGGGGGGGGAGGGAAGGAGGGAAGGGGAGCCCACACCCCGTACGGGGTCGGGAGTGTCCCCTAGGGGAGCCCGTCTAGCCGCGCCCTCCAGTTGCGGGGCGGAGGATTGGGACACGGGACTCTGCTCGTTCCCACCACCCCCACTGTGTTTGGCGCTTAATAGGATGAAGAAGGGGACCTGAGCAACTGAAATCCCCCCACCAACAACGCGCTCATTCTCCCCGGACCCCACAAGGCGGAAAGGTCTCCTCTCTAGGCCAGAATGTAGAACCAGCCCCAGCCCACGGCCTCCACGCCCCAGCCCCTCAGAAGTGCGGACAGAGGAGAGGGGCGGGGCGGGGCTCAGGTTTCGGACTAGGGGAAACCTCACCTGTGGCCAGTCCGCTGGCTTCCCTTTGTCCCCCACCAGCCCCCCTTTCCCTGGGGCTTAGAGCCTTTGGGCCGGGCCCTCAGAGCCCCCGCCTCCCCCAACAGCCCTCCCAGCCGTGGGCGGGAGTGCAATGCGAACCAGATGGGGCTAGGAGAAACCAAAGGGGGAGACGGTGGTGGGTTGCAGGAGGTGGGGGACTAAGCTCCTTCAAGGCGCTCCTCCCTCCAGCTCCGCCGCAGGAAGTCACGTCGGAGGCTCCCGACCTCTTATCTTCCACTTGACTCTCGGGCGAGGTCCCTAATAGACGGCCCCAGGAAGGGTATCGTCTTTGTCTCAGCCTTGCCACACAAAATTCCCAAGCAGGGCCTCATCCTCAGCAAACAGAGGACAAGTGGAGGAATCCCTGCCTGACCTACGCGCTGACAAAACCCGATGCGTCTAATCAACACGCGCACCTAAGTGGTGGCATGCAGCATAACCCCCCCATCCCTGTTTCCCAAACTTTTCCAGGCTAGCATGGAGGCCTCGGTTTCTGAAAGCTGCCCCCTCAGATTACTCCACTGGGGGGCTGGGGAGGGGCGCGGGGATATCTAGGGGATCCCTGCAGAACCCCACGCTCTCAGGCCTGCCTTAAGTGCACACATATTATGGGAGTCAGATGCACACACAGGAGGAGCCGCACACCCCAGCCTTCGCGAACTTTTCCCGACTGACTCCTAACATTCACAGGTCCAGCACCACAAGGCCTGAGTGTGGGCAACGGGCGTCCCCGTAGTTGTTTAGGCGCGTGTGCACGTCCGTGCGCTTCTTTGTGTACTTGTGCGTGGTTGTGAAACTCCTCTCAACTCGGAGGAGTGGGGGAGACTAGGAATGTCGCCGGCGGGGCGCTCACGTGGGTACGTGGGCGCCAAGAGGGCCGGCTGTGCATCCGGCGTGGGCGGCACAGAGCGACCTCGCCCCGCCCGCTGGGTCCCCAAGCCCGCCCTCCACAGCCGGGTCTCGGTCACCTCGGTCCCCAATTCGGCGCCTCGGCTCTGAATCCCCGCCCCCGCCTCCTGCTCCACACCCCCTCCCCCCAGTCTCCGCCTCTCCCAGTCTCTAAGCCGCGGCGTCTCCGCGGCCGAGAGGCCCTGGTGCCCGCCCCCCGGCCCCCGCCCCCACCCCCGCCCCCGGCTCTGCCCACGCCCTCCGCCCGCCAGCCCGGCAGCCAGCGCAGCGCCGGGCCTCGCTCCCCGTGCGTCCTGCGGGGGCGGAGGCGCGGAGAGGCGGCGAGCGCAGCCGGGGAGGGTGGGGGGGGCAGAGGCACAGACAGAGGCGCGGAGGCTCGGAGAGAGAAGACGTGGAGGGAGGGACAGAGCCTGGACAGCGGTGGACACGGCATCGTGCGCGGGGCAGAGTGCAGCACGCAGCAGGCGCCGAGCGCTGGGCACCGAGAAGAGCAACCCGGGTGGTCTCCGGCCGTCCATGCACAGAGCGCCTTCCCCCACAGCCGAGCAGCCGCCGGGCGGAGGGGAGAGCGCCCGCCGGACCCTGCAGCCCAGACTCAAGTTAGTGGGCAAAGGGAGGCAGCGGGGAGTGGAGATGGGTGGAGCTGGACTTGGGAATGGGGTCCAGAGGGCGGAGGTCGAGGGGAGGACGTGGGGAAGCGGGACGGGGGTGGGGGGTGGAGACTGATGGAAAAGGGGGTGCGTCTTCGAATTAGGGGGCCCTGGGAGCAGGCAAACATCTGATGAAGCTGGATATGAAAGAGTAGTACCTAAATATCCATTCCTGGTTTACTCTGTGGGCTCTCTCTGGCCTAAGTGCCCCCTGTAAAGAACGTGGGAGCCTCCTAGCACCAGGGAATGCCCTGGAGCTCGAGCTGGCGTCAGTGCGGAAGGTGGGGGGACGCTCAGTTGCCTCAGTCCCTCGTTGGCACGGAGCGCGCGGGCCCCCGGGGTCCAGGAGAAGGCGGTGCCTTTGAGTTAAAGGACCATCAGCTGGGGGAAGGGGGGTGACGAGGGAGGCAGGGAGGCCTTAGGCAGTTCCTTCCTATATCTGTCCCTTTATGCACAGAGTGGGGAGGGGAGTTTCAGTGTGCAGCCCCTTCTGCAAGAGGCCTTGAGCCTCTCCCCTACTCCACTTGAAGATGCGGGTGGAAAATAAGGGAGAGGAGAGTAGGCGGGAGCCCCTGGGCGGTTTTCGCCCACAGACGCTACCACTGTGGGAGTGTGTGTGGGCGGAACGGCCCCGGAGCAGAACAATTGCGCCCCTCCCCCTGCCGCAGCCCCTGAGCTGAAGGAAAAGGCCGACTGAGGAAGTGGGGAGTGTCACTGCTAGGAGAGGGGCCACTGAGGAGCACTGGGCAGCCTGGAAGGGTGGAGAGGTCCTGGGGGGAGAGAGGAAGCGTGCTGGTTAAGAATGCTTAACCAGGCCATTCTTAACCAGGCCGGGCGCGGTGGTTCACGCCTGTAATCCCAGCACTTTGGGAGGCCAAGGCGGTTGGATCACGAGGTCAGGAATTCGAGACCACCCTGACCAACATGGTGAAATCCCGTCTCTACTAAAAATACAAAAATTAGCTGGGCGTGGTGGCGGGCGCCTGTAATCTCAGCTACTCAGGAGGCTGAGGCAGGAGAATCGCTTGAACCCAGGAGGCGGAGGTTGCCGTGATAGCGCCACTGCACTCCAACCTGGGTAACAGAGCGAGACTCTGTCTTAAAAAAAAAAATGCTTAATCCCTCGGAAAAGCTGAGCGGAGAAGAGCAAGGCACCACCTGGCTCACTGAGTGGGAAAGCCAGGGAAGGTGCCACACCCTCCCTCCTAGCCACCTGGGGCTGTGGCTACTTCACAGGGAATGAAGCTGGCCAGCAGCGTCCACTGTGCGGGAGACGGGTTCTACGTTCACTTTAGTATAGGCGACTTCACTTCAGTGTTGAGACTGCTGAGTGTTTAGGGTGGAAGGTGAGGATTGTGTTTTGGGGGAGAGGGAGGTCCAGCCATCCGAGGTCGGTGCTGGTTAGCCTCAGCGCTCAAGTTCTTCTTACCTCAGACCAAAAAGATAAAAGCTGAAGATAAGGTTTAAGAGGCTTCGACTCCTGCAGACACAGGGCACTGGTTTTTGGGGCTTCAGGCCAGTCTAGGACAGCACTGGCTTGTCCATGCCTCTGAGCAGTGCCTGATTCTCAGAGTCTGTACTCAGACCTGGGCACTGCGCAGGACAGCATCCAAATGAGAGAGGGGAAGAAAAGCAGGCAGGAAAGAGGGAACAATTGTTAGTGTGGGTTGGTACCCAGTAGGGGACTTGCACCGACTGCCTCTCTCTTGTGCCCCTCCTCAGGCCCAGTGCCCGAGCCATGGCACTGCCTCGGACGCTGGGGGAGCTGCAGCTGTACCGGGTCCTGCAGCGTGCCAACCTCCTTTCCTACTATGAGACCTTCATCCAGCAGGGAGGGGACGACGTGCAGCAGCTGTGTGAGGCGGGTGAGGAGGAGTTTCTGGAGATCATGGCACTTGTGGGCATGGCCACCAAGCCCCTCCATGTCCGGCGCCTGCAGAAGGCACTGAGAGAGTGGGCCACCAATCCAGGGCTCTTCAGTCAACCAGTGCCTGCTGTTCCCGTCTCCAGCATCCCGCTCTTCAAGATCTCTGAGACTGCGGGTACCCGGAAAGGGAGCATGAGCAATGGCCATGGCAGCCCTGGGGAAAAGGCAGGCAGTGCCCGCAGTTTTAGCCCCAAGAGCCCCCTTGAACTTGGAGAGAAGCTATCACCACTGCCTGGGGGACCTGGGGCAGGGGACCCCCGGATCTGGCCAGGCCGGAGCACTCCAGAGTCGGACGTTGGGGCAGGAGGAGAAGAGGAGGCTGGCTCGCCCCCCTTCTCCCCCCCTGCAGGGGGAGGAGTCCCTGAGGGGACTGGGGCTGGGGGGCTGGCAGCAGGTGGGACTGGGGGTGGACCAGACCGACTGGAGCCAGAGATGGTACGCATGGTGGTGGAAAGTGTGGAGAGGATCTTCCGGAGCTTCCCAAGGGGGGATGCTGGGGAGGTCACATCCCTGCTAAAGCTGAATAAGAAGCTGGCACGGAGCGTTGGGCACATCTTTGAGATGGATGATAACGACAGCCAGAAGGAAGAGGAGATCCGCAAATACAGCATCATCTATGGCCGTTTCGACTCTAAGCGGCGGGAGGGCAAGCAGCTCAGCCTGCACGAGGTGAGAACCCCCAGGCCTCCTAGGATTGACCTTGACTCCCGGGCCTCCAGCCGCTTACTTCTGCAAGTTTCTACGGTCTCCAACTCTGTTTCATTACCCCTTGACCAGGACCCCAGGCCCTGATCCCCTCCCTGACAGGCCCCCACCCCAGTGGCCGCAGTGCTTCCATCCTCAGCTGAGGGGGAAGCAGAGATACAGGCCGCACCAAGCTGTTCAGCTCCTTGTCACTCAGGACCCCACAGGAGTGGAAGAGGCCCTGGGCATTCCTAGGAAGCTGTGGGTGCTGATCTCTGTCTGTCTTCCTCAGAAAGCTCCCATGTAGTGTCAAAACCAAAGCAAGCATCTGATGGATGGGCCTCATTTGTCTGATGGTGAAGGGGTGTGAGGAGGTCTGGTGAGGCAGCAGGGGAGTTCAAATTCTGACTCTCCTGGCTGCCCTCTCTCCACAGCTCACCATCAATGAGGCTGCTGCCCAGTTCTGCATGAGGGACAACACACTCTTATTGCGGAGAGTGGAGCTCTTCTCTTTGTCCCGCCAAGTAGCCCGAGAGAGCACCTACTTGTCCTCCTTGAAGGGCTCCAGGTGAGACCCCTTCCCCAGGTCCTTCCTGGACTGGAATCCTGCTATGGAGTTAGATTATGTCCTAACCTTCAGCTCAGGCAGCTCTAGGCCTGCTTCCCGCCCACCTGGATGTCCTGCTTTTGGTCAAGTCAGCTTGTCTCAGGTCTGGTCTCTCCTCCCATCCATGTCGGGTCCCCCCAACCCCCTACAACAATAGGGCCTGAGCTAGAGACTCTTTCTTGGCCAGCTTCTTGACAAAGGTTTTAAATAACACGTCTCTGGCCGGGTTCTGTGCTCTGCCCGTCACGTGGCCCTCATCAGCCTCACCCACTTTATTCTTATCCATCTTTTCAGGCTCCACCCTGAAGAACTGGGAGGCCCTCCACTGAAGAAGCTGAAACAAGAGGTATGTTTTCCGGGGTGCATGTAGGGGCATTGGGCAGCCTTCCCCAATCCCCTCCCTTGCCAGGTCTTCATTTCCCCATTTTGGGCATCCACAGGTTGGAGAACAGAGTCACCCTGAAATCCAGCAGCCTCCCCCAGGCCCTGAGTCCTATGCACCCCCATACCGCCCCAGCCTGGAGGAGGACAGCGCCAGCCTGTCTGGGGAGAGTCTGGATGGACATTTGCAGGGTGAGTGTGCCTCAGAATACTTTTCTCTTCATTGAGGGTGGGGGAGTAGGGGAGGGGTTGGGGGGAGGAGTGAGCCAGGAGGCAATGCCTGGAACAGGGTTGGGAAGCTTGGCTGGAGGGGGGGGGCAGAAGGGCCTGTGGGCTGGCTGTGTGGTTGAGGGTGGGGGTTCCGTTGGCTGCAGCCCCTTACCTGACCAGTGCCCATGCCCACAGCTGTGGGGTCATGTCCAAGGCTGACGCCGCCCCCTGCTGACCTGCCTCTGGCATTGCCAGCCCATGGGCTATGGAGCCGCCACATCCTGCAGCAGACACTGATGGACGAGGGGCTGCGGCTCGCCCGCCTCGTCTCACACGACCGCGTGGGCCGCCTCAGCCCCTGTGTGCCTGCGAAGCCACCTCTCGCAGGTGAGGCAGCCAGCAGCGCTGTCCCCAAGCACCCCGGCCACCCAGGCCCCACACAGCAATTCTGGTGTCCTGGGGCCAGGTGGGAGGAAGAGGGATATAGTCGTCAGAGCGGGCAGTAGGAGGGCTGGGCTCCAGCCAGCCAGGCCTTGGGGTGCGGTGAGGCAGACCCTGCCGGGCTGCTCCCACCTTGAAAAGTCTGGTCCTAGTGTAGATCTGTGAAAGGGGAACTGGGGAACGGGGAACAGAGAAAAGAGGATGAAAGCGCAGGAAGGAGGAGCATCAATAAGGGAAGCTCAGATGGCACTTCCACCAACCCAGGAGTGGGGAGCAGGCTAGGAGTTGCGGGGATGGGGATGGGGATGCCCAGCTTGGAAGCAGAGGAGCCCAAAGCAGTGATGCTTTGTGTGTGGAAGGGGGAAGAGGGAGTGGGCAGGCAGAGGGCTGGGCAGCCGCTGGGCTGAGAGTGACGCAGCAGACAAAGCCACCAACCCTGGCTTGGTATTTTTAAACTGTGCGTGGGTGGGAAGTGGGGGCGGGGACTGGAAGGGGGCCTCTTCTTGAGGGAGGAGCTCGGAGGCTGGCTTCCTGTGCTCCCCCTGATTTGGCTACCAAAACACTTGGGGGGCCATGGTAGGGTGACCTGGGAGGGGCCTGGGAGGGGGCCAGGGATGAGTGGGGGTGGCAAAGCTTGGGAAGAGGGGGAGGGGAGAGGTCAGAGCCAAACCACCCCCGCAGCTCCTGACAGAACCAGAAATTCCAGCACAACGGAGGAGGCGGGAGAGACAGAGAAAGAGAGAGACACAGACAGAGACAGAGCTACACACAGCCAGAGAGGGGAGGGGGCTCACACACACAGGAATGGAACCCCCCATACACATGCAGTGGGCAGGAAGCAGTAATTCAACAAACGGAGCCCATCTTCACAACTTTCTTTGCCCCTGCTTCTGTTCCAACCACTTCTGTCTGCAGCCAGTCACCCTGCGGTCTCCTAACTGCCCCCTTTTCCCTGCAGAGTTCGAGGAAGGGCTGCTGGACAGATGTCCTGCCCCAGGACCCCATCCCGCACTGGTGGAGGGTCGCAGGAGCAGCGTGAAAGTGGAGGCTGAGGCCAGCCGGCAGTGAGGGGTGGACTGGTGTCTTCAGACCCAGGACCTCAGACTTCTGGCTCACACAGACCCCCATGCTCTCCATCCCCGGAATATAGTCACAACCCTGGATCCTTCCTCTGCCCTTCTCCTGCCTCCCCACCTGCTCCATGGGCATAAGACTGTGGGGCTTCAAGCAATAACAAGCAGGGGCCTGGAGAGAGGACACAAGGAGGGTGCGTGGTGCCCTCACCCCTGCCCAGAGCGAGGGGGCAAGGACTCTGCCTCCAAGGGCATCTGGGGTTCTCCCCTCCCTCACACGACACACTCCCATTCTCTTTAGGTTTGCACCAGTGGTGTGAGCAGTTGGACTCAGTTTGGACAAGGGGGAAAGGGGGACTTCCCTGGGAAGGTCCAGCAGCTAAAAGTGGCAACATTTGCCCCCAGAATTGGGGGCCTGGGAACACTGGACCTGCTCCTTCTTCCCTCTCCTTCCCCGTTTTTGTGCTTCTGGTTTGTTTCTTTAATTTAACAAGTGCTGCAGTTTGCCCTCCCATTCCCATCTCTCCCCCAAGTCCTTTGCAATTTCCTCCCTCCTGCCCTACATGGGGGCGGTGGGTGTGGGATCCCTTCACTGGCCCCCTTGGGAGGCCTGGGTTGGACTCAGGGTCTCCTCCAGCTGGGGGCTGGACCGCAGCACCTATCTGAGCAGTTAGAGCGTCTTTCTTTTCAGATTGTGTACAGTAGATTATTTATTTTGTTATTTTGGAATAAAATTTATTTTATGGCTTAGGATCTATGACCCCTGCCTCGAGAGGGAGAAACGGTGACATGGGATGGGGGAGTGAAGGGAAGCTGGCAGTGGATAGGGCAACAGAGAAGATACAGCAGGCAGGGCTCCTTCATACACTGGAGGGCCACATGGTCAGGCCTGGACCCAGACTCTCACCCTGGCTCCCAGGCAGCATTGGAGATATGGAGCCATATGTAGATGTCACAGCCACTTGGACCCACTTGGGCACAGTCAGACTCCAAATTCAGAGTATTTTTGGGTTAGCATATGTCAGAGAGGCCAGCACACTTGCTGCTGTCTTCTGTGCAATGTCTCACACTCCCAAATTTGTGTTGTCAAACAGGCAAAAGCAGACACATGTTCTATGTGGTCATGCAACTAACATGCCAGCTATACATTAACATATCTTAGGTACATACACGTTCACACAGCTATACATGAAGAAACTCGGCCCTTGTACTTTTGCATAGTCTCATACACATATCAGAAGCCTCCACCTCGCTAACAGGAATTTGGGGCTTTGGGAGATTTTTTAATCAGGGCAAAACTTGTATTGGTAACCACATGTCCAGACCCCTCCTGTGCTCCATCCAGGGTCCCTTGAGCTGCTTCCCATTCCCCCAGGGCTGAGACCCAATATCCTCTATCCCTGGCCTCTAGCGTAAATGTGTCTGTATGTTCCTGCCTAACCATCCTAGGCCCTGGGTCAGAGTGGGCGGAGAAGCCTTCCATGCCCTAACCTGTACTCCTACCCAGCCCACCTCCTGCTCAGCCCCATCACCCTCAGAGAGCTCTGTATGTGTGTGTGCGTGCGTGTGCGCGCTGCAGGTGCGGGCATGTTGGGGCGTGTCTCAGAGCCTGAACTTCCCTTCCAGTCAGTGCTGGAAGGAGGTGGGCAGGGGAATGATGAAAGGAAGGAGTGGATTGGCTCCACCCACCGTGCATTCTCCTGTCTTTTCCTCCTGACCGAGAAGTAGGTGGGGATAGGAGGGCACCCTCCCCATCTGCTGCTTGGCAGGGCATGAGTAAGTGTCCAGAGCAGGTCTGTGGGGGTAGTAGAAGAGCTGTCTCTCTGGGTTCTCCCTCCCGGCTGGGATCACCAACTGGGGTTGGCCCTTAGGTCCATGTGGGACATTGAGATCCCAGGTTGCCCATAGTGGGAGGGTTGCAGGAGGGGCTGGGCCCCCAAGGACCCTCCCCCCGATTCCCCTTGCCCCTCCAGGAGAAGCTTAGTGAGGTCCTGTTCAGTGGGAGGCAGCAGAGGAGGGAATATGTCTTCACCAATCCTACAAGGAGATGGGAGAAGCAGTGGAGTAGGCATGGCGCCCACTCCCCTAGATGCCACCCAGCCTCCACTACTAAGCTGCCACTCACCAAGTGCCCTGAGAAAACGCTCTCACTGGCTGGCTCAGGCAGCTGTCTTCCACCATGGTCACATCTGAGCAGAGCAGGGGGTCAGGGCTGGACACAGCATGCTCCTGAGGCTGGCATGGCAGCAGGCCCCTGCCAGGAACCAGCAACGGAAATAAGGAGGGAGGGGCAAGGCCAGGAAAGAAGAGGCACATGGGGTCAGGAGGGGCCTTGTCACTCACTGGGGGTGAGGCTGGTCAAAGGACAGGCTCATCTGGCCCAGGCTGGGGGGCATCTGCAGGTGAGGCCTAGAATTAGGGAGAGCACAGTTAGAGGAAGGCAGTCTAGGCAAAGGCAAAGTGGTGCAAAGTCAGGACCACTGAGTGAGGAAACAAGCTCCAGCTCCTTATCCTGACTTAGTAGTGGCTTTGGGCAAGCTATTTCTATGCTCTGAGCTCAGTCTTCTCATCTGTAAAATGTGTGTGTTACGGGGGTGGATTAGCCAATTTCTAATGTTTCTTTGGACTCTGAACTTTGATAGTTCTTAAGTCCCCAAGTCCTCACTCCCGCCTCACCTTCTGGGAGGGGAGATGTTGTGCCTTGACTAAGAGTTAATAAGCACCTGGGTGTTATACTTGGGGAAGAAAAATGTCTAGGCCATCTCAAGGCCAAAACAGATGAGTAAACAAAAATCAACACAGCAGAGAAGTGACAGTGGCTCTCAGGGGCAGGACAGAAACAGTCATGCACCACACAATGACATTTCTGTCAGCTACAGACCACAGTGATCCCATATGATTATAATCAAGGCCAGGCAGAGTGACTCACACCTGTAATCCTAACACTTTGGGAGGCTGAGGTGGGAAGATCACTTGAGCCCAGGAGTTTGAGACCAGCTTGGGCAGTAAGTGAGACCTTGTCTGCAGAAAAACCTTAAAAAAGAATTAGCCGAGTATCCTGGTGCACAACAGCATGAGGATTGCTTGAGCCCAGGAGGTAGGGGTTGCAGGGAGCTAAGATTGCACCACTGCACTCCAGTGAGTGAGACCTTGTCTCAAAAAAAAAAAAAAAAAAATTATAATCAAGCTGAAAATTCGTATCACACAAATATTTACCATTATGTAACTATTTCCTTATACTGTTCAGAACGGTATCATGCTGCTCAGGTTTAAAGCTAGGATCAACAGGCTACACAATATAGCCTCAGTGTATAGTAGCCTATACCATCTAGGTTTGTGTAATTACACTCTATGATATTCGCATAACTATGAAACTGCCTAAGGACAGAAAATGCTCTTTCATTAAGTGATCCACGACTGGACTTACACAGCTTTTGCTATGAGCCAGGCACTATGCTCAGCTTTGTAAGTGTTATGAACTCATTTAATCTCCAAAATAATGCAGTGAGGTAGGTTATTATTATTAGCATTATTATCCCTTATTGGGCAGATAAGGCACCAAAGGCTAAGTAATTTGCCCCAAACCAGTAAGTGGTAGAGCTAGAATTCAAACCTAGGCAGTCTGGATCTTAACTACTATCCCCTCATTAGAGTGGACAGAAGAGAAGAAAGGTTGTTAGCATTTGGTGCTCCTTTCTCACAGAAGAGCCTCTTCTAACAATTCGAATGCCCACCCCCTTAGAGTGGGATGGTATCCCCATGAGGTTTTTCACTTACTCCTGGAAGGCTGACAACACATTGACTGATTCTTCTGGGGAGAGGCCTTGATACGGGGGGATGGAGTGAGAGTGTGGTGGGTACACCTGGGGCCTAGGGAAAGAAAACAGACCCCCTGATGCCAGCCCTTCTCCTGGACACCACCACACCCTGCTTTTGAACGGCTGTCCCTTTCATGGAAAGGAAAATTCCCTGTTCAGCCCCCAGTGCCAGCTCTCCCAGCTGCCCATGCTAAAAGCCCATCTGCACAGACCACTCCCATTCCTGTCTTTCCAGCTCCTTACACCATATCTGGGCCAAGCTGCATGCTCATGGAGGAATCAGGGGCCATTCCAAGGTCATAAGAAGGCACCATGGTAGGCATCTGGAGCTCTGGGGTAGGAAGTGGCTGGTCCCTGGAGGAGGGAAGGAGATACATATGACTGACCAAGAGTTGATGCCACCCCTTCTTCCTGCAGATAAGCACTAGACCCCTAACCTACCCACTGTCCACACCACCACACTCACCTTTCCACGGTCATCTTGATGGTAGCTGGGACATAACCCCTGCCATCCTTACCCATCTGTTCAGCTGTTGTGAGAAGGAAAAGAGAGCCATTGAGTGCTCTGGAGTTAGGGAGGAAGGGAGGTGGAAAAGGTGGGCATGGATGATGGGGAAGTAAGAGAAGTGCAGCTATGTAATAGAGAGTGACATCAGGATGACACAGGCAGGCAGGGAGAGGAGGGCAGCGGGGAGCAGGGAGGAAGTGGGTGACAGGAAGGAATCAGAAATGCCAGTTCCAGCTCACGCTTGTAGTGGCTCCGGAAAGCCTCATCCTTGGGCTTCTTGGGATAGAGGTTTTTGAGCTGAGCAAGATCCCGGATTCGGTCCCCCAGTGAACGAATGGACAGGTCTTTGGCAGAGAATGGCTGGATGTTCTCTATCTGTGGAGAGCCTATGGTAGGAATGAGACCCTGAGATCCCCCTGTTCAGACTTTCTTCCCCTTCCCCAACCCCCACCACAAGACCTGTTCTCACTCCACCAAGGCAAGGGGGAGAGGACCTAGGGTGGGGCTCCTGAGGGAGCGAGACCCACTAGTCTCCATTCCCACAGAGGTCACGGTGAGAAGGTGAACATTTAGACCCCAGAAGGAAGAAGAGAAGCTGGAAGAACTTCCTAAAGATCAGGATCAGCATCAGGAAGGTCAGGACGTTTCATTCCCAGAAGAAACCCCAGAGGGCACAGGCACAGAGACATAGGACTGGCTGGGGTGGCCTCACCATCCTGGCCCCGGATGACGTGGGCAATGGTGATGCCCCCAATCTCTGAGTCGCTGAAGCGGAGGAGAAAGGTTCCGTCGGGCTCGTTCAGAAGAAGGCTAGTAACGTACTGTTTGCTGATGAAGCCGATAATCAGCCTGGCCGGGATGAAAGAGAGGATGGGGCATGGGCAGTGAGTATGGAGGTGACTGGGGTATGGCTGCTCAGACCACCCAGGGCGGGGACTCACCGGTCAGACCAGTAGCTCCGGAGACAGCGTTTGGTGAGGTCCAGGACACCATCAAACCACTGCCAAAAGGTGAAGCCACGGCCCAGCAGGATCTCCTAGCGGGAGAAGGGAAATGGTGTGAGCCAAGAGAGGGCCAGAGCTGGAGCCTGTTTAGGGCAGGCACTGAGCTGTGAGTGCCCTCATGATAGAATCACAGGGCTGAGGGATCGGACCGAACCTGAGACTCCATCAATGACAACAACCAATCCTCATGCTTACATGTGCCAGTCACTATTTCAAGCCTTTCCATATATTTATTTGCTCTTTATAAGGCTATGGAGGTAGGGACTATAATAATTCCATTTTACAGATGAAGAAATGGAAGTCCAAAAACGTCGAATGACTTGCCCAGGTCTACACAGCTGGTAAGAGGCAGAGCTAGGATTTAAACCCAGGCATTCTGGCGCTGGAGCCCCTGTTAACTACTGTGCTACACCCTCTCCCTAAGGAGGTGTGGCAGAGGTGAAGCCCAAAGGAAGGTAACCTGCTGGGTGTGACTGTCTTGCTCCTTTTTGCTAAAACACCCTCTGGTAACATGAGCCTTTCTTTCTTCTCTTTAAAGATTCTGTCTCACACTAAGAAAGAAAGAAAGAAAAGAAGGAAGGAAAGAGAGGAGGGGAGGGGAGGGGAGGGGAGGGGAGGGGAGGGGAGAGGAGAGGAGGAAGGAAGACCAAAAATTAAAATAACGTAATATAACATAAAATCAAAGAGCAAGAGTCAGAAATATGTAGTTCTGTCCTAGCCATGGCACTCACCTGCTTTGGGACCTTGAACAAACTACATAACCCTCTGAGCATCAGATTCCTCATCTGTAAAATGGGGATAATAATAGTATCTACCTCAAAGGAATGTCGGGAGGCTTAAGTGAGATAACATACATAAAGTGTTAAGCACGGTGCCTGGCACATAATAAGCTGTCAACACGTGGTAGCTGGTATTACTGCACATGTCCCTATGGGATTTTGTTCAGTTTAGACAGAATCTCATTCTGTCAGCAGGCTGGAGTGCAGTGGCACAATCTTGCCTCACTGCAACCTCTGCCTCTCAGGTTAAAGTGATTCTCCTGCCTCAGCCTCCCAAGTAGCTGGGACTACAGGCATGCACCACCATGCCCAGGTAATTTCTGTATTTTTAGTAGAGACAGGGTTTCACCATGTTGGCCAGGATGGTCTTGATCTCTTGGCCTTGTGATTCGCCCTCCTCAGCCTCCCAAAGTGCTGGGATTACAGGTGTGAGCCAGCCTGGGCCTTTTTTTTTTGATATGGAGTCTTGCCCAGGCTGGGGTGCAATGGTGCGATCTTCCCTGCAGTCTCCACCTCCTGGGTTCATCTCCTGCCTCAGCCTCCCGAGTAGCTGGATTACAGACGCAAACAACCATGCCTGGCTAATTTTTTGCGTTTTTAGTAGAGACGGGGTTTTGCCATGTTGGCCAGGCTGGTCTCGAACTCCTGACCTCAGGTGATCCACCCGTCTCGGCCTCCCAAAGTACTGGGATTACAGGCATGAGCCACCATGCCTGGCCCCCCTTTTTTTTTTTTTTTTGAAACAGTCTTGCGCTGTCACCCAGGCTTGAGTGCAGCGGTGTGATCTCAGCTCACTGCAACCTCCGCCTCCCGGGTTCAAGTGATTCTCCTGCCTCAGCCTCCCATGTAGCTGGGATTACAGGCATGTGCCACCACAACTGGCTAATTTTTGTATTTTTAGTAGAGATGGAGTTTCACCATGTTGGCCAGGATGGTCTCGAACTCCTGGCCTCAGGTGATCCGCCCACCCCGGCATCTCAAAGACTGAGATTACAGGCATGAGCCACTGTGCCCAGCCAGGAACAATTTTTCCAATGGGTCAAAGTCACTTTGAATCAGAGCTCTGTTTACACACAACCTGGGTGAGTCATGCAAGTCGCTGGTAAAGAGAAAGGACAGATGACCCCCAGACCAAAACCACAGGGATGTCAGAGAATGCATCTCTGGAGCCAACCCCCAGACCTGGGGTTTTTCCTCCCTGGTCCATGACAGGCCTTCCTAAAGGACCTGAGAGGGCACTGTGGAGACTCCAGCGGAAGGTCCCTGCGTGGAGGCTGAGCAGGCCCTGAGTGCCTGAGGCATGAAGAGCTTGGGGGTGGGAGGTCCAAAGGGCAGGAGAATGACCTTGTTGAACTGTGACCAGGACACAGAACGGTGCTGGAAGGCCTCCATGCTGAGGCTGTTGTCATTGAAGATCTTCTGGGCCAGGAAGAGGAAGTGCTCTGGGAGCAGCCCCCGGTTGGTCCCCACCTCAGCCATGAACTTCAAGTTCAGAGTTTCACACATCTTCTCCCAGGGCACCCGCTCAGCCACCACAAAGGGCACGCGGTCCTGAGGAGAAGGGGGAAGAAGAGAGCATCAGAGGCTACCGTCTTGTTCTTCCTCAGGCCGGCCTTCATCCCTCCCACCTGCCTATGGCCTGCCCATCCACAGCACCTGATATCGCTCACGAACATGCTGTTTTTTCTAGGTTACAGTGCTGTGGCCTGATAGTTGTTAAGACTGGGGTGAAAAGAGGTCAGAAGTACGAAAGTAGGCCCATGAGAAGGTGTTAAGGTCACACCCATTTAAACATGCCTGCCACCCCATCAACAGGCCTGCACCACTGCCCATATTAGAACCCACCCTGCCCCTGTTCCCTCCAACTCCAGGAATTTCCTCACCATCTCAGAGAAGGCATTGTCCCACAGGATGGTGGCTTTGGCATTGTTGTCTTGGTTGCCATGGACGATGACCACCAGGGGCAGAGACAGGGCCTGAAGAGGGTGAGGACAGGGGTTTCTTTTCTTTCTTTCTTTCTTTCTTTCTTTCCTTTTTTTTTTTTTTTTTAAGATAGTATCTCACTCTGTTGCCCAGGCTGGACTGCAGTAGCACAATCTCAGCTCACCGCAGCCTCAGCCTCCAGGGCTCAAGTGATCCTTCCACCTCGGCCTCCTGAATAGCTGGACCTACAGGTATGGACCACCTAATCCAGCTAAGTTTTTATTTTTTATAGAGATTGGATCTCCCTATGTAGCCCAGGCTGGTCTTAAACTTGCAGGTTCAAGCAATCCTCCTACCTTGGCCTCCCAAAGTGCTAAGAATTTTTTTTTTTTGAGACAGAGTCTTGCTCTGTCACCCAGGCTGAAGTGAAGAGGCGTGATCTCAGCTCACTGCAACCTCTGCCTCCCGGGTTCAAGCGATTCTCCTACCTCAGCCTCCTGAGCAGCTGGGACTACAGGCCTGCACCACCACACCCAGCTAATTTATTTATTTATTTATTTATTTATTTTGAGACGGAGTCTCACTCTCACCCAGGCTGGAGTGCAGTGGCGCGATCTCGGCTCACTGCAAGCTCTGCCTCCTGGGTTCACGCCATTCTCCTGCCTCAGCCTCCCAAGTAGCTGGGACCACAGGTGCCCACCACCACGCCCAGCTAATTTTTTGTATTTTTAGTAGATATGGGGTTTCACCGTGTTAGCCAGGATGGTCTTGATCTCCTGACCTTGTGATCTGCCCACCTTGGCCTCCCAAAGTGCTGGGATTACAGGCGTGAGCCACTGCGCCCGGCCAATTTTTTTATTTTTAGTAGAGACGGGGTTTCACCATATTGGCCAGGCTGGTCTTGAACTCCTGACCTCCGGAGCTACCAAAGTGCTGGGGCTACAGGCCTCCCAAAGTGCTGGGGCTACAGGCGTGAGCCACCACGCCCAGCTGGACAGGGGTTTCTTAATAAAGCAAGAAGTTTCCTCAGGGGGCTGGCTCTGAGCACTCAGAGAAGTTACTGGACTCACACATCATAATCAAAAAGTTCATGCCATGTTATTAAAAGTTTTCTGAAGCTCAGTTAGGGCCTCACTCTAGAGAAGTGGTTATGAGTCACTGCTATGGAGCCAGACCTCCAGGTTTCAAATACCAGCTCCAACACTTAGCTGTGTGACTGGGACAAACTACTTAAACTGTGTCTCAATGTCCTTATCTATAAAATGAGGCTGATAATACTGCCTACCTCATAATGTTACTGTGAAAACCAAACGTGTGTGTGCTGGCACACATGTGTGTGTGTATCATTTAATAGAGAGACCTGGTCTATAGGAAGTGCTTCCTAAGTGTTTGCTGCTATCCGCTACCATTCCCTGCCCCGTGCGCTCCATGTTCTTGCTTCACCCCACTCACCCGGGCCCCAGTGTGCATGAATCCCAGACACATGGGGTATGGGGCAGTCACAGGAGGTGAGGGTCCAGGGACCCTGTGTGTGGCATTAGAGAAGGACTCGGGGTCCCAGATTGGGGTAGGGCTGGGCCACAGTTCACCTGGAGCTGGATGGGGAGTTTGCCGGGGCCAAGTGTGAAGCTGGCAGAGAAGAGCACAGCGCACTTCTCCTCTGTGACAGACTCAGTGCCCTTCCGCTCACACCGCTTGATCTTCTTGAGAAGCTGTGGGTGGGGTGAGGGAGAGCAAGGGCGAGTGCATGAGGACAGAGACCGCTCCTCTTGGGCTTCCCGACATCCTCTCCAAGGAGAGTCCCATAGTCTCCTAGTGGTGCCCCCCTCACTGCCCACTGCACCCCAAAGCCCCTCACCAGGTTCTTGAACAGGGCAGAGCAGCAGTTCCCAGGAATGCTGTTCTCCAAGGGCACAGTGTTGTTGATGATTTCTCCAGTGCTTTCTCTGCCAGGGGAGGTCAGAGTGTGAACAAGCTCATCTCACTGTGGCCAGCTGTGGCGACGCGCTTGAGTGCATGAGTGAGTGTAGACTACCCATTGTCGCCAGCCCTAAATCTCCACGTCTCTGTTTGGGTTCTTAAGGGAGGAGTCCCCATCTTGGCCAAGTCATGATGCCCCCACCCCATTCCAGCCCTAAATGGGTCCCTCCCTTTCCTCTGCCTTGACCATTCAGGGTCTCCACATCCCATGGCCCTCCCTCCCCATCCCTTGCTCTTTTCAGTGCCAGCCCCCCAAGCTGCCTCCATCACCCTAACATGCCTTCTCCAACCCCAGGTCCAATCCCAGCTTACGCTCCAGCCCCAGGACCCTGAGGCACACTCAGCTCCCTCGCCTGCTTCTCTGTCACCATGTCAGCCCTGACCAGTGGAGGCTTGGCTGGGGCCCCCAGGAACCTCAAGCCCAACAGGAATCGAACTCCAGCCTGGAACTTGGTCTGAGTCTTCAGTACCTGGGGCGGCTGCTTCTCCACCAGGAAACAACTGGGAGTGAGGAGGACACAAGGGGAGTTGGGGGCTAGGTCCCTGCTGGTGCCCTGCCCCCAGCTCTAGCCCCCTTCTTTTCTTCCTGAGGTCTTTTCTAGGCCAGACTGGGGACTCCCGGGACGTACCTGGTGACGAGGGTTCGCAGGACTTCATCCAGCCGGCCAATCAGCGATGCCCGGGTCTTGGGCTCAAGCTCCCCACCAGCCGCCCCTACCTCCTGCTGTAGCTGGGAATAAATGTCCACCAGGCTCTCACACCTGGGGCCAGGACAGTGGTCAGGGGGCATAGGATTAAGGCTGCTTGCTCCGGCCCAGACCCCCTTCCACTATACCCAGGGAGGAAGGCTATCATGCGTGGAGGAGTGGGGTGGGTAGTGGGTATGGCTGCAAGGCACCTGGGCTGAAGGGGGTTCTGTGATCTGTTGGCCTAGGGTCTGGGTGGGAGGTTTGTTCTCAGTGCCTACACCCCTGTGGAAACCCAGCTGCCTCTCCTCCGATGGCTCTTGCACCCAGAACAGCTACCCGCCCTTACAGTGCTTTGTAGCAAATTGGAAAGTGTTCCCACCCAATAAACCAAATGGAAAAGCCCTCCTATTCCTCTGGGCATGGAGAGAAGCCTGGGTTGGATGAGTCCCCGTTTGTGCCTCTCGACTGGGCCCACTTGTACAGGATGCAACCTGAACGACAGTGTGCACAGCCCCACTGGAACCGGCTTTTATGCATCTTGGTCCACTCCAAGGCCCTCCCGCCTGGCTTCTCTCTCTCACCTGTAGGGCCTCCAGCAGTGTCAGCTGCCCACCCCCAGCTTATCCCCCCTTCCCCATCAGCCCTGGCCCAACCTCTCCTGGAGTGGGGCCAGGCTCTCCTCAAAGGGTGCGCCATTCCCTGCCAGCTGCTGCTGCCGTTTCCAAATCTGGATCCTCTTCAGCACTAGGGCCTTGGCTGTCTCCAGCTCTCCAGTGGTCTCCTGCAGTAGCAGGGCCAGGGCCTATGGGCAGAAAGGGGCCTGAGCCAGAGCCTCACGCTGCCTCCGCACCCAGCTCCTGGGATACGGCTCTTTTTCTCACTCCTCTGGAATTCCCTTACCCTACTTCAGCCTGTGTGTCTCTGAGGTCTGGCTTCCATCCCTCCAGCTGCACTTTGACCTCAGTCTCCACCTCTCAGCCCGTTACTCACCTCACTTGGCCCAGTCCCATTAGCAGGAGTTTCTATCAAGCTGTGCAGAGACACTGAGGGTTGGGGGCAGAAATCAAGGGTGCAGACAGATTAGAGGTTCAGTTAAGGTTGAGATCCAAGAGGGGACCACTCCTATACACTCCCCAGAACCACCCTGGCCCCCACCTTGGCCAGCGTCAGCCCCCTTCTGCAGGGCTTCTCGAAGAAGGTGGATCTCCCCTACTCGGTGCTGCAGCCTCCGCAGGGCTGTCTTGAACTTGAGTTCTTCCTGCTTCCAGTGGAAAGGCATTGGCAAGTGGCGAAACTACGCAGGAAGGACAGATGCCAAGAGGTGAAACACTCTGCTCATCCCTCTATACCTGGCCTCTACTCTCTGCTCTGCAGAGAGCGTTTTCTTGCTCCCCTCTCCCCTTTGGCAGTTCTTCCTGACCTTTTGGAATATCGTGGGACCTTGCTCCTAGCAGAATCAGCTCCTTATCCCTTGCTGTGTTCTCTCCAGGCCTCTTACCCTCAGTCCCTCATAGAAAGATTCCCTGAGCTTGACTTGGGGTTCACTCTGACCTTAAGAACCTCCTTTGGTTATTCCTGGGCCTAGAACACTGAGCCTTTACTGAGGTTCAAATTCTTTCTAGTTTGTCATGGCTCAGGCCAAAGTCTCAGGGAATTGAGTTGGGGTGGAAAGTGGAATATCATAATACCTGTTCCATAACAGCTTTTTTCTCTCCTTGAAGTATTTGTCTGAAAGTGGCCACCAGCTTCAGGGGGTCCCTCTGATATATGCTCTATAGAAATGAGAGTGGTAAACAGTGAGCTTGGCTCTTACCCATGTCCCTCAATCCCTCCAATCCCCAGGCCCCCATTCACACATATACTATAAGGCAGCACAACTGTAGACTCCAGAAGTTTTTGTGCATTTGCATGCTTTTAAAATCTAATTTGCCTGCTAGCTAGTAGCTAACCACAGGAACACAAATTTGCTTCCAGCATCCAACCAATTTTCTTCCAGGGCCCAATGCTCAACCCAGTTCAACCTCAGCCACACCCAGCCTTGTTCCCTCCCCTCCTGCCCCACCTCCAGGGTATTGATGTGTTGCAAGATGGTGCTCCCCTCCCCCTGCTCTCCCGCCGAGGCCTGAAGGCGCTGGACAGTGTCTGAAAGTAGGGCACTAGCCATGTTGCAGCAGAAGGCGTCTGAGCCGACCAGGAACTCCCTGCAGGAAGATCAGGATGAGGCTATCTCAGGCCAGGGCTTCCTCAGCTCTCCTGACCCTTTACCCCACAGCCAAAAGCTCAGCAGTTCCTTTCTCGCTCCTTATTCTCCATCTAGGCCCTCTGTAGCTCTCACCCGTGCTCCTTGTTCCCCAGTCTTCTAGCTGTTATGAGAAGTGCCTTTGTCCCAGCCCAAACCTCCCTCCTCTTCAGCTCAGCCTCCTAAGAGATGGGGTCTCCATCTGTCAACATTCATAGGCTGGTCTTGATGGGGCACAGACTCCCTGCTAAATCTAGGTCACTACACATGGAATAACAGGTCTCAAGTTCTGAATCCATGGCTGAGGGGAAAAAATCTAAGGAGAAGGAAGATGAGTCAGGGAAGACTTGGGGAACCAGCAGGGAACAGCCAGGACTCACCAGGGCTGGCTCTCCAGCCAGTCACCCAGAAGATGCCGCAGGTGTTGGGGAAAGTCGACATAGAGCCGCTGCACTTTTTCTGGGGGCATCTTGGAGACCAGACCCCACAGAGACATGATCTGGGACTTGGAGGTTGCCTGGAGGAGAAAAATAAGGCCACTCTGAGGGGTGCCCAAGAAACTTGGCCTATCTTCTGGAGCAGCCAGGGACCTCCTATAGATAGCCCTCCTAGGGACCATCCCCACCACCACTCATGGCCAGACCACCTTAAACCAGGGGCATCCTGGGTCAATGCCTGAGATGGGGGTAACTCCTTCAGTGATAGACACAGGGGTGGAAAGAGTTGAGCTGTAGCCAGAGGGGTGGGGAGGCAAAGGGAGACAGGGCAGTAGGGAGAGAGCTCTCTTGGAGATGGCAGAGAATTTGGTTGCAGCTCTAGACCTGACTCTGGTTCTGTGGGCAAGGAGCCTTCCCTGTGTGGGCTTTGATTTTCTCATCTATAAAATATGAGTGTTAGATGAATGGAAAACTTTCCAAACTTTTTAAAGCAGTAGGCAATGTCAGCTTTTAATCTGTGGAATCTCAATTACATAAAAGGTACGAAACTGAAGATGCCCTGTTGAAAGCAAGCATGGAAAGCCTGAAACTTGACTGCTTCTACTTCCCTCTCCCCATCTCCTGACGCCAAAGGCGTCCCTAGACAAACCTCTCAAAATTCTAGGACTCCATGAGATAATTTGAAAACCACAAGGCTCGGCCAGGAGCGGTGGCTCACACCTGTAATCCCAGCACTTTGAGAGGCCGAGGTGGGCGGATCACTAGGTCAGGAGATCAAGACCATCCTGGCTAACACGGTGAAACCCTGTCTCTACTAAAAATACAAAAACAAAATTAGCAGGGCGTGGTGGCAGGCCCCTGTAGTCCCAGCTACTCGGGAGGCTGAGGTGAGAGAACGGTGTGAACCCGGGAGGCGGAGCTTGCAGTGAGCCGAGATTACACCACTGTACTCAAGCCTGGGCGACAGAGCGAGACTGTCTCAAAAAAGCCTGGGCGACAGAGCGAGACTCTGTCTCAAAAATATATATATATAAGTAAATAAAATTAAATAAAAATGAAAACCACAAGGCTAGATGATGAAGAGGATGGGAGAGTAATAACAGCTACTATTTGTTAAGCACTTACCACGTAGGAGGCATTACACTCAGTGCATTATCTCATTCAGGCCTCATGACACTTTTGAAAATATATAATATCCATTTTATAGATGAAGAAACTGAGGCTTAAGGAGTTTCTCTACCCTGCCCAAGGTCACTCAGTAGGTGAGTTTGGAAAGCAGGCTTTGAATCTGAGTGGGGATTAACCATCGCACTGTGTTGTTAGGATCCCTTCCAGGGGCAAATCTGATCATCCTAAGAAGTGGGGGAAGATGGGAGGAGACTTGAAGGAGGAGAGTTGGAAAAGGAAAGTAGAGAGAACTAAGGAAGAGGATGGGAGAGACCGGAAAAAAAGGCAGGTTTAGTAAGCCAGGAGGAAAGAGCCTAGAAGAGAGAGGAAGCTGGAGGTGAAGAAGAGAGACGAAAAGAGGGAGAAAGGAGAGAAGGGGACAGGGAAGTAGAGGAGGGGGTTGCATCCCCATTTCCAGGTTCAGGGGGAACTGGGTAGACCAGTGGTTCCCCAGGGGCCTCTCAGTTCACGTTTCTCACAATATCCCTCTCCTAGAGATGAGGGAGAGGATGGGATGACAACTCCCCCGGTCTCCCAAAAACCAGTAACCCCAAGTCCTCCTGTTCCACGTTCAGCCTCTCACTTCACCCAGGACTCTCAAAGGGATGGAAAATGGAGAGGCCCCTTCTCTGGACCTTCCTGCTCCAAGACCTTCATGCCCCTCTTTCCTCCAGTTCCCACTTCCCCCAGCTCTTTTCTCCTCAAGACGGATCCTTACCCCTCCTGCTTAGGTCCCTCCAATAGGCCTTTCTCTAACCCAAGAGAGAAAGGTCCTCTGGAATGGGTGGGCATCGCTTTCCTCTGCATCCCCTTGCAAAGTGACCAGCCTCCTGGCATGGCCCTGGCTAGGAATATCCAACCCCTCTTCTTCCCCAGACATTAGGAGGACACATTTCTCCCCACCCCAACTCATAACAAGGCTGGGTCGATTGGCTTGACCAGGACAGGGGCTCCTTTAGCGTTCAGCCCGCTGTAGGGGAAGGGAGGGAGGAACCACGGCGTGAGGGGCGGGACCAGTGTTCCCTCCCAAACCCAGAAGGGAAGCGCAAGGTCTGGGATCCTTGTCCGCCCGCTTGGTGGCCTAAATTCGCTTATCTCAACCCCTACCTCCCGAAGTCCTCTGACTGTGGGACCACAGGATCGAAAGTTAAAACAGCTTCTCTGAGTTGCCCAATGTGTGGATGTGGCGGTGGGGGCGGGCGGGGAGGTGGAGCCAGTTCAGCACGAGGAGGGTTAACTCGGCGCCACCGCTGGGAAATCTCAGCGTCTACAGCAGCCAAGCGTGGAGCAGTTTTGAGGGGGAAATTCCCCCTCCTGTGGGGCACCATGAGGTCTACATCTGGGGCTCGCTCACCCCCCAGCCACACCCTTGAACAGGAACCTTTAGAGGAGGGCAGGATAGGGGTTTAACGAGGATCCACTGCCCTCTGGCATCAACCTTCCAGGGAGGGGCGGCCACTTCCCCCGACCCAGGGCAGAGGAGCACTCCTTCACCTTCTTTCCCTGACTTTCCATTGCCCTGGGGGTGCAGGGGTGAGGCTGTGAAAACGTGACCCATGGGGGAGGGGAGTACTGAGGCCTGGACCCTCCCAGATTCCTCCAGGAGTTCGAAACTGCCAAAACCCAGTGCCACCAGCCACCAACACTAGCTGAAACCATCTCTTGGGGACCATCCACCCAGCCAGGGGAGGATCCCGAGAGCTCCCCCGCCGAATCCACCCCCACACACTCAAAGAGGCCCCCGCACCCACCTCGGAGGCAACCCCTCTGCTGTCTTCTCCCTTTCTCAGCGGGCACTGCCAGGCCCCATAGGTCTGTAGCTCTGTCCAGCGAGTTCAAGGCTGGCCCTGCTAGCACCTCCCCCCTTCCACCACCATCACCAAAAAGAAAAATAAAATAAAACACACACATACATACACACACACACACTCCTCTCCCGTCCTCCCTCTTCAGTGTAAGCAGTGGCTGCCCCAGCCCGCTGTTTCCGGCTTCTCCTTCTACCCAGGTCCCTCCCTGGAGCTCTGACGACACAGAGAAGAGAAAGTGGGCTGGAGGAGGAAGAGGAAGAAAGTGGGGTGAATATGTGTGCCTCCTGTGCCGAGTGGGGGAGCACGTGGGGGATCAGGACTGGGGTCCAGGCCCTGGAGCCAGGCTCCGGCGGAGGCTGACCCCCACTTACTCTGGCCCCCTCAAAAGCATCAGCTTTTCTCCAGAAAGTCACCCAATATCAAACAGAGACATGCCACCCCTAACTGCTTGGCTCCCAAACTCAAACTCTGCCAAGGGCTGGGGTTTGGGCCCACGAGGGACTGGGCTCCCCAGGGCCTCAGGAAAAGTAAATCCCTCTGGACTCTGCGCTCCCTCCAGTGGAGGACCCTGAAAAGCAGCCGGGGAGCTCGATGCCAGCCAACTCCTAGGTCCCCCTCCCTTCTGGCAGGGAACGCCTTAGAGGTCGGTCTCGTGACCACTGATGGGAGGGAGTGGGGGAGGGGAACCCTCAGCTCAGAATTCTGGAAGACTCCAGGAGTCCCTTGGACTGAAGCTGGTCTTTGCCCTCTCCTCACAGGGCACCCCTCCTGAGACTGTGGGGGGAACCAGCACAAGCCGGAGCTGCTGCCTGCAGATTCACAAGGGACAAGTTTGAATTCGAATCTGCTGTGTTCCTATCTGCCAAGTTCCTATCTGTTTCTGGGGTAAACACTGAGACACGCCAAGAAACAAACACACACATGCACAACTTCCCTGACCACAAGACTACACACACACACACACACACACACATGCAGGTAGGCTCACAAACATATCCGCACTCAGAGCCCACTGTAATCACAACACCACACACAGACACACACACACACACACACACACACACACACACACACATATGCAGGCAGGCTCCCAAACATATCCGCACTCAGAGCCCACTGTAATCACAACACTACACACACACACACACACACACACACACACAGTCTTGCTCAGCTTCTGAGTCATCATCATAACTAGTGGAGGGTGCTGCAGTTTTTGCTGGGGGAGGAGCTGGAGGAGACCAAGGGACCCAGAGAGGCCTTTACTCGCGGACACCTGAGAGCCCAGGTGTGTGGAAGAGGTGGTGTCTGAGGGGCGGCGGGAGGAAGTTTCTGCTCCCCTCCTCCCTCCCATAGCCGGGCTGGGCTGAGGGGCCAAAGCTAGGCCTATGCTGCCCCCTGGTGCCTGAATTGATTTCCAGACCCAGCTCCTCCCACTCCATCCCTTGGTACCCCGCAGGTCTGTGCATGAGTGCATGTGTGTGGATCCAGCCAGGCAGCAGAGGCTTTGAACACAGCAGAATATAGCAGTTAAGAGACTGGACTGTGCATACAGGCTGCTTGGATTCAAATCCTGCTAATGCTGCTAACCACACAACCCTGGGCAATTTACTCTGTGATTCATTCTCGTCATCTGTAAAGTGGAGCAAATAAGTCTTAACTCATAATGTTGTGAGAATCAAATGCAGTAATACATCTGAAGGCTTAGAACAGTGACTGACACACAGTAACTGTCAGGCACTATTTTTATGGTTCTTAATAAACCAGGTATGAGGAAAGGAGAAGGGTCTCCATCCTACATAGAAGTCCCCAGATTTGGGGGTCATATTACTGCCAAAAGAATCCTATTGAGAGTGTATGTGCATATGTGCCCGCTGTGTCTGCAGGGCAGTGAATGGAAGAGAAGGGAGGCACGGGTGGAGGTGGCAGGCAGGGACTCTGTCCATTGGCTTGTCCAACAAGCCATCCTAGGATCAAGGTGTGTGCACATACGTGTTCATGGCACACGTGCTTTGTATGTGGTCCCGGGTGCCCACTCTGCCTGCAGACATCCACAGACAGTAGGTGAAGCCAGGTTTCACCATCTAGGGGTGTCAGAGCTACAAGTCCCCAAAGACTTGGGTAGCAGGAGGGAAAAGAGTAAATGTGCTCTCTGACTTTCGCTCCTTTTAAGGGGTAGGAAGGCAAGGGGCAAGTACTGGTAGAAAAATGGTATTTATTGTCTCCCTCTCTAACTGATTATACCAATGGGAACACTGTGATGTAAGGGGGAAAAAAAACAGAATTTAGAGGCAAATCTGGCTTGGGTCTGATTCCATTTAGGAGGTTCTCAATCAGATGTCAATCCCTCAAATGAGAATAATAGTCATACCTACTTCAACAGAGTCTAGGCTAGGGTAAAGTGCCTAGAGTATGAAATTTAAGGAGATACTCATCTTCAGATTGTACAATTGCAGGGTCTGTCAGACCTTCATTAATGACATCTGCACCTGCATGACTGTGAGGGTGACTGTATCACCCTCCCCTGGGCCCTGCCATCCCATCGAGTGGTGGTAAAGATTGCACAAGAGAGGCTCATGCCTGTAATCCCAGGACTTTGGGAGGCTGAGGCAGGCAGATCACAAGGTCAGGAGATTGAGACCATCCTGGTCAACATGGTGAAACCCTGTCTCTACTAAAAATACAAAAAATTAGTCGGGTGTGGTAGTGCATGCCTATAGTCCCAGCTACTTGGGAGGCTGAGGCAGGGAAATCACTTGAACCTGGGAGGCAGAGATTGTAGTGAGCCGAGATCACGCCACTGCACTCCAGCCTGGTGACAGAACGAGACTCCGTCACACACACACACACAAAAGATTGCACAAGAGAAAGCAAAAGGAAAAAATAACTTTATGTCTGTGTACTGCCGGTTACAACCCAATAGTGAGTCACAAAATCAATTTTACAACCCAATAGTGAGTCACAAAATCAATTTGGTGAGTGTATCAGTTTGCTAGGGCTGCTGTAACAAAGTAATACAAATTGTATGACTTAAACAACAGAAATCTCTCAAGATGCTGGAGGCTAGAAGTCCAAGATCAAGGTTAACATGAGCAGGGTTGATTGATTCCTTCTCAGGGATGTGAAGGAAGGCTCTGTTCCAGGCCTCCCTCCTTGGCTTGTAGATGGCCATTTTCACATTCACACAGTGTTCTCTTTGTATGCAAGTCAGCCTCCAAGTTTCCCCTTCTTTCAAGGATACCAGTCATATTGCATTAAGCACCACCCTAATGGCCTCATTTTAACTTAATTACCTCTGTAAAGACCCTGTAAGTGGGTCCTTCAAAATAAGGTCACATCCTGAGGTACTTGGGATTAGGACTTCAAGAGAATTTTTGAGGAACGCAACTCAGCCCATAACAGCATCTTGACCAGGCACAATGGCTCACACCTGTAATCCCAATACTCTGGGAGGCTGAGGCAGGAGGATTGCTGGAGGCCAGGAGTTCGAGACCAGCCTGGGCAACATAAAAACATCCCATGTCTATGAAAAAAATTTAAAACAAAATTAAAAACCAAAACATAAAAAAAAAAAAAACCAGTGTCTTGACCATCACTCTTTAAAACTGAAGTAAAGGCCAGGCGCAGCGGCTCATGCCTGTAATCCTAGCACTTTGAGAGGCCGAGGTGGGTGGATCACCTGAGGTCAGGAGTTCGAGACCAGCCTGGCCAACATGATGAAGCCTCGTCTCTACTAAAAAACACAAAAAATTAACCGGGCACAGTGGCACGTGCCTGTAATCCCAGCTACCTGGGAGGCTGAGGCAGGAGAATCACTGGAACCCAAGAGGTGGAGGCTGCAGTGAGCTGAGATCATACCACTACACTCCATTCTGGGCAACAGAGCAAGACTCCATCTCAAAAAATAAAAAATAAAAATAAAAAAGTGAATAAAATTAAAAAATAAATATCAGAAGGCATCATGTGAAGTAAGGATAAGTATTGTTTAATTAAACTTTTGTTTCAGCTTTATATATGTATCTGAATTCTTTTTTTTTTTTTTTTTTTTTTTTTGAGATGGAGTCTCCCTCTGTTGCCCAGGCTGGAGTACAGTGGCGTGATCTCAACTCACTGCAACTTCCGCCTCCCAGGTTCAAGCAATTCTCCTGTCTCAGCCTCCCCAGTAGCTGGGACTACAGGCGCATGCCACGACACCCAGCTAATTTTTGTATTTTTAGTAGAGACACCATATTGGTCAGGCTGGTCTTGAACTCCTGGCCTCAGGTGATCCACCCACCTCGCTCTCCCAAAGTGCTGGGATTTACAGCCATGAGCCACCACTGCCCGCCCTATATGTATCTGAATTCTAAGTCATGATGTAAAACATACTTTTTAGTGCTGGTTGTGTAAAAAAGAAAAAAGCAATTCCAGCACTTTGGGAGGCCAAGGTGGGCAGATCACCTGAGGTAAGGAGTTCGAGATCAGCCTGGCCAACATGGTGAAACCCCATCTCTACTAAAAATACAAAAATTAGCCAGGCATGGTGGCACTGTCCTGTAGTCCCAGCTACTTGGGAGGCTGAGGCACGAGAATTGTTTAAACCCAGGAGGTGGAGGTTACAGTGAGCCAGGATCACACCACTGCACTTCAGCGACAGAGTGAGGGTCTGTCTCAATAATAATAATAATAATAATAATAATAATAATGGAAGCACAATTTGGATACTGGTGGCCACTACATGTTCCTTTGTATTGCTTTTTAATTATTTTGTGGGTACATCTTTCTTTTTTTTTTTTTTTTTTTGAGACAGAGTCTCGCTCTGTCGCCCAGGCTGGAGTGCAGTGGCCGGATCTCAGCTCACTGCAAGCTCCGCCTCCCGGGTTCACGCCATTCTCCTGCCTCAGCCTCCCGAGTAGCTGGGACTACAGGCGCCTGCCACCTCGCCCGGCTAGTTTTTTGTATTTTTTAGTAGAGACGGGGTTTCACCGTGTTAGCCAGGATGGTCTCGATCTCCTGACCTCGTGATCCACCCGTCTCGGCCTCCCAAAGTGCTGGGATTACAGGCTTGAGCCACCGCGCCCGGCCTGGGTACATCTTTCTTCCTCAACAATAACACAAGTTCAAGGAGGGCAAGGACTCATATTATACTGTACACACTGCTGTGCAGCAGCTAGAAAAGACAACATGCATTCTTGCTGATAAAGATACCAAGGGCTACAATTAACTGAGTGTCTCCCGTGTACTTGGTTCTGGGCTAAATGTTTTACACATAGTCTCCTATATAAGGACTAAACTGATTGATGGATTGATTGCTGGAGCTCAATACATTTCACAGACAAGACAGTTCAAGAACACTGAATAGTGGCCCGTGATTTGTGGAGGATGAGGGAAACGAGAAGGAGGTCACAAAAGAATTGTGGGAAGCTGCTGAGGGCCCCTAGCCAACTCTATCTCCCAGGCCTTCACTGTTCTCCCCAAGTTTCCATCCATCTTCATACCAACTCATCATTTAATTAGGAAACACCTGTGCTCAAGGCCCCTCCCTTCTGCCTCTTCAGGCACTTGTTCCATTTATTATCCCCTTGATTCCCCAAATCTCCACCCTCCTGCTCTGTAGTTATGACAGCTCTATACTTTCAGCATAAAGCATGCCTGAATCCTTCTCTCTCTCTCTCTCTCTCTCTCTCTCTCTCTCTCATAGAACAGGGTCTCAATATATTGTCCAGGCTCTTGAACTCCTGAACTCAAGTGATCCTCCTGCCTCGACCTCCCAAAATGTTGGGATTACAGGCATGAGCCACCATGCCCAGCCTGAAATGAATCTTGAAGGGACATAGGAATTATTCAGGCAAAGAACAAGAAGAGCATTGAGGCAGGAAGAAGGTTTAGTATATGCAAAGGCACGGATACCTGTGGGAGCATGGTACCTTCTGGGAACGGGTAGTAGTGGGCAATGGGGAGCATTAGAAGATTTAGACAGGTGGGTCATATGATAAGATTTAGTAGAGGGATCAGCCTAGCTGCAATGTGGAGGATGGATTTAAAAGATAAGTCCTGAAGCAAGGAGATCCATTCAGAAGGTTAATAACAACAGAGAGGGAGACAATACAGTTGAAGAGCAGAGGTGAAGCACTGTGGAATGGAGACTGGTTAGGAAGAAAAGTAAAGACACGGCCGGGCGCGGTGGCTCAAGCCTGTAATCCCAGCACTTTGGGAGGCCGAGACGGGCGGATCACGAGGTCAGGAGATCGACACCATCCTGGCTGACACGGTGAAACCCCGTCTCTACTAAAAAATACAAAAAAATAGCCGGGCGAGGTGGCGGGCGCCTGTAGTCCCAGCTACTCGGGAGGCTGAGGCAGGAGAATGGCGCAAACCCGGGAGGCGGAGCTTGCAGTGAGCTGAGATCCAGCCACTGCACTCCAGCCTGGGCGACAGAGCCAGACTCCGTCTCAAAAAAAAAAAAAAAAAGAAAAGAAAAGTAAAGACACGAGGGGCCAGTGTCAAAGGAAAGAAAGGCAAGAAACTGGAAGTCTCAACAGACTTAAAGACCAGGCTTCTTAGAGGCAAGGGAAAGAAAGAACTGTAAGGGTAGGATGTTGTGGTCAGAATCTAGGGAGTGAGATTTCAGTCCAGCTCTCCTGCAAGGGTGTGGTAAAGGTGGTGGCTATGAGAGTGAGTGGTTACAGCAACACAGAGGTAAGTCATTGGCGTCAAAGAGAATAAGGAACCAAGAGGCCAGGGTGTTGGCTGGACTACCTGCGTGAGCGCTGAAACCATCTGGGTTTGTGGAAAGCCTGAGGTGGACAGGAAGACAGTCGGCTGCTAAAGTCTTCACAGAAGGCCAGGCGTGGTGGCTCATGCCTGTAATCCCAGCACTCTGGGAGGCTGAGGTGGGCAGATTGCTTGAGGCCAGGAGTTTGAGACCAGCCTGGGCAACATGGTGAACTGCTGTCTCTAGAAAAAATACAAAAATTAGCCTGGCATAGTGGTATGTGCCTGTAGTTCCAGTCATTGGGGAGGCTAAGGTGGGAGGATTCCTGAGCCCAGAATGTCAAGGCTGCAGTGAGCCATAATTGCACCACTGCACTCCAGCCTGGGCAACAGAGTGAGAGCCTGCCTCAAAAAAATAAAAATAAAATAAACAAAGCCTTCACAGAGTAAAGTGACCAGGACATCAGTGGATAACAGCAAAAATAATAACTAACACTTAGTGGGGCTTTATGTGTTGCTTCAATTCTTACTTTAAAATTGAAGCACTGTACTTTTTATCCTACAATAATAATATGAGCTAGAACTACGTGCCCAATACAGTAGCTACTAATCACTTGTGGCTATTTCAGTTTTAAAATTCAATGCCTCTGATGTATCAGCCATATTTCAAATGTGCAATAGCCATGTATGACTTGTGGCTACTATATTAGAACAGACATGGGGCATTTCCGTCATCACAGAAAATTCTATTGGATAGTGCTGATAACCTTCATTTTACAAATGAGGAAACTGTGGCATGGAAAGTTCAGCAACTTGCTCAAGGTTAAAGTGAGAGAGCTGGAATTCGAATCCATTTGGTTTGGCACCAGAACTGTTGCCCTTAAACCCTATGTTGCACATCCCAGTGGAAGGTGAAATAGCTGGTTCTTAAAGGAAGAGGAATTTGATATGACTATTGAGGCAAGCACTGGCGGTGCCTATTCAGCAGCCAAGCTTTTCTCCCTTGCTAGCAAAGTCTGGATTTCACACAGGGTCCCCCTCCTATATATTCAGGAGATGACTCCAGTTGGCTTAGCCAATCATAGTATTTCTATTCCCTTGGCCAGTGACCCAATCCTGGTCAATAGGACTTAGGGGGCTTCTGGGGAAAGTTTTGTTCTTCTTCAGTGCCATGCTCACTTTTAGGATTGGAATAGCTGCAACCACATTGCAACTGGGAGGGGAGATACTACCAACCAATGAGGATAAAGTATGAGTGTGAAGAGGTGGAAAACCCTTGATGAATCAACCAGTCCTGGACCTGCTATAAAACTCCTCATTGTTCAGCCTGCTTTAATTGGGTCTTCCATTACTTGCTGTTAAATGCATCCCTAACTAAGACCATGGTGAAGCCACATGGCCATAGGAAATGGAGACTCTCAGGTGGGCTGCCTGCCTGTCTTCCCACTACCACCCGCCCTATACACTTGAGAGAGTAAGTGATACCTCATTAAAGGAAGAATGTTCTCAAGGAAGGATCAGGTTCCAGACAAGTCAAGAGGGGCAAGGATAATGTGAGCCAGGGGTGGCTCCAGGCTTCAAGCAAGAAGAGGGGTGGAGAGCAGTATAACAGTGTTAGGAAGAGGAAGGACTGGGCTGAGTGGAGAAGGATGGATGCCCATCAAGGCCTGCCAAGGATCACAGGATGTGAGCAATGGTGGAGTCAGCTGATCTCAAGGCTTCAAATGGAGCCCTCGGGCTGTCACAGGCTTACTGTGGTGAAGGGACCTTTACTTCACAGAAAGACAAAGTAGCCATCCTGGTGAATGGGCAAAGTCAAGCAGCTCTGGATGGAGTCAGCTGTGGTCAGGTGTCTTGCCTCTCTCCCTTCCCCTATGCAGTTACTCATATTCAGTCTTCTCTTCCTTACCTCCTCATTACACTGCCAGCTGGCTGCTGCCCCCACCAGTCATGAAACTGTCCTGGCCTATGTCACATACACCCTCCTAGGGGCCTTGAATGATGGCACATTCCTGTCTCTCTCTTGTTGAACCTCTCAGCAGTACTCAACACTGTTAGCCATTCTTGAGTAAGTTCTCCCCCAAGTACTTTTCATGATTCCTTTCTTGGTCTTCGGCCTACCTCTCTGGGTCCTTCCTCTCAGTCTCCTGTCTTCACGGGATACTCTTTCTGTGTGATCTCATCCACATTTGAGGCTCCACAGCCTGGGCAAGGCTACATAGTATGGTGATTAAAACCATGGTCGCTGGCAGACCACATGTGTTCAAATCTCTGCCCTACCAGGTGGTTGCTTTGTGATACCCAAACTTCTATCAAGATGTGGATCATTACCCTCACCCCAACCCACAGGGAAAGCTACTGTTCTGATTTTTTTTTTTTTGAAACGGAGCCTTGCTCTGTCCCCCTGGCTGGAGTGTAGTGGGGCGATCTCGGCTCACTGCAAGCTCCGCTTCCCGGGTTCACGCCATTCTCCTGCCTCAGCCTCCTGAGTAGCTGGGACTACAGGCGCCCGCCACCGCGTCCGGCTAATTTTTTGTATTTTTAGTAGAGACAGGGTTTCACCGTGGTCTTGATCTCCTGACCTTGTGATCTGCCCGCCTCGGCCTCCCAAAGTGCTGGGATTACAGGCGTGAGCCACCACACCCGGCCTCTGATTTTTTTTAAAGCAGAGTAATGTAGGATGTACTTTTATGTCTGGTTTCTTTTCAGTAACATGTTTTGAGGTTCATCCATGTTGCTGCATGTATCCATAGTTCTTTCATTTTTGTTGCTGAGTAGTGTCCCATGGTGGATCTATACCACAGTTTGTTTATCCTTTTTCAAATGAAGGATACCTGAGCTATAGCCAGCTTTTGGCTACTGTGAAGAAAACTGCTATGAATATTCTATGTTCAAGTCTGTGTGTGAACATATGCTTTCTTTTTTTTTTTTTTTTTTTTTGAGACGGAGTCTCGCTCTGTTGCCCAGGCTGGAGTGCAATGGCACGATCTTGGCTCACTGCAAGCTCCGCCTCCCGGGTTCCCGCCATTCTCCTGCCTCAGCCTCCCGAGTAGCTGGGACTACAGGCGCCCACAACCGCGCCCGGCTAATTTTTTGTATTTTTAGTAGAGACGGGGTTTCACCGTGGTCTCGATCTCCTGACCTTGTGATCCGCCCGCCTCGGCCTCCCAAAGTGCTGGGATTACAGGCGTGAGCCACCGCGCCCGGCTGAACATATGCTTTCATTTCTCTCGGATAAATAACTAGGAATAGAATTGCTGAGTCATAGGGTAGGTGTATGTGTAGTTTTATGAGAAACTGCTACATATTGTTCCAAATTGATAGTATACTTTACATTCCCACTAATGATGTATGAGAGTTCCAGTTGCTCTGTATTCCCACTAACATTTGGTACTGTCAGTTTTTTAAAGTTTAATCATTTTGGTGAGTATGGAGAGGTATCATACTGTGGTTATAATTTGCTTTTTTTTTTTTGAAACATAGTCTCACTCTGTCACCCAGGCTGGAGTGCAGTGGCACCATCTTGGCTCACTGCAAGCTCCGCCTCCTGAGTTCACGCCATTCTCCTGCCTCAGCCTCCCGAGTAGCTGGGACTACAGGCACCTGCCACCACGCCCAGCTAATTTTTTGTAATTTTAGTAGAGACAGGGTTTCACTGTGTTAGTCAGGATGGTCTCGATCTCCTGACCTCGTGATCTGTCCACCTCAGCCTCCCAAAGTGCTGGGATTACAGGCATAAGCCACCACGCCTGGCATAATTTGCATTTTCTGTTTCTTTTTTTTTTTTTTTTGAGACGGAGTCTCGCTCTGTCGCCCAGTCTGGAGTGCATTGGTGCGATCTCCGCTCACTGCAAGCTCCGCCTCCCGGGTTTATGCCATTCTCCTGCCTCAGCCTCCCAAGAAGCTAGGATTACAGGCGCCCGCCACCACGCCCGGCTAATTTTTTTGTATTTTTAGTAGAGACGGGGTTTCACTGTGTTTGCCAGGATGGTCTCAATCTCCTGACCTCGTGATCTGCCTGCCTCGGCCTCCCAAAGTGCTGGGATTACAGGCATGAGCCACTGTGCCCAGCCAATTTGCATTTTCTTAATAACTAAAAATACTGAGTTCTTTTCTTTTTCTTTTTTCTTTTTATTTTTGAGACAAGGTCTCACTCTGTTGCCCAGGCTGGAGCACAGTGGCACAATCACTGCTCACTGCAGCCTCAACCTTCTAGGCTCAAGCAATCCTCCTGCCTCAGCCTCTTGAGTAGCTAGGACTACAGGAATGCACCTCCATATCTAGATCATTTTTTATTTTATTTTTTATTTTTTTTTTATTATTTTGAGACGGAGTTTTGCTCTCATTGCCCAGGTTGGAGTGCAATGGCACAATCTCAACTCACTGCAACCTCCACCTCCTGGGTTCAAGTGATTCTCCTGTCTCAACCTCCCAAGTAGCTGGGATTACAGGCGCCCACCACCACGCCCAGCTAATTTTTGTATTTTTAGTAGAGACATGGTTTTGCCATGCTGGCCAGGCTGGTCTCGAACTCCTGACCTCAGGTGATCCGCCCACCTCGGCCTCCCAAAGTGCTGGGATTACAGGCATGAGCCAGGGCACCTGGCCTCGAGTACCTTTCATATGCTTATTGTCCATTCATTGGGCTGTCATTTTATTACTATACTATAGGAATTTTTAATATATCTCACATTCCTTTGTCCCTTCTCAGATCAATGTTTTGTCTATCTATTTGACTTACTCACGTTCATAATAACATTTTTTTTTTTTTTTAGTCAGGGTCTCACTCTGTCACTCAGGCTGGAGTGCAGTGGCACAATCATAACTCACTGCAGCCTCTAACTCCTGGGCTCAGGCAATCGTCTTTTCTCAGGATCTGGAGTAGCTGGGACTACAGGTGCACACCACCACACTCAGCTCATTTTAAAAATTTTTTGTAGTGACAGAGTCTAGCTTTTTTGGCCAGGCTGGTCTCAAACTCCTGGCCTCAAGCAGTCCTTCTACATCAGACTCCCAAAGTGCTGGGATTGCACGATAATGATGTCTTTTGACGAGCAAAAGTTTTCTATTTTGACGTTTCACTTATCAAGAAATTTATTTTATGTTATTGCTTTCTATAGCTTAAGAAGGGATTGCTTTCCTCCAAGTTATGAAGATACTCTGTGTTTTTGCCTAAAAGCTTTATGATTTTAGCATTTGTAGTTTAGGTCTATAATCAATCTTTTTTTTAGACGGAGTCTCACTCTGTCACCCAGGCTGGAGTGCAGTGGCGTGATCTCGGCTCACTCCACCCTCTACCTCCTGGGTTCAAGCAATTCTCCTGCCTCAGCCTCTTGAGTAGCTGGGATTACAGGCGCTCACCACCACATCCAGCTAATTTTTGTATTTTTATTTTATTTTATTTATTTCTTTTTGAGAAGGAGTCTCGCTGTGACACCCAGGCTGGAGTGCAGTGGTGTGATCTCGGCTCACTGCAAGCTCTGCCTTCCGGGTTCACGCCATTCTCCTGTCTCAGCCTCCTGAGTAACTGGGACTCCAGGTGCCCGCCACCACGCCCAGCTAATTTTTTGTATTTTTAGTAGAGACGGGGTTTCACCGTGTTAGCCAGGATGGTCTCGATCTCCTGACCTTGTGATCTGCCCACCTCGGCCTCCCAAAGTGCTGGGATAACAGGTGTGAGCCATCACGCCCAGCCTATGTTTTTAAATTAATTTTTTTTTTTTTTTGAGACAGAGTCTTGCTCTGTCATTCAGGCTGGAGTGCAGTGGTGTGATCTCAGCTCACTGCAACCTCCATCTCCCAGGTTCAAGCGATTCTCCTGCCTCAGCCTCCTGAGTAGCTGTGATTACGGGCATGCACCAATACACCCAGCTAATTTTTGTATTTTTAGTAAAGACAGGGTTTTGCAATGTTGGCCAGGCTGGTGTTGAACTCCTGAGCCCAGATGATCCACCCACCCTGGCCTCCCAAAGTGCTGAGATTACAGGTGTGAGCCACCATGCCTGGCCTGTTAAGGTTTGTATTTTTAGTAGAAACAGAGTTTCACCATGTTGGCCAGGCTGGTCTTGAACTCCTGACCTCAGGTGATATGCCCGCTTCAGCCTCCCAAAGTGTTGGGATTACAGGTGTGAGCCACCAGGCCCGGCCTGTAATCAATCTTGAATTAATTTTTTGCATATGGTGGGAGGTAGGGGTCAAGGTTCATTTATTTCTCCCATATAGATGTGAAGTTGTTCCAGAACTATTTATTGAACAGACATTCCTTTCTCCACTGGCTGGCTTTGACATCTTTGTCAAAATCAAATGACCTTTACAGTGGGGTCAGCAAGTTGGTGCAATAGGAAGTCCCACCTCTCATCCCCTTGCAGAAACACAGACTTAACAATTTGCTGATCAAAATACCTTTATGAGAAGTACAGAATCCAGTTGAGAAGTGTGGTACCCCAGACAAGTAGAGAGCTGAGAACAGTTGCACTGAGATGGATCCTGCATTCCTGGGTGTGGGAGTGGGGCTTTCCCAGCGATACCATCCTCCAGCAGTAAGAGACTTCCAATAGTCTGGTCTCAGACAGGTTCCAGCTCCGAGTAAAATTCCAGATCAATGGTGAAGAGGAATTTAAGAATGGATGCTGAAGCCAGGCATGGTGGCATGTGCCTGTAGTCCCAGCTACTTGGAAAGTTGACAGGGGAGAAGAGTTTAAGCCTGGGAGGTTGAGGCTGCAGTGAGCTATGACTCCAGCCTGGGCAACAAGAGCAAAACTCTGTCTTAAAAAGAAAAACAAAGGCTGTGCCTAGTCAACATTGAAGCAAGAATGCAGAAGTTGCACAGGGTGAGATAGGGATGAGCAGGGTGGAGGGGTGGTAAACACCAAGGAATTGCAATAAGAAATCGAACAACCATCTGATTTTTAAAAATTATGTTGAGATATTTGGGAAAAATGATAGATGCATAGAAAACTAATCAAATGAAAAATAATAATTCCAAGATAAAAGTGTATAAAAGTAACATTATAAAATAATAAATGCATATATAATTTTTATTTAAGAAATCAAATGATTGTAAGTCTATTTCTGGTTCTCTATTCTGTTTCATGGATCTGTTTATCAGTTCTCATGCTAGCACCACATAGTCTTGATTACTGTCGCTTACAAGTCTTGAAATCAAGTAGCATAAATCCTCCAGCACTGATACATTTATTTTTCTTTTTGAGACAGGGTTGCACTCTGTTACGCAGGCTGGAGTGCAGTGGCATGATCATGGTTCACTGCAGCCTCAACCTCCTGAGCTCAAGCCATCCTCCCACCTTAGTCTCCTGAGTAGCTGGGCCTACAGATGCATGCCACCACAGCACTGGGATTTTTAAAAACTCCCCAGGTGATTCTAATGTGAGCCAAATTTTCTAGACTCAGAATTCTCTGTCACTATCTTTAGGCCTATACAGTTAACTGGTTAGTATACTAGATCCTACTTTTTAATTGTTTCTGAATCCTCTTCCTCTCCAGCTCTATCGCTCATGCATTAAGGACTTCACCAATTTCTCAACTGGCTCTACACTACTTTTAGAAAAAAATTCTAAGTCCTTACTGTGGCTAACATCACGCTTTGTGATTAGGCTTTCTGATACTTCATCTATCCCTCCCCTCAAAGTACCTTAAACTTCAGCTATCATACCATATTTGATGTTCTTCACATATTTTAAACTTCTCATGCCTCCAATGCCTTTGCCTACCATCCAGCCTAAAACACCCTTTCTTTTCGTTATCAGTTGTCATTTTCTTCCTCTCATTCAACATTTAGCTTGGCATCACCTGCTGCTTTCTCTCTTGACCACCTTGCCTGGAAGAGGTATCCTTCCTGGGTTCCCATGCCCTTCTGTGCATGCCTTCATCATGGGTGTTAAGGTACTGACTGTGTTGTCATTGTCTGTCACTTGTTGAGCACTCAGCTAACCTGCAAGCTTCTTGAAGGCTGAGACTGTGTGTTTCCCTTTCTTATCCCTAGTGCCTAGCAATGTACTTGCTTATACAAGGTACCTAATATTTTTATTAAGTGAATGAAATCCGGGCTTGGATCTGCACCATTATTTGGTGCAGATTCCTTACTCTCTCAGAAGATTCTTTTTTTTTTTTTTTTTCTGAGACGGAGTCTCGCTCTGTCGCCCGGGCTGGAGTGCAGTGGCCGGATCTCAGCTCACTGCAAGCTCCGCCTCCCGGGTTCCCGCCATTCTCCTGCCTCAGCCTCCCGAGTAGCTGGGATTACAGGCACCCGCCACCTCGCCCGGCTAGTTTTTTGTAGTTTTTAGTAGAGACGGGGTTTCACCGGGTTAGCCAGGATGGTCTCGATCTCCTGACCTCGTGATCCGCCCGTCTCAGCCTCCCAAAGTGCTGGGATTACAGGCGTGAGCCACTGCGCCCGGCCTTTTTTTTTTTTTTTTTTTTTTTTTTTTGAGACGGAGTCTCGCTCTGTCGCCCAGGCTGGAGTGCAGTGGCCGGATCTCAGCTCACTGCAAGCCCCGCCTCCCGGGTTTATGCCATTCTCCTGCCTCAGCCTCCGGAACAGCTGGGACTACAGGCGCCCGCCACCTCTCCCGGCTAATTTTTTGTATTTTTTACTAGAGACAGGGTTTCACCATGTTAGCCAGGTGGTCTCGATCTCCTGACCTTGTGATCCGCCCGTCTCAGCCTCCCAAAGTGCTGGGATTACAGGCTTGAGCCACCGCGCCCGGCTTCTATTTTCTTATACACACTGGAAATAACACCCATGACAAAAGGTAGACTTAAGTGAGCTGATACTGTAAATATAGTCCACTGCGTGGGCCTGGGACATGGTAAGCGCTCAATAAATACCGGTCCTTCTCCCTCTCTCCGCCTGCCGTCAGACTTTTCCGAGATACCCTTCCTACGCACACTTCCTTAACTGACCACTAGGTGGTGCTAGCCTCTGGCTTGACATTCTGTTCCAGAGCTGCCCAATTAATGCCCCAGCCCAGGCCCTATTATACTTAGAAAAGGGAGTATTTTGTAATTTGCTGAGCGACCTGAAAAAGGAGATACCCTTTCCCCACACTAGCTTCTTTGCCCTAACCACCATTCCAGGTATCAATCATGAATTGCAGAGAATTCCTCCATGATTCCCTACTATTTTGGTTATAATCCCAACCCAAGAATTTGAAAATGCCTCTTAAGAACAGATGTGGGGAGGAAGAGAAGGCGCTGAGGCAGAGAGGATCAAACAATGAATGCTATAGGAGAAATAGAGGGAAGAAGATGCTTGAAGTCACATCCTGTTCCAGGGAAAGCAATTCTAGTCCTAACATTCCTTTTACCAATCAAGAGCCTCTCACGCTGGGTGGAAACAAAGAAGAAAAAGACATGGTTCCTGCCCTCAAGGAGTATATAGTCTAGTGGTGGATATAGAGCCCACAAAATAAAGTAATAAAGTGCTACACTCTGGATACTGAAGCTATCCTGAATACAAGTTTGGAACAGGAGAGATGGGCAGAGCGAGAATAACAGGAGGGCTTTTCTGAGGAGGGTAGAGGAGCAGGGGAACTGTATAATCAATGGCTCAGGTAGAAATATGCATTCTCAGCAGGGCGAGGTGGCTCACACCTGTAATCCCAGCACTTTGAGAGGCTAAGGTGGGTGGATCACCTGAGGTCAGGAGTTTGAGACCAGCCTGGCCAACATGGAGAAACCCCGTCTCTACTAAAAATACAAAAATGAGCCAGGCATGGTGACGGGCGCCTGTAATCTCAACTACTCAGGAGGCTGAGGCAGGAGAATAGTTTGAACCTGGGAGGCAGAGGTTGCAGTGAGCCGAGATCATGCCACTGCACTCCAGCCTGGGCAACAAAAGTGCAACTCCGTCTCAAAAAAAAAAACAGACATAAATACGCATTCTCTCACCTTACAGACATACCCTGAGCAGTTCACCTGCTGGAAATAACCCAAGTGCCCAACAATACCAGCAAATTATGGAACATCCAAGCAAGGAGATTCCAAGTAGCCAAGATAAAAGGGTAAGCTAAATGCGTTCATGCAATGTGGAAAGGGATCAAGCTAAGTTAATTGAAAAAAAGGCAACTTACAGAACAGTATATATCATATGAGTTCCTTTGTGGTTTTTTTTTTTTTTTGAGACGGAGTCTCGCTCTGTCACCCAGGCTGGAGTGCAGTGGCTGGATCTCAGCTCACTGCAAGCTCCGCCTCCTGGGTTTACGCCATTCTCCTGCCTCAGCCTCCCGAGTAGCTGGGACTACAGGCGCCCACCACCTCGCCCGGCTAGTTTTTTTTTTTTTTTTTGTATTTTTAGTAGAGACGGGGTTTCACCGTGTTAGCCAGGATGGTCTCGATCTCCTGACCTCGTGATCTGCCCGTCTCGGCCTCCCAAAGTGCTGGGATTACAGGCTTGAGCCACCGTGCCCGGCCCCTTTGTGGTTTTAAAGGATATTTACTTATATTTGTATATTACTGTTTTATTTATTTATTTATCTATGTATTTATTTATTTATTTATTTGAGAGAGGGTCTCCCTCTGTTGCTCAGGCTGGAGTACAGTGGCACGACCTCGGCTCACCGCAACCTCCACCTCCCGGGTTCAAGCGATTCTCGTGCCTCAGCCTCCCCAGTAGCTGGGATTACAGGTGTGCGTCACCATACCTGGCTCATTTTTGTATTTTTAGTAGAGATGGGGTTCCGCCATGTTGGCCAGTCTGGTCTCGAACTCCTGAAAAGTGATCTGCCTGCCTTGGCCTCCCAAAGTGTTGGGATTGCAGGCATAAGCCACCACACCTGGCCTGTATGTTACTGTTTTAAAAACTCTCCTGGCCGGGCACGGTGGCTCACACCTGTAATCCCAGCACTCTGGGAGCCTGAGGAGGGGAGATCACGTGGTCAGGAGTTCGAGAACAGCCTGGCCAACATGGTGAAATCCCGTCTCTACCAAAAATACAAAAACATTAGCTGGCATAGGCGTGTGCCTGTAATCCCAGCTACTCGGGAGGCCAAGGCAGGAGAATTGCCAAACCTGGGACGCAGAGGTTGTAGTGAGCCGAGATAAGGCCACCGCACTCCAACCTGGGCAACAGGGCAAGACTCTGGGGGCAGGGTGTGGGGGGGGAAATTCTGCTGGTAGGGGAGACCTGAAGAACTGTTAATAGAAGTTACTCTAAGGGTGCAGCTGAAAAATGGGGGTGTGGAGACCATCAAGTTTCCTTTTACTTTGTACCTTCCTTCCTGTACTTTTTTTAACCACTAGGTATTACTTTTTTTTTTTTTTAACAATATAAAGTTAATACACATTCACATTCAGGATATAGCAGGGGATAGGAGGTTGCAAGTGAGAAGTGCATGCCGACTGAGGCCAGGTTTTGGAAGACCATGACTGAAGAGGAGTTCACATTTGACTCTGGTCTATAGACACCCACTAGAGTTTCCCCAGCAAGGGAGAGACACAGGGAGAGCAGTTTTTGGAAGAGTCACCTGACAGATGGGTAGGGGGAGGGAGGAAAGCCCCTTCAAGCCCTCTCAGGCTACATGTGGTTGCTCCAGATACCATTTTCCTTTCAAAGCTGTCAAGCTGTCCCAAGTCTGTTTCAACCTGATTTCACTTGAATCCCAATACTGGGAGGGGCCCTGGGAGAAACCTCAGAGGCATTTGGTGAGTCCCCACAGTGCGTCTCACACTGTGTTGGGCTATGGGAGCTGGATAAAAGGAGAAATAAGACCCTATTCTTGCCTGGAGCAACTCTCCAGCAGTGGAAATGGAGGAAATCTGAGATATATTTCAAAGGAAAAAAACTACAAGCCTGGAGCATAGGCTGGCAAGATTGGATATAGGAAGGAAAGGCCCCCTTGAGTTGGCAAAAAGTCTGAGGTTTCTAGCCCGGGAGACTAAAGGCAGGTGGCCACGGCGCTGAGCAAAGCCGGCTGGAAGAAGCTAAAGGTTGAGATCACTGTCATTAGGAGGCAAGTCCTTTGTGCTGCTCCTGTTTCTGCCAAGGACAGACTGGAGTGGGGATCTTTCTGTGACTAGAACGTAAAAGGGGGAATCGTCCCTCCTCTCCAGCGTCAATTTTTGGCAGCCGACGTCGTCTGCCCGGCTCCTTGAACTCTGACATGCAGACACCCAGAAAGTCAGACACTAAGGGAACAGCCATAAAACGCCGCCCAGAAGGGGGCAGTGGCCAGAAGCACGTTCACTGGCCCCTGGGAACCGCCCGGCGCCTGCCTTCTGCAAAGTATCATTCCCGTGTGGGCTGAGCCTGGGGACAAAGGTCCGGCACTCAGCAGACACCTTCTTGGAACCCGAGGCCTAGAAATGAAGGTCCAGAGTCCCTCATCTTATTCCAAATCCTGGCTCTAGGAATCTAGAACTCTGAATTGATGGCAAACCAGTCAGAAGGTATTTTTTTAAAAAAAAAAAAAGCAGAAAAATAAATGAGCCCCGGCTTCTTGGGCGAAAGGGGGTGGCCCTTCCTCAACCCCACCCGCTGGTGACTCACCTCCCTCCAAACCAGGGCCTGCCCCTCCCGTGCCCAGGGCTGGGCGAGCAGGGTGGGCGGGTACTAAGGTGGGCTCCATCCCCGAGTCCCACGCGGGAGGACAAGCTCCGGCGTGTCCCCGCGGGTGTCCCTGTTTACTCCGAGCCCTGGAGCAAGGTGGGGGCGGGTCCTCTCGGTCCCTCCCCCACCCCGCCCCCTCCTCCGCAGGCCCCAATCCCAGTCCGGTCTTCCAAAGTCTCCAAATCAAAGCTCAGCCTTTCCCTGCACCTTCCCCGCGGACTGGCTGCCCCTGTCCCCACCCCGGGCAGAGGAGGCACCTTCAGGGTTCCCCTAGAAAATCGGGCCTCGGCCCAGACCACCGAGTCCCGGACGCCCCCGGAGGGAGCCTGAAATCTAGAGTATGACACTGAGTTTCAAAGGGGAGCCGCTCAGCTCTCCGCCCACTGCCCAATCCCACCCTCGGCCCCTTCAGCTCTCTGGAGCACCAGGGATGAGGGTCCAGCCAGGGGAGAGGGCGTCCCAGGCCCCAAACTAGCTAGCGAGTCCTCGGGACCCCCACGCTCGGACCGCTTTCCAGAACTCCTAACCCTGTCGCGGGTCCGCGTCCCCCTCCCCCGGGCAGCGCGTCAAACCGGCGCATGCGCACTCACCGGATTGCCGCGTAGCTCTTTCTCCCCCCCACCAACCTTTTTTCTTTCCCCGCCCCTTCCCTCCCTCCCTCCTCTACCCGTCCCCTCCCTCTCCCCCATCAGCCCCCTCCTCGGCACTTCAGTCCGGGGAACAGCGGTGCGAGCTCCAGGCCCATGCACTGAGGAGGCGGAAACGAGGGGAACCCCCAGAGCTCCATCAAGCCCCCTTGAAAGGCTCCCCTACCCGGTCCACGCCCCCCACCCCCCCTCCCCGCCTCCTCCCAATTGTGCATTTTTGCAGCCGGAGGCGGCTCCGAGATGGGGCTGTGAGCTTCGCCCGGGGAGGGGGAAAGAGCAGCGAGGAGTGAAGCGGGGGGGTGGGGTGAAGGGTTTGGATTTGGGGGCAGGGGCGCACCCCAGTCAGCAGGCCCTCCCCAAGGGGCTCGGAACTCTACCTCTTCACCCACGCCCCTGGTGCGCTTTGCCGAAGGAAAGAATAAGAATAGAGAAGGAGGAGGGGGAAAGGAGGAAAAGGGGGAC
This sequence comes from Macaca mulatta, assembly GCF_049350105.2. Classification (NCBI taxonomy): domain Eukaryota; kingdom Metazoa; phylum Chordata; class Mammalia; order Primates; family Cercopithecidae; genus Macaca; species Macaca mulatta. The sequence goes on from NC_133416.1 coordinate 64,288,116, forward strand.
CCCCCAATTGGGGGGGTGAAGGAGAGAAGTAGCAGGACCAGAGGGGAAGGGGCTGCTGCTTGCATCAGCCCACACCATGCTGACCCCGCCGTTGCTCCTGCTGCTGCCCCTGCTCTCAGCTCTGGTCGCGGCCGCTATCGACGGTGAGTGAGATTCCGCGTCCCCCTTGGACCCCTGGGGGCACCCTCTCCCCAGCCCCCACTCCTGCATACGGATGGGGAAGGGAGACGCGGGAGGGGGTGCCTTTTGTTATCCCAGTCCAGCTGACACAGCAGCGGCCCGACTGGGGGCGGGGATGGGGGTCCGATTTGGGGGATGGGGGCCCTGGGCAAATGATGCTTCCGGGGCCCCCCAGCACAAACAAAGACCAGAGGCCTGGGTACAGAGAAGAGGGATCCCCATTTTTCTGATCCTGGGGAGGAGAGGCCTTCTTTTCCTATCTCTGTTCGGGGAGGGCCTCCGCCTCCCCTACATCCTCCAACCCCCCCACCCCCCATCTGAATTGTGAAGGAATCCGGATTTGCAATGTTCGGCTGCAAAAGGGGGTGGGGGTGGGGTGGGGGGGCTTTTTGCAGTGACCTCTGTAGCTCGAAGGGGGAGCCAGGCCAGGGGTACCCTGCTGGGCACAGGGCAGGCAGGCCCGGGAAGGCTGTGGATGGGGAGAGGGAGGGCCCCCTGCTTGGGCTGAAATGGACCCCAGAGCCCCGGCTGGAGGCCTGGGTGCTGAAGTGGGCTCTTCCCCCTCTCAGGGCCTCTGTCAGTGGCCTGGGGTAGGGCTGTGTTGGGGGGCAGAGAGGGGGAGCTCGCCATACTATGTGACTTTGAATTTTCCTTCTTAATTCCTGGGAGCTTTGAGATGAAAAAACGTCAGATGTCATCATTGGGGAAGGGGACTGGAGAATGGCCTGGAATGCTGGGGTAGGAGGGTGGGGGAGGCTGCCTTCTCCCTGACTTCTGGCTTCATCACAGTTGGATTGGAAGGAGAGCTGGAGGTTGGATGGGGATTATGACTGTGCCCCCACACTCCTTTAGTAAATGGGTTTATTCCCTGCACCCCTCCAAGCCCAAAATCCCATGTATACACATTTTGTATATTGCAGTTAGGCTTAGGCTAGAACTGCATCCTTTTGGGGAAATGGGGTGCCTCTCTTCCCTTTTCTTGTCAGCTGTTTTTTTTCTCTTACTTGTGAGTCACTGGTTCAAGTCTTGCCCAAGCTTTAAGCGTTAAGCTGGGGTCATGGGGTTGGGCTGGGCTAGGTCCCTGATTTGAGACGGGGTGGGATCTCATCCCTTCCTGTCATCTTAGCCCTCTCATCCAAAGACAAAACTGGGCCCAATACCATCATACACCCCCTCCTCTGTCCTGCCAGAGTGGGATTGGGAAAGTTTTTCTCAAACCAGATTATCTCCCTCCCTCTCCCTAACTTGCTTCAATTGGGGGAGGAGACTTACAGGGTCAGGAAGCAGCTGTACCCCCAAAAAACATATTTAGTGGCCCTCAGTTGTGCCCTCTTGGGGACTGTCTACCCCCCACCCCCACCCCACCAATTATCTGCCCCGGAGTAGGAGAGGAGCTTTGCCTGAATATCCTCCACACATCGCACAGCCAGTCATTATCTGTGCATAACTCCTGTCATTATCATGTGTTTTTCTCTTGTTTTCAGCCCTGTGAGGTGAGAAGGGAAACTGAGGCAGGGAGATTGGCGTTGCAACCACTTCTGAGAGGAATAGAAAAAAAAACTGAGAGAGAGAGACCCATCAGAAGCCCCATGAAGGAGGGTGGCTAGAGTTAGGCAGAAGCAAGAGGGTTTCTGTGGAGAGCAAGGAAGGTCAGGAAGGGACCCCAGATAGTGTCACTCCCAGGGCCCTAAAGGAGTTCTATTTGCCACACCAAGTTAGTGGAAGAGAGAGACTGGACATGTTCTCCTTATCTCCCTACCCTTTCTTAAAATGTTCACCCATACCCCCTCTGTATCTCCAGCTCAGATCAAACTATCTGAAACCCCAGGAGAGGACCCCTCCCGAAACACACACCAGTGGTTCTGCCTTGGGAGTGGGAATACAAATAATCAGCTCCACCCCACTCTTGGGTACAGGGTGGTGAGAAAGGAGAATTGCACAGAAATGTAAGTTCAACTCCATCCAGAGGCAGCCTAGAGGATCCCTTATCCCTAACCCCTGCCCTCTTGCCTCGGGGTCCATCAACACTGAACTTTCTTGTTTACTTTCCAGAGAATGAAAATGACCCAGCTCACCTGACTTAGTATGTAATCTTCCTCCTGCTATCACAGCCTTGCTGCTTTCTCTCCAGAGCAGCAATCCTAGGGGCTTTCCTACCTCTTCTACTTTCTCTTCTATGTCTGAATCTGCCTCCGGGGTCCCCTGCCCTTTGGGGAGTAACATCACTCCCCACTAGTGACAAAATTGAGTGTACCTGCTGCTGGAGAGATTGGAGAAAGATGGGGTGGAGAATGGGAAGAGGGACTATTGAGGGCCCTGCTGAGATTGGGGAACATTTTCTAGTGGGGAGGGTACCCCCAGACAGATACAGCTCAGAGAATAAGGCTGACTTCCTCCCTCCCTTTTTCCTGACCTTTCTCCACCCACCCCCTTGAGCCAGCATATTACCAGTTACTAGAGTAGGTACAGTGGAAGTGAGTTACGAAGCTGGGGTGTTAGCGTCCTGGATCCCTGAGAGAGTTCCAAACTCCTTTCTCCCTGATCAGACTCACATCCTAAACGTCTCCCTTTGCCTCACTGTCTTTTAAAGCAAGAATGTGTAAGAAATTCATTTTGGGGTTGGAGGGATATTTTGATGTTTAGGGCTGCTTCACTAGACATCTTTTTCTTCCGATCTTGTTCTCTTGTTCTCTCTCCTCTCTTCATTTTCTCCATTTTTTTTTTAACCCTCAACCACCCTTCCATCACTGAGCCTCCCAAAGGATGACAGCCCAGGTTCTGGCCAGTCAGTTCCTGTCCAGATGCCCCCATTCTTCAAAACCCCTTCCTTACCTTTTGGGAAGCCCTTCCTTACTCAAGTCTAACTCTCTCTCCTCCTGCTGCAGTGTGAGCCCTTGCACATCAGAACCCCAAAGCCTAGTTTTATTCCCTCCCAGTACTCTCTTCTCAGGGTCCTCCTTGCTCCTTAGACTCTCTACCTTTCAGGTCCTCCAGCTCTGGGTGTGGGCTTATTGCTCTTGAGGCATCTGGGTGCAGTTGAACGGTACTGTGGGAAGGCCCCTGACTTGGTGGTGCTGGATTTGAGCAGTAGAGAACCTGCCTCCCCCTTCTGTCCCAGATTTCAGCCTGGTTAGCAGGATCCTGCATTGTTTGGAGAAGGAAGCAGTTGGCTTTGGAGTGTTTCCGGTGCGATGGCCTCAGGCACCAATATAAACCCTCCCTGGGAAGGAGGTGAGGGGTGTATGTGGAGAGTGGTCCCTCTTGCTCCCCCAAGGGAGATGAGAGCCTCTCCCCCCAGGCCTTAGCTTCCCTGATGGAAGACCTCCATTTTCCTTCCTCCTTTCTACCCTTCTGACTCCAGGGGTGGTAGTGGTCCCTATTCTGGGTCTCCCTTGCATCCGGCACTGCCTAGGACCGACACTGTCTCTCCAAGCTAGGACAGATCTTGCTCCCACTCTACCCTAGGCCCAATGGAGTAGTCATTCTCTGGGTTCATCCCAGGACAACTGTGTCATCGCCTTGGCAATTTCTGGACTGAGCCCCCTTCCTGGCTTTTCTGCCTGTCTGTCTGTCTTTCTGTCTGTCTCTCATTAGTGTGCACTGTCTTGGCTTTTTAGAAACTCTGTCTCTCACCCTCTCGGTTCATCTCTTACTGCCAAACCTTTGTGACATTATCTGCCCTTCTTTCTGCGTCTCTGTAACTTGTCTTATTTTTCTCTGCCTATCTCCATTTACCCACATCTAGGCCTCTTGGTATCCCAAAAGCTTCTTGGGAGCAAGAGTCTCATGAGGCTTTCCCACTTACCCCCTAGCTCCCTCCCCTCTGTTTTGGCTATTTTTCCCCCTTCCTGGCCAGACCCAGTGTCCAGTTCAGCACCAAAAGTTTCCTCTCCACTTTCCTCCGACTTCCTCTTTCTTCTTCCCCCTCCACTAATTTGGGGAATAGGTTTTGGAGAGAATGTTTCTGGAAGAAAAGAACTTGATACCCTTTGTGGGCTAGGAGGGAGAAAGGAGGTATTTCAGAAGGAAGGAGGGAGGTTAGACTTCTGGCAGAACTTCCTCCTGACCAGGAGCCTAAGAACTGGAGAAAAATGTAAGGAGTGAGTCAAGAGCTTGGAGCTTTTACTCTGGTGAGCATAAGCCGTGTGTGGCTGGGGTGGGGGGAGAAGGAGGGGAGGCTTAGAAATGCCTGGTGAGTGATATGGTGACCTCTGGAGGCCTTCTAGGGGTCTGGCTTTTATTTGTGGGGAAAGGAAAAGCTGATGGGGGAGGTCACGGGTCAGGCTAATGTCCTGCTGCGTCAATATTGACTCAGAATGGAAGCGGAGACCCTTCCCCTCCCCTGGCTGTCCAAGCCACCCTGTCTGTCTGTCTGTCCAGGCCGCAAAGCAGAGGCCCAGACTCAGGAATGACAAAAATGTGTCTGAGCCTCAGGAAGGAGCCACCGGGCAACACCCAAAATACATAAAATTCAATGAAAACCTCTCGGTTTGGGTTTGGGAGGCCCTTGCTGCCCCACCCCCATAGGGTTGAAAATTCAGATTCCTGCAGGCTCTGTCCCCGCCCCCTTGAGCATCCTCCCCCAACTCTGTTCCCTTAGCTATATCATGTGGTTCCCTTTCGAAAACCCCCCTCTCACCTATCTCAGAGGGGAGCCTATCTCTCCTTCTGCTGTGTCCACTCTTAAAAAGGGCCCCAAGGGTCCCTGTCATGCTTTTGCAGTCCCTGAGTCTGCTTGTCCTTTAAGAAGCACCTCTAAGGTCTTAGCTCTCTTCCTCGCCCTTGCCCTCGCTCCCTCAAGGGGTATCAAAGGATGGGTTCCCCTCCTCTGGAGAAGACTCCTTCAGGGTTGGACTTCGCTGTCACCTTCTCTGGCCAGGAATTCTCACCCCACTTCCCCACCCCTAAGGTCCCAGAATGGGACAGAGGATGACAGCCAAGGCTCAAGCAGGGCAGTGGGGTCTGTGTTGTGTCTGGACGCACACCCAACTCTACACCTCCTGCCCTGGCTTCAGTTTGGTGGCCCTGGGGGCCATGGCTGGGCTGGGTGCCTGGGTTTGGGGGGGTGGGGCAGGGTGTTGGCCAAGTTAGCATGGCAGTCACATTCATCTTCAGGCAAAGCTGAGAACAGACGGCCCCTGTGTCCTGGTGTTCTTCCTCCAAACTCGCTCTCTCTCCTTCCTCTGTAGTTCTCTCCTCCTTCTTCTCCTGCCTGTCTTCCCCTTCCTCTGTCCCATTCTTGCTCCTCTCTCTCTCCTCTGTGCCCTCCCCTCCTCTCTGAGGAGCCCTGAAGGCCACCCCTCATAATCCTCTCCCCACTGCCAGGGCCAGAGAACGACAGCGTGCTCCCTGTAATTTCCCTTCCTTGTTTTTTGTTTTTGTTTTGTTTTGTTTTTGAGACAGAATCTCACTCCATCACCCAGGCTGGAGTGCAATGGCACAATATCTGCTTACCGCAACCTCCGCCTCCCGCTAATTTTTGTATTTTTAGTAGAGACGGGGTTTCACCATGTTGCCCAGGCTGATCTCGAACTCCTGACCTCAAGTGATCTGCCCATCTCCGCCTCCACCTCCCAAAGTACTGGTACTACAGGCGGGAGCCACTGCGCCCAGCTGGTTTCCTTCCTTCCTTCCTTCCTTCCTTCCTTCCTTCCTTCCTTCCTTCCTTCCTTCCTTCCTTCCTTCCTCTCTCACTCCCTCCCTCCCTCCCTCCCTTTCTTTCTTTCTTTTCTTTCTTTATCTTTCTCTCTCTGTTGCCAGGCTGGAGTGCAGTGGTGCGATCTCAGTTCACTGCAAGCTCCGCCTCCCTGGTTCACCTGCCTCAGCCTCCCAAGTAGCTGGGACTACAGGTGCCCACCACCACGCCCAGCTAATTTTTTGTATTTTTAGTAGAGACGGGGTTTCACCGCGTTAGCCAGAATGATCTCGATCTTCTGACCTCGTGGTCCGCCCGCCTTGGCTTCCCAAAGTACTGGGATTACAGGCGTGAGCCACCATGCCTGGCCTGGTTTCCTTTCTTAACCTGGCTCATTCCATGGCCAATGAGGAAACCACCTGCTCAGTTACCGTCACTCTGTGCCTCAGCTTCCTCATGTGTGAGATGGGGGTTGCAAGGGCACCCACCTCACAGGGTTGTAGGAACTAAGTGAGTTAATAGTTACTGTATTTCCAATCAGTGGCTGGTGGTTAGCAAGGTGAAAGGGTTAGCTCCTATCAGTCATGGAGACCGCCAGGTTCTCTCATGCGGGCCAGGAGGTGGGAAGGCCTTAGCGCGATGTTGTTCTCTCATCTAAACTGCAGGCCGCAAAGGTGGGTTTTCTGGGTGCTGGATTCAGACACAGAAGGCTCTGCTGAGGGGAGTGGGGTTGGCTTTCCCTCTAAGCAGATAAGTGTCCTACCCCACCCCCATCACGGCTCCCTCCCAGCTCTGAGTGAGGCTTCCCTTGGCTGTGTAGACTGCCCCAAAGTCGTTTATTTGTTTCTTTCTTCCCTCTCCCGCTGAAGGAAATCAAAGACAGGCCTTAGCCTTCTCACTCCAGATTCCTGGGGCCTTCAACATCAGCCCTGACAGGAAGTTCTTTCACGTATCTCTCTGCAATCCTTGTGCTGGCCAGGCCCTCAGGAGATGTGGCCCCCTCCCCTGGTGCTGCTGTGGGATAGGGGCCTGGTCCCTCCTCTTCCTTTCACTTGCCCCATCCCCCATCCCCTCCCTGCAAGAGCACATCTGGTTTGTGAATCTCTCTCATTCCAGCTTTTGGAGTTTGCCAGCTGCTGTTTCCTCTGTGGAGTTCAGGCCAAAAATGGGGGTGGGGGACAGTGGGGGGACTCAGTGAAGGCTAAAGGAGGGGGCACCATGGCTGGGATGTGAAATGGAGGGGAGGTTAGGTGACCACCCGGTGACCTCAGGCCTTGGCTGTGCACTCTGCCCCTGGGAGGAGCCAGGGCATGGACCAAGTCCCAGGTGGGTGGCACGGGGGGTCTGTTTCTGGGCTCCAAACATCCCATCTGCCTCTGAGTCCCATTCCAGCCCCCCTCTTCCCCCTCAGCCGGCCACGGCTGGTCAGGGGAAGCGGACAGTTCTCCGGCATGCTAACTAGGCTGGCGGGCTGTGTTTCCCGGGAAGACCTCACAGCTGGCCCAGTGGGGCAATGAACTCAGCATTATCCACCTCCTCAAGGGGCCTTTATTCCAGGCTCAGGGTGGGGGCCAGGAGAGGGGGGCTGAAGGGGGAGCCTGGCTAGGCCATCCTTGATGTGTTTCCTGAACTCGGTCATTTTGGCCAGGGGCCTGAGTGCGGTCCCCCCTGCCAGCGGTGGGGGTTAGGAGGGAGGACATCTCGGTGTGGCTCCCATCAGACTCCCTCCCTCCTCTGAACCCCCTGACATTTTCCTTATACTTCTGTCTCTGCCCTGCATTTGCATTAGTTGGGTACAGCTATCTTCTCAGGCGACTCTGGCTTCTGTGGGGCAAAGGGTCATCTCACCCTCCTTGGCACCCTGATGCCTAGTGCAGTGCCTGGCATAGAGCTGGCCTTCAGTGTGTGCCAGCAGAATAGAAATGCGATGGCACAGGCTGAGGAAAAGGCACGAAAGGCCGGGAGACTGGGAGCCCAGCCTTGGGTGGGGGAGAAGGGGTGGGTGACTGTTCCTCCTGTGAAGGATGTGGTGACAGAGGTTGGGAGGAGTGGGAATGGGAGGTCTGGTGCGGATTTCACTGGTTCAGAGTTTGGAGTCAGCTTAGCTGGTCTGAGTCCTGGTTTTGTCACTTGCCAGCTATTTGACCCTGGCCAAGTCACCTGGCTCAATTTCTTCATCTGTGAAATGGTGGTATTAGTTGTCCCCACTTTGTCATACTGTGGAGGGGATTAAATAAGATGATACATGGAAAAAACTGCTTTACCACAGTTCTTGGCACATACTGAGCCCACAACAAGAGTTAGTTGTCAGCCAGGCACGGTGGCTCACTCCCGTAATCCCAGCACTTTGGGAGGCTGAGACAGATGGATCAGCTGAGGTCGGGAGTTTGAGACCAGCCTGACCAACATGGAGAAACCCTGTCTCTACTAAAAATACAAAATTAGCTGCACGTGGTGGCGCATGCCTGTAATCCCAACTACTCAGGAGGCTGAGGCAGGAGAATCCCTTGAACCCAGGAGGCAGAGGTTGCAGTGAGCCAAGATTGCGCCATTGCACTTCAGCCTGGGCAATAAGAGCAGAACTCCATCTCAAAAAAAAAAAAAAAAAAAAAAAAAAAAAAAAAAAGAGTTACTTGTCGGCCGGGCGCGGTGGCTCAAGCCTGTAATCCCAGCACTTTGGGAGGCCGAGACGGGCGGATCACGAGGTCAGGAGATCGAGACCAACCTGGCTAACACGGTGAAACCCCGTCTCTATTAAGAAATACAAAAAAAACTAGCCGGGCGAGGTGGCGGGCGCCTGTAGTCCCAGCTACTTGGGAGGCTGAGGCCGGAGAATGGCGTGAACCCGGGAGGCAGAGCTTGCAGTGAGCTGAGATCCGGCCACTGCACTCCAGCCTGGGTGACAGAGCGAGACTCCGTCTCAAAAAAAAAAAAAAAAAAAAAAAAGAGAGTTACTTGTCACCACTCTTAATTCCTCCTTGGGGATGAGGGAAGAGAATGGGGTAGGAGTGAAAGAAGTCTGGTTGGGGTGGGAGGGTAGGGCCAAGAGGTCCTGAATATAGTAGCTAACTAGGTTGACTGGACTGAAACCAGTTCCTAGAGTTCATTTCAGCCATCCCCCTTCCTCTGCTCCCCAATTCTGATATCTTGAAAATCTTTAGGTGCTTCTTCCCTCTAAGGATGTCTACTGAAAGTACCCCTGAGGTCTAACCAAGGGAGGCTGTGTCTTTAGAGAATGGAGAGGACAAGACAGGTGGATCACCTGAGGTCAGGAGTTTGAGACCAGCATGCGCAACATGGCGAAACCCTGTCTCTACTAAAAATACAAAAATTAGCTGGACATGGTGATGCATGTCTGTAGTTCCAGCCACTGGGGAGGCTGAGGCAGGAGAATTGCTTGAGCCCGGGAAGTGGAGGTTGCGGTGAGCTGAGATTGTGCCACTGCACTCCAGCCTGGGGGACAGAGTGAGACCTTGCCTCAGAAAAAAAAAAAAAAAAAAAAATTAGGGAATGGAGATGGAAGCAGGGCTCTCCATCCTGCCCATTCCTGCCCAGCCTTGCCCTCCTGTGCCTCTGCTAATACCATCTCCAACTACTGTGTGTGCGAAAGGCATCCCTCCCCACTGCTTCCAGCTGGGGGCCTAGTGATTAGGGGTTGGGAAGTATGGGGTGATGGGTCAGGGGACCAGGAGCGTCCCAGAAGGCAGAGAAGCAGAGAGGTTAGATAAGACCAGCTCTGGGCCTGTAGTAGTAGTCAGAGGAAGATAAAGAGAAAACATGTCAAGGCCTAAATGTACCCCCCTTCACCATCACTCTGTCATCAAAGCCAGGGGGTGCTGATGTCTGATCACAGTAACCAAAAATAGCAAAGGCTTTGACCCTGACTCCTAGGAACAGGCAGCCTAGAGGACTTGGAGGGGTGCAGTAAAATGTGCTTCTGGATCCCCCCACCCCCACCACAGATACACGGTGTGTAGGAACTACCCAAAGCCACCCCCTGACACCCCCAGGCACATAGACCATGGCTCAGGGTCTGGGCCAGATGGAAACTGATGCTAGGGAAGGAAAAGGAGTCCTAAGGAACTTTAGGGCCACAGAGTCAGCCTCCACCCTTCATTTATATCCCCTTTCTTTCCTTGCTCTAGCCCCTAAGACTTGCAGCCCCAAGCAGTTTGCCTGCAGAGATCAAATCACCTGTATCTCAAAGGGCTGGCGGTGTGATGGTGAGAGGGACTGCCCAGACGGATCTGACGAGGCCCCTGAGATTTGTAAGTACCTTTTCTGGATTCTTTTCCCCAAACCCTTAACTTATCCCTCTTCCTTTGGCAGATGTTTGGGAGGAGGACAGCTGATGCCTAGCCTGGCATGGACCTTGCGCAGTGATTGTATTTGTCCATGACACAGCTAAAACTGTCCTTTACCCCCTTCAGAATGCTTCGCGTGGTGCCTGTTGGGCTTAGAAATGGCGCCTCAGATTTCTCCCTCAGGTGATGCACCCCAAGACAGTGTTCTCTGGGCTGACAGCTTTGCTAGAAGATGGCCTGGCCTCCCTTTCCTTCCAGCTCTTCCCTCGTTCCCCCTCTCATCCTCCCTGACCCTTGATGATTGGCCTCAGGTCTTGTCGGATCCTCAGATCTTCCTCTGTCCTTTTGCTCCCAGGCCAGAGGCCACTGGCACTTGCTCAGCCCCATACCAGAAGCCCCACCCCTGTGCGTTTCCCGCCACCCCCGCCTTCCCCTGCCCCCAGTAAGTGGTGTAATCAGAGGCAGCTGTTTTAACTGGGAGAAAGGTCCCCGCCCAGCTTTTGCCCTGCCAAGGGAGGTGGAGAACTTGTTGGTGGGACCCCAGAGTCCTGGATAGCTGGCACAGTCCTGGTGGCTCCACCTTTAGCCCCTCCCCTGCTTGGTTAATCTGGGCCAGGGTCAAAGCGACCCTGCATTCCTAGGTCTGTCTCTGTTCTCTCGTGGGCTTTATCCTGCTCCAGTCCTATCTGGTGTTCTGTCCCCACACCCCCACCCATAATTATCAGGGGTAATTTTAGGGCTGGAAAGGGAGCCACGAATGGGCTCTGCCTCACCCCTACACTCTGCCCTGGAGTGTGGGGGCCAGGGGTATTCAGCGAGTATATGTATGGCGGGGTGCTTCAGCCTGGAGTCTCTTCTTGTCTGATGCCACCTGCTCCCCCACACTTTTGACCCTGATTCTTGCATTAGAAGTAAAGAAAGTCATGCAGAAGGGCCAGATCTGGCTCTTTTTGTTCGTTCTTCCTTCAGTTTGCTGTAAACCTCACCTTATATGCATTACCACTCTGTTCACGCTCATACCCCCTGGACTCATAACATCACACACAGACCCACCTGGCACTGATGAGCCCACCTCCCACCCAAAGGCACAAACACATTCTCCCAGTAACACAGAGTCACACTCAAATGTGGATGCAGAAACACACTGTATACTCAGATAGATGTCCCCAGACACACAAACCCAGATTGATTCACATGGAAACTCACATACTGAGGCCAGAAACACCAGCATACAGAAAGACACACAGATACACTCTCACTACACACCCCTGCATGCTATACAGCCACACCCTCAGTTGTGTATGTGGACTCCTGTCCAGGCACACATGGATCATAGACACTGTCACTCACACACCATGTCCAGGCTTGGGGGCCAATAGACAGTAGTCTCTCTATCTCATCCATCCTCCAGAGCAACAAAGGAAGTTCCAGAGATGATATGACCAGTTGGTCACAACCTTCTTTTTTTTTTTTTTTTTTTTAAGAGGTGGGGTCTCACTATGTTGCCTTGGCTGATCTCAAACTCCTGACCTCAAGTGATCCTCTGATCCTCCTGAACCAGCTTCCCAGAGTTCTGGGACTATAGGCGTGAGCCACCATGCCTGGCCAGACCACAACCTTTGATTCTTCCCAAATCCTTCTATCAGGCCTGTTGCTTTGGGGTTGGAAGTCTAGAATAGTGCTGTCCAATAGAAATGTATTAAAAACCACATGTGCTATTTTGAAATTTTCTTTTTTTTTTTTTTTTTTTTTGAGACGGAGTCTCGCTATGTCGCCCAGGGTGGAGTGCAGTGGCCGGATCTCAGCTCACTGCAAGCTCCGCCTCCCGGGTTTTTACGCCATTCTCCTGCCTCAGCCTCCCGAGTAGCCGGGACTACAGGCGCCCACCACCTCGCCCGGCTAGTTTTTTGTATTTTTTAGTAGAGACGGGGTTTCACCGTGTTAGCCAGGATGGTCTCGAACTCCTGACCTCGTGATCCGCCCGTCTCAGCCTCCCAAAGTGCTGGGATTACAGGCTTGAGCCACCGCGCCCGGCTTGAAATTTTCTAGTAGCCACATAAAAAAGGTAAAAATGAACAGATGAAATTAATTTGAATATTTTATCCAATGGATCCAAACTATTATCTCTTTAGTACAGTATATTCATATAAAATCATTAGCAATCTTTTGCATTTTTCTGGTAAGTCATCAAAATCCAGTGTACATTTTATACTTACAGTTTGAACTTGTTGCCTTTCCAGTGCTTGATAGCCACATATGGCTGGGCTACGTATTGGACAGTGAAGGTCTAGAACATTTGGTACCACTCTTGGCCCTGGGTTCTGCAAACTGGGAGCTATGGGAAGGAGTTTTTCTTTATCATTGGAGTTTCTCTGCCATGGACTCTGCTTCCCTCAGCTTATCAAAACCTGTTTTTGTTTGTTTGTTTTGAGACAGATCTCGCTCTGTCATCCAGGCTGGAGTGCAGTGGTGCAGTCTCAGCTCACTGCAACTTCTGCCTCCTGGGTTCAAGCGATTCTCATGCCTCAGCCTCCCGAGTAGCTGGGACTACAGGTGCATGCCACCATGCCTGGCTAATTTTTTGCATTTTTAGTAGAGACAGGGTTTCACCATGTTGGCCAGGCTCATCTTGAACTCTTGACCTCAAGTGATCTGCCCACCTCAGCCTCCCAAAGTGCTAGGATTACAGGCAGGAGCCATCACTCCTGGCATCATCAAAACCTTTTACTGACCTCAGTCACCATAAAAAACCAGGCTGTCCTCAGCCTGTCTCCTGAGCATAGAATGTTGAGGCATTGGGGTCCATAGGTATGGGACATTGGAGGGGTGGACTCTTTGCTGAAGGCCTAGTTTCTACCTCCGCCTGTTTGCCTACAGGTGTGTGACTACTGTGGGGAATGCTGTAACAGAGTTCTAGGTGGAAGAGTCTAACTAGCCCTGAGACCTCCTGAGATCTGAAACCCCAGTTTTATCTCCCCTCGTCCCCAGTGAACAGCTGGCCAGAGAGCCACCATAGCCAGCTTGTTCATACCCACCCTTCTGTCTGCCCTCAGGTCCACAGAGCAAGGCCCAGCGATGCCAGCCGAACGAGCATAACTGCCTGGGTACCGAGCTGTGTGTTCCCATGTCTCGCCTCTGCAATGGAGTCCAGGACTGCATGGATGGCTCCGATGAGGGGCCCCACTGCCGAGGTAAGGACTTTTCCACTCTCTACTCTCCTGTGTGGATGCAGCATGTTGCCAGCCCACCTTCCGAGGACTGTCCTGGCACCTTCAGTGGGGATGAGGCCTTGTCCTGGTCCCCTGCCTAGATTTGCCTTCAGAGAGCAGATAAAATTGATGTGCCCCGTGGGCTTGGAGCTTGGTCAGACAGCCCTGTGGGCCTCAGCCGTGGGCCCTAGCCTGGGCACTTCCCTCTGGCTCTGTGTTCTCGGACTAGTCACTACCGCTCTCCAGGTCGCAGTTTTTCTTCTGTAAGATGAGAGATCAGTGTTTTCATACATTTTTTAAAATAGTATGATCCTTTCTTCAAAAGGTTTTCTGCATGATGCCTGAGTGTGAACACAGAGAGGAGCAGAGGTGCTGTGACTAAAGCTTAGCAATCTAGTTTAGTCCACCTGCCACCCCTATGGGTGCCCTAGAAGGCATCCCCCAGGAGCTGCAGATCTTTGGGGGGCCCTAAAGCTGCCTTGGTCCCTCCCTCTCTGACAGTCTGGACTGTCTGAGGTGGTTGATAGGAAAACCATTCAGGCCGAGGTGGGAACATTAGGATGATAAGTCAGACTGCTTCCAGCCTGTGGCTCAGGTCACCAGCTCTACAGTCTTTACCCCAAAGGGCCCTGTGGGCCATGGAGAGTCCGGTCACAGCGTGAGCATTTGAGAGTCATGTTGGGGGAGGAAGAGCCTCAAGCCTGCATGTTAGGGAATAATGGCTTCTCCCTTCTCTTGTCCTCGGGGTCCGGGCCCAGAGCAAGAGGCCAGCTTTGAGAGGCCATGAGGCTTTGAGAGGCCATGAGCGTGGCCCTAGGGGAGGGGCTGTGCTTGGGTGTGGGGGCAGCGTCCTGTGCTGTGTGCCCGAGAAAACATCTGTCTGTGGGAGGAGACTCGTCTGGATCCTGTTCACTAGGAGCAGGGAGGATGGAGCAAGGGAGTTTGTGGAAGATTTTTCTCCCTTTCTTTGGTTGGTTTTGCATGTTTTCATCTGAAGCTCCTGGGACAGGATGCAGAATGTGGGCCTGGGGGCTGACTTAAATGACAACGCGCACCCCTTCCTCTCGGGTGGCGTGTGTTCAAGTTTGCTTCCTTTTGAGTACCTTTACAGTCTCTAAAACAACAGAGAACTTCAAAAACCTCAGGTCTGAACCTCCTTCTCTGATATTACAGAAATTGGCCTCCTCATCCCCTCACCCTATACCCAGAAAAGTTACTCTTTTCTAGGTTTTCCAGAGCAAATGGTATTTTCCCCCTCTGTGGAGGAAGGCTGGGCAGGCAGCACGAATGGCTCTCGGGTGGAAGTGGGGAGGAGAAAGAATTGCTGGGGTCTGGCCCCCCATCCCAACTCTTCCTGGCAGGCTTAGTGCCTCTAAACGTCTTAGCATCTTGGGCGGCTCTCTCTCCTAGGTGGGGGTGGAGGGGGAAGCCAGGGTGTGAGGCCGCTGGACAAAGGGGTCTTTGTGGCCAGGCTGCCTGGCCCCACGCAAGGCCATTAACTGGGTCGCTGGTCTAGGGGGGGCAACTGCTCTCCCACCTCTCCCCCCTCCTGTCTCATTCCCTTCTGTCTCCCCTGTGGAAGTGGGTCAGTGGCAGGAGAAAGATTAGAAAAGAATCCAGAGGGAACCAGTTTTGCTCCTCCTTCCCGTCCTCTACCTGGGCCTTAGGTCTTCTCTCTGAGGCCTCTAGGGCTTGGGGGATGAGTTAGACGGGTGCTTCCAGGCCAGAGCTGGGATCCTGTGGGGACAGGCATAATTCCATGCCCAATCTTCAGCCCCAGCTGAAGCCAACATTGTAATCTCCAGGCAGTGTGGACAAGAGGCATATGAAAGGGATAAGACTCACCGTCCCCTCTTCCTGTTGACCCCAACAAAGTGCCAGAACCCCTCTCAATGGGGACAGAGGTAGCCCAGAACATCCAGAACAGGGACATGTGGGTTCTAAGCCATCACTTGCTGTGTGACCTTAGGCTTTTCTTATAGCCTCTCTGGGCATCAGTTTCTTCACTTGTGAAATATGGTAGATGCTTCCTAAGACCCCTTCCATCTCTGACACTGCAGCCCTTAGAAGTGGTTTCTGAAGGTTGACTGGGTTTAGGGGAAGGGTGTGGCCTGTGTGCGGGTGCCAGATCTGGTGACCTGAATGTGTCTCTCCTGCCCCCACACAGAGCTTCGAGGCAACTGCTCTCGCCTGGGCTGCCAGCACCATTGTGTCCCCACACTCGATGGGCCCACCTGCTACTGCAACAGCAGCTTTCAGCTTCAGGCAGACAGCAAGACCTGCAAAGGTATGTGAGTGCATATGCCTGTGTGCATGTGTGTGTGCCAGTGGCCAGTTGAGGTGGGCAGGGAGGGGCAGAGAGGGGTAGGGAGCCTGGCTGGAATAAGAAACTAGAAGGAAGGTGCAAGAGAGGGGGTGCCACCACCCCAGGGCATGACTGTGAGCTCTAACCATTTGCTTCCACCAGACTTTTAAAAATTCACCTTAAAATTATAGTTTATATGTAAATTTTTCTGTTGTAAAAAACTGAAGCATTAACAGATAAAACCAAAGTCCCCTTTGACAAATCCCCCTCAATTCTGGTCCCCTTCCCTTCTCCCTGGAGTTCAACTCTATTATCAGTTTGCTCTCTCTCTTTCAGGCCCTTTTTTATGCGTTTGTCTGTGTGTATTCACAGAAAATCTAATTGGAAGTACTGCTCAAGAGTACTGTGTGCTCTTTTTTGCGTAAATGATACTATACTCTATGTATTATTTTCAAGTTTTTCACTCATCAGTATGTTCCATAATTTTTTTCTGTATTAATATGTAAAGATCTACATCATTCTTTTAGAAACCACTGTGACGTATGACTTTTACCACAGTTTACTTGGTCACCTCCCTGTTGATGAGTAAGATGTTCCCAATTTTTCACTGCTACAAGCAATGCAAACTTTTCTGTTTTAAATTTGCCTCCCTCGGGTCTTTGCGCAAATGCCACCTTCTCAGTGAAGCTGTCCCCTGACTCCTCTAAAATCACACCCCTGCCATCTGCATTCTCCATCCCTGTTCTCTTTCCGTGGCACTAGCACCTCTAACATATACTTTATTTACTTTGTTTCATTTGTTATTATAGTAACTATATTTCATTTATTATCTGAATATAAGTTTCCTGAGGACAGCAATGTGGGTCTATTTTAAAGTTCACTGATGTACCTCTGGCACCTGACCCATAGTGGGGACTCAATAAATCTTCCCTGCATGAATGAATGATATGTACATGCGTGTTTCTCTAGAGTGGATTCCAAGACTAGACTTGCTGGGTGATAAGGTTTGCACATTTCATGCTGTAATAGATTCTGCCGGACTGTCCTTCAAGGTGGCTGTAAGGATGGACACGTTGGTCATGTCTGATGATCACCCACTTCCCTGCCCTTGTCACACTGGAAATGACCACATTCTTGTCCTTTCCCCGGCAGATTTTGATGAGTGTTCAGTGTACGGCACCTGTAGCCAGCTATGCACCAACACAGATGGCTCCTTTATATGTGGCTGTGTCGAAGGATACCTGCTGCAGCCGGATAACCGCTCCTGCAAGGCCAAGAATGGTGGGTGGGGTTGCCTGTGGCCACAGTGCTAACTAAGCCCCCTCAATGCTATTCCCTGATGGGTGGTGGCCTGAGAGGTGGTCCTAGAGCCCTGGCTACACTGACTCTTGTCTTCCCCATTCTCAGAGCCAGTAGACCGGCCCCCTGTGCTGTTGATAGCCAACTCCCAGAACATCTTGGCCACGTACCTGAGTGGGGCCCAGGTGTCTACCATCACACCTACGAGCACTCGGCAGACCACAGCCATGGACTTCAGCTACGCCAATGAGACCGTATGCTGGGTGCATGTTGGGGACAATGCTGCCCAGACGCAGCTCAAGTGTGCCCGCATGCCTGGCCTAAAGGGCTTCGTGGATGAGCACACCATCAACATCTCCCTCAGTCTGCACCGTGAGTCACCTGCTCTCAGCTTGGAGGGCTGGGGAGGGTAGGGGAGACAGGAAAGCTGGAAGCTGTCTGGAATAGAGGCCGGGAGTTACACAGGATGGCTCCTGTCTGGGGCAGGAGAAGCAGGAGGCTGGATACAATGGTGTGTGTTTGAGGCAGGGGCAGAGCTCCCTCCCAGCTCTCTGAGCAAGTGTCTGGATGGTCCCTGCATTTCTGGCCAAGGGCTGAGGGGGCAATGAATGGTCAATCTCCAGAGACCAGGGACTGTCCCTTCTCTGAGAGGGGAGTGTTGACTAGACTGCAGAGGGACTTTCCGGTGCGGTGGGAGCCAAGGCTAGGGAAAGAAGGAGCGGAAGCCTGAGGTGCCCTGTTAGGCTGCAGCTGAGGGTAAAGGAGCTGGGGCCCAGCTGCTCTGTCTCCATGGGCCATCGTTTCCCTCGGGGACCATTGCCAATGGACTCTCTGCTGCCATCGGGGGAGGGCAGTACTGAGGTTATTTCTCTGTGGCTTTGTGGCAGTGAATGAGGCTGGGAGAGAAGCGTGAGCCACATGAGATTTTAGAATATCCTGGATGCTTCCATTCAGGCTCCTCCCTAGGCTACACTTTGCTGTCCTAGTTGTGGAAGAAGGGGTGTCACAGGAAGGGGCGCGAGCATAGCTGGGTGTAGACCCACTGCCAGGAACAGCCCTGCCCATCTCAGATGCTGTTACACCAGCAGCCTTAAAGTCAACATCTGGCAGCATCACATTTCCAACGAAATGCACCACAGGGCTGAGAGGAAGAATCTGGCCTGTGGTTGATCTGACCCCCTGAGGGAGACTAACTTGATCCATGACTGTTTAGTAAACCAGAATTCCCATCTCTGCCTTGGTTTCCTAATCTGCATAATGGGTTTGAGCTTATCTGTCCAGATCAGATTAACTAGAGTGAAAGCCAGTGGTAAAGGATAGCAGGCTTTGAATTGAGGATTGTGAACCTTGGGCCTCTCTAGAAGATCTTCAAGTTTCTTTATTTGGTTCTTGTGATGAAAAGAAAGATCCCAGGAGATTACAAGGGATTCATTCTGGGAGAGAGAAAGGCCCCTCCCCGGGATGGTGGAGAGCAGGGGTCCTTCTGAGAGCCCTCACTCTCCGTGGCCTCAGCTTAAGGTTCACATTTCGGCCTTTGGCTCCTCCAGAGCATCCCCGATAGCGTCCTTGTGATAGGTCCACAGCTAACCTGTGATCAGACATGTGTCCTCCTTGGGGTGCTGAGCTGGGGGTTGTCAAGCCTGGTTGGCTGAGCTCTTAACGCGTGGGTGGCTCAGGGAACCCCATGGCCGATAGGGTGGGATTGGCACTAGACCCTCTTGTGCAGCTGCCCTCCCCCTGTTCCATGTCTACTGCTCTACTTAACAGGCCTGTCTGGGCAGACAGCCTGTCAGTTCCCTCCCCAGCCCTGCATCTGTGCCATACAGTGGGCTTGTGGGTAGGTGGCTATGGGGTGTCCTGGAGGGAACCTTCTCAACCTCTACTCTGGCCTCGTCTCCTTATCTGACTTCCTCCCCAGAAGAAGCCGGTACCCCTCCCTTGGCAAACAGATTTGCCTTGCCTCCCAGTCTGCTAAACTCATTGGGCCTCTCAGGGGCAGAGTCCAGGAGGCTAGAAGAGTCCAAGGGGAAATGCTTGTGGGGTAAATGAGTGGGTTTCTCTTGTCCCAGCTTCTGTCCCTTCCTCCTTGCCCTCCCCCTGCTCCACACCCCTGCCGCCTGAATGTCTGGCTGTCACCCTGAGGATGGTTGTTTTGCTCTCTCCCACAAACTAATTATGGGTCCCAAACTGAGGATGTCAGTGTCTCTCCCCTAGCCCCTCCCCCAGTTCCCGGGTCATCCCCCTCCCCAGGAGACTGACTGTCCTGGTGTGTGGGGTGGCTGGTCCCAGGCACTCACCTGCACAGCAGCTGCTGGCCTGTAATTAGCTCCCCAAGGAGGATGACGAAGAAAGGCTACAGCTTTCTCCTGCTTTCACTCTGCCCTCTGGGGCAGCCCTGCCTGCAAGCCTTCCATTCTGTGCTGTGACTGTGACCTCTGTTGGATCCCTGGGGCTGAGCCTCATGCAGCAGGGGTGCACACAGAGGGAGGAGTCTAACAATTGAGGGGTGTTTGAACCAGCGAGACCAGCCCGCTGGTGCAGGCAGAAGAGGGAGCCTGCCCCAGAGAAAACTCTGGAAGCAGAAATAGAATAGAAAGAAGGAAGGAGGCCAGGAAATGAGCCTGGTTCACATGTGTCCTGGGCCATGTGAGTCAGACCTGCTGTGGAGTCCTGAGAGCCCCCGAGGGCCCCCCTGAGGCCCTGCAGCGTGTGCACGTTCCTCTTCAACACCCCAGGGCTGCTGACCCTCCTGCCCCAGGCCCAGTGTCATCCCCCTGGGTAGGGTGGATCATCTCTTTTCCTCCCACCTGAGATTACCTTCCCTTTCCCTCTGCCACTGGCCCAGTGGTTTGGGGAGGTCTATGAGGCTCGAATTCCAAGACCGGAGAACTCGATGGTGAGAGCTGGAAGAGGAGGGAAGACCCTTGGCCAGCACCAAGAGCAGCCCTTTCACTACTGCTTTCTCAAAGGGGCTATGCATTGATTTGATTGTAGGTGGTACCTGCACAAGTTTTTTTTGTTTGTTTTTTTTGTTTGTTTGTTTTTTTAACTGTTACGTTTTTATTTGATATACATTAGGAAACTCCTGTAACTAGCACATCAAATCTGTTATTTCAGCAATTGTTTAGGATGCAGTGAAATAAGAAAAGTAAGTTAATTGAAATATCTGGCAATAAACAGTAGCACAAGCTGTACATAAGCATGGCAGACATTTTGAAAGTGATACACAAAAGACTAAAGTTCTGAAAATTGAGACCCAGAGGGATCAACAGGCCTGATAGTCCCTGAGTCAGGAACTAGGTCTGCGCACTGTCGCCCCCACCTGTGACCAGTCTCTCAGCTCCAGAGGGCTATGGAGCCTGTAACCCCAGCTTTGTCCAGCCTCCTGCCAGGCTGCCCCTGGGCAGGGCTGGTGGTGCAGTCTACCCACCCCAGCCCAGCCCTGCATTTCCTAAGCTGAGCTCCTCTGATCTGTATTCCCTTCACCTTGGAGGATGCCACCACTGTAGAAAGAATGAGGCAGACTGCAAGAGTGGGGCCCTGGGAACATGTGTGTGTATGGTGAGGGGAGGTTCTGAGGTTGTAAATAGAGGCCTTAAAGGAAATCGGGTTTGCTGAAGTCACTCAGGAGTTTGGACTGTGTGTGAAAGGATGGTCTGAAGGGGCCCTCAGAGGTCTCAGGGTTCCGCTCCCTGCACCATGCTGCATGGGGAAGAAGGAGGTGGCCGGGGAGCTCAGCAAAGGCCCCCTAGGCTGCAGGCAGCAAGGTTGCGAAATGGGTCCCCAGGTCCAGCTGGCCAACTTCACTTTTCCCTTCCTCTCCCTTTCTTTTATTTATTTTTTTAGTGTGTGTGTTTTCGAAATCACAACAGGAAATGGGGTAGTGATTTGTCTAGAGGGGAGGCAAAGAAGGGGCAGACAGCTGCCCCTCTGAGTCTAATGAACTGGCTGCTGCTGCTGGAAGGGGTGCTACCTCCTCACTGTGCTGGGCACCCCTGGACCCTCTCAGCCGCCCACCCGTGCCTACAGAGCACTTCCAGACTTCACATGTGAAAGCTAACCATGCCCCTCCTTTCCCTTTCTGACCCACAGGATGCCAGGCTGTTTGGGAAGGGGTGGCTCTAGCCACCCTACTCTTTGGCCTTGGGCCCCCTGCATCCTGGCACTTTTGCTTCCCATTCCTGTTCTGAGTTTCCTAATCATTTAACAGCTCACTCTTGCTCCTCCTCTCTCCTGGCCAGGGCCAGCCCTGTGTCTCCCGGCCCAGATCCAGCCCTGTCCTCTCCTCCCCCGCTGTCTCCTTGAAGTTGCCTCTCCACCCAGACTGCTCCCAGCACTCCCCTCGCTGTTTTCAAGCCAAAGGAAGTAACTTAAGCAAGAGAGATGTGTTTTAGAGCCCGGCAAGGATTTCTCAATAGAGGGAAGACCCTAGGATGGGCTGAGCGGAATCCAGGCGTCATCCCTGGGATCTAGGTTGAAATGCCTCTTGGGGACCTAAGCCAGGCAGGGGAAGGTAGCGGTACATAACTTCAGACTGAAATCACAGGCAGGAGCAGGAAGGGAGCCCAGGGGAAGGAGGTGACACAACACGGCTAAGCTCCAGACTGGGTGGTGGAAGGAGGAAGAGCTGAAGTCGGGACCCAGCAGGAAACAAGGAGCATGAGGCCACGTCATTTAGCAGAGCTGCCAGGCTCACCACGAGGCCCCCTTTTCACCTTCGAAGTCCTCAGACTCTCCGCCATCTCTCCCAGCCCCCAGGCAAGATCCCTGAGTGGGATTACTAGACAGACTGCCCTCTCCCACTGTCTTGGAGTGTCCCAAGGCCAGAGAGGGAGGATCCTGGCAGTAGAAGAGAGGGGGGAAATGATGTCCCAGCTCTAGAACAACAGACTGGGGGACTCAGTCTTCAGTAAATATTTGTTCAACGGATCAATACATGTGTGTCAGGCGCCTGGGACAGAGACAAAAGGCAGCGCCCTCCTCACAGTATTTGTAGTCAGGTGAAGAGGCCATGATCAAATAAGCTCCAGAGGCTTATGGAGCCTGTAACAGGAAAACTTCCTTCTTTTTTTTTTTTTTTTTTTTTGAGACAGATTCTTGCTCTGTTGGCCAGGCTGGAGTGCAGTGGCGTGATCTCGGCTCACTCCAAGCTTTGCCTCCTGGGTTCACGCCATTCTCCTACCTCAACCTCCTGAGTAGCTGGGACTACAGGTGCCCGCCACCACGCCCGGCTAATTTTTTTGTATTTTTAGGAGAGTCGGGGTTTCACTGTGTTAGCCAGGATGGTCTCGATCTCCTGACCTCGTGATCTGCCCACCTCGGCCTCTCAAAGTGTTAGGATTACAGGCGTGAGCCACTGCGCCTGGCCTCGAAAACTTCCTTCTAATAGGGCAAGCTTCCTTCTGGGAGCCTGAGCCGAGTCTTGATGAATAGTAGGTGTTAGCCCCAAATGGCCCACCTGGAGGGCCCACCCAGAGTCAGGAGACCACAGGGCTCTGGCTGGAGGCACAGAGGGCGACTTGGTGGAAAAGATGGGAAAGGATGGGCTTGGGGAGGGGAGGACATAGTGGGAACTGCAGCCCCCATGTGGGGAGTGTTTATCATGCACCAGGCCCAGTGCTAAGTGCTGTTAGTCCACCATCCAGTTTTACAGATGAAGAAACAGAGACTCAGAGACATTAAGTAACTTGCCTATAGCCTCAGTTGGAAGGTGATGGAACCAGAATTCAAACTCAAGCTGTGAGTGTCTAGGGCCCAGCTGGACCCAGGGCAGAGCAGAATGATAGGAGGAGAGGTAGGGAGGCTCCTGGAACAAGGGCCAGAATCTAGTGTGCTCCCTGGGGATGTGGTTAGAGGTCCAGGGACCTCTTTGGATGTGTATACACTCTTTGGGTGTGTAGATGTGTTGGGTGACATTTTCTCAGGGCATAAAGGCTTCTTCCTTCAGAGTTCCTTATTTTAGAGCAGGTGACTAGAATCCTGCAGCTGAAGCTAGAGTCTTCTTGGGCATGGGGTGGGGCCTGTGTGTTTGAGAAGCAGCCACCATGTACGGAAATGCCTCTTGAACAATGGGAATGATGAAGAAGTTGAGAAAAGCTGGAGTTGTAGTGAGTGCAGATGCTGAGTAGTGGGATGGGGTGCAAGGATACCAGGTCTATTCTGGGGCCTGGAACTGAAAGTCCTCTGTGACATCACGGGTAGCTGCGGTCTCTCGTCTGACTCCTGCACCTCTTCCCTGCTTCCTAGCCTCCCTCTTGATGCTGGAATCCCCTGCCCTTCTGCCCCTAGACTGTCCCCAACTCCTCCCACAACACAGCCTCCCTCTCTCCCCTTGGGTTTATTTGAGATTCTCCCGTCCTCAGGATTTTCGGTCTTTGGCCAGAGCCCCTTTTAGAAGGTGCGCTGGGGTGAGTTGGCCCTTAGAAGGCTGGGCCGCAAGGGGATGGCTCCCCTCAGGGTTGGTGGAGCCAGAATGATCAGCATCTCTGGGCTGAAGCCCAGGACTCCACCTGGACCCCAGTTCATAAGACAGAGAGGGGTGGCCCAGATACTGCCTATAGGGCAGCCCTGGAGGCAAGGTTCCTCCTCTCAATTCAAGCCCATCTCTCTACACTGGCCTTGGAGTGGTGGCCACGTGTATGTGTGCGGGTGACTGTGTATGCATGTGTGTGTGTGCATATGTGCGTGTGTGGTGGGGCAGGCAGAGGAATCTGAACTTTAGGAGAGAGAAAAATAATGTGGTGCAGGGGGTTGGATAACAAAGGATTTTTGCTTGCAACTAATAGTCTCCAGCTGCAAAAATACCAAAGGGGAGGCCAGGCAGGCTGAGGACTCCAATTCTTGCCAACTCCTCACCGGCCTGCTGAGTGGGGCCCTGCCTGGCCTTTGGGGAGGTGGAAGGGAGACCGGCCAAGGGTAAATATCTGAGAGCAGGAT
The DNA here is from genome assembly GCF_049350105.2 of Macaca mulatta. NCBI lineage: Eukaryota > Metazoa > Chordata > Mammalia > Primates > Cercopithecidae > Macaca > Macaca mulatta. The sequence goes on from NC_133416.1 coordinate 64,311,984, forward strand.
GATCTCTCTGCCTTCCTTCCCGGAATTGGGAGGGAATCCAGGCCACATCCTGGGGCTGGGGGCGCTGATTGTGGAGCTGCACCTGGGATGGTGGCATCAGATCTCTGCAGGTTTCTTCCTCCTCCCTCTTGCCAAGAGAAGGGTGGATAGGGGGAGCAGGGGCAGGTTATTGCCAGCCCTAGGGCTGGGCAGTGACTCAGGGAAGCCTCAGGAAGTCGGAGAGAAGGCCGGCCGTAGCTGCGCCAGCTGGTGCTGGGAAAACAGCTTTCACTGATGAAGTTCATATACATGCCAGCAGCCCCCAGACCCCTGCCGTGCCCACCAAGTAAAGGGCACGCAGCCCTGTTTGACTTCCAGCCACCCTGCTGGCTGCCAGGGGCTGCAGGCAGGTCCCCGCTTTGAGACTTCGATTTCCTCTGGAGGCAGCCCAGCAGCATTCATTTGAATCTGTTTTCTCTGTGGTTACAGCGTGTGGGGCAAAGAATTTGGTTGCCTTACCCCTGCACTAGGCCCTCTTCCTACAGGGCCTTGGCCTCCTCAAGCTACTCTTCCCCCTCTCTCTAATCTTGTGAGGATGGGACAGTATTGGGGGCCCAGAGGAAAGAGTGGCTGGGCTTGGGGATGCATGAATGCTTACAGGGGTAATATATTGACTCTGTGGCCTTGTTCTCCAGGCATTGGGGTGGGATTTAGAAGAGAGGACCTGAAGAAGAAACTAGTTTGGTAAAGCCCTCAGTTGGCTCCTTCCCTTCCTGTCCTGTGACTCTGAGTCAGTTTCAAGGCCCTGCCAAGTTCCTTGAGAGCTGTGTTCCTGTTCTTGTTGCCCCCACCCCACCCCCACCCACTGTTAGGGAGCAGCCCCTGAATTCCTGTGGGGAGGAGGGGGAAATTAGGGAGCAGTCAAGCAGAACAGCAAGTCATTATACCTGTAGCTGTGTGGGGGCAGAAGAATCCCTGTTGGGTTGAGTATTGGTAATGGAGGATGAGTTTCAGCCCAAAGCAGGTAGCCCAATGATTTCTTTAGCTGTTGGGGAAACTAGTGGAAGTGGAGTTCCAGGCAGGGGTCCCAGAAAGTCACTGCCTTAGGAGTTTCCCAGTTTGCAAGAGGCATCATCTCTGATGGTGGTAGTTGAAGTGGGCAGTGAGTAGATGGAAGGAAGCCAGTGGTCCTGGAGAGGAGGAGCCCAGAGGAGGCCAGCAGGTGTCCCTGTCCCCAGACTTCCTGCCTCCTTGAATTCCAGCCACCCTTGCCCTGCCTCTCTTTCCTTTGGCCCTTCTTGGCCTCTTCCATCTCCTCCAGAACCATGCCTGAAACTGAGTCTAGGCAGCAGGGCTCCATCTTCTTCCCCAACTCCCATCCTCCTTAAGCCCCACCTTTTTCTGAGCCATACCTCAGTTTACCCTGAGGGTTCTTTCATGGCCCTTCTCCTAGACTCTCTCTCCTCCTGCCCTGTGACTTACTCCCCACCTCTTCTGACCCTCCCTAGGACATGAGGACATTGAGCAATAAGAACATTGCAGGAACAGGGGACTGGGACTGAGTAGAGGAAGTTTGGCCCATGTCACTGGTGCCCAACCTTTTGCCCCCATGGATCTTCCCTTTTGCATCTCTGTAGAGCTCATATTTTAAAATACTTTTCTCTCAAACTGGGTTTATTAGCATGTACCCTGCTTTTCCACTTCAAAAATTTATGCCATATGTCCAGCTTCCAGTCAGTGCTTCTGGTTAGCATGAGATAACTAGATTTATCATAAAAAGTAGATAAAAGGGCTGGGCTCAGTGGCTTACCCCTGTAATCCCAGCGCTTTGGGAGGCTGAGGCGGGCAGATCGCAAGGTCAGGAGATTGAGACCATCCTGGCTAACACGGTGAAACCCTGTCTCCACTAAAAACACAAAAAAATTAGCTGGGCGTGGTGGCGGGCGCCTGTAGTCCCAGCTACCCTTGAGGCTGAGGCAGGAGAATGGCATGAACCCAGGAGGCGGACCTTGCAGTGAGCCGAGATCCTGCCACTGCACTCCAGCCTGGGCGACAGAGCGAGACTCTGTCTCTAAAAAAAAAAAGAAAGAAAGAAAGTAGATAAAAGTCCAGTGAAAAGCAAAGATGTGTAATGTTTTGGTAGCCTGAGTGCTCTTATCCCAAGTAAAAGCAAAGTTAAAAAAAAATACTGGACTGAGCTAGTGGACCTGTGCTCTCTACCTTTTGGTGCCCCGAGAAGATGGTCCCTTTTCAAAGATGGGCTAGAATTGGGAAGCCTGTCAGCCTGCCAGCCAGCATTTATGCGAGGGCTCCTGTATGTCCATCCTGAGCTCAGCATGGGGGTGTTGGGCGGGAGGTCATCCAGAGAAGGTGGGCTTCCAGGTGTGGGTTCTCACCAGCAAAGGGTGGGCGTCTCTGCAAGAGGGCCTGCCCCACCCCATGGCTCTTTCATTCATACTCTCCAGACGTGGAACAGATGGCCATCGACTGGCTGACAGGCAACTTCTACTTTGTGGATGACATCGATGATAGGATCTTTGTCTGCAACAGAAATGGGGACACATGTGTCACATTGCTAGACCTGGAACTCTACAACCCCAAGGGCATTGCCCTGGATCCTGCCATGGGGTGAGAGTGACAGGCGGGGTTCTGGCCCTGGAAGGTGGGAGGCTGAGGCTACAGTGGTAAGGAGGGTGCCCAATGTCCAGACCCCATTTAACACGCATCTTCCCACAGGAAGGTGTTTTTCACTGACTATGGGCAGATCCCAAAGGTGGAACGTTGTGACATGGATGGGCAGAACCGCACCAAGCTTGTCGACAGCAAGATTGTGTTTCCTCACGGCATCACGCTGGACCTGGTCAGCCGCCTTGTCTACTGGGCAGATGCCTACCTGGACTATATTGAAGTGGTGGACTATGAGGGCAAAGGCCGCCAGACCATCATCCAGGGCATCCTGGTGAGGGAGCTGCTGTCTGAGGCTTTTGTGGGGGAACTGTGATCCAGGGCCTTCTGGTGAGGGGGAAGCCTCTGTAGGGGAACCGTTCTCTGAGTCTCCTGGTAAAGAGTGTGGATGCCCCAGGCCTCTAATGGGAGTAGGGTGGGCGTGAATACTGCAGAGAAAGGACAAGATATGTCTTCCACTGTGATGGGAATAGTCATTTTAGAGACACCACTTCTGTTTACTTCCTTTTTCTCATTTGACCCTTATAATAACCCCTAGTTGATGAACAGGGAGGTGGTTCAGTTCCCTTTCAGCAGATGAAAAAGCAGGATCAAAGAGGTTAGGTGATCTGCCTGTGTTTGCAAAGCCAGGTGATAGCACTGGAACCTGGTCTAGAAGCCTTGCCGGCTTGGAGGTAGCATCTCCATTCTGGGATAATTAGGGTGAGCAACCAGCCCAGTTTGCCTAGGACTATCCCAGTTTTAGCCCTGAAAGTCTGGTAAGCCAGCAAACCCTTACCTTTGTCTTAGGCAAACTAGGACAGTTGGCCACCACAGATAAGCTATATGGGTAGTCAGGGTGTTACAGGGCTTGCTTGGGGCAAGCGTGTCCTCTTAGCCCTCATAACAGGCTAAGAATGTCCTCTGTGGACAGAGTTTAGAGCCCAACTCTAATTCAGTCTAAAATCACTAAAGTGTCTACCGAGTGCCTAATTCTGTGAAGGACAAGGTTTCTGCCCTCAAGGGGTCTGAGTAGAGTGGGTGAGATAAGTCCACAAATCACCATGCCAGACATGGATAGATAGCAGTGTCACAGAGGACGTATAGAAGGAGAAAACATCTCTGGTTAGAAGATCCCAGAAACTCTTCAAAGACATGCTCTGTAGAGGATGAGTGGGATCTTGGCAAGCAAAAATCTTCAGAATAGGTTAGTCCAGCCAGAGGAGACAGGAGTAAAGCATGGAGTTAAAAAATAGTGGGGCCAGGCACGGTAGCCTGCACCTGTAATCCCAGCACTTTGGGAGGCTGAGGCAGGAGAATTGCTTGAGCCTCGGAAGTCGAGACCAGCCTGAGCAACATAGGAAAACCCCATCTCTACACAAAAAATTTTTTTAATTAGCCAGGTGTTGGTGGTATGTGCCTGTAGTCCCGACTACTGAAGAGGCTGAAGCAGAAGGATGGCTTAAACCCAGGAGGTGGAGACTGCAGTGAGCCATGATCGTGCCACTGTACTTCAGCCTGGGTGACAGAGTGAGGTCCTGCCTCAAAATAAATAAATAAATAGAAATAAAAAACTACAGGATGAATTGGGGAATACAGGTCATGAACTCTGGAGGAAGCTGAGGGGATCTCCAGGGCAGAGGGAGGAACCCCTGTCATCTCATGCTGTCCATTCTTGCCTGCCCATCTCAGATCGAGCACCTGTATGGCCTGACCGTGTTTGAGAATTACCTCTATGCCACCAACTCGGACAATGCCAATGCCCAGCAGAAGACGAGTGTGATCCGTGTGAACCGCTTTAATAGCACCGAGTACCAGGTTGTCACCCGGGTGGACAAGGGTGGTGCCCTCCACATCTACCACCAGCGGCGTCAGCCCCGAGGTGAGCAGGGCTCCATGGCCTCTCCAAAGCTGGCTTTACCCCACGACGGCTCTGGGCCCTTGGGATCACAGCCCCTCTATGGGCCCTCCTGTGGGGACCCTGGCTTCCTTCATGTCATGGCTGATTCTCCTAGCCATCCACTCGGGCTACCTGGCCCCCCCAGCTTCCCCTGCCAGCCCCCGTCTACCCACTCAGCCTCTAGATCCCACTCTGTCCCTCCCATTCCCCTTGCCAGTCTGGAGCAGGAGAACCTGGCCATGGACAACCCTGGAACTCTCTCCCCTGACTACTGAAGCCCCCACCCAAGAATCTGAAGCCTGGATTGTTGGGGGGGTCAGAGGATTTCCACCCCTGTGGCTTCCAAATTCTAAAATGGGATAGCAAGCACAAAGACCACAGCAGCAGGGGGTGTGGTCAGATTCAGGAAGCCTTCTCAAGGCCTGGCACAGGGGCTCTGAGGGGTCCTGACAGCTCTTCACCCTGTCCCCAGTGAGGAGCCATGCCTGTGAAAACGACCAGTACGGGAAGCCGGGTGGCTGCTCTGACATCTGCCTACTGGCCAATAGCCACAAGGCGAGGACCTGCCGCTGCCGCTCCGGCTTCAGCCTGGGCAGTGATGGGAAGTCATGCAAGAGTGAGTGACAGGGAAGGGGGTTCGTGCCCGTTGGGAGGCGGCAGGAGGGTATCCTCAGGTGTCCCCCACAGCCTGGCTACCTCTGTCTGGCAGGGAGATAAAGGAAGTGTCCTAGAGTGTACCTGCTAGTGAGGGCAGAGATGGGACTCGAATCCACATTTGAAAAATGTGCTTTTCTCACTCGCCCACTGGACTCTGCAGAAAACTAAACTGATTCATTCAGCAAGTGTCTAGTGAGCAGTGAGCACTCACTACATGTTTGGCACTGTTCTGGTCATCAGGATTAAGCAGTGAACGAGACAGATGTTGTCCATGGCCTCATGGAGCTTACAGTCTAGTTGGGGAAACAAATAAATGTGTAACTTTAGGGGTAATAAGTGGTTATGAAGAAAATGAAACAGAGAATAGTCAGGTGTGGTGGCTCATGCCTATAATTCCAGCACTTTGGGAGGCCGAGGCAGGCAGATCACTTGAGGTGAGGCGTTCCAGACCAGCCTGGCCAACATGGTGAAACCCCGTCTCTACTGAAAATACAAAAATTAGCTGGGTGTGGTGGTGCATGCCTATAATCCCAGCTACTCGGGAGGCTGAGGCAGGAGAATCGCTTGAACCTGGGAGGTGGAGGTTGCAGTGAGCTGAAATGGCACTACCGCACTCCAGCCTGGGTGACAGAGCGAGACTCCATCTCAAAAATTAAAAAATAAATGAATAAATAAAGCAGACAATAAAGTTAATGAGGACAGCGAGGGCCTCTCTGAGGATGTGGCATTTGAGCCAAGCTCTCTGTGAAATGAAGAGGGCAACCATGTAACTCCCTGAGGGAGGAGCATGTCTGGCAGAGGGAATCAACAGTGCAAAGGCCCCGAGGCCAGCATGAGCGTGGCAAGCCAGAGGGACAGCATGACGGCCAGCAGGGCTGAGTAGTGTGAGGGCAGAGAAGGAGGGAGGGGTTGGATTTTATTATAACTGGGATGGGAAGCTCATGGTGACTTTTGAGAATGGAAGTGACATGATTGGATTCACATTTGTATAAAAGTCACGTAGCTGCTGGGTGGGGGATGGGCAGTAGGGAAGTAGCCAGGAGACTGTTTCAGTGTAGTGGGCAAGAAGTGATGTGGTTTGCACTAGGATGGCAGCAGAGGAAGTGGTAAACAATGATGTAACTCCAACATATTTTGAAGGTATTCCTTTTATACCACTGATTTCATGACTGATCAGTGGGCACTTAGCTGAAAACCTGCTATTCTTCCCTCATTTCCTACCCTTGGAGTGCAGAGGTCAGACCCCGGTGTGTTGCGGCCAAGACCCAGTGTCCTGCATGTTAGCGTGTGTGTGGTCAGTCCATCTGACCCAGAGTCTCACCTCTCCAACGTCTCCTGACCCATCACAGCTAGGGCATTGCAGCCCCTTGGCCGCAGCCCCTGGGTGGGGATGATGGTCGTGTGTGTGGCTGACTGTACCCTGGCTTGTGCCTGCTCTAGAGCCGGAGCACGAGCTGTTCCTCGTGTATGGCAAGGGCCGGCCAGGCATCATCCGGGGCATGGATATGGGGGCCAAGGTCCCGGACGAACACATGATCCCCATTGAAAACCTCATGAACCCCCGAGCCCTGGACTTCCACGCTGAGACCGGCTTCATCTACTTTGCTGACACCACCAGCTACCTCATTGGCCGCCAGAAGATCGATGGCACTGAGCGGGAGACCATCCTGAAGGACGGTACAGGCTCCTAGGGATGTGGCCCATGGGGATGGAAGGGGGCTGGGGCCCAGACATCTGTTTCTCGGTGCCCTCTCAGCAGGATGGTCCCCTGATGACCGGCTGGCTGCACTGGTTGGCATGGAGATGAGGGGATAGACAGATTGACCCCTGTGTGACCCCCTTCTTGGCTGAGCTGAAGAGGCAGGAGGATGGATGGGTTAGGCAGCATGGGCTGTCCTTGCCAGCCCTTGGGAAAACTCAGGGTCTCTCTGCATTGGCTCAGAGCCCTGGAGCTGCACACAGCAGACAGCCAGGAGACAACTGAGGTCTTGAATTGGAGACAGGCCTGCCAGATCAAAACAGGGCACACCCACACGTATGTGCGCACACAGGGTCTGTGCAGCTGACCTTACAGCCGCCAAAAACTGCATGCTATTGTGTCCTGAGAAAATCGTGTTTTGTGAATTGCATCCAGGTCTTCCCTCTTAGCTGCTTGGGCAGGTTCACAGTGCATCGTCTTTTTAATGTCTATGTGAAGGATTCTGAGCTGTACGAGTTCTGCCCCAAATCTGCACTTGGGCCCCAGGATCAGGCCACCTCCTCATCAATCTGGCGGATGCCAGTTATAACCTTTGCCCTGCACCCCATCCACACTGCAGTTCAGAGAAAACCAACAGTCAGCAATCATATCATAAGACTTTGGGGAAATCAAAAGTAACTCATCAGGAAAAGATTGGGGATCCCTATACCAAGGGAACTGCTATTTAAAGGACACTTGGAGTGAAGCCTTTGGCTAAGTGAAAAATCGCTTCCTAATTTATTCATTTTGTTAGTTCAGGATTTTTAGGCCTAGGATATGATGTCACACTTGTGCCCAGAGCCACATACCCGATGTTTCAGCTCTCCACTCAGGCACAGGCCAGATGCCCTCATGCAAGAGCCCACATCAGCCATGTAGTTTACTGTCTGCCACGTGTGGTTTTGAGAGGCTGGCCCCAGTACAAATGGCAGCACACAGGGCCTTCCCCTATTCCTCTTCCAGCCTCCTATTCCTGCCCCCACCCACCTGTCTAGGGCCCCAGAGGGTCTCTGCACCCCTCTCACCCCTCTGTAGCCCAGGCTGCTCAAAGGTACCTGAGTTCGGGAGGGCCAGAGGCAGGCAGCTTTGAACTTCCTTTGAAGCTGTTCATCACTGATCCCTCTTCCCCCAACAGGCATCCACAATGTGGAGGGTGTGGCTGTGGACTGGATGGGGGACAATCTGTACTGGACGGACGATGGGCCCAAAAAGACAATCAGCGTGGCCAGGCTGGAGAAAGCTGCTCAGACCCGCAAGACTTTAATCGAGGGCAAAATGACACACCCCAGGGCTATTGTGGTAGATCCGCTCAATGGGTGAGTCCTCCCAGGCCTTGGGGGTGGGAGGAGCTGGGAGTGTGTGGGCCTCAGAGAACTAGAAGATGAAATGGACAGGGAAGCAGGAGAAGGCAACTGAGGCAGGATACTTTAGCAGGAATGGGAGGCTGCAAGGGGAGAAGGAGTCCCTGTCTTCAGGGAAATAGGAGTGATTCCTTAAACATAGAAGAAATCTGATCCTGTCACTCCTAGCTCAGAGCCTTCCACCAGCTCCCCTTACCCTGAGAATGAGGCCCACGTTCTCATCAGGCTTGCACAGCCCCACAGCGTCTGCCTGGCCCTTGTCTGACCTCATCTGCATCTCACTTCCCACACTTGAAGTTCTGTCCCCACTGCCTGCTGTCTCTTTCTCAAACAAGCACCCCAGCTCCTCCTGCCTCAGGGCTTTTGCTCTTGGAGTTCCTCGGCCTGGAACTCCCAGATATTTGCAGGACTGGCTCCTTCTCTACATCAAGTCTCACTCATGCCACCTCCTCATGGCGGCCTTCTCCATCACTCTCCTCACACTCACCCCCACCTGCAGCCCGGTCACTCTCCACCCCATCACCCTGCTTTATTTCCCTCCTGGCCTTTATTGCTCTCCATGTAACCTTGATTGACCTGTTTCTTGTGGGATAGGAGCTCCATGGGAGCAGGGACCTTGGCTGCCTTGGTCTCCACTGCATCCCTGAATGCCAAAACTGTGCCCAACTTACAGACACTCAGCGAATATTTGTTGAATGGAGTGAATGAATGAAATGTGTGGTCCAGGGATGAGCAGGACAGGAGACCCCTTTGAGGAGCTCTGGGACAGCACTCATGGATTGGGATCATAGGGGAGGCTGTTGATGGGAGAGTGGGCCCACGTGGTGCTGACCAGTCACTGCCCACAGGTGGATGTACTGGACAGACTGGGAGGAGGACCCCAAGGACAGTCGGCGTGGGCGGCTGGAGAGGGCCTGGATGGATGGCTCACACCGAGACATCTTTGTCACCTCCAAGACAGTGCTTTGGCCCAATGGGCTAAGCCTGGACATCCCAGCTGGGCGCCTCTACTGGGTGGATGCCTTCTACGACCGCATTGAGACGATACTGCTCAATGGCACAGACCGGAAGGTGGGCAGGCATGTGCCTGTGTGCGGGAGTCCATGTGCATTGCTAGACTATGCTTGTGCATGGTTGAGGTTCTGTGTGAGGATGTGGGTATCTGTGTGTGTCCAGGCCTGTGTGCCTTGTGTATGTTTATCTGTGCGTCTATAAATATGTACATCTGTGTGCTTGCATATCTTATATATTGTGTTATTTGTTTGAGGATTGCCTCCATTTGTGTCTCTTTGTGTCTATTTGTGTTGTCTGTGAAGTTGACTGTCCACGTGCCAGTCTCTGCATACACATCATGTGCGCCTCCTCGTACGTGCATAGATACACGGCATGCCTTGGTGTGTGTCTGCACTCTCTGCAAGTGTGAGTGCCTAGGGGCGGCATATCTCTACACTTGGTCATTTGGGTTGTCACGTGCTTCATGAGTCATGTACATGTTCTAGTATATAAGGCCCTTCATGATACGGCCCCTGACCCCCTCTCTGGTCTCTTTTCCCCCCACTTCCTGCATCCCAACACTCTTTGAACAAGCAGCACTAGGCAGATTGTTCCTCCCAGCACACGTCACAGAGCATCTGCCCTCTGTGCCATTACTCATGCAGTTCATTCCACATGGAATGTTCACCCCAGCTCCTCTTCCCCTGGCAGAGTGCTCAGGGGCCACCTCCTCTAGGATGTCATCTCCAGACCCCTCTTCACACTGAATCACCCGTATGTGCCCTGCATGAGACAGTGGGCAGCTCATGGGCAGAGACCATGTCGTTTTCACCTCTTAATACCTACTACAGCTCAGCCCCTAATAGATCCTGGTAAATGTTGAAGAAATGAATAGATGAATACTGACTGTCTACTCATTTGTGTGTGTGTGTGTGTGCACGTGTGTGTGCGTGTGTGTATGTTTGGGGACTATGAATGAATGTGAATGAGCCCAGGAGAGGATGGTGAGGATGGTGACCAACCTCACCATCAGCATCCTTGCTGGATCACTCGATCACCTGCTGGCTTCAGGATCTACCATCCTACTGTGTGCAAAGCTATCACCCCCAGGGGCTCCCAGGCTAATGGGGGAAACAAAGCAAACACCATGCTCAGGACATAGACAAATTAATGTACAAAAAGTGATCTCACAGGCCTCCCTCAATTTTCTTCCAAGTCCTGAGTAACATCCTCTCCATCCCTAGATTGTGTATGAAGGTCCTGAGCTGAACCACGCCTTTGGCCTGTGTCACCATGGCAACTACCTCTTCTGGACTGAGTATCGGAGTGGCAGTGTCTACCGCTTGGAACGGGGTGTAGGAGGTGCACCCCCCACTGTGACCCTTCTGCGCAGTGAGCGGCCCCCCATCTTTGAGATCCGAATGTATGATGCCCAGCAGCAGCAAGGTACCCCCTTGGGGCCGGGGGCAGCGTGGGACCTGGAAGGGGTGGTGGGACCTAGGCAGGGATTTGAGACTTCCCTGGGGGTGAAGGCACTTCCCAGGGATCCTAGGCTCTGACTTTTGAGGATCCTGAGAAGAGAACTCCCCCCAACACAATCTGATTCTCTGTTCCCCATTTCCCTTCCTGCCCCATGTCTGTGTCTCCTGTTCTTCAACATGATCTTCTTCCTCTCCATATTTCCTCTTTCTGTCCCCGTATCTTCATGTGTCTCCTCCCCTATCCCTTCTCTGGCCTCTCTTGACCTCCTCCTCCCCTTGCCCTTCTCCACGGCCCCTCCCCACAGTTGGCACCAACAAATGCCGGGTGAACAATGGCGGCTGCAGCAGCCTGTGCTTGGCCACCCCTGGGAGCCGCCAGTGCGCCTGTGCTGAGGACCAGGTGTTGGACGCAGATGGCGTCACTTGTTTGGGTATGAGGGGCCTGACTAGGTGGGAGTGGGAAGCAGACCCCAGCAGGAGGACGCCTCAGAGAGGGGTGGGGAGGCTCCAGGGTCCCAGTCAGAGATTAAGGAGGCAATGAGGGGGCCTGAGGGGGCCAACAGGAATCAAGGGAGGGGGTGAGCAAAGGCTCTGGGGGCTAGGAGGGAGTATAGGGAAGATGGGAGGCTGGGAGGGACTTGCGAGGGGATGGCGATTAGGGGAAACTGAGTGAAGAATGGACAGCTATGGATGGAAGGAGAAAATTATCCTTTACTTCTTTTAAATGTATTTCTCCATTACTCAAGTAAAATAATAATAGTTCCAAATATTGGAAATTACTTTGGGAGGCCAAGGCAGGCGGATCACTTGAGGTCAGGAGTTTAAGACCAGCCTGGTCAACAAGGCAAAACCCCGTCTCTACTAAAAATACAAACATTAGCCAAGCGTGGTGGCAGGCACCTGTGATCCTAGCTACTCGGGAGGCCGAGGCAAGAGAATCACTTGAAGCCAGGAGGCAAAAGTTGCAGTGGGCCGAGATCATGCCACTGCACTCCAGCCTATGCAACAGAGGGAGACTCTATCTCAAAAAAAAAAAAAAAATTTAAATTAAAAATATATATAATATATATGTTGGAAATTAGAGAGGAGAAAAAAGCCCAAATCCCACCAGTGAGCAGCACTACATTGTTAGCATTGCGGTAAAGTGAACACCATTCTTTTTTCCTCAGGGGGATTATGTTGTTTTTTACATAACTATAATCATCTCTTTATAAAATGTCTTCTGCCTTTTTTGGTTCAAGTGTCACAGCATTTTCTGTGTTATTATTGCATGATTTTAATAAGCCTTGTTTTTTCTAAAAGTGGGTTGTATTCATTGTAAAACTAAATAAGTAAGGCCGGGCACAGTGGCTCACACCTGTATGTAATCCCAGCACTTTGGGAGGCCGAGGCAGCCGCTGCACATACTGTTCTGTTTCCTGCTTTTGTCACTTGACAGCATGTAATGAGTATGTAAGCAGCATTTTTAATGGCTAAAATACCTTTCATTTGGTAAATATAATGTAATTTACTCAACTGTTTCTCTACTATTGGATGTTTAGGTTGTTTCCAGTTTTTTGATATAATCCCAACCCACATTTGTTGAGCATGGACTACGTGCTCAGCACTGTCATAGACATTTCCCTTGCAGTAATTTGTTTACCCCTAAAAACATCCTGGTGGGAAAGGTGGTTTTATTATCCCCATTTTACAGATGAAAAAACTGAGGCCCAAAGTTAGAGCAGGATTTAAACCCAGGAAGTTTGACCCAGAGCCTGTTTTGTAATCATACCTCTGCTATTTCTCACATCATCATGCCTGCCCATATTCTGGATGGTTTCCTTAGGATAGAATCCCGGAAGTGAAAATGGGTCAGTGCAGCCATAGTGTACAGCTAAGAGGGAGTGGCTGGCGTCAGGAGAGGGCATTGACTGAGGGGGTTAAGGAATGGAGGGGCCAAGGTAATGGGAGGATCATCCACATGGAAGTTGAAATCACCAAGAATTGAACCAGGAGTGATTTTGGAGAAAGTGCTGGTGAGCCAGGAGCTAAAAACCCTTACAGATGACAGGGTGCGGCTTGGGAGCCTTCCAGAAGTAGATGTTTGTGTAGAAGCATGATGTAAGGGGAAGAACAGTCCAGGGAACAGCAGTGAGGAGCAAGGAGGACACATACCAGCCTCCAGACCCATGGTCCACGGGATACGGGAGGGGAAATCGCCACCCATGGGGCCATGGGAATTTTAAGAGATTAGAGAGGAGTGAGAGATGAGTCAGACCAGGCAAGCGCACAGCTATGAGGTCTGGAGACCGGACTCACACAGGAGCCTGCACTTGTGGAGGTTACCAAGGCGCAGACAAAGGATGTCGTGATTTAGCTGCTAATGGGCCAAGACAGATAGTGATGGTGAGGTGTACATGCTGGGGACAGGAGGGGTGGAGCCTGTGCGGTTCTGGTGCCTGTCTTCACTCCTGCTGGTGGGGTCGATGAAACTGTGAAAGAAAAAGTCCAGGGACCGGGGCAGGGCCCTGGGGTTCCCGGAGATGACTTTCAAGGGGCAGTTCATGGGAGAAGGCAGAGAAGGAGTGGGGAGAGCCTGTTTGGTGGTGACAGAGGTATAGAGGCGATGGGCTCTCTTGGACACCATTTGATTCTCAGATCACACTGAAGTACAGCAAGTATTAAGTAGAGTAAACATCACTATTATTGCTTGGGAAAGAATTGCAGTTTCCATCCAGATAATTTGTTCATGAAGAATTTTGTACTAGAAAAAATTACTTTGTATTATTAAAAAATAGTAAAACAAACAAAAATGGTGCAAAGGGCTTAGCACTTGTCCCACGACCGGGGTCTGACTTTCCCCCTCACGATCCTGTGGTGCCCACAGCGAACCCATCCTACGTGCCTCCACCCCAGTGCCAGCCGGGCGAGTTTGCCTGTGCCAACAGCCGCTGCATCCAGGAGCGCTGGAAGTGTGATGGAGACAACGACTGCCTGGACAACAGTGATGAGGCCCCAGCCCTCTGCCGTGAGTCACCCGCCCTGCCCCACCCTGTTGGATGGCAGACCTGCAGGGCAGCTCAGCTCTGGCAGTGCCTATCCCAGAGTGAGCAGGAAGCTGGGGGCACCCAACCTCTCGCTGACCCCTGACTCATTCCCTCCCCAGATCAGCATACCTGCCCCTCGGACCGATTCAAGTGTGAGAACAACCGGTGCATCCCCAACCGCTGGCTCTGTGACGGGGACAATGACTGTGGGAACAGTGAAGATGAGTCCAATGCCACTTGTTCAGGTGTGGAATGGGGCTCAGACCACACTAGGCACCCCTCAGTCAAGGAGGCAGGGGAGACGAGGGGTCAGGCCTGGGAAAGAAAGAAAAGAACCCAGGGGCCAGGTTTGGTGGCTCATGCCTATAATCTCAGCACTTTAGGAGGCTGAGGTGAGAGGATCACTTGAGCCCAGGAGCTCAAGACCAGCCTGGCCAACATAGTGAGACCTCCCACTCTCTACAAAAATTTTTAAAAATTTGCCAGGCATGGTGGCGTGTACCTCTAGTCCCAGCTACTTGAGAGGCTGAGGTGGGAGGATCACTTAAGCCTGGGAGGTTGAGGCTGCAGTGAGCCATGGTCATGTCACTGCATTCCAGCCTAGACAAGAGCGAGACCTGTCTCTAAAAGTAAAATAAAATAAAGGAGGAAAGGAATTTAGGGCAGAGAGGATGGAGCCCTGAGCAGGAGGGGGGTCTGCTATCCCCTTCCCAGCCTGGGACACTGAGAGGGCTGAGCTTGCAGGGCATGGAGCACAGCTCTAGACTGCAGAGCAGTAACAAGGCAGGGTAGATCTCCTCCTGGGAGGATACCAGAGACCCCTTGAGAGAAAGAGTAAAGCATCCAGTAAGACCGAGAGACGGTGTTGAATTCTCTAAGAGAAATGGTTTTGGATCCTTGGAAATAAGGGACACCAAAGGCAGAGAATAACAGGGAAGAAGAGGCAGTGAAGAGAGGGTCGGGACAACGAGTACTCACGCCCATCCCTGCCCCCCAGCCCGCACCTGCCCCCCCAACCAGTTCTCCTGTGCCAGTGGCCGCTGCATCCCCATCTCCTGGACGTGTGATCTGGATGATGACTGTGGGGACCGCTCTGACGAGTCCGCCTCGTGTGGTAAGAGGGATGGGCAGAGGGAGTCAGGCTGGGCCTGGGGAAGGGGCATCCTGAGAGCATGCCACTTGGGGGTGCCCGAGACACCTGCGACTCAGTACTTGGGTGGCCTTGAGCAAGTTAATCTCGGTGGCCTCTGTGAGAGGAGAGCCCCATCATCACAGCATTGTGTCTCAGCAAACTCATGCAGGAAAAGCACGCAGCACAGGTCCTGTGTCTGCTGACTCATGGGGATGAGTGAGTGAGCGGAGTTTCCAGCAGAGGCACTGCTGTGGGGCCTTCCCCACCCTTCCTGACTGGGCTAAGGGCTGCCGGTTATGGGAGGGCCCCTGCACTCACCTGCCCAGTACCGTGGTGCTGTGTAATCTTGAAGGCCCTACTCAGCTACTTTCTTCCTCACAGCCTATCCCACCTGCTTCCCCCTGACTCAGTTTACCTGCAACAATGGCAGATGTATCAACATCAACTGGCGATGCGACAATGGTAAGAGCTTGCTCTCTTCACCTGCCAATTCCTAAGACAGCTAGAGGCTACAGCCAGGCCCTTCAGGGAAGGCAAAGGGCTTTAGAATCCAGCGGGGCCTCCCTCCAGGACACTGAATCCCTGCTGGGTTGCCTGGGAGAAAATAGCAGTCAGAAATGCCAGGAGGGAGTCACGATGGACCAAGGGGAGACCCTAGCCATCACCTTTTAGTGTCGTTCCTACCCCAGGCAGGGCCTGAGCTGCCCACCCTCTAGTAGGGCTCGGGGGCCAGGGAAAGACGAGTGAGATGGGCCAGAGAGGCAGAGTGAGGAGAAACCGGTGCCTGATTCCTTTCTCCCTGCAAACTCCCATCTCCTGGAGTCCTTGGTGCACCCCTCAGGCTCTGGGCTTGCGGCTCGGAAGCCCACCTGGCGGTTAGCCATGGACCAGGTGATGTCAACCTCGAGCCACCGGGGCTATTGTGTGTGTAAATGTGCGGGCAGGTGACCGCCGTGTGTGGTGTCTCAGGGCTCTATTGGGTCTGTGTTGTGTTGTGACGTGCTGCCCCAGTGGTTCCTGTCCCAGCTGATGTGTGAGCAGATGTGTTGGGTCAGTGCCACGTTGCCCCTCACCTTTGCTGTGTCTCGCGTGCCAATGGTTGCCCCGGCGGTTTCTGTGTTTCAGAGAAGGATTGTGGGGACGGCTCTGACGAACAGACCTGTCCTGAGCCTGCCGGTCAGTGCATAGAAGCACATGCACCATCACCCACAGCCCAGCTGGCCCCAGCCCCCTGCAGGTTCTCCAGGCCCCCACTCCAGAGCTGCTAGGATATGAAGAAAAAGCAACAGAGAGGAGGGAGGGCAGAAAACAGGGAGAAAGCAAATAGTGGGCAGGAAAGAAGCAGAGAGGGCAGAGGGAGCCTCTCAGGAAAGGAGATGACAGAGAGGTGGTGACAAGAAGGCCAAGATGTAGGGGGAGGAGAGAGTTAGAGAAGCAAATCCAGTTGGAAAAGAGGCAGGAACATAATCCAAACTGCAGTCTCCACCACATGTCCCATAAGTGTCGAGGGTCAAGTTGAGTAGCCCCCACCCAAGGCCGAGAAAGCAGGAGCTTCCTTCAGGCAGCCTCAGTGAGCTTGGTCCAGAAGTGGCCCCCACCCTTGCCAACCACAGGCAGGGCCCCTGTGAGCCAGGCACCCAGAGCATGGTACTCAGCAGTGCCAGGCTCAGGGTAGGCCTGTAAAGCTCGTCTCACCCCATTAGAGAGGCCTTACCTGTACCCCACCTACCTCTCTCCCTCCAAAACTAGAGAAACCCCTGCCTTTTCCCCAAACACAAGCAGACCCCTGTTCCCACACCTGCCAGAAAGGGGGAAGGAATGTTTAATGTTCCCTACACCCAGCCTTTCTGAGCTTCAGTGAGGGGCCCTCCAGGAGCCTTCTCCTCCTCCCCATTCCGACCACGTGGGCCATGGTGCATGCTGCAGTCTATGCAGTTTCTGTGTCTTTTCTGTTTGTTATTTTCCCAGCGGGGGGGTTGGGGTGGGCCGAGGGTGGGTTCTGGGCAGGGGGCCCAAGCTGGGATCACAGAGAAGGCTGCTCCACCAACTCCCTCTTTGCCTGTCCCCTTCTTCCTTCCCCCCAGACAATGACTGTGGGGACAACAGTGACGAAGCCGGCTGCAGCCACTCCTGCTCTAGCACCCAGTTCAAGTGCAACAGCGGGCGCTGCATCCCCGAGCACTGGACCTGCGATGGGGACAATGACTGCGGAGATTATAGTGATGAGACGCATGCCAACTGCACCAACCAGGGTGGGCACCGGGGGCCCGTGGGGCGGGGATGAGATCGAGCCCCCTGCATCAGACACCCAGCCCATCCATCTTTCAGACCCATGGTGCGTCGGCCACCATTTGGGAGCCAGAGGTAGCCTAGGCATGGCTCTTGTCCTTCAGGAGCTCCCGGTCCTGTGGGAGAGGGAGGTTGCCAAAAAATAATTGCCACACACTGTTAATATCATGCGCTTTGCAGTTGGTGGCCTTGGGTTTGAGCTCCAGCTCTGCAGCTTATTATCTGGGTGGCCTTGAGCAAGTTACTTAATCTCCATGGGCCTCTGTGAGTTTTGTCTGCAAAGTGGGGTAATAATAGCACCAACATCACAGCGTTGATGAGGGGGTTTAGTGAGATCATGCACGAAGAGCGCTCAGCACACAGCCTGTGTTTGGTAAATAGTAGCTTGAGAAAAGGATGCTGCAGGCAGGGATGAATGAGCATGAGGAGACAGAGGAGAGAGGGGCTGGCTCCACAAGGCTCCCAGTGCCCTGGCCTCTGGAGCTCAGCCTCAGGGGCGGTGGAGGCCTAGTTTTCTAGAGGGATGGGATGTTTTCCTCTAAAGGGATGCTGGCTTTCTAGCTCTGGCCTATTATTACCATGGAGGAATGTAAACCCAGGGTTGCCTTGACTTCAGGAGAAATCAGATGTGCAGATTTTTATGTGGAAACTACCAAACTTTTAACACTACAGTGTTAGTTTCTCTCATCTCACAGTTCTAGAGGCTTGAAGTCCCAGACCCAACTGTTGGCAGGGTGGGTTCCTTCTGAGGCCGTGTGGGAGATTCTGTCCCAGGCCTCTCCCCAGCCTCTGTGGTTTGCTGGCAATCTTTGCAGCTCCTTGGCTTGTCAAAACTTGACCCGATCTCTGCCTTCATCTTCACAAGGTGTCCTCCCTGTGGGCATGTCTGTCACTAGATCCCCATTTCCCCTTTCTGTGAGGACACCTGTCATATTGGATTAGGATGCACCCTTATGACCTCATCTTAAGTTGAGCGTCTGCAAAGACACTATTTCCAAATAAAGTCATATTCACAGGTATTATGGGGTAGGACTAATATCTTTTTAGGGAATACAATTCAAGCCATACCAACTGGCAGTTAATTTTAGAAGTTTTAAAAGGCTGGGTGCAGGCCAGGCATGGTGGCTCATGCCTATAATCCGAGCACTTTGGGAGGGTGAGGTGGGAGGATCACTTGAGGCCACGGGTTGAAGACCAACCTGGTCAACATAGTGAGACCCCCATCTTGGAAAAAAAAAAAAAAAGGTTGGGTGTGGTGACTCACACCTGTAATCCCAGCACTTTGGGAGGCAAGGCAGGAGGATCACTTGTTTCCAGGAGTTTAAGACCAGCCTGGGCAACATAGTGAGACCCCTTTCTCTACAAAAAATAAACAAAATTAGCACTTGCCTGTAGTCCCAGCTACTCAGAAGGCTGAGGTGAGAGGATCACTTGAGCCCAGGAGGTTGAGGCTGCAGTGAGCTGGGTGACAGAATCAGACCTTGTCTCAAAAGAAAAAAAAAAGTTTTAAAAAAAACTACAGACCAAACTCTTCCTGCAGGCCTCATCTGACCCATGGACCATCAGATTACAGCCTCTGCCTTACAGAGTTAGGGCACATTCCCACCCTAGTAGGAAAAGACTGTAATCTGATGGTCCATGTCGAGTGCCCACCTTGAGCCCCGCCCTGAGAGGGAGGACAGCTAAGGCTACAGGAAGCTCAGGAGATAGTCTCCAGGGCCATCTCTGTGAAGGGGAGGGTAAGGGGCACAGGTGATATCCCTTGGGGTTCTGAGAAGGGGCCTCTGGAGGCTGCATGGTGTGGTGAGAAGAGCTCCCTGCCCCTCCCAGATAAGCTGGGCAAATTTGGACAAGTTGCTTCCCCTGAGCCTGGGCATCCTCCTGTATGAAATGAGCTGAGGTATGTGAGGCCTGGCATGGGGGAGCAGGATGTCACTACTGGTAGCAGTTGTTAACTATGGTATGAGCTGGATGATCTGGGACCATTCAGGAGGAGTTGTGTTTAGACTGCAGGTAAATGGACGGGAGGGAGGGTCTTCCAGTGGGGATGGCATGGTCTGGAGAATGCTGTCGTCAAGACTTACAGGGTGAAATTGAGCACTTCTGTAGGGTGACAGTGGTGCCAGGTGGGGCCGTTCAAACCGAGGGAAAGGCTCATGCAGGGACAGTGGGGAATGAGGCTGTCCTCAGAGGGGGCAGATGATGACAGCAGGTGTAAATCAGTAAGAGGCTTGATTTGGGAGGCATGGGAACCTTTGAAGTATTTCCAAGCTGGAAGGTGCTGTGATGTAGGAGATGATTTCGGAACACAGCCCTGGAGGAAGATTAGATTGAAAAGAGGTTCAGGGGCCCCAAGAAAGGAAAATCAGTTCAGAGACTGCTGCTGAAAGTCCCGGCATGAGATGAGAATATCAGCCAGGTCCAGGGTAGGGAAGGGGGAGGAGCAGGGTGCCTGTGGCAGCATGAGTGTATGAGTGTGAGACTCCACCAGGCAGTGCTCCTGCTCCTCTCCAGGCCTCCTGAGTCAGATCTCAGGACAGCAGCCAGAGTGATCCTGACAACATAAGTCAGATCATTGCCCCAGCCCTACCCTCGAGCCTGTACTGGTTCCCTGCACCCTTGGAACGAATGCCAAGCCCCTCTGCATGGCCTGCAGGGCCCCCTCCCCTACCCCTCTGACCTGCATTCCTGCCCTCCCCTCCCCCTGCACTCTACTCCAGCCGTGGTGTTTCCTTTTTTTTTTTTTTCTTTTTTTTTGAGATGGAGTCTCACTCTGTTGCCCAGGCTGGAGTGCAGTGGTGCAATCTCAGCTCACTGCAAGCTCCGCCTCCCAGGTTCATGCCATTCTCCTGCCTCAGCCTCCGGAGTAGCTGGGACTACAGGCGCCCGCCACCACGCCCGGCTAATTTTTTGTATTTTTAGTAGAGATGGAGTTTCACTGCATTAGCCAGGATGGTCTCGATCTCCTGACCTCGTGATCCACCTGCCTTGGCCTACCAAAGTGCTGGGATTACAGGCGTAAGCCACTGCGCCCGGCCTGTGTGGCATTTTCTGAAGTGCCAGCATAGTCCTGTCTCGGAGATGAGACTTTGCAGTGGCTGTTCCCTTTGCCTGGAGTGTGCCTCCAGGGATCCTCCGGGCTCACTCGCTCTTCATGCAGGCCTCTGCTCAGATGCCTTCTGCCCAGAGGCCTTCCCTGAGCATCTTACCTGACAGATCACCCCCACCGCTCTCAGCCTTTACCCAGCTTTATCTCCATAGCTTTATCAATACCTGAAATTACAGTCAAGATTTATAGGTTATGTCTTGTCTGTGTTCCCCATTAGAACCTAAGCTCTGTGAGGGTAAGGACTTTGTCTGGTTCAGTACTGGCCCCAGGACAGTGCGTGGCACACAGGAGGCACTCAGTAAACATTTGTGGCATGAATGAATGAAATAGAGGCTAAGGTGGTGGGCATTTGGGCTCAGGCCTTAGCAAATTGCTTCTCCAGTCGACATCTCCTGTGTCAATGTGGGGATTAGATGAGATGATTGTGGGCCCTTGGAGGTGTGATGCCTCCTGACTCTACTACTGAGTTGGTGCTTCCAAGGAGTGTCAGCAAAACTCAGCAGACTCTCCAGGCCTGCCTCTGCTCATAGCCCCAGGCTGGGCATACCGGGGTTGCAGGGCGGGTTGCAGGCCGCAGGGATGAGGAGGGCTGACCTGGGCAACCCCTCCCTCCTGAGGCCCTCTCCTGTCCCTCTGCAGCCACGAGGCCCCCTGGTGGCTGCCACACTGATGAGTTCCAGTGCCGGCTGGATGGACTGTGCATCCCCCTGCGGTGGCGCTGTGATGGGGACACTGACTGCATGGACTCCAGCGATGAGAAGAGCTGTGAGGGAGTGACCCACGTCTGCGACCCCAGTGTCAAGTTTGGCTGCAAGGACTCAGGTGAAGAGGAGCGTTGGAGGGCATCTGGAACAGCACAATGTGGGCAGGAGGAGACCCTGTTGAGAGCAGAGTAGCGGCAAGGGGGATGGCACTGTGCTGTGTGGCGTGGGGCTGGGGACAGTGCAAGGCAAAAGGCAGTCCAGAGGAAGCTTGTGTATCATGGGTGGGGGAAGGCATGAAGGGCCAGGGCCGGCACAGAGGACCCCAGGAGCCAAAACCCTTGCCAGAGTTGAGCTTCAGCACCTCCTGCTGCAGATTCCTGCCTTCTTTGTTGCCTATGTGAATCTGACCCAAAAAGCCTCAGGGTTCCTCGTGGACCCCACAGCGTTGCAATCCTGACCCTATTAGAGAAGCCCATGGGGCCTGGAAGGAAGGGCAGGGGGAGCCCCAGTCCCTAGGCCTGGGCCCTCATAATGCACCTGTCCCTCAGCTCGGTGCATCAGCAAAGCGTGGGTGTGTGATGGCGACAACGACTGTGAGGATAACTCAGATGAGGAGAACTGCGAGTCCCTGGCCTGCAGGCCACCCTCACACCCCTGTGCCAACAACACCTCAGTCTGCCTGCCCCCTGACAAGCTGTGTGATGGCAACGACGACTGTGGCGACGGCTCAGATGAGGGCGAGCTCTGCGGTGAGACCTGGTCCCAGGAGAAGGGTGGGGAGGGTGGCTGGGTAGGAGTCTGGGCCAAGGCCAGTCTGGGGGGGACCTGAGTCTAGGAGAGAGCAGCTCTGGCAGCCGGGCAGGCAAGCAGCACCCAGAGTGGTCACCAGCAGCCTGTGTGGACCTGGCGCTCCCCATGGCGCTGTGGTGAGCGAGCCACACCATTAGAGCAGTTTATCCACAAGGCATCCCTGAGGGCCAGGAGCTCTGTTCTCTCCATTTTACAAATGGGAGCACTGAGGCACAGAGGGGTTCCATAGTGGTCCCCCAGATCTGGGCCAAGGTCGCACAGCTCCTAAACTGCTGTGGAGACATGGACCCCTCGCCCACATACATACCACAGAGAGGTGTGGAGTGGTCTTTTGGAGACGAAGACACCAGGATTGAGTGCTGATGGTCAGGGCAGGCTTCCTGGAAGATGTGGGGATTGCATGGGATTCCCAAGGACAGGCAGAACTTGCAGAGTGAGTGAGAAGGCATGGGGGCAGGTGTGGTGGCTTCATGCCTGGCATTCCAGCACTTTGGGAGGCTGAGGCAGGCAGATCACTTGAGCTCAGGAATTCGAGACCAGCCTGGCCAACATGGCGAAACCCTGTCTCTACTAAAAATACAAAAATTAACCGGACATGTCTGTAGTCCCAGCTACTTGGGAGGCAGAGGCAGGAGAATCGCTTGAACCTGGGAGGCGGAGGTTGCAGTGAGCCAACATCCTGCCACTGTGCTCCAGCCTGGGCGACAGAGCGAGACCCTGTGTCAAACAAACAAAGGCAAGGGGAGGAGGGTGCCCATTCAAAACCAAAAGAAATAAGGTTGGGGGAGTCCGGGAGTCAGGGAGGACCATGTGGTGTGACTTGGGGATAAGGAGCAGAGCAGCCTTATCTGGTCCTGTTAGCTAGGCAGAGCCCCCAGTTCCTTGGAAGGGAGGAGTGGAAGATAAGGCCACAGGGACTGGCTGGGAGAACTGCCTACAGGCCGTCCGTCAGGCTGGCAGGTTCCAGGGTGTGCCAAAGGACCCAGGGCAGGATAGGTCCTACCGCACCCCTCCCCAAACCCCTCCAGATCAGGAAAGATCAGCACAAGGAGACTGGACCTAAGGACCTCCCAGGGTCCCTCCCAGGGAGGCAAAAAGCTGGGGCCCCCGCCCTGGGCCCAAGAAGGGAGGGACATATTGAGACCAGACAGAGCTATTGAGGGGTGCTCCCTGTGGGAAGGGGAGGTATGGTGCCAGCTGGTGGGTGCAGGGGTCCCAATTCTGGTCCTGAGGGAGCCCAGGAAGTCTTGGGCTGAAGCTCAGCAGGAATGGAGACAAATAGGGCCGTAGGCAGGGCACGAGGACTTGGTCCAGGCTGCCCTGGACTTGGCCCAGCAGGGCTGTGGTCTTGCCTCCTCTCAGCTTCTGACCCTGGGTCTGTTCCCTGCCTGCCCCTCCCCCAGACCAGTGCTCTCTGAATAACGGTGGCTGCAGCCACAACTGCTCAGTGGCACCTGGCGAAGGCATTGTGTGTTCCTGCCCTCTGGGCATGGAGCTAGGGCCCGACAACCACACCTGCCAGATCCAGAGCTACTGTGCCAAGCATCTCAAATGCAGCCAAAAGTGCGACCAGAACAAGTTCAGCGTGAAGTGCTCCTGCTACGAGGGCTGGGTCCTGGAGCCTGATGGGGAGAGCTGCCGCAGCCTGGGTGAGACAAC
Organism: Macaca mulatta; assembly: GCF_049350105.2. Classification (NCBI taxonomy): domain Eukaryota; kingdom Metazoa; phylum Chordata; class Mammalia; order Primates; family Cercopithecidae; genus Macaca; species Macaca mulatta. Next base: position 64,335,486 of record NC_133416.1, read on the forward strand.
AGTGAGGTGTGGCAGGGCAGGCCGAGGCAGGCCTCTGAGCTGCAGTGGGTTGGGCTTGGCGGCCAGGTGCCAAAGGCTGAGTTTTCCACCCTAGCCCCCAGTGCCGGGACCAGCAGAGACCTGCCTGCACCCAAACGGGTGGCACGCAGGCAGCTAGCCCCCTGCTGACCCCGTCACATCCCTCCCACCCCAGACCCCTTCAAGCCGTTCATCATCTTCTCCAACCGGCATGAGATCCGGCGCATCGATCTTCACAAAGGAGACTACAGCGTCCTGGTACCCGGCCTGCGCAACACCATCGCCCTGGACTTTCACCTCAGCCAGAGCGCCCTCTACTGGACCGACGTGGTGGAGGACAAGATCTATCGCGGGAAGCTGCTGGACAACGGAGGTGACTACCGATTGCTGCCAGGCGGGATGCACACAGGCGGAGCACTTAGGCGCTAGGGGCACAGGTCCCATCCAAGTGGCCCCAAAGCAGAGGCTTAGCTCCCCCATCCCCCACACTTCTGTTAATTGGGTTAGATTTTGCTGTGGGTCTCCATGCCTGACGCCCCATAATTATCGTCAGCAGAACTGCCAGCCTGATAATTAACAAAATGATCACCCTTACCTTGGAATGGCCTGGAGCTCTGCTCCCCAGATCTAGAATTGCAGGCTTGAAAGAAAAAAGCCACTTAGAAGAGGCGTACCTGAACCCTGCCTTCTGTCCCAGGCAGCATGGCACACCCCAGACTTCCTTCAGTCACACGCGATAGTGAGTGCCCACTGTACACACTGGGCAGTGGGCATGAAGCAGTGATCAAAACAGGCTGTTTTCAGTTGTGTGGTCAAGGAAGGTCCCCTGAGAAGGTGACATCTGAGCAAACACTTGGAAGAGCCACATTTTACTAGAGAAGTTTGTATTGTTTGTAATAAGGAAAACTTGAAACCATTACAAATTTCCATCAACAAGGGGAGGCTAAGTAAACTGTGATGATATTCACACTGTGCAACAGTCTCTAAAACAATGAGACACACACATAATGTGTTAGCGTGGACAAATCTTTATGGCAGTCACTTGAGCTCAGGCAGTTGAAGCTGCCGTGAGCCATGATCATGCCACTGCATCCAGCCTTGGTGACAAAAGACCCTGTCTCAAAAAAAAAAAAAAAAGTTGGGGAGACAATAGGAGTCCTACTCTTGAATATGGGCACATCAGAAACTTTGGCAGAGGTTCCAGGGATGAGGGTGGGTCATCGAGGGCTCCCAGGATTTCACACATTCATGCACAGCTCCCCAGGAAAGGCTAACCTTTCACTGCCCTCTCTTCTCCAGCCCTGACTAGTTTTGAGGTGGTGATTCAGTATGGCCTGGCCACACCCGAGGGCCTGGCTGTAGACTGGATTGCAGGCAACATCTACTGGGTGGAGAGTAACCTGGACCAGATCGAGGTGGCCAAGCTGGATGGGACCCTCCGGACCACTCTGCTGGCCGGTGACATTGAGCACCCAAGGGCAATCGCACTGGATCCCCGGGATGGGTGAGGACCCTGCCCAGCCCTCTCCTGGCCCCATGGCCCCCCTGAAGTCCCATTCAGCCTGGCCAGGGACACCTTACTTCTCAGTGCCATTTGCCTCCTCCCACCCTCTACCTAGGATCCCACCACAGTCCCTCCCCAAGGGCCCCAACTTTAGCCCTCCTGACCCCTCCCCACTCCCCAGGATCCTGTTTTGGACAGACTGGGATGCCAGCCTGCCCCGCATCGAGGCAGCCTCCATGAGTGGGGCCGGGCGCCGCACCGTGCACCGGGAGACCGGCTCTGGGGGCTGGCCCAACGGGCTCACTGTGGACTACCTGGAGAAGCGCATCCTTTGGATTGACGCCAGGTCAGTGCCCTCTATGCCCTGGGGAGGCCCAAGTCTGTGGCACCAGGACAGGGTGGGGAGGGAACTGTGGTGACAAGGGTGGTGAGAAGGCCCAAGGGATCTAGAACTAGGAACGGTGGCAAAGGATTGGGCACAGGAGAAGGACGGAGGGGCATGGGGAGACTGGGGCTGAGGGTAGGGGGCGGGTAGAGGAGGCTGAAGCAGGGCCGTCAGCTGTGGTTATTCACACTGTACCGTCCTCTCCACTCACCTGTCCGCTCCCTGTGTTCCCTCTGCTGGGGCTGTGTCTGCCCAGAGGGAGGGAAAACTTCTTTCTAATTGGTCTGCCCTGGGAGGGTGCATTTTTCTGACTTTCATCAAAGCCCTGAGTGCTGACAGCAGCCCTGGGGAGAAGTGACTGAAAGATTCCCTTGTGGCTTGGGAATTGGGGCCTGAGAGCTGAAACCTGGACCTGTTGGGTTCTCACACCTTGGTCATTCTGTCTATCTGCTCTGGCCAGCCGGGCTTAGGGGAGGGAACGGTCCTGTGCTCTTCACTGGGAGGGCTGTGGCCAGGGCCCAGAGGATGGGCGCCTGGGCAGAGCTCTGAGGGCTGAGATCCCGGCTGGCATCCTCATTCTGCTCCATCATGCTCTCAGGTCAGATGCCATTTACTCAGCCCGTTACGACGGCTCTGGCCACATGGAGGTGCTTCGGGGACACGAGTTCCTGTCACACCCATTTGCAGTGACGCTGTACGGGGGGGAGGTCTACTGGACTGACTGGCGAACAAACACGCTGGCTAAGGCCAACAAATGGACCGGCCACAATGTCACTGTGGTACAGAGGACCAACACCCAGCCCTTTGACCTGCAGGTGTACCACCCTTCCCGCCAGCCCATGGGTAAGGGGCTCAGGGCCTCGAGCCAGAAGGGAGCCAGCAGCCTCTTTAGAAGCTCTAGAAGCTCTTAGGAGAGGAGAGGGCAGTGAGAACAGGAGCAAGTGTGCTGGGACGGCAGGGGTGGGTCGGCTGTTGACAGAGGCACCGTCTAGCAGCAGAGAAGGGTCTAGCAGTAGTGGCTGCTGGAATAGGGGGAGGAGAGTGGGTGAGGGAGGGGTGGTCCATGTAGGGAGCAGCAAGTCACAGGATTCTCTGGCTTCTTCTCTTCCCCACCCTGCCCCCAGCTCCCAATCCCTGTGAGGCCAATGGGGGCCGGGGCCCCTGCTCCCACCTGTGTCTCATCAACTACAACCGGACCGTGTCCTGCGCCTGCCCCCACCTCATGAAGCTCCACAAGGACAAAACTACTTGCTATGGTAGGAGCCCCTCCCTCCAGAGCCAGTGAGCAACTGAGGCTGAAGGGAAGGCTGCAGGCCCCAGGCTCCTGGTTGTCCGCGAAGGCAGAGTCCCAGTTAGGAGGGTCCCAATAGGAGAGGCTCAAGAGACAGCCACTGTGAGAAGGGGCTACAGGTCTGCCAGGGAGGCTGTACCCAGTGGGGTGTGTCCATGGAACCAAGGGCCAGTAGCAAACAGACAGATCCAGAAGAAGGCAGGGCCTGAAACCAGGTGGGTGGGAAGCACAGAGGCAGGGACTGCCTTCAGTGACCAGCCCGTGCCCCACAGAGTTTAAGAAGTTCCTGCTGTACGCACGTCAGATGGAGATCCGAGGTGTGGACCTGGATGCCCCCTACTACAACTACATCATCTCCTTCACGGTGCCCGACATCGACAACGTCACAGTGCTAGACTATGATGCCCGTGAGCAGCGTGTGTACTGGTCTGACGTGCGGACACAGGCCATCAAGCGGGCCTTCATCAATGGCACAGGCGTGGAGACAGTCGTCTCTGCAGGTTCTTCCCGGCCCTGGATGCCCACCAGTGGACATGGGCACTCCCACCCACCCCTTGCTCCCAACCCTGGTCTGCTTGGTCCGAGTGGTCCTTCTCCCAGTCCTGTTGCCCCTCAGTGCTCCAGCCTGGTTTCCTGATCCCTTTTCTCCAGAAAGCACACTGGCTCCCCTCCTGACCCACTGCCCTGCAGACACCCAACAACTGACTCCCTGCTTGTGCCCTCAGACTTGCCAAATGCCCATGGGCTGGCTGTGGACTGGGTCTCCCGAAACCTGTTCTGGACAAGCTATGACACCAATAAGAAGCAGATCAATGTGGCCCGGCTGGATGGCTCCTTCAAGAATGCAGTGGTGCAGGGCCTGGAGCAGCCCCATGGCCTTGTCGTCCACCCTCTGCGTGGGTCAGTCTAGGGCCCAGGGCCAGGGAGCATGGGGTGTGGGGCTGGGAAGAAGAAGACGCTGACCCTTCCCTCTTGGTACTCTCCCCCCAGGAAGCTCTACTGGACCGATGGTGACAACATCAGCATGGCCAACATGGACGGCAGCAATCGCACCCTGCTCTTCAGTGGCCAGAAGGGCCCCGTGGGTACGAGCTTCCCTGCCCACCCCCACAGCCCTTCCCTACTTCCTTGACCAGGAGGTGCTCACAGGGTACCTCAGGTGCCCCTCAGCCTCCCCAGAGCCTCAGCTTAGTGCCTGCTCTCACCACCTGCCCCCTCGCCTCCCCGCCACTCACAGCCACACATCCTCACACACATCCTCTGCTGCTATCCCTGGATCCCCAGCCCTGGGCCAGACTCCCTGGCAGTGACACTCCCTTTTCCAGGTCTGGCTATTGACTTCCCTGAAAGCAAACTCTACTGGATCAGCTCCGGGAACCATACCATCAACCGCTGCAACCTGGATGGGAGTGGGCTGGAGGTCATCGACGCCATGCGGAGCCAGCTGGGCAAGGCCACTGCCCTGGCCATCATGGGTGAGGGCTGCTGGGTGAAACAGAGATGACGCAGAGCAGGCCAGGCCAGACCTGGGAGACAGGCTGGCTTGGGGCAGAATCTCACCACGTGGGGGGCCTGATGACTTAGGGCCAATGAGCCCTTCAGGAGAGCTGGGTGTGGGGCCTTCCCAAGGGTCTCATCCCCTCCTGCTGCCCCAGGGGACAAGCTGTGGTGGGCAGATCAGGTGTCGGAGAAGATGGGCACATGCAGCAAGGCTGACGGCTCGGGCTCCATCGTCCTGCGGAACAGCACCACCCTGGTGATGCACATGAAGGTCTATGACGAGAGCATCCAGCTGGGTAGGTGTGAGGCCGGGCGGCCGCTGGGGTCTCAGGGGTAACAGGGGAGGCTCCAGAGCTGCAGGCTGCAGGTCCATGGGGCAAGGGAGTAAGTGGGTTAGGCTGCACCCACCACCCAAAGAGACTCCTTGTTTCCTTCTCACAAAGGCACCTTATAGGCTCCCAGCAGCCCTATTCATAAGGCCAGGGGCCCAGGAGGACAGAAAACCTGAGAGCCGGGTGGGGTGGTGACCCCCATTAGGTCCAGGGTAAAGGCAGTGACCATCCTGTTTCTGAGCAGCCCAAGCCTGACCCTGAGGTCCCAAGGAGGGCCACCTAACCCTTTCCCTCTGCCTCCCACCTGCCCCCAGACCATAAGGGCACCAACCCCTGCAGTGTCAACAACGGTGACTGCTCCCAGCTCTGCCTGCCCACGTCAGAGACGACCCGCTCCTGCATGTGCACAGCCGGCTATAGCCTCCGGAGTGGCCAGCAGGCCTGTGAGGGTCAGTGCCTGGCTCTCCTCCCAGCCTTGTCCCAGCTCCCCAACCCTGACTCCTCCTACCCTACAGCCCTACCTTCCTCTTCTTACCTTGGGGACAAGACTACATTCATGGTGTAGGGGACACTGGACCATGAAGTGGCTATGAGTCTCCAGTGCTTCCAGCAGGATTTTGGAAAAATAGATGTCAGCAGGCAGATCAGTGGCAGCTGCATGGAAGAGGCATGCTCTGAGCTGGGTTTTATAGGACAAGTAGGATGTGGATGCAGGGCTCAAAGGAGAGAGAACTATACATAACGTAAGGTGTGTGTGGGGGCCCCAGCCAAGAGTGGTGGGCAAAGTGTGGGGAAGTCCTGGAGATAAGGCTGTGAGCTAGGCGGGGCTCCTGTGTTCTCAGCCAGGAGTGCCTGGAAAGTAATGTTCGGGGAAGATCAACCTGACCGCATTGGTGGTGGGGAAGAAACAGAGGCGGTTAAACCAGTTAGGAGGCTATCAGGAGTAATCGGAGTGTGAGGAGATGATGGGCCTGGGCTGGGCTCAGCAAGGGTTGAAGAAAAGGAATGAAACTCAGACCCATTTCACAAGAACCTGCTAACTCATTTATGAGCTTGCCGGGGGGACAGCATTTCCCAAAAGTGAATTCCTAAGAGCCTCCCTCTTTGATGTGGGTAGATTTTACCAAAAGAAATTCTGAGTTGAACAAAGTTTAAGAGTGTTTTGTGCTGCAGAACTTCTCAGAGCCTTGAATATGTTTATGTGTGCTAAAAATTTTTCAAGTGTTTAGGGTTTTCCAAAACTCGCTTGACCTTCATTCTTCTTTTCATGGAGTCTGAGCAACCAGGGCCCATTTGGGGATTCACTTTGGGACATGCTGTATCAAAGGGATAAAGGCAAGGGAGGATTCTGAGATGCATGGGTAGTGGTGCCTCAAGACATGGGAAAACTGGGCCAGGCACGGTGGCTCATCCCTGTAATCCCAGCACTTTGGGAGGCCGAGGCAGGCCAATCACTTGAGGTCAGGAGTTTGAGACTAGCCTGGCCAGCATGGCAAAACTCTGTCTCTACTAAAACCACAGAAATTAGCTGGATGTGGTGGCGGGTACCTGTAATCCCAGCTACTCAGAAGACTGAGGCAGGAGAATCGCTTGAACCGGGGAGGCAGAGGTTGCAGTGGGCCAATATTGTGCCACTGCACTCCAGCCTGGGCGACAGATCAAGACTCTACCTCAATTAAAAAAAAAAAAAAAAAAAAAAAAAAAAAAGCCTAGCGTGGTGGCTCACGCCTGTAATCCCAGCACTTTGGGGGGCGGAAGCGGGCAGATTACCTTGAAGCTGGGGTTCGAGACCAGCCTGACCAACATGGAGAAACCCTGTCTCTACTAAAAATACAAAATTAGCTGGGCGTGGTGGCACATGCCTGTAATCCCAGCTACTCGGGAGACTGAGGCAGGAGAATCACTTGAACCCGGGACACGGAGGTTGCGGTGAGCCAAGATTGCGTCATTGCACTTCAGCCTGGGCAACAAGAGCGAAACTTCATCTCAAAAAAATAAAAAAACAAAACAAAAAAAAATGAAAAAAAAAAGAAAGAAAAGAAAAAGAAATGGGATAACTGGGTAATGAGACTGGCTTAGGAGTGACCTTATGGGGTTGAGTTTTAAGTGTTGGAGAGAGGGTGTGGCATGGACCAGACAGAGGGAGGACAAAGAGGAAACTAGAATCAGGCTGAGCGCCAAACTGGAAGTCTAGATTTTGGAGTCACCTAGTCCTGATTGTCTGGTCTGAACTCCCAGACTTTCCCTAAGGGACTTGCAGGGTGCAGATTGGGTTGTGCTGGATGGAGGAGGGCAGAGCACAAGGCGAGAAATCCGAGTCTCTGCTGCCCTCTCATGGTGGCTAGGGGTCCTGCAGGTGGTTCCCCAGAGCTACCAGCCAGGTGAGCTTCCTCCCGGTCCATGCTCTGACCTCAGGCTAGGGTGTGTGTGCTGGGTGGAGGATAGGGATGATGGTGGGGGAAGACATCAAAGGAAAAGCAGAGAACAGTTGGAGGGTGACAGCAACCAAGCTTAAGGGGAGAGTGTTGGCGATACCCATGCCTTAAGTGTCCTTGTGTTTCAGGCGTGGGTTCCTTTCTCCTGTACTCTGTGCACGAAGGAATCAGGGGAATTCCTCTGGATCCCAATGACAAGTCAGATGCCCTGGTCCCAGTGTCCGGGACCTCGCTGGCTGTCGGCATCGACTTCCATGCTGGTGAGCCATTTAGTGGTGGAGGGAGTTGGGCGTGGCGTGGGAGCTTTAGGGGTAGTGTGGTGTGCCCTGAGGGTCCAGTGAGAGGCTGCCTGAATCGGCCCGAGGTGGGGCACTTGCTACAGCTGCCACCCCGACTCCACCTCTCCTTCCAAGCACCTGACCCCTCTGGCACTCTCTCACCTCTGTCCTGAGCCTTGTGAGATTTTGACCCCTCGCCTTACCCCTGCCTTACTGGTCATCCCCATGTCACCTCCTCCAACTCCAGAAAATGACACCATCTACTGGGTGGACATGGGCCTGAGCACGATCAGCCGGGCCAAGCGGGACCAGACGTGGCGTGAAGACGTGGTGACCAATGGCATTGGCCGCGTGGAGGGCATCGCAGTGGACTGGATCGCAGGTGAGCAGTGGGTGGGTTTGTGGGGCTTGAGGTGTGGCAGAGGACTGGGGGATGTGGGGGGAGGAGGAGTCGGTGGGAGCAGGAAGAGGAGCTGCAGGGGTGCCTGGGGGCTTGGAGGACACCAGGTCCACCTGTCCTCACCCAACCTCCCTGAGCCCCACCAACTCCCTCCTTAGGCAACATCTACTGGACGGACCAGGGCTTCGATGTCATCGAGGTCGCCCGGCTCAATGGCTCCTTCCGCTACGTGGTGATCTCCCAGGGTCTAGACAAGCCCCGGGCCATCACCGTCCACCCAGAGAAAGGGTGAGGAGCTGGACAGACTGGCTCCGGTCTGGCCTTGTCATTCTGCCCATGGCCCATGCTGATGAGGCCCTGTCTCCTCCAGGGTCTGGGGACTGACCCCCCACTTCCCCTCTACCCCACAGGTACCTGTTCTGGACTGAGTGGGGTCAGTATCCACGTATTGAGCGGTCTCGGCTAGATGGCACAGAACGTGTGGTGCTGGTCAACGTCAGCATCAGCTGGCCCAATGGCATCTCAGTGGACTACCAGGTTCGCATGCCAACTTGGCCCTGGAGCCGATGGTAGACCCCTGACCCAGGCCCCTCCTCCCTGTGATGAGCCCATTCTGGGAGGACATGAAGCCCAAGGGAGGTCACGGGGTCTCCCGGCCCAGCCCTGCACCCAGAGTAGGACTCCTGCTACCACAGAGATGATGGGCAGGGGTCGCTCAGAAGTGGGGAGTAGGGGAGGGGAAGGATGCCTGGATGTTGCCTTATCAGCAGGGCAGAGGGCAGGAGTGTGTGCAGGAGGCAGGAGTGAGGGGGGAGGCTGAACTGAGGGCCCCACTCTGGCCCACACACTCCCTGCTGCCCCAGACATGGGGCTGGCAGTGGGTTCAGCCCCGGAGGTGAGGTGGGTGCCTCTGGCCTGTAGGATGGGAAGCTGTACTGGTGTGATGCACGGACAGACAAGATTGAACGGATCGACCTGGAGACGGGTGAGAACCGCGAGGTGGTTCTGTCCAGCAACAACATGGACATGTTTTCAGTGTCTGTGTTTGAGGATTTCATCTACTGGAGTGACAGGTGAGGGCTTCTGTCCTGGCCTCCTCAGCTGATCTGTTCCTTCCCTCCCCGCTCCACTGACGCTCTGCTTGTGACCTGTCTTTCCCTCAGGACTCACGCCAACGGCTCTATCAAGCGAGGGAGCAAAGACAATGCCACAGACTCCGTGCCCCTGCGAACCGGCATCGGCGTCCAGCTTAAAGATATCAAAGTCTTCAACCGGGACCGGCAGAAAGGTGAGGCCGGGGCTCTGGGCTGAGGTGGAGAGGTGAGGGGGACTCTGGCCTGGGAGGGCGCTCCCCAGGGAACCCAGCGTGAGAGGGCCAGGAGACAAGTTAGACCCATGGGGCACCTTCCGATGGCCCAAGAGACCCAGGGATGGGGAGGAAAGGCTGAGGTGCCCCGGAACAGATCTAGACATTGGGCTCTGGGCCCTGGAAGGTCGTCCAAGCTGGGAATACTGAGGCAGAGGGCAGCACTTTTGCCAAAGCCTGGATGACAAAGGCACCAGCGAGCCTTTCCCAAGGCAGGCCCTGCCCTCTGTACCCTCCCCTCCCCCAGGCACGAACGTGTGCGCGGTGGCCAATGGTGGGTGCCAGCAGCTGTGCCTGTACCGGGGCCGTGGGCAGCGGGCCTGCGCCTGTGCCCACGGGATGCTGGCTGAAGACGGAGCATCGTGCCGCGAGTACGCCGGCTACCTGCTCTACTCGGAGCGCACCATTCTCAAGAGCATCCACCTGTCGGATGAGCGCAACCTCAATGCGCCCGTGCAGCCCTTCGAGGACCCTGAGCACATGAAGAACGTCATTGCCCTGGCCTTTGACTACCGGGCAGGCACCTCTCCGGGCACCCCCAATCGCATCTTCTTCAGCGACATCCACTTTGGGAACATTCAGCAGATCAACGACGATGGCTCCAGGAGGATCACCATTGTGGAGAGTGAGCCCAGACCCCAAGTCTTCCCAGGAAGTGGGACGTGAGGCGGGGAGCAGCACACACTCTCAGACCCCAGCCAGGCACTCTACCCTGAATCCCAGCAGCTGCAACTCAGCCGACTCCCACTGCACCCCCGCAGTTACATGACTCCTGATGTGGAGTCAGTGTCGGCTCCCATCTTCCTCCCGCCACTGGTCCTAGTTCTGCCTTCAGTGCTGCACAGAACAAGCCAGAGGTCACTGTGGAGCCCAGCGCTCACAAACCCAGGCTGCAGACACGGGGCTGAGCTCCAGTCCCTTGGGGTTTCGGTAACTTGGGTCAGTTTCCTGCTCTTGCCAAACCTGAGCCTTCTCAGCTGCATGGTGAGACAGGATTCCTTGAGCTGCTGCGCATGAAGGCCTAGCTCAGTGATGCTGGGGATGGAGTGTGTGCTCTGGAAAGAGCAGTTACAGTGTCAGGGCTGTCATCATAGGACAGCCTTTCAGCTCTTTGAAAACTGCATCCCACTACATTTTCTCTTCTTCAGCCTGGTTACCACCAGGTCCTCTGACTCATTCATTTGCTCATTTATTCATTCAGCTGGTCCATAAAGACCTGCCAGGCGCCGAACTAGGTGCTGCATGTTCAGACCTGTCCTTTCAGCCTTCTCTGGGACATTTTCTGCTGCAACTTAGTCCAGCCCACATGTCTGTCTAAAAATGTAGCATCCGAAGCTAAACCCGGTACTGCATGCTCGCAGCTTGATCAGGAGAGACTGGCAGATCAATCCCCAGTCCCCTGGAAGGGATATCCCCTCCCCTCTGGTTGTTTGCAGACCATACCACAGCATGGCCTTTTGGCAGCCACCATCACTTTTAGCCACTAACGCTCGAGTCTTTTCTCTTACACTGCTGTTCAGCTGTGTCTCTCACTGTGCCTTGGTTCTTTAACCTGAGTTTAAGATATCTGCTTTATAAAATAATCAATCCAGCTCAGGGTCTTTTTAAGTAGGGGGCTCCCCGGTACAGCCCAAGTAGGCTTTGATTTACTGAAATCTATGTTGCACTCAACTCAGCAGAACTACAGCTCCAGGAAAGTGCAACCACACCAGGAATCCCGATCGCCCTAGGTGGGAAGACCGAGGGAGAGGGTTGGGAGGTGACCACAGGTCATTTGGGTGAGGACAGCAGAGGTTTGGGGCATGAGTCAGACCCTGGTGCCCCTGAGCCCCCTCTGCTACACCTCATGCACTCCCTTACGCCACACTTCCCCTTCCAGCCAGGACGGCACGTGTCCCAGGCTGTCCCCCATGGCTCCTGTGCAGGCTGCCCTCTGGCCCCCTCCCGCCCAATGGCTTCTCCTGTCTCTTCACAGATGTGGGCTCCGTAGAAGGCCTGGCCTATCACCGTGGCTGGGACACTCTCTATTGGACAAGCTACACGACATCCACCATCACGCGCCACACAGTGGACCAGACCCGCCCAGGGGCCTTCGAGCGTGAAACCGTCATCACTATGTCCGGAGATGACCACCCACGGGCCTTCGTGTTGGATGAGTGCCAGAAGTGAGCTGCTGCCTGGGGATGGGGATAGTGGGGAGAGGTGGGACTTGGGGTGGCAGAAACTCCCCAGGCAGACCCAGGTGGGGGTGCAGGAGAGGCAAGCCCTCACTTGAGCTCCACCCTTCCCTGCTGTGTGATCTGGGGGGAGTTGCAAAAGCTTCCTAAGCTTCAGGTTCCTCTTCTGTGGTACAAGCTGGCTAAGATTTCAGCTGCCTGCACCAAGGGGAGCATGAGGACTGTGGGGGATGCTCTGCCTTTGTGGTTGATTCATTCATCAGAACACCATGTTGGAGGCACAGGGTAGGGCCTCTAGCTCTGGGATCCAAAGCTTCAGGCAAAGAATGTCTGTTGAACCCATCGTATGGAAGCCTCGGGCTGGGCCTTCAAGCCACTTAGCTGGGTTGAGAAGTCATACTTGTGGGAAGCAATGGTAACTGGCACAGGGCTGTATACGGGTGACCACAGGTCTCATGAAGGCAGTAGATTGGCCCAGAGTCTGGAATTGGAAAAGACAAGGAAGGCCAGCTTGGACAGGGCAAGTGCTTTGAGCAAAAGCCTGAAGAAAGACAAATTCAAGACAGAGAGGACAGAAGGGGACCTCTGCACACCATGGGACATAGGCAGGCCTGAACCCAGCCGGGAAGTGAGGTCAGGGTGTGGAGGAGTTAGGAGCACAAGCCAGGACAGGTGGCAGGAAGCACCTGGCGGTGAGTACTCCCCCTGGGGGGTTCACCCGCAGTCGGCCTGCTCTGTTCTTCCACAAGGGCAGCCCTCATCCTGGCTGTTTGGGCCTCTAGTGAGAGCCACCCCCTCGCCTTAGGGATCCTGGCCCACATGTGAGCAACATTTTTTTTCCCAATTCAGCAGTGCTTGGAATGTTTTTCGAAAGCTTTACTAGGAAACTAGTAAACACAACCCAAAGCAGCTGTATAGATATGTGAGCATCCCAAACCCAGATTCCCCCTACCTGTACCCCAGTGTCAGTCACATCCAACCTGGTTCAAGGGCCCTCTGTTTCCTCCTGCCTCTGTTGTCTGGCACGTCTGCAGCTGATGACGAAGGTCCAGTCCCCGCTTTCATGAACCTTGGCTGCCTCACCTGTCTGGGGATGGCCTCAGGGCCTGTCCCTCATGAGTCTGGAGCCTCCATGGAGGGTCCAGCAGGGCTGCCCTGCTCTCGTCCCAGAGGACATGTCCTCCTGGCTGCCCACCAAGCTCCTTTCCTATGAGCCAAGGGGATTCTGTTGCACATTCAGCGAGTGGCTTTTGAGAGCAAAGAAGGTGCAGAGGACCCAGCGGGGAGCGCGAGGGGCGTCATGAAGAGCTTCGTGGCTGTGTGCTGAGGACTGGCCCCGCCTGCAAGTCAGGGAACATGTCCTTGAAGAGGAGGCATGTGAGCCGACATCTGAGGATGGCAGGAGTGGCTGAATGGGAGCATGGTCCCAGCACCCAGGAGAAAGAGCTGAGCCGGCAGGAGGGGCCCTCCTCCTGGCCAGAAGGAGCAGGCACTTTCAGGGAATCGGAAGGAGCTGATGTGGACCCCAATGGAGGGGGCAGGGGCCAGTGGAGACTCCAACACCCCAGCATCCCCCTGAGCCCTCCCTGCAGTCAGCACTGGAGCACTGATGACCCTGTGGAGTCACAGTCGGATAGTTAGAAGGCCTGCCATGTTGCTGGACACTGAGCACCTGCCCCAGGAAAGCCTCTGTCTTCCCTCCCGCCACATTCCTGGGCAGCAGGTTCACCCAGACCACAGTTGTGTCACATGGAGGAGTCTGTTGACGCCAGGAGGAAAGCCACTTCTCACCGCAGGTGTGAGTGGTTTCACTTGAGGTGTGGGAGTCCCTGGTGGGGACTGACAGGCCAAGTCGAATCCTGACAAGCCAGGAAGATGACCGGTCGCTGCCCCGAGACCCATTCTCCCTTGTGGAGGCTAGAGGGACACGCCGCCTCCCTCCCAACTTACATCCCGATTCCAGAGCCATCACACACCCCTGCTGTCCTCCAGGATGAGGCCCTTAAGATCAGAGCTTCTCATGAGCTCGTGGAGGCTCAGGGCAGCCAGTGTCTCCCAAGGGGCAGAGCAGCACCATTTTCCTATGTGAGCCCAGCAGAAGGCGCGATAGTTCAATGGTGCTGGAGACGCTGGGGGTGGGCAAGAAGGGTGTGACCTGGAGAGGTATGAGGAGACAAGTTCACAGGCCAGAGGAGAGATCTGTGGCCAGAATGGTGAGGGGTGGAGGTGGGAGGGGGCCAGAGGCACGGGTGGGGGCAGGGGCAGGTCCTGTTAGGGAACTGGAGAATGGAGCTGGCTTTCATGTGGCTTGGTGGTCTCAGACTCCACTGTGCATAAGGATCGCCTGGGAGCAAGAGAATTTGGAGTCCCCTGCCCCGCCCTGGTCCTAGCTGAGTGACAAGCTCTGGGACTGAGAGCCCAGGGCTCACCATCCAATGCCGGTAGTCCGAGGATCACTCTGTCACACCCAGGATAGTGCTTGACCAGCCTTGAGGCCTTCCTCCACCCCACAAGGAGCACAGCATAATTGGGGGCTGGCTGTTCCCATTGCCTCCTTTACTGAGAGGGGACCAAGGCTCAGAGGGGTGACAGGCTCGTTCGAGGTCAGAGCCATTATGAGGCAGAACGGTGGCTCCAACCCCAAACATGTAAAGGCCTCAAAGTACGGAGAAGGGAACTCGAGGGTTCCTTGAGGATAGGACCCACATACCCCAGGACCAGGGACACACGCCACACTCAGCTCCACAAGGGCTTCCTGAATGATCTGGAAGACAGCCAGCCTCCCTGCACAGAAGAGAGCAGTTAAGAATAAACTCCTGGGAAATACTCACATAGCGTGTGCCATCTGTCCTTAAGATGGAGATTAACTTCTTCCACTCTCACAACCACCCTGCAAGGCAGGTGGTGCTACCATCCCCACCTCATAGAGGAGGAAACTGAGGGACAGGGCTGTTGAGCAAGTTGCCTAAGGGCACCTAGCTGGTGGTGGCATAGCCAGGGCTGGAACCCCAGAGCCTGTCTCACTTGGCTCTCTTCTTAGCAAGTAGACGGTCACTGCCCAGATACTGCAATGTGAATATCTCACACTTGGCCCTCGTGTGAGAACTGCCTGTGCAATAGCGGGGCCCTTTGTGGGCGTCGGGGCACTCTTGGCCTCGATGACTCTGAGGTTGCTTTGCCTTGGCGGGCCTCCGGGTTCCAGGTGCCTACGTGTCCTGGCCTGTACCCTCTGTGGTAGCCTCTCAGGCTTTGCCTCCTGATCCCTGGACCCTCTTCCCCCAGCCTCATGTTCTGGACCAACTGGAATGAGCAGCATCCCAGCATCATGCGGGCAGCGCTCTCGGGAGCCAATGTCCTGACCCTCATCGAGAAGGATATCCGCACCCCCAACGGCCTGGCCATCGACCACCGTGCCGAGAAGCTCTACTTCTCTGACGCCACCCTGGACAAGATTGAGCGGTGCGAGTATGACGGCTCCCACCGCTATGTGAGTCTGCGGGGTGGGTGAGCTGGCGGGCGGCTGAGGGGAAGCCAGGGCCAGGGTCAGCCATCAGCTGAGACCGTCCAGGCACAGACGTGGTGGGAGCAGCTGGGAGGAGGTGAGTCCCTCCAGGCCCCAGCCTCGGGCAACCCCACCCTGTCCAGCTTGCTCCTCATCAGCTAGATGAGGGAGATGGCAGGATGCCTCTGCGGGCCCTCATTCTGTAGCTGTCAGAGGCCAGGCCAGGCTGTGGTCCAGTGGAGACTGGGCGAGAGGCCCGAGCGATGCTGTAACAGTGATGGCGCTGTCTCCACAGGTGATCCTAAAGTCAGAGCCTGTCCACCCCTTCGGGCTGGCCGTGTATGGGGAGCACATTTTCTGGACCGACTGGGTGCGGCGGGCAGTGCAGCGGGCCAACAAGCACGTGGGCAGCAACATGAAGCTGCTGCGCGTGGACATCCCCCAGCAGCCCATGGGCATCATCGCCGTGGCCAACGACACCAACAGCTGTGAGTGGGGCTGCCGCCACCTGCCTCGCCCTCCTGCCTGTCATGCCTGGACATACAAACACACACCCCACACACCCCTCACACATACCACACACACCCCCACACATACCACACACACACATCCCACACATACTATACTACACACACCACACGACATACACCACACCCCTCCCTCACATACCCCACACACCCCCACACATACCACACACACCCCCCACACATACCACACACACATCCCACACATGCTATACTACACACACCACACGACATACACCACACCCCTCCCACACACACAACACACACACAACACACCATACACACCCCCCATACACCACACACCACATACACACACACCCCTGACACATACACACCCCACACACAAACCACACACACACCACACCACATACACACACCCCACACACACCACACCACACATACCACACACATTCCACACACCACATACACACCCCCACACACACACCACACACATACCACACACACACACCACACCACACATACACTGCACACCACATACACATACCACACATATCACACACACCCCACATATACCACACCACACACACACACCACATACACACACACACCACACACACACCGCATACACACAGATACCACACACACATCCCACACATACTACACTACACCACAGCACATATACCACACCACACCCTTCCCACACAACACACACACCACACCATACACCCCACCACACCACACACCACATACACACACCCCCAACACGTACACACACATACACACCCCACACACAAACCACACACACACCACACATACCACACATATCCCACACACCACATACACACACACCCCCACAAACATACCACACATACCACACATACACCCCACACACACACACATCACACATACACAGCCCACACATACCACATACACACACCACCACATACACCACACATACCACACACACTACACACCCCACACACACCCCCACACACCACACCACATACACACATTCCCCACACACACCACACATACTACATACACACACCACCACATACAACACATACACCACATAGCACATACACTGCAGCACACACAAGACACACACCACACCATACAACACACCATACACACCACACAGGACACACCACACCCAGCCAACACACACACGCACACCACATGCACACACACACACACACCACAACATATATACACATACACCACACATACTGTATCACATACACACATACCACACACACTGCAGCACACACAAGACACACACCACACCATACAACACACCACACACACATACCACATACACACCGCACGTGACACATACACACCACACATAGGACTTATATACACACACCACACACCTACCACCCACAACACATATCACACACCACATAGCGCACACACACACACATCATACAGACATACTATAAACACCCCACACCCCACACACCACTCCCCACACACACTTGCCTGGTCCTGCTGTCCCTGAGCCTCCGTTACACAGACACATACAGCTGTACACACCTTTGAAACTGCAAAACCCTCAGTGCTCCTGTACCCCTTCCCCACAAGACATCTACACACACAGATGGACTCTGCACACGCCTGGTGTCTCCTCCACATTGCACACACACATTCATGTCACCCCCGCCCCTCAGGGCTCATCCACGCCCTTGGTGCCCCCACCCCCACCCTGGTTACTCTCCTCACTTGGAGCAACACAGACACCTGAGAGCCTGGGCGCACGTGCCCTCAGTGGGCACAAGTACATGCCCCACCGCTCCCCACCACAGACCTGCAGCTTTCCCAGGCATCTCTCATGCGCCCTGGGGCTCACTATTGCACCCATAATCTCAGGGCCCTCAGACTGGAATCTCCCAGAAACACTCAAAGCCCACCGTGCCCTGCCTAAAAGCACACACATCCTCAACAGCACAGCTGCCAAAAACCCCATGCACCTGGCCCTTCCACAGCAGCCATCCCCATGCCCTTCACACTGGCTGCAAGCCGCTGTGCCTGCCATGGCTGAGCAGAGGCTTGGGAGCTCTGTGAAGTCAGTGAGTGGGTGAGCACTCTGGGTGCATGCACAATAGAGAACACTCTGCAGCCCTGCGCCCGCCCTGTCCCTGCTCAGGTGAACTCTCTCCATGCCGAATCAACAATGGTGGCTGCCAGGACCTGTGTCTGCTCACTCACCAGGGCCATGTCAACTGCTCGTGCCGAGGGGGCCGAATCCTCCAGGATGACCTCACCTGCCGAGGTGAGACAGGCGGCGGGGGAGGGGCTGGCGGGGAACCCAAGCACACACCGGGGATGGTGACTATCTCCCCAAAGCACTCCAGCCCAGCCCCCCAAAGCCTTTTGCCAAGAAGAAGCTGATGATGACCTCAGCTTCAGGGGGGAGGAGGCGTGGGCACTGGGGCCCACAACCCTGGCTCAGAAAGCTCCCTCCACCTCCCTCCCCAGCGGTGAATTCCTCTTGCCGAGCACAAGATGAGTTTGAGTGTGCCAATGGCGAGTGCATCAACTTCAGCCTGACCTGCGACGGCGTCCCCCACTGCAAGGACAAGTCCGATGAGAAGCCATCCTACTGCAGTAAGGAGCCCTCTGCAGCCCCTCCCTCTTCTAGGTCCAAAGCGCAAGTCCTCCTGCCCCAGGCCCCTGGCCCTCTGGCAGCAGCCTCAGCCCCTGCAGGATGGAGCAGGATCAGGACCCAGCTTCCTGACCATGAGTTTTGGGAGCTCATGAAGGGCAGAACCACTGTTAGCCTGTACTGGGCCTTTGGGTTGGGGGGCGGCCAGCTGGACACATGCATGATGTCTCAGGGAGGCAGCCCTTTCCCTGTGCCTGTGGCTGATGCACATCCTACTCCTCCATCTGCAGACTCCCGCCGCTGCAAGAAGACTTTCCGCCAGTGCAGCAATGGGCGCTGTGTGTCCAACATGCTGTGGTGCAACGGGGCCGACGACTGTGGGGATGGTTCTGATGAGATCCCCTGCAACAGTAAGTGAGGCGCACTGGCATAACCCATCTGTACCTCAGTTCCTGCCCCACCCTTCCCTGGCCGAGCTTTGTCTCTGGGCCCCATGGTGTCTGGTTTAAGGCACTCTGTGACAGGCCAGGGCAGGTGCTGTGGGCCAGGAGCTCTGTCCTGCGTCCTCCTGGCCCACACAGAGGAAACTCTGGCCTGACGGTACGGGGCGGGCACTGTTCTAGAGACAGCCTGTGGTGTGGGCGAGTTCCGCTGCCGGGACGGGACCTGCATCGGGAACTCCAGCCGCTGCAACCAGTTTGTGGATTGTGAGGATGCCTCAGATGAGATGAACTGCAGTGAGTGACACCCTTTGCTGGCACCTCCTGGGCTCCTCCCCATCGCTCACTGCATCTCCCGCCTTCAGGCCCTCCTGCACCTGCCCATATTCCTCTCTGCCTTGCCCTGTCCCCACTGACAGCCTCCATCTCCCTGAGGCCCTGTCCCCATCCCGCTCCTGCTCCTGGGCTCTCATGGGGTTCCGAGAGGGGGTAGTGAGCGGATGGTGCAGACAGTGCCCCACTGGAAGGGCACTGTTCAACTTTTGGAAAAGCATGAAGGCACCGTAGGGCTGGCAACTGTCCCAGTGGGGGGTGATCGGGGGGAACCAGGAATCACCCTCACCCCTGCCCCCACCAGGTGCCACCGACTGCAGCAGCTACTTCCGCCTGGGCGTGAAGGGCGTGCTCTTCCAGCCCTGTGAGCGGACCTCGCTCTGCTACGCACCCAGCTGGGTGTGTGACGGCGCCAACGACTGCGGGGACTACAGTGATGAGCGCGACTGCCCAGGTGGGCAGGGGCAGGTGTGTGGTGGGCGGTGGCCTGCGGTGAGCACGGCCTTCACACCTGCCTCGCCCCCCAGGTGTGAAACGCCCCAGATGCCCCCTGAATTACTTCGCCTGCCCTAGTGGGCGCTGCATCCCCATGAGCTGGACGTGTGACAAGGAGGATGACTGTGAACACGGCGAGGACGAGACCCACTGCAGTGAGTGACCACAGCACCCACTCAGTGCTCCAAGAACCTGCTGGGCCCCACTTCTTAGTCCCCCCTTGGAAAAGGGCACCCAGGGCCTTCACCCCCTGCCCCACTCTGCCTCTAGCTGCTGCTGAGCCCCCCCACAGAGGGTTGCTGTGGGCATTTCTCCTGTCCTTCCCATGGCATCAGCCTCTCCAGGTGGGTGACCCCCGCCCTTCCACATCTAACTGTGGCTTCCGACTGCCCCAGACAAGTTCTGCTCAGAGGCCCAGTTTGAGTGCCAGAACCATCGCTGCATCTCCAAGCAGTGGCTGTGTGACGGCAGCGATGACTGTGGGGACGGCTCGGACGAGGCTGCTCACTGTGGTGAGGAAGCTGGGATTGGGCTGGGGGAGGTGCCCCAGGGAGAGACAGACTCCACCCAATTCCACCCCACACACAGACACCCCTGCAGACAATGGCGAAGCAGCGAGTGCATCACCTCCGCTGCTGGCCCTCATCCACCCCCTCCTGAGTCTCTCGATGGCCCCCTCTCCCCCCACAGAAGGCAAGACGTGCGGCCCCTCCTCCTTCTCCTGCCCTGGCACCCACGTGTGCGTCCCCGAGCGCTGGCTCTGTGACGGTGACAAAGACTGTGCTGATGGTGCAGACGAGAGCATCGCAGCTGGTTGCTGTGAGTGGCGGGGCCGTGTGGACCGGGTGGACAGCAAATGACCCCAGTCTCACTTTGCAGATGGGGAAGCTGGGGTGCAGGAGAGGAAATGCCTCAGTGGGGTCTGCTGGGGTGGAGCCATAGCTGTAGTCCAGGTGTCCAGACTCCTCATCAAGTGCCCCGCCCACTCTACCAGGAGAACCACAGGAGGTCAGGGTGGGGGACGGTCAGCTGCTGGCCGAGCAGGGCTGAAGAGCTGTGTCCACCTCTGTCCACAGTGTACAACAGCACCTGCGACGACCGTGAGTTCATGTGCCAGAACCGCCAGTGCATCCCCAAGCACTTCGTGTGCGACCATGACCGTGACTGTGCAGATGGCTCCGATGAGTCCCCCGAGTGTGGTGAGCCCTCGGCGGTGGTGGGAGGAGGCCCTGCCCTCCGCTGGGCCAGGGCGTCAGCCTCACAGGTCCCTTCCTCCCCCAGAGTACCCGACCTGCGGCCCCAGTGAGTTCCGCTGTGCCAATGGGCGCTGTCTGAGCTCCCGCCAGTGGGAGTGTGATGGCGAGAATGACTGCCACGACCAGAGTGACGAGGCTCCCAAGAACCCACACTGCACCAGCCCAGGTGGGCCCCAGACCTGGCTTCCCTCTGCCCCCTCCCCAGACTGCCTGAGACCCTGCTGACCTGCTGTCTCCGCCCCTCTGCAGAGCACAAGTGCAATGCCTCGTCTCAGTTCCTGTGCAGCAGCGGGCGCTGTGTGGCTGAGGTACTGCTCTGCAATGGCCAGGATGACTGTGGTGACGGCTCGGATGAGCGTGGCTGCCACATCAACGAGTGTCTCAGCCACAAGCTCAGTGGCTGCAGCCAGGACTGTGAGGACCTCAAGATTGGCTTCAAGGTATGCCCAGCCCTGGGGAGGAGCTTCCACACCCCAGACGTGCCAGGAACGCCTTTTTCCACTGCCTCATTCATTCATTCATCCCCTAGACACTGGGGATACAGCAGTGAATGAGATGGAAATCTGCTTGGTTGGGGTCTGCCTCTATCTGGCAGGTAGAGAGCCAGCAGATTTGCTGACAGATGATATACGGAGTGTGAGAGGAAAAGAGGAGTGAGGCGTCAAGTAGGCAAGAGATACACAGATCTGGAGTTCAAGGAGAGGCCCAGGTTGGAGAGGGAAGTCTGGGAGTTATCACCATAGAGATGCTATTTGGATCTATGAATCTGGATATGATTCCCAAGGGAGCAGTGTAGGTGGAGAAGAGAGCAGTCCAAAGTCTGAGCCCCAAGCTGAGCAACAGCCAGGAGCAGGGAGGTGAGGGGACCAGCAGAAGAGCCTGAGAAGGAGCAGCTGCTGAGGCAGGAGAACAGCCATGAGAAGAAAGCGTTTCCAGGGGGAGGGCACACGCAGCTCTGTCAAATGGCACTCGGGGGCGCACAGAAGGAGGCCTGGACTGCGAAGGCCAGACAGCCAGCTGGGTGGACTTAGTACCGATGTGCTGCTGCCCCTAATGAGGCCGGGTAGAAGGAATTGGAGTCTCTGAGCCAGGTCTCCAGGGTGGGAGGCCCAGACCCTGCCACACGCCCAGCCCAAGGCTCCCTGTGCCTGCAGTGCCGCTGTCGCCCTGGCTTCCGGCTGAAGGACGACGGCCGGACATGTGCCGATGTGGATGAGTGCAGCACCACCTTCCCCTGCAGCCAGCGCTGCATCAACACCCATGGCAGCTATAAGTGTCTGTGTGTGGAGGGCTACGCACCCCGCGGCGGCGACCCCCACAGCTGCAAGGCTGTGACTGGTGAGATTCACGCTTGGAGGGCATGAGGTGACCCAGGCAGCTGGGGGCTGTGTGGGACCGCCCGGGTGGCAGAGCTCCAGACAGGCAGGAGACCAGGGCCACTAGAATGTGCCAGGAGCTGAGGCAAGATCCTCTGTCTGCAGACGAGGAACCGTTTCTGATCTTTGCCAACCGGTACTACCTACGCAAGCTCAACCTGGATGGGTCCAACTACACGTTACTTAAGCAGGTACCAAACCCAGGCCTTCCTCCCCTTTGCCCATCTCCCAGACCCAGCACAGCCTCCCTTGCAAGTCTCCCCACTTAGGTCCAACCATCCCTCCCCCAAATGTAAATGTGGCCCCTGCTGCCACAACAGACTTCTGCTCTCCCTCATTCCCCTAATCCAGGGCCTGAACAATGCCGTTGCCTTGGACTTTGACTACCGAGAGCAAATGATCTACTGGACAGATGTGACGACCCAGGGCAGCATGATCCGAAGGATGCACCTTAATGGGAGCAACGTGCAGGTAAGGCAGGCGGCCCTCAGCGACCGACACTGGCCCACCCTAGATGGCTGTTTTCAGATCGTCTCTCCTTCCCGTCCCACCAACCCAAATTGCTTCCTTCTCACTCCACTAGTCACTGTATGACTGCTTGTTCTGGCTGCTTACTCTCCTCTGGGCCCAGACAGCAAGGACCAGGAGATTCCTCTTGCTCTTCCCCTCACTGCTAGCCCCACGTCTCCCTAATTATCAGGAAGTTCCCCCTGAGGTCTGGCCAAGCACTGTGAGGCTTGGAGTGTGGTCCCATTCCCCACCTAGAGCCCCCTCTCCTAGAGGCTCTGCTGACACGTACATAGTGTCAGGCCCAGGACTGGGCATTTTACTTCCATGGTTCTCCCACCAGAGCTGGCAGAGGGAGCTCTACCCCATTTTATGCATGGGGAGGCTGAGCTTCACAGAGGCTTGCAGGTCTTCCCCCAGGTCACCCAGAGCTCTCCCTCCCCTGCCCCTTCCTGCAGGTCCTACACCGTACAGGCCTCAGCAACCCCGACGGGCTGGCTGTGGACTGGGTGGGTGGCAACCTGTACTGGTGCGACAAAGGCCGGGACACCATTGAGGTGTCCAAGCTCAATGGGGCCTATCGGACGGTGCTGGTCAGCTCTGGCCTCCGCGAGCCCAGGGCTCTGGTGGTGGATGTGCAGAATGGGTATGTGGCTGAGGAGGGGTGGGGAAGCCCTTGAAAGCAGCATCCAAGCCCAGCCTCCCTGCAGGCCACTGGTGGGATGGGTTATGGGATCTCCCAGGGCTCACTGCCTACCCATCGCCA
Source organism: Macaca mulatta (assembly GCF_049350105.2). Lineage (NCBI taxonomy): Eukaryota > Metazoa > Chordata > Mammalia > Primates > Cercopithecidae > Macaca > Macaca mulatta. Next base: position 64,358,940 of record NC_133416.1, read on the forward strand.
GGTACCTGTACTGGACAGACTGGGGTGACCACTCACTGATTGGCCGCATCGGCATGGATGGGTCCAGTCGCAGCGTCATTGTGGACACCAAGATCACATGGCCCAACGGCCTGACGCTGGACTATGTCACTGAGCGCATCTACTGGGCTGACGCCCGCGAGGACTACATTGAGTTTGCCAGCCTGGATGGCTCCAATCGCCACGTTGGTCAGTGTGCCAGTGAGGCTGTCCGGGCACAGCAGACTCGGTGGGGATGGAAGTCTGAAGCGACAGGGGATCAAGTTTTGGGGGCAAGAGTGGACATAAAAAGCAGAGGACAGGGCCTCAGGACACCACTCGCTGGGGTGTGAGGTTCAGAGCACCCCAGGGGCTTCCCCAGCCTGGCCACCACCCAGGGAGAGGCCCTTCCCTTATATACACAGTTCTGGAGGACTGGCCCCGAGGATGGTGGGGGTGGGAGGCCTGCGATTGGGAACTGCAGTGCTCCCCACTTCCCAAGGGAAACCATACACTGGCGGGGCAGGAACTTGCCATGAGGCAGTCTAGGTTTGAACTCCAGCTCTGACACTTGTTAACTGTGAGACCATGGGGGGCCCCTGAACCATCTGGAACTGGGGCTGACACCCACCTCGCAGGGTGGTGGTGGGGCTTGAGGAGGTGGAGTGGGCTGGCACCCTGTCCGAGCTCAGGCTGACTGGCACCGTGCCTGCCCCTCGGCCCCACAGTGCTGAGCCAGGACATCCCGCACATCTTTGCACTGACCCTGTTTGAGGACTACGTCTACTGGACCGACTGGGAAACAAAGTCCATCAACCGAGCCCACAAGACCACGGGCACCAACAAAACGCTCCTCATCAGCACGCTGCACCGGCCCATGGACCTGCACGTCTTCCACGCCCTGCGCCAGCCGGACGGTGAGCAGGCAAGGGGTGGGAGCAGGTGAAGGGTGAGCTGGGAACTGGGGTCCCTGGGAGTTCCTGCTTATCCCTTCTCCAGCACTGACCAAGCCCTCTCCTGGCCAGACACTGGGAGACTCCAGGAGGGTCTAGACGGGGGATGGTTTGGCTCCCGGGAGCTTCAGCCAAGCCTGGATCCAGTCCTGGAATCTGGCAGCAGCAAGGCCCTGAGGCCAATCAAGTGGGGGGTCTGGGTGCCGGGCCCCCAGAAGGACCCTGGGGGGGAAGCACAGAGGAGGTGGGAGCTGGCCTTCAGGCCTGGCCTGATCCTGGGACCTTGAGAGAATCCTCTCCTGTCTCTGGCTTCAGCTCCCTCCTAAAAGAGGCAGGTTAGGCCACTCACCTCTGCCCAGGATGGAGTGATAGAGGCAGCCTTTGGTAAGGCAGGAAATGTCACCACATTTCACGACGTTTTCTCTGGCAGTGCCCAATCACCCCTGCAAGGTCAACAATGGTGGCTGCAGCAACCTGTGCCTGCTGTCCCCCGGGGGAGGGCACAAATGTGCCTGCCCCACCAACTTCTACCTGGGCAGCGATGGGCGCACCTGTGTGTCCAACTGCACAGCGAGCCAGGTGAGGCTGTCCCCCAGATCCTATCACCAGTGCCCACTCCCTGACCCACAATCCTCCTTGGACCCCAACACCTGCTCTGTCCTAATGCCCTCACACATCTGGTTTTCCCACGCTAACACCCCCACATTTCTTGCCTACCTCTTGTCTCCCCACAGCTACTTTTACCCCCGTCACCTCACACAGATACCTCCACACCCTAACCTTGACCCTCCTCGCCATGCTCCAGTGCTGCCTTCCCCACCCTACCCCACGCAGCGCCACACCTGGCCTTTCTGCACTCACCATAGCCCAACCTGCCCCAGAACACCCTGACCCCTGCCTCAACTTCTTTGAAACATCCAACCCCCTCAAAAGAAGGACTTCTGAGTCTCCCAGATCCCCACCAACCCCTCTTGCCCCCGCCTGCCCTCCAGTTTGTGTGCAAGAACGACAAGTGCATCCCCTTCTGGTGGAAGTGTGACACCGAGGACGACTGCGGGGACCACTCAGATGAGCCCCCGGACTGCCGTGAGTGCCTGCTGGGGGTGACACAAGGGTCCCCAGCTGTGTCAGAGGTGGCCTGACTCCTGAGGCTTTGAATGGCCACTGGAGGCTGTGGCTGCAAGTGGACCTGGCCGTGTCCACCCCAGCCACTCTGACCCTGAGCCTCCCTCTCTGGCAGCCGAGTTCAAGTGCCGGCCCGGACAGTTCCAGTGCTCCACAGGCATCTGCACAAACCCTGCCTTCATCTGCGATGGAGACAATGACTGCCAGGACAACAGTGACGAGGCCAACTGTGGTAAAGCACTGCCTGGCCGCCCTCCCTCCTTCCCCAGCATCTTCCCCGCCCCAGGATTTGGGGCTCTCAAGGACAGGGAAGCTGCAGCCCATGGCAGCTTGCTCTCTAGGCTGGATTCCTGCGGCTCAAGCCTTTGTCCTCCCTGCTGAGGGATGGGCACCCTCTCCCTGCCCCTGAATCCTCCCTTCGCCACGAGTCACTCCGTCCTCCCCCCACAGACATCCACGTCTGCTTGCCCAGTCAGTTCAAATGTACCAATACCAACCGCTGTATTCCCGGCATCTTCCGCTGCAACGGGCAGGACAACTGCGGAGACGGGGAGGACGAGAGGGACTGCCGTGAGTGCCAGAGGTGGTGGGGGGGCAGCGGTGGGAGATGACACGGAAGCAGGGCAGGCAGAATCCCCCCCACAGCTTTGAGAGGCTCTCAAATAGCTTTAGTAGATGGGCAACACAAATTATATTGGGTGTAACTTGCTTTGCTCATAAAAATCACCACGCGTGATATAGAGACATAGAGATCCAGAAAACAAAAAGCACCAAAACTGGGGGTAAACTGTTCCTTCCTCCCAAGAAGTTGCTGGCAGGACCAAGGCCAGGGCTTGGAAGAGGGAGAAGGTGGTGATGGTGAATTGGAGTGGCAGGTGTAAGGGAGGGCCCTCATTCTCTTGCCCGCCCCGCAGCCGAGGTGACCTGCGCTCCCAACCAGTTCCAGTGCTCCATTACCAAACGGTGCATCCCCCGGGTCTGGGTCTGCGACCGGGACAATGACTGTGTGGATGGCAGTGATGAGCCCGCCAACTGCAGTGAGTTGCCTGGCCTGGAGCCCAGCTTCCCTCCCCAGTGTCTGCTACTCACACCACCCCAACGTGCGACCCCCTCAGTGGCCACTCCCAGGCCCTCCCCACCCTCCTGGCAGACTCCTGGGAGGAGTCTCATCCTCACTGCGTGCCCACCCACTTGCAGCCCAGATGACCTGTGGCGTGGACGAGTTCCGCTGCAAGGATTCGGGCCGATGCATCCCAGCGCGCTGGAAGTGTGATGGAGAGGATGACTGTGGGGATGGCTCAGATGAGCCCAAGGAAGAGTGTGGTGAGCTGAGACCCCACTCCAGGAGGAAGACGGTCTACCTGGGTGGGAGGCACGGTGCCCCTGGCAGGCGGAGGGCTGGGGGCCGCCTGCTTACCATTCTCAGTGTGGCCCTGGTGCTGGGCTTCCTGGGCCTGCTGTAGGGCTGGGGAAGGAGGCCTGGCTGGAGCTTGCTTCCCCATATCCACCTGTGCCCCATGCCTCCCAGTTTCCCTATCCCTGCCCCTGCCCATGCCTCATCTGCGCATACCTGTGTGGAGTTTTCCTTGCCCACCCTATGGGACCTGTTCATCTTCTCCCCAAGGCAGCTGCCCACACACACACCCCCAATCATGTCTCCTGTCCCCAAACCTCCTTATAGACCCCACATCTCAAAACACTGCCTGGGCTCCCCGCGGCTGACCGTTCCCAAGCCAGGATGCCCACCCTCCCCGCCAAGCCAGCCTGACCATGCCATGCCTGTCTGGTTCGTAATGTCTGCCCCAGCCCTGTCCCTGACTGCCCTGACACTTGCCTCCTCCAGATGAGCGCACCTGTGAGCCATACCAGTTCCGCTGCAAGAACAACCGCTGCGTGCCCGGCCGCTGGCAGTGTGACTACGACAACGATTGTGGCGACAACTCCGACGAGGAGAGCTGCAGTACGTCCCACCCGCCAGCCCCACGGGAGCCCCTCCCAGGCCTGGCCTTTGCCGTGCCGCCCTCCTGCCACAGGCCGCGCCAGAGCTGGCAGCCACCTCCCAGGGCGGGGGCAGGAGCCGCCCTCCTCACCCACCCCACTCCATGTTGTGTATTTGAGTTTGTGCCATTTCACCTCATCTCATGTTTCTCTCCATTTTCACACTGTCCTCTCGGGGTTGCAGAGGTAGGTGTCTCTGATGTGCCTGTGCTCCCACCACACCCCCACCTCTGCCCCAGAGCCCCCCATCCCTGTGCCGTGCCTCTACCCATCATCCTTGACTGACCTCTCCCCAAACCCTGGTGCTTGTCTCAGTGGTCTTGTCCCCGCTCCCCTCCCCAAACACAGTCTGTCCTGAGGGCAAGGCCAGGGACCTGTGCCCTCTCTGGTGTCTGTCCCATGGGGTAAGTGTGAGCCTGCCTGTGCCAAGCTGTTCCATAGAGGCAGCCAGTGGGCTCTGCCAGGACTGGCTCGGCCTCTGGGTCAGTCAGCTGTGGTCTTCAGAGACATGGGGATGGGCCTTGGGCTCAGGACTGTGGCACTGCTGAGGCCTGGAGTCCTTGTGCCCACCCTCCTGGGCCTGTCTCCCCCTGTCCTTCCCAGCCCCTCGACCCTGCTCCGAGAGTGAGTTCTCCTGTGCCAACGGCCGCTGCATCGCGGGGCGCTGGAAATGCGATGGAGACCACGACTGCGCCGACGGCTCAGACGAGGTGGGCAGGGAGATGAGAAGGAAGGAGGTGGCTTCAGAAGAGTTCAGGCAGGGCTTGGGGGTGCCAAGAGCTGACCGGCTGCCTGTGCCCATGCCCACAGAAAGACTGCACCCCCCGCTGTGACATGGACCAGTTCCAGTGCAAGAGCGGCCACTGCATCCCCCTGCGCTGGCGCTGTGACGCAGACGCTGACTGCATGGACGGCAGCGACGAGGAGGCCTGCGGCACTGGCGGTGCGCCCCTTAGCTTGGTCTCCCTGGGTCCTCCCTCTGCTGCCCACCCTGTCACGTGGCTCAGTCATTCACTCGATCTTTCTCTTCTGTATTCATTCTTCATGCAACAAATATTTATTGAGCATTTACCATGTACCAGGCACTGCCATAGGTGTTAGGGACGTAGTAGTAAACAAGACACAGGACCCCTGAATACACATTTTTGTGCGGGTTGTGCCCAGCTCAGCGCCCCCTAGTCTAGGGGACCAGTTGAGCTGAAATCCAGCAAACCCTGAGGGCTGTACCTGTCTAGGCCCCAACCCACAAGTTCCTCCGAGACAGTCTGCTGCCCCAAGAAGAAAAGCCCTGCTATTTTCTCTTCCTGGGGCAGTGAGATAGTACCTGTCCCTCGTTGACCTGCCTGGGCTCGGCAGCACAGAGCGGGCAGGTGAAGCCCAGGGTGAGAAAAGACTGGGGCTTGGAGCGGAAATCCCAACTGTGTGGGCAGATGTCTTGGCTCTGCCTTGGTAGGCCAGGCACAGGGATGGGAACCTGGTCTTCCATTCCCAGCCCTGGTCTTGCATTCCCGCGTCCCTGCTGTGGAACTACACAGCCCCATGCCCTGCCACATACCAGAGAAGGAGTGCCCTCTGAACTTTTCCAGACACCCCTGAAAAATGACCTCTTCTCCCCTAAATACCAGAAAAGGCAGTTTGGCCCCACCAAGTAGAAAATTAAGAGACCTGGTTCCAATTTGGCTGTGCCACTGCTTACCTGGTGACCCCTCTGAGCCTGGAACCCCCACCTGTGGAGAGAGGGGTCTGGGTGGGCTCATGGCTCATTCTCTCTCTTGGCTCCCCCTGGCACCAGTGCGGACCTGCCCCCTGGATGAGTTCCAGTGCAACAACACCTTGTGCAAGCCGCTGGCCTGGAAGTGCGATGGCGAGGATGACTGTGGGGACAACTCAGATGAGAACCCCGAGGAGTGTGGTGAGATTTGGTGCGGGGTTCCCGCGCTCCCCAGTGGCCAGCAGCCACCCCACCCGCAAGACTAATTCCAGCTCTGTGTTCCCCTGGCTGTCGCAGCCCGGTTCGTGTGCCCTCCCAACCGGCCCTTCCGTTGCAAGAATGACCGTGTCTGTCTGTGGATCGGGCGCCAATGCGACGGCATGGACAACTGTGGGGATGGGACTGATGAAGAGGACTGTGGTGAGCAGGGGGCCGACAAAGGCCTGCAGGGGGCGGATAGTGCACAGTGGGGTGAGTGTGAGCCTTGTGGGAGCTGCATTGGGGTTAGGATTAACCAGGAGGACTGGCCCAGGAAGGGGAGGATCCATTGCTAGGAGTCTGGAGGCTCTTTCAAGGGAAGCCCCCTGGGGAAGGCTCTGGGGGCTGCCTGATGCATTAGGTCTTGGAGGTGGGGCTGGGAACCCGAAAGTTTGACTTGCCCCCACTGCAAGCCTTGTCAGTTAGGAATTGGGAGCCACTGGTATCTATGGGGTCACTGTGGGAGGAGGGGGCAGGGGTGAATACCCAGGGTCTAAAGCCTCCGCCCTCCTCAGAGCCCCCCACGGCCCAGACCACCCACTGCAAAGATAAGAAGGAGTTTCTGTGCCGGAACCAGCGCTGCCTCTCCTCCTCCCTACGCTGCAACATGTTCGACGACTGCGGGGATGGCTCTGACGAGGAGGACTGCAGCATCGGTGAGGCCCAGCAGCAGACTGGACGTTGGTGGGGAGTGGGGAGAGCCGAGCCCCAGCCTGGGGTGGCTCAAGGGAGGGCATCCACTCTGTGTCCCCCACAGACCCCAAGCTGACCAGCTGCGCCACCAATGCCAGCATCTGTGGGGACGAGGCACGCTGCGTACGCACCGAGAAAGCAGCCTACTGTGCCTGCCGCTCTGGCTTCCACACCGTGCCCGGCCAGCCCGGATGTCAAGGTAGGAAAGTGGAGCAGAGCAGGGGTGGACACCCCAGCTGTGGACCCCCATGACCCTCCCTGTAACCCCTAGACATCAACGAGTGCCTGCGCTTCGGCACCTGCTCCCAGCTCTGCAACAACACCAAGGGCGGCCACCTCTGCAGCTGCGCTCGGAACTTCATGAAGACGCACAACACCTGCAAGGCTGAAGGTGCCAGAGCTGCCAGAGGGCAGAAAGGCTGGATGGGGCAGGGCGATCGGGTTATCACACGGGGCTGACTTGGAATTGAATGTCTTCCTGTGGACATCTTGCCCGGACAGGAAGCCCCATACTCATAGGTGCAGCTGCCTGAGCAAAGGGCTGGCCCGAGCAGAGGGAGCAGGTCCTGGGGCTGGCTCACTGAAGGAGTCTGGGATGCAGCAGTGCTCTGAATTGCACACACGCCTCCTCACCCACCACTGCCAGAACGAGAGCACACTCAGACACGCAGTGCACACTCACAGTCATGGGGGCCTTACCTGCACATTCCCCACACGCTTTGATGCCCACCTGTGCCTTCTCATGCCTGTGCACATTCACACACACCCCTGGAACACACACACCCCCACCATGCACTGCCATGCACACCCACATGCTCCATGCCAGGCATACACACCCCATGTGCCTATGCACCCCCGAGCATGTGCCAGGCAGTTTGTAGCAGAGAGCATGGTGATGCCCTCCAGCAGCCTTGAGGAGGCAGAAGTCTCTGGGTCTAGAGGGGCAGGGACAGCTTTTTGGCTGAAAGGAGCAGGTCACAGTGGATCAGCTCAGGGGAGGAGAGGAGGAGGTCCAGAGGCTGAGGTTGGAGCCTGCAACCCTGAGCAGGGTGGGTAAGCAGCAGCTTCTGGCCAGAGCAGATTGTTCTACTAGGAGAGAGGACACCGTTCATGTGAAAGGAGCTGAGCTGGGTGGGGTGCACATCTCCATCCCACAGCCCCAGCCCTGACCTCTTGTTTCTCCAGGCTCTGAGTACCAGGTCCTGTACATTGCTGATGACAATGAGATCCGCAGCCTGTTCCCTGGGCACCCCCATTCGGCTTACGAGCAGGCATTCCAGGGCGACGAGAGCGTCCGCATTGATGCCATGGATGTCCATGTCAAGGCTGGCCGTGTCTATTGGACCAACTGGCACACGGGCACCATCTCCTACCGCAGCCTGCCACCTGCTGCGCCTCCTACCACTTCCAACCGCCACCGGCGACAGATTGACCGGGGTGTCACCCACCTCAACGTGAGTGCCCACGCTGGCGTGGATGGAGTGGAAGAGCTCCATAGAGCAAGCGGTTCAGAGCAGGATTTGAAAAGAGCAGTGGCACAGTGGCTCACGCCTCTAATCCCAGCACTTTGGGAGGCCAAGGCGGGCAGATCACCTGAGGTCAGGAGTTTGAGACCAGCGTGGCAACATGGTGAAACCTTGTCTCTAAGAAAAATACAAAAATTAGCCAGGCATGGTGGCAGGCGCCTGTAATCGCAGCTACTCAGGAGGCTGAGGCAGGAGAATCCCTTGAACCTGGAAAGTGGAGCTTGCAGTGAGCCGAGTGCCACTCGGTTGCAGTGGCACTGAGGTTGCAGAGTACTACTGCACTCCAGCCTGGGTGACAGAGCGAGACTCCGTCTCAAAAAAAAAAAAAAAGAAAAAGAAAAGAAAAGGGCAGAGTGAGGGGCCAAGGGTGAGAGTGGGGCAGGGGACCAGTCTTAGGATTGTGTTCTGCGGCATGGCCGGCGGGAAGACAGAGCAGTGGGAATGGTCAGCAGCTGGCCGTGCTGTAGGCAGCCCAGGGCGCAGGGCACGATGGGCAGGCAGACAGCCCTCTGGCACCAGTCCCCCATCGTTGCCACCACGCACTGTGTACGTCTTAGCCGCCTCACTTAACCTCTTTGGGTTTCACTTTGTTTATCAATAAAATTAGGTGATCATCGCCATCGTGCAGGCTTCAGGGAGGGCTCACCAGCCCCGTGTGAGAGCTGCAAGTCTGGTGCATAAGCTCCAGGCTGCTCGAATCTCTTTAAAGCCAGGGGCTTGGCTGTGAGCCTGGGGTGACGTTCCAGCAGGGACAGGCTGGCAGAGTGGTGGTGGGGGGATAATGGCAGGAAGACAAAGCGGTGGGCCCTGAACCTGTGGCTTCCATTCAGATTTCAGGGCTGAAGATGCCCAGAGGCATTGCCATCGATTGGGTGGCCGGAAACGTGTACTGGACTGACTCGGGCCGAGATGTGATTGAGGTGGCACAGATGAAGGGCGAGAACCGCAAGACACTCATCTCGGGCATGATTGATGAGCCCCACGCCATTGTGGTGGACCCACTGAGGGGGTGGGCAGGGGCCCTGGGGGGAGGCCTCTGGGCTGGTGGTAGGAAGCCTTGGGGACAGGGTTGGGGGCTGCACCCACAGGCATGCCCCTTCCTCCCTGGCCAGCCTGAGGACAGAGTCCTTCTCAGGCCCTTGGGCCTTCTTGGCCACCCCTGCCTGGCCCTCCCCATGCTGCCTCTGCCCAGGGCCCCCAGCTGGGCCTGCTTGGGCAGGGACCTGACTTCTGCTCGGCCGGCTGTCATGCACAGCCACACTCTGCCCCAGGGAACAGCTCTGCCAGTGTCGGTGGCTCTGAATGAGCACACTGTGGCTTTAGAGGAAAAGCCCCTCAACCCACTCAGAAGTGGACTCCCTCCTGCTTCTCTGTAGAAGGACAGAACGCCCTCCTCCCAGTCCCCAGCAGTCCCTGTGCCCAGACCAAGAAGCTGGTGTCCTGCCTGGGCCTGCCTCCTCTGGCCCTCCGGCCTGCCCACACTCACCCCTTCTCCCTCCCCAGCACCATGTACTGGTCAGACTGGGGCAACCACCCCAAGATTGAGACAGCAGCGATGGATGGGACCCTTCGGGAGACACTGGTGCAGGACAACATTCAGTGGCCCACAGGTTCATGGGGCGGGGGGCGGGAGGGACCGGGTGTGGAGGGGGCCCGGCTCACAGAGCCCAGCTACTGCTGAAGTCACACAAAAGTGAAGGATGGGATGGGGCTTGGACTGGGACGGGGCGGATTGGCCGTGGAGGCTTTTCCCAGAAGAGGCGACTGTGAGTGGCATGAGAACAGGGTGGAACTGTCCCAGGCATGGAGGCAATTCTTTCCACCCTAAGGCTGTGTTGGGGAGGCCAAGCCCTCACAGTGCTCTCTCCCTCCCCAGGCCTGGCCGTGGATTATCACAATGAGCGGTTGTACTGGGCAGATGCCAAGCTTTCAGTCATCGGCAGCATCCGGCTCAATGGCACGGACCCCATTGTGGCTGCTGACAGTAAACGAGGTCAGAACCTGGTAGCAGTCGCAGTCCCCAGCCCTGTCCCCAACCCTGACATCCTCCCTACTAAGCCAGAGGCCTCACTTCGATGCCTCCCATCCTTTGTCACTGACCCCCAGCAATGCTGTAGCACCTTCCAGGCCTCTCTAGCTGGCCTCCCCCTGAACCTGCCCTGCAGGCGTGAGGCCCACCCTGACCCTCTGGCCTACTTGTCCATTCATTGGTTGGGTTGCACAGAGGCAGCATAGGTACATTAGGAACGTAGCAAATGCGGAGAGAAGGAACAGAAGTCAGCCATGAATGACCCCAGAAGTCTGGGGGTGATGGGACCTTTTGCCAGTAGTGGCCACAGGAAGAGGAACAGGCGTGGGGAGGGGAATTTGGTCTGGATGTGTTGAGTTTGAGGTGTCTGGGAGCCATGGGTGCCAGTATCCTGGACAGCATGGCCAGGGTCTGAGTGCCCCTCAGGTCCCTTCTGACTCCACCTCCTCCCCTAGGCCTAAGTCACCCCTTCAGCATCGACGTCTTTGAGGATTACATCTATGGTGTCACCTACATCAATAATCGTGTCTTCAAGATCCATAAGTTTGGCCACAGCCCCTTGGTCAACCTGACAGGGGGCCTGAGCCATGCCTCTGATGTGGTCCTGTACCATCAGCACAAGCAGCCCGAAGGTGGGGGCGGAGGGGAGCCTGGGCTGGGGAAGGGAGGCCTGTGGGCATTGAGTCTCCAAGCTGTGGCCTTGGGACCTGGTGGAGAGGGGGTCACCCTGGGCTCATAGGGCTCAGAGAAGGGTCCTGCTCAGCATCCTCCCCACCCCACCCATACCTGCAGTGACCAACCCATGTGACCGCAAGAAATGCGAGTGGCTCTGCCTGCTGAGCCCCAGTGGGCCTGTCTGCACCTGTCCCAATGGGAAACGGCTGGACAACGGCACATGCGTGCCTGTGCCCTCTCCAACACCCCCCCCAGATGGTACGCTCATGCCCTCCCAATCCCAGCCATGCCTCAGGACCTTCTCCTTCCTGTGGCTCCTGACTTCCCCTGACCTTGTTGCCTGTACCTCTCCTCCTATTCCCCTGGCTCTGCCCCTTGACGGGCCCTTCCTGCAGCTCCCCGGCCTGGAACCTGTAACCTGCAGTGCTTCAACGGTGGCAGCTGTTTCCTCAATGCACGGAGGCAGCCCAAGTGCCGCTGCCAGCCCCGCTACACGGGTGACAAATGTGAACTGGACCAATGCTGGGAGCACTGTCGCAATGGGGGCACCTGTGCTGCCTCTCCCTCTGGTATGCCCCCTCATCCTGCAACGCCTGCTCCTTGCCCCGGGTCCCAACCCCACCACCCACCACCCCACCTTAGGCAGATGCCCACCCCTGCCTCACCTCCAGCCTCCTTTCCATGACCCAGCATCCATTCACTCCAGTCTCTGACTCTCGCCCAGGTCCCCCCAGCCCATTCCTCTGCTATAGGGCCAGGTGGTCCCAAGGGCCACAGTCCCGCTCACACATCCTCTCCCACCAGGCATGCCCACGTGCCGGTGCCCCACGGGCTTCACGGGCCCCAAATGCACCCAGCAGGTGTGTGCAGGCTACTGTGCCAACAACAGCACCTGCACTGTCAACCAGGGCAACCAGCCCCAGTGCCGATGCCTACCCGGCTTCCTGGGCGACCGCTGCCAGTACCGTGAGTGAGCCTTCCCTGGGCCCCAGGGCAGGCAGGAGGGTGACGGGTGATGGGGAACCCCAGAGCATGGGGTGATGTTCAACCTGTGCCTGGGACGCACAGGGTCAAGTTCAGGAAAAGAGGCCTTAAGCAGCTGAGCCAGACCCAAGCTGCTGGTGCTTCCCCACAAAGGTGCTGGCACACTTCCCCCGAGGCAGTGCACCCCCCGGCACCAAGATCATGCAAACAGAAAAGCTCTGTTCAACCTTTGGAGAGCCCTCATGAGGGTGGGGCTTGAGGCACTTCTCTCCCTCCCCAACCACAGGGCAGTGCTCTGGCTACTGTGAGAACTTTGGCACATGCCAGATGGCCGCTGATGGCTCCCGACAATGTCGCTGCACTGCCTACTTTGAGGGACTGAGGTGTGAGGTGAACAAGTGCAGCCGCTGTCTCGAAGGGGCCTGTGTGGTCAACAAGCAGAGTGGGGATGTCACCTGCAAGTGAGTGGAGCCCTCCTCCACAGTTCCACTCAGCCCAGCCCCTGCCCTGTCCTAGCCCTGCCCTGCCCCTTCCTCAGCATCCCAGACACACCTCTGCCAGCCCCAGCACCAGCCTCTGATTCCTTCCTGCAGCTGCACGGACGGCCGGGTGGCCCCCAGCTGTCTGACCTGCATCGGCCACTGCAGCAATGGCGGCTCCTGCACCATGAACAGCAAAATGATGCCTGAGTGCCAGTGAGTTGGGCCCGGGCTTCACCCAGGCATAGATTATCCCTCCCTTCCCCAGATCTGAGCAGGAAGATCGTCAGGCGTCAGCGCCCACCCCCCGCCACCGCGTTTCCCTGGCAGCAGTGGCTATGGAGGTTATGTCTACTCATCTGTGTCCCTCCTTTCTGCAGGTGCCCACCCCACATGACAGGGCCCCGGTGTGAGGAGCACGTCTTCAGCCAGCAGCAGCCAGGACGTAGGTGGCAGGGGGTGGGGCAGGCAGGGCCACCGGGACCTAGAGCAGGGGGACCGTGTGCCTCCTGCTTCCCTGAGCCTTGGTGACTCAGTGTCCCACCTCTTCCCTCCAGATATAGCCTCCATCCTAATCCCTCTGCTCTTGCTGCTGCTGGTGCTTCTGGTGGCCGGAGTGGTATTCTGGTATAAGCGGCGAGTCCAAGGGTGAGTCACAGGGAATCTGGAACATTCTGGCCATTATTTTGCCATCCTAACCTTCCCCCCAATAATCTCTGCCTCCTTATATTCCTGCCTCTCCCCAGGGCTAAGGGCTTCCAGCACCAGCGGATGACCAACGGGGCCATGAATGTGGAGATTGGGAACCCCACCTACAAGATGTACGAAGGCGGAGAGCCTGATGACGTGGGAGGCCTACTGGACGCCGACTTTGCCCTGGACCCTGACAAGGTGGGCTGGAAGGTGGGCAGGGTGGAGGGCCAAGAGGCTGTGGGTGGCCTAACCAAAGGTGTTGGGTTAGGTGAGGGACAGAGGTGGGGGTGGGGTGACCTGGGCCACAGGCCCAGCCCCTAAGCCCTACCTGAACCCTCTGTCACCCTGCAGCCCACCAACTTCACCAACCCCGTGTATGCCACACTCTACATGGGGGGCCACGGCAGTCGCCACTCCCTGGCCAGCACGGACGAGAAGCGAGAACTCCTGGGCCGGGGCCCTGAGGACGAGATAGGGGACCCCTTGGCATAGGGCCCTGCCCCGTCGCACTTCCCCCAGAAAGCCTCCTGCCCCCTGCCAGTGAAGTCCTTCAGTGAGCCCCTCCCCAGCCAGCCCTTCCCCGGCCTCGCCGGATGTATAAATGTAAAAATGAAGGAATTACGTTTTATATGTGAGCGAGCAAGCCAGCAAGCGAGCACAGTATTATTTCTCCATCCCCTCCCTGCCTGCTCCTCGGCACCCCCATGCTGCCTTCAGGGAGGCAGGCAGGGAGGGCTTGGGGCTGCACTTCCTACCCTCCCACCAGAACACACCCCACCGGGAGAGCTGGTGGTGCAGCCTCCCCCTCCCTGTATAAGACACTTTGCCAAGGCTCTCCCTTCTCGACCCTACCCCTGCTTGCCCGCTCCCACAGCTCCCGGAGGGCTAATTCTGGGGAAGGAGAGTTCTTTGCTGCCCCTGTCTGGAAGACGTGGCTCTGGGTGAGGTAGGCAGGAAAGGATGGAGTGTTTTAGTTCTTGGGGGAGGCCACCCCAAAGCCCAGCCCTGACTCCAGGGGCACCTATGAGATGGCCATGCTGAATCCCCCTCCCAGACAGGCCCTTCCCATCTCCAGGGCCCCCACTGAGGTTCCCAGGGCTGGAGACTTCCTCTGGTAAACATTCCCCCAGCCTCCCCTCCCCTGGGGACACTGAGGAGGTGGGCCACACCCAGGAAGGGCAAGTGGGCAGCCCCGTTTTGGGGACGTGAACGTTTTAATAATTTTTGCTGAATTCCTTTACAACGAAATAACACAGATATTGTTATAAATAAAATTGTAAAAAAAAAAAAAAGTCAAAAAAAAAAAGAAAGAAAGAAAGAAAAAAAGCCGCTGGTGTCTGCCTGTGTGTGAGAGACGCTGGGACCTGGGGCTGCGCTTTCCTGCTTCGGCCACCAGAGGGAGACCTGCCCCGTGCTGGAGGCAGGCTGGCGCGTGGTTTTCAGTGCCCTTCTCCCAGGGCCCTCTCCCTCTCTCCATCTTGCTGTGCCCGGGAAGCGGGTGGCACTGGACTTGACACGGAAGATCTGCTTCTCCTGGCTGTGTGACCTTCAGCCGTGACTTCGTGTCTCCGGATTTTGTGTTCCTTCTGGCTCTAGGACACTAACTCAGATCTGTTTATCTGCATTCACTTCTACTGGACACCACCCCCCTACCCAAAATGATCTCCCACAGTGAGAAGCCCCACTGTAAGAAGTGAATACACTGAGGCTGCGTAGGCTTTCCCATCCTTCAGGGTGCTCCCATGCGGTTCTGTCTGCCTGAGTTTGCTCTTGAAGCATTGACATCTCACATTGTGGAGGCTAATGAATGAAATGCGAAGTAAAATGCTGCATTCCAGAGCGGGGTGTCTTCTGCGGTGAAGGAGAGCTGGCGAGACCAGTTTGCCAGGCCCCCTAGGCCCCCAGCAGCTCCAGCTCACCAATCATTTCAGTCATTCACAGGGGGTAACAGGAAAAAACTGTCAATCAAAAGTGTCCAGGTTCATTTCAACCCCTGCCTAGAGGGGGAAACTTCTTGCAGAAAGTTGCACAGTTTACATTGCCCAGGACTGAGAGAGGGTTTGAGTTCCAGGACAGCAAATATGAGCTCAGGGAGGGTGGGTGCAAATGCCTGAAGATCCCTTACCCAACTCCCAACGGGGGAGTACTGCCTTTCATTCCTCCTCCCTCACTGGTTCAAATCCAGGAGATTCCTCCCAGGCTTCCTTCTGACTTGGGGAAGCTGCAAGTCTAGGCACCTGTGGAAACAGGGGCCCTCCCCTTCCCTCTTAGCCTTGAGAAGCCCTCTCCAACCTCATCCTCCAAGCCAACTCTGAGATCCTCCCCTGCCTACCCAAGGGCCCTGGATGGGCAACTGTGCCGGGAAACAGAATCCGTGTTTGCCAACTGGGAGGTCTGTGTCCCAATTTGGCCACCAGGTGGTGTCTGTACTCCTACAGCACTGCCTATCCTGAAGGCCCACACAGCCCCCCGCCTCAGCACTCATTATGCACCTGGGACCCCAGCCCAGCCTCTCATTTCCTTCCCTCTGGCTATTTTGCCACACCCCCCCACCCTCTGCCAGCCGGCTCCCCTCCCTCCCCCAGTGCCTGCCCGCTCCCACCACCACCAGCCCCACCCCTGCCCCTCTGCCAGCCACGCATCTGGCGCCCCCCGGGAGCCACTGATTCTCTGCCTGTCACCTCAAGATCCTGGGCAGAGTGACAAAGGACCCCTGCTGCAGCTTGGAAGGCACACTCCTCCAGTCAGCATCCCCCCTTCGCCCATCAGGACCTGCTAGGAGAGGGTCCAGCAGGAGGCAGTTTTTCAAACTACCCACCTGGGAGGCAGGTGGGAAGCCCTCACCTCCGCCTGAGAGAGAGGAAGAACCAGGGACAGAGGCTGAGAACCAGGGACAGAGGCTGATACCGAATGAGAGGCAGAGACCCAGAGGTGGAGAGACAGGGGGACAGAGGCAAAGACCCAGAGACAGGGCGAGTAGTGTGCATGTGTGTGTTTGCACTTGTGTTTGTGCGAGCGCGCACATATATGTGTGTGTAACTGGAGAGAGAACAGGTGGCCTGTGACTGTAGCTAAAGAAGGAGAGATGTTGTGGGTTGGGCCCCCAGAAGACCAGGACCCTGATAATGGGCTTCTGTCCCGGACAGCCTAGGCCTTGGTGTGCCCACTGCTCCCACCCACTACTGAAGCAGCCCCCTTGCTTGGAACCTGGGCTCAGGGTTCTGGCTCAAGGCCAGAAGGACCTTCTGTCCCTTCCTGCCTCTCTGAAGACTTCTGCCCCTTCCTGCCTCTCTCCTCTCTACTCCCACCCTGGCACCCAGGTTCCTGCCTCCTCGCTTCTGCCTGTCTCCCTGGGTGTCTCTGCCTCTGCCTCATCCTCTCAGCACCCGGTCCTTTTCCTGACTCGTGTGTGTGGTTGTCACATCCCATATCTATCTGTCCATTTCTTTGTATGTGCCCCTGCTCGTCTTCTGGGCTGCCAGTGACAGCATACACCTGTGTGTGTCTCAGTGTGTGTGTCCACCTCTGTGGGTGTTTGCTTTCTGCCAAGACAAGGAGAGGGTGAGCGCACTGAGCAGCTGTCTGGATGTGCTTGTCTGGGTGCAGGTGTGCCCCTCTGTTGCTGTGCTCCTGTGTCAGGGTGCCGCTAAGTGTGTGCCTGTCTCTGTATTTCGCTCTGTGTGCCCTGTCCCCGTGAATGCATCTGCATGCATCCCTGGGGTGGGCTCTCAAGGGATGTGTCTGTCTCTCGGTCTCTTTGCTTGTCCCTATCTCTCACTGTCTAGGTGTTGGTCATACCACATCCTCAGCCACAGTCTCAGAGCATAGCAACAGCTGACAGCTGAAGCCTCCCGGGCAGGAGAGAGAGAGAGGCTGTGGGGAGGAGGGAACCGAGGAAGAAACAGAGAAGAGGATGGGGACAGAGGGCTGGGGCTGGGGACAGAGACAAGGACAGAGATAGGGAAGGGGACAAGGATCTAGAAGAGCTGGTAGTGAAAGATGGGACGGCGGGAGGGAAGGAACAGAGACTGCACCAAGAGGCCGGGCAGGCAGCGCTGAGAGGGATTTCCTGCCCAGCCCTTACGTAGGGGCGCGCTGGGCCTCGTGGGGGTCAGTGGTGCGGGCGAGGGGCAAAGGTGAACAGCCGGTCTAGCCGAGGGGTCCTGAGACCGCAGAGGCGCGGTGAGGCGGGGACAGGGCGGCAGGCGCCGTTTGTCAGCCCTATTGACAGACGTGATGGGGTTTCCGTCCGTGATCAATGATTCTCATCTCCGGGCCGAATAAGCCGCGGGGCGCCCATCCATCCCCGTCAGCATCGCGCGGCGGCAGCCACCCGAGGCCCCGCCCGTCCCCACCTCGGCCCCTGCCCTGGGCCTGCCCCTATCCACCTCGGCCCTGAACAAGGCTGAGGCCCGGGGCATGGAGGGCCTCGCCGGGCCCGGCTCCGCGGCGCCCCCACTCCGGGTGCACAGGCCCGGAGCCCAGAGCCCCACGCCCTGCCCCGTTTCTCCTGGGCGCACAGACGCGGCCTCTCGGGGGCCCAGTGCCTGAGCTCCTCGACCCCCTCCGCTTCGCACCTGGGCCAGGGGCGTGTCTGGGGTGTGTCGGAGTGAAAGTCACCTTCGGTGCCCCCAGCTGGGCGGGAGGGGGCGCGCGGGGCGCGGCCGGGATTGGAGCGCCGCGGAGCCCCGCCCCCCGCCCGCGGAGTCAGACCCAACTTTCTCCCCCGCCCGCGCCCCGCCCCCAGCGCCGGCTCCGCGCCTCGCGCCTAGTCCGCGGGCCGCGCCGCCGCTCCAGCCGCTCCCGCCGCTCCCGCAGCCGCCCTGCCGCCCGCCTGCCCGCCCAGAGCCCCGCGCCCCTAGGCCTGGCTCCGGCCTGCCCGGGACCCGCCCCGCCCGCCCCGCTCAGCCGCTAGAGAAGATGCGACTGCTCCCGGAATGGTTCCTCTTGCTCTTTGGCCCGTGGCTCCTTAAGAAGGTAAGGGTGGCAGGGTTGGGGCGCCAGCGCGGGGGTCCGGGACGCGAAGGTCCCAGTGTGCGAGGGGCTCCGTGCGCCCGCCCCGCCCCCAGCTCCGAGCGTCCCAACTTTGCGCGGCGCGGGGGACGCGGACAGACAGACTGCCGGATTCAGGACTGGCACTCTCCTAGCGCAAGTTGGCTGAGGCTTGGAGAGGGTGCCGGGCGGAGGTCCCCCTAGGAGCCGGCTTCAGGCGCGGCGGGGGAGGGGACGAAGCCCGACCCGCGAGTGCGCCAGACAGAGCGGGAGTGCGAGACAGACAGACAAGCCAGCAGGGTGTCAGCCTTGCCGTCTTTCCGCGCCAGTCTCGCTCGCCTGCCTCACTGTCTGTCTGTCCTTCCACCCATCCACCCCCGCCTTCCCATTTCTCTTCTCTGCTCTTGTCACCATGCCAGGTGGGCTCCGTGTTGGGAGCATCCATGGCGCGAGCACACGCGCACACACGGACTCAGGCAGACACGGCTGAACTTGGCTACAGCCAGCCTCCCATCACATTTCCCACGGAGACACCATCTCCCCTGCACGACCTCACAGACACACCCCCCTCTCGTGCCCCACTGAAGGGGGAGGCTGTCTGGAAGGGGAGTCGCTCCTCCCGTGCCCTCCCTGCCTCCAACCCCACTCCAAGGCCTGTTTCCCTAAGGCTCTTGGGTGAAGAGCCAGAGGCTAAGGGGACTCAGACTTGATCTGCCTCCTTCCTGACTTGGAGGCTTCAACCCGCGAACATGGTGTGCTCCTATGTACTGGGTGGAGGGCGTGGGTCACCGTGTGCACCTGTGTTCATGTGTCCAGGGAAGCCAGACTTGGCTATCCAGTACTGGGGCCCAGGTTACATGTGTATACTGGTGTGGCGTGTGGTGTTGGCTTTGCATGAGTGAGTGCCAGTGCCTGCCTCACAGTGCAGCCATCTGTCTATGCCCCTGGTGTGTGCCCTCAATGGGGGGCCCAGACCCCAGACCCCCATTTTCCTTCTACCAGCCTCCCCTGCCTATGTCTTCCCTGTTTTCTGCCCCCCAACTGTGACCTCCCTAGTTTGGGGGCAGGCAGGTCATTCCCCAAACCCTCACTTTCTGTACCCCCAGCCTCTGTAGAGTCTAGAAGGGGTATATTTCTCCCCCCAACACTTGGACCTCTGCCTGCTCAGCCAAATCACACTGGGCAAACTCCAGCAGGGCAGGGGCTGCCCCAGTGAAGCTAGCGTTAGAACTCCCTGGCCCTCCCAGCCCTGCCTGGTGACCTTGAGGGGCTGGAAGGTAGGCAGAGGAGCCCCTCCATGAAAACTGCTTCCGCTAGCAGGAGCTTCTCATGGACTTGCTGCACAGGTCTGTCCTTAGTGGACTGGAGGGGTGGGGGGGTCTGTGCCCTACCACCCACCCACCCATGGATGAAGGCCTGGGGTCAAAAGGTGGTAGGTATGGCATTCCCTTGCCCCTCCTTTCCACTTCCTCCCACCTCATCTCCACTCTCCCCGGCAAATAAACTCCCCTGTGGACAGATCCGGTTTAATTTCCTTTGCCCCCTGAGGGGGAATGAAACATCTGGTGGAGACTTGAGGGAGAGTGAGCTGGAGGATATGAGCGATGGGATCTATCTGAGTGTGTGTGAGAGAGCTGCAGCTGTGGGGCCTCCGTGTTGGAGTCAACAGGGAGAGTGGATCTGCTGTTTAGTCCAGCTTATGTGCATGTGAGAATGTGTTTACGTGTGTACACACTGCAGGTGTATGGATATGTATAGCTGCATGGGGAGGTATGTGTATAGGAGTGTTTGTGTGTCCAAATACTTGTGTGTGCTTGTGTGCACTTGTGAGTGTGGTGTATTCACGTGTATTCCCTGGGGTTTCTGGTGCATCTGTGTGCTGGGGCCCATGTGTTGTCTGTATGAGTCTCTGGGGTTTGTGAGTGTGTTTCTGTGTGCTTGTGATTGTGAGTGCATTTGAGTGTGCTATGAGATTGTGAGCCTCAGGATGTGTTTATGTATCTGAGTGTGGCTTATGTGTGTGCGTGCTCAGGGGTGTCTTGGTGCCAGCACTGGGAGTGGGCAAAAGGTGAGGCTGATCCTGGGTAAGAGGTAGGTAGGGGACAGTTTACAGGGCAACTCTTTGGCAACCCCAACCATGAATGGCTGACACCTCTGCCTCTCTGGTCCTGCTTGCTCACCCTCCTCCAGGTTTCTCTCCCTTCCTCCTCGCTCCAGGCTTCCCATCTCTCAGAGCCTGGGACTCCTGGCTTCTACTGCCTCTGGGGTTCTGGCCTCTCAGCCAGGGATTCTTCAGGATCTTTCTCATACAGTCTCTGACTCCTTTCCCTCTCGGTCTCTGTCTCCCCGACCTCTTCCCAAAGCAGCTGCCTACTGGGAGAAGCAGCAGGCGATCAATAGTCACTAATCACTAATCACTAATTACTAATTACTAATTAGCTGGGGGAGGGCAGGGGCGGGGCCCTGTGGGACCTGCCAGCTCTATCCCACCTCAGGAAAGGATTAGGCCTGATTCTCTCAGAGCTGGCTGGTCGAAGCCCTTCAGCCAGCTACCCCCTCCTGCCTCCACACCCTCCTCTAGCCCCCCAGCTAATCTCTGGCTGGGCCACTTAGGCACGCACAGCCTGGGCTAGGGCCCAGAGCTGCTGGCGGGGATTTGGGGGTAATCAGGGGCCGCAGCTGGGCCAGGGGGACAGGGGAGGGCCTGCTGTGACAGCTCCCTTGGGCCAGAGCCTGCAGTGGAAGCTTCACATTCCTAACAGGAGGGGCACGCGTCAGAAAGGAGAATTTAGAGTGTCAGGGTTGGGATGGGTTGAGGAGCTGGAGACCCAGGAGCGGGTGACTGGGGAAGAGGTGAGGTAATAAGGTCAGAAGCAAGGCAAAGAGGGCTCAGGGACGAGGTAATTGGAGAGAGACAACACAAACGTCTAAAGAAAGCAGGTAAGTGGGGGGACCTCACAGGGGTCAGAGATGGAGTAATTGGCAAGGAGATGGGGAACTTTGGATCTAGTCCTGCAACTCAAGATGTGTGGGATCCGTGAGGGACAGGGCAACAGAGATGGGTCAGGGTCATAGGAGAGGGGTCCCAGGGCTCAGGCGCAGGCAGGAGTCGCAGGGCGTGGGGTGGGAAGCAGCTGCCCAGTGGGGATGGGGAGCAGGGAGTGCTGCCTCGAGCGCTGGAAATTGGCGCGGCTCCCCCTCTCCTCCGCCTGCCCCTCCTCCACCTCCACCCCGCCCACTCCCCCTCCGGCTCCGGCTTCGGGAAATTACATCCCCGCTCCGCGGCTCCCCCCAACCCCCACCGCGCCCCGGAGCCGGTGCCTTTATAGGCACATTTATTGCAATAATAAAGTGAGGCGCGGGGCGGGGGGCGGGGGGCAGCCGTTCCCGCGGGGATCGCGCTGGCTCTAGGAAGCAGGGAAATAAAATAAAATAAAATAAAATAAAAATTCAGATAACGGTGAGCCTTGCGCGGCAGGCCGAGAGAAGGCAGGCAGGCGGGGTAAAGAGAGGGGGCGTCCAGCCCAAGGGCAGAGCCCACCCCACCCCACCAGCGGTCCCCGCCCCCTCATGCCGTGGTAGGGACTGGAAAGAGGTGTCTTTGCTTCAACCTGCCTGGCCCCCTCCCACAGCCTGATCCTGCCTGGTCTTTGCCTTGCCCTCTGGCTCCTCTCCTATACCTGTCCTCAGCCCCTGTCTCTGTCCCCATCTCCTGTGTCTTCCCTTGTCCCCCATTTCCCATTCCAGTCTTCCTTCGTGTCTCCCATCCCCATCTCCTGGGTCTCTGCATCCATCCCTGTTTCTGCCCAGTAACCATTCGAATCCCCCATCTCTGTTTTGCCCCCACCCTGACCCCATCCCTGCCTGTCCCCTGTCCCTATCCCTCATCCACCATTCCTGTCCCCATGCTTCTTCTTGGACTGTTCTGTAGCCCATCTTCACTCTTCTGGTCCTTACCCCATCCACATCTCTGTCTCTGCCCCACGCCTGGCCACCATTTCTGTTCTCTTTCTCATCGCTGTCCCCAGGCCTATCCTTATTGTATCCTCATCCCTGTACCCTGTATCTGTGCCTGCTAGTCCCCAATCCCAGTCCCCCATCCCAGTACCCCCCCCCCGTCTCAGTCCTCACCCCAGTCTGTCCTGTCCACCCCACCTCTGTCCTCACCCACATCTCTATCCCCGGTTCCCAGCCAGACTCCACCAACCCTGACTGCGGCACCCCTGCCTCTTTCTAGGTGCAGGGGCTCAGGATGCTCTTTTCTCCCCTTCCCAGCCCAGGCCTGTACTGTCCCTTCCCCCAGCCAGATCCTGGGAGCACCCTGCCTGACCCAGGTGGCAGGGGAGAAGCAACCGACCAGTCTGGAGGCCCAGGGGAGGTGCACCCTGCAATGCGGCTGGGGGGCTGACAGTCTGATCCTCCCCCAATCTCAGCAGTGACATCCCCAAAGAGCCACTCCCTGAAGTGGAGTTTGTTGCCCCCAACAACAGGAGGCCACCTCAATTCCCCGCAGGTGCGTGGGCCCGCTGCCTCGCGGGCAAAGTGCTCCTGGTGCAGTTCCCCCTGCCCCCACCCCCCGCATGGGCCTGAAAGAGCCTGTTGAACCCCCCAGCTGCTGCACACCTCCACCCCGCCCCCGCGCCGACAGCAGCGCTAGCCTCTCCCCTCCGCAAATGTCACCGCGCCCAATTAGCTTAATTAAGCCAGTTCTGGAGCAAGGGGAACCCCTCCTCGGACAACATCCTGCTCCCACCCTCAGCCATGGAGGTGGGTGACAAGAGCTCTGGGCAGAGAGGAGCTCCTTACCACCTGCCTTCCCGACTCACCCACCTCCTCCCATGTCGCTGAAGACAGACAACCTGAAGGACAGCAGGAGAAAACCACAGACAGAAAGAGGGAGAAAATCAGAATCACGGGAGAAGGAAATTTGAGACAGAGACAGTGAGAAAAGAGACTGAGAGACAAAAGAGACTGAGAGAATGGGGAGAGAGAGATGGAAAAATAGCGCAAGAGGGAGAGAGAGCACGAGCAATCAAGGGAGCCAGAGGGAGGATTTTGTTTTATTTTATTCCATGTTCCCATTTCTCGGCTCGTTTCCTCACAGACTCTCACCCCTCCCTGTCCGAACTCCCCCACAAGGTCGCTTCAGCCGTGCCCCCCCAACTCTTCTTTTTTATCTTGGCTGTCTACAGCAGTGGGTGGGGGCGGGAGTGCCCAAAGCCAGGGGATTTGCCAGGATCAGAGAAGCACAGACGGCACTTTGTCTGAGATCAGAGATGGGGGTGACACCCTCGCACCTCTCCTTACCCTGCTGAACCTCCTCCCCTCCCCCTGCCCCTGACTTCTACCCCCTGCCCCTGCCTGGTAGAAGTCACTGGCCTGAATCACCCCAGCCAGGTTCTGACTGGGTACAAGACACAGGGGTGCTCTGGTCTGCTGGGAGGAGATGGCTTGGAGGCATTTGGGGTCATAACATCTGACGGCAGGGGGATAGTGGGGACCTGGACGACTGGGCTTCTGGAAAGAACAACGGTTGGGTGAGATTAGGGATCGGAGTTCAAATGGCTTTCCCAGGAAACCTAACCTCCCTCCCCCAATGCCCTCTCTCAGGTTCAGGCCCTGCCCTCTGCAAGCCCACTTCTAGGACCTCTTCTCCCTCCCACTGTACCCTGGGGACCCCTCCCTCCACCCCCTCTAAGGCCCACCCTCCAGGTGTTAGCTGCCAGCTTAAGCCTGTCTGTGGGAGTCAATCATTCTTGCCACCCCCGCCCCCTCACCTGGGCTGGGAGGAGGGATGGATGGAAGGGGGAATGAGGGGGGCGATAAATATGTATGATGAGCGGGTGGCGGCAGCATTAATAACCCGGGATCGCAGCGCGGCGGGGACGGATCAGGATCAGGCGGTGGAGATTCTAGCCCAGCAGCTTGGCTCTGCTATTCCTGTCCCCAGTGACACTGAGTGTGTACACATGGGTGTGGGCAAACAGAGGGGGGCACCCATGCTTCCTGGCCTCCTTACATACCCACAGCACAGCCTGCGGGCCAGTGTGGGACACCTCCCCAGAGACCACTCAGATATAATTGACATGCATATATGTTGTCCCCATCAGAACACAGCGAGATCACACTTGTTCTGTGACTACGGATACACCCCCTTTAGAAAGAGCTTGATACTTGGGCAGAGGATGACAGGGGCTTACACAGGAAAGGTGACACCTCCAGACAACCACATATAGCTACCCTCAGACCGCTATACACAGCCATACAGCCAACCCAGACACACAACCACACCAGCCACACAGACACCACTCCACAAATTGACACACACACAGCCAATCCAGGCACATACACATAGTCACCACCGATTTACACAACAGACATGCAGCCATGACAAGCAGCCACACACACACAGGCTCCTCAGACTCATATCCATGGGCACCCAGACACACAGCCACCACAGCCACACACACACATGTACAGACCACACGCACACAACCATTTGGGGCTAACAGAGACACAAGAACCCCAGGTTGACACACACGGTACTGCTTCCCCCCACGGGACCTGTGCACAGTCAGGGCCACAGCACACGGCGGTGGCGGTTAGCTCAGGCTGACTGACACGCTCTGACATGCAGCTCCTCTCTCGCCTGCTCCCCTCGCTGGAGCGGCATCTCCATATTTCTTCCTCTTGCTTCCTTTCTGTCTCCTTCACTCCCAGCCACCCCCACTCACCCCTGCCCCAGATAATTGATGGCCTGGGCCTGGCCCGGCGGCTCCTGCCTCTCTATCCATCTTGTCCTCGAGCCCCTGCTGTCTCTGAGATCAGTGGCCACCTGAGACACACAGAACGGGTGGGAGCAGGAGGGGGCTCCTCAGCCCCCTTGGAGCCCAGGGACAGAATGACCAGGCGGCCTCCACCAGAGTGGAGTGCTGGGGACTGGGAGGTATACCTAGGCTTTCCTCCTCTGCTCAACTGGTTCCCAGCACTCACTCCTTGCAGGCCATTTGGGGCTGAGGCCCAGGTGGGGGCTTTCGTCTCTGAGGTCTTGGAGCCTCTTTCTTTTTCTTTTCTTTTCTTTTTTTTAAAGGGAGTCTCGCTCTGTCGCCCAGGCTGGGGTGCAGTGGTGCGATCTAGGCTCACTCCAACCTCCACCTATCGGGTTCCAGCGATTCTTCCACCTCAGCCTCCCGCCGCCTAATTTTAGTAGAGATGAGGGTTCTCCATGTTGGCCAGGCTGGTCTCGAACTCCTGACCTCAGGCGATCTGCCCACCTCGGCCCCCCAAAATGCTGGGATTACAGGTATGAGTCACCGCGAGTGCCGGCCTGGAGCCTCTTTCTTGATGCTGGATGTTAACTGGTCACAGCCTCTCTGGCTCAGTTTGCTCAAAGTCCAGTCCCTCCCTGGCTCATTACTGGAACCAACCAGGGGCCGGGCCACGAAAGATAAGCCAGGATCCAGAGCTCCACTCCCTACTCACGTTCACACTGGCTTTGGGTTTTTGGCCCTCATTGGAGCTCTGTGGGCACAGGAGGATTCTTGACGTCATTTCACAGATGTACAAACTGAGGCCCACATAAATGAAGTGACTGGGCCAAGACCACATGACTTGAAAGGGCTGCAGGTCTCCTCCAAAGCACATTCTCTGCCCCCTGCGGGACTGTGTGGTTCCATTTGGTCTCCTAGCGGCTGTGGAAAGGGGCTGGTGTGATAGGGCTCTGGTGGGATGGCGGGGGACAACCCCAGCGTCTCTCTCTCCTCTTTCTTCGTGCACAGGCGGTCAATGCCCAGATACCAGAGTCCGGAAGGCCCCAGTACCTGGAGCTGCGCCCCGCCGCGGCCGGAGCGGGCGCCCCCGGCCAGCAGCTCCCAGCGCTAAGGTCTTCCGACAGCCTAGGCGCCGGTCGCGCCTGGAGCTGGGCCTGGCCGACCAACCACACTGCGGCGCTGGCCCAAGCAGGGGCAGCCGGGGCGTTGCCCGCGCAGCGCACCAAGAGGAAGCCGTCCATCAAGGCGGCCCGCGCCAAAAAGATCTTCGGCTGGGGGGACTTCTACTTTCGGGTGCATACCCTCAAGTTTTCACTGCTGGTGACCGGCAAGATTGTGGACCATGTGAATGGTACCTTCAGTGTGTATTTCCGCCACAACTCGTCCAGCCTGGGCAACCTCAGTGTCAGCATCGTGCCGCCCTCCAAGCGTGTCGAGTTCGGGGGAGTCTGGCTGCCCGGGCCTGTCCCCCACCCTCTGCAGTCTACGCTCGCCCTGGAGGGGGTGCTTCCTGGGCTGGGGCCCCCGCTGGGGATGGCAGCAGCAGCGGCAGGGCCGGGCTCCTTCGGGGGCGCACTGGCAGGGCCGCTTGGGGGCGCGTTGGGAGTGCCTGGGGCCAAAGAGTCGCGCGCTTTCAATTGCCACGTGGAGTATGAGAAGACAAACCGTGCGCGCAAGCACCGCCCGTGCTTGTACGACCCATCGCAGGTGTGCTTCACCGAGCACACGCAGAGCCAGGCCGCCTGGCTCTGTGCCAAGCCCTTCAAAGTCATCTGTATCTTCGTCTCTTTCCTCAGCTTTGACTACAAACTGGTGCAGAAGGTGTGCCCAGACTATAACTTCCAGAGTGAGCACCCCTACTTTGGATAGCGCCCCTCCCCAGCCCCAGCCCCGAGCCTCGTGCCAAATCCCAGCCTCACTAGGTGGGACCCCCTTCCCAGTGTTTTGCCGCTCCTGTGGCCATGTCGCCCACTCCTTCCACTCCGGGGGCGGAGGGGAACGGCCCTCTCGGGACCCTCAGCTAACGTGGGTGCCCTTTTCCTTATGCGGAGTGCCCCTGAGGCTGGGGTAGCCCCCTCCAATGCACCCCAAAGTGAAAGGGGTAAGAGTGCAGCCCCAGAATAGGTGGGGCTTGGAGGTGGTCCCAATGTCCCCTAGGTCCACAGTGGGTCCCCTTTTCACCCTTAGCGCTAGGTTGCACACTCCCTTTCCCCGCAGCTTTAATAACTCCTGGCCTGGCACCCTCACCCCACCCTGACTTTCCTATCCCCCAACGCTTGTCCTGCTCCACCCTGCCCCGCCTAAGACTGTAAAGGCCTAAAAACCTCAGCCTGTCCTCCCACCTTTCTGCCTGCCATATGCCTGTCCCCTTTTCCTCCAAACCCCATTAGGGTACCAGAAGCAGAACCCCTGGGCTGAGGCGCTGGCCCCGGCCCCTGCCCGCCCCTTTCCAGTCCCTGCAGTCCAGCTCCACCTGCCCTCTCCTGCTGCTTCCTCTCTGTGATATTTTTTTCTACGCCAAAACAGACGGGAAAGGGAACAAAATAAAGTGAAATCCAATACACGCCTGTGTGAGACCTTTGTAGGGAGTGGGGAGGTGGTGTGGGGTTTCTCTCTGTTAGAGAGCCAGGGCCTTCTCCCTCAGCGGCTCGTGGGGAAACCAAGGCAAAGACTGACAGAGCTAGCACCTTGGAAGTCACCAAAGACCGGATCAAAAAGAGCTGAGGGTTACCCTCGGGGTCGGAGCCCCGCCTGAGGTTGGGATTCTCCTCCAGAGGTGGGTGAAGGGAAGCTGCAGCAAGTGGAATGCAGATGAGACCTGAGTGGGGCTCACCAGCGGATGATTTGGGGAAGGAGGTGTAAGACCTTGAATGGGATGGAGATGCAGGGACAGTGTAAGCAGAGCGCTGACAACCTGCTAAGCTCCACGGGGCCGGCGGAGGTGGTGGCAGGTTGGGAGGGAGGGGGAACGGTGTTTGCGGCATCTGGAGTCATCGATCTTCCTTTTCCTTCCTAATTTCGTGGGCGCTGAGTTTGCAGACGGAGGAGGTGGGGAGGGAGCTTTGGGATGAGGGGGTGGGGGAAGGGACCAGCGCGGGTTTGGAGGGCGGGGCCCGTGGCTGCCACTTGCCACTAGCAAACACGGCCCCCTTTAGCCAGCTGCCCACCCTCCCCCAACCCGCGCCTCCGGCTCCCTCCTGCAGCCGAGGCTGCTAATTTTATCCGCCCCCCCGACCCTGGCCTGGGCGTTAATTGGCTGCGGCTTCATTAGCGGTTCTCAGCTCAGCCGCCCCCCTCCCCTTGGGACCCCTGGCTGGAGGAGGGAGGGGGAGCGGTGCCGACAAGCTGAGGCACCCAGGAACTCCTCATCTTCGCCTTGATTCCGGGGTCAGGGTGCCCACTGGAAGGGCAGTGTTCCCCAGGGGCTTGCCCACTGGCTCCAGCCTGAAACTGAGTCAGACACAGGTCTGACCCAGACATATCTGGGAGTGAAAAGTCAGTAAGCAGAAAATAAATATCTGCTGGCTGGATGGCTGAATAACAGGGTCAACCGAAAGAGGAGGGAGATCGAGAATGATTCTGCATCCGAGATTGGCCAAAAGCAGAAGAACCCGGAAGTCTTCTAACACCAGGCTTATTGCTGGAAACACCTGAGAAAAGCTGAGCCTAGAGTGGCAGGGAAGGAGGTTCCGGCTAAGGGGAGATTTCTAAGGGCTGGTATGAGAGCCAGGTGGGAATGGCTGGAATTAACAAATTAGCCCATCTGGGCCTTAGTTTCCTCACTTGTGAAGCCACAGTAAAATAGTGTGTGGTGGGGATTCAATGAGGCTTTTCCTGTGAACATGTCGCTGTGCTGGATTGTCCTCCCCTCTTCCTCTGCCTCCTCCTCCTCTTCCTCATACATCTGGACATCTGAGAGCAGAGTTAGGTGTCCCTGCCTGTCATTGCACTTGTCACACATTGTTACCTGTTCACCTGTTGGTATCCTAGCAGCCAGTGAGCTCTTCATATATCTCCAGGGCTATGGAATGCCTGGCATAAAGAGCTCAATATGTCTGTTGAATGAATGAATAACATTGCTACATAAGGCAATGATTCGCAAAACCACTTTTTATCAGGCTGGTCCAAGTGCAGTGATGTTTACAACTAATTGATCACAATCAGTTACAGGTTTCTTTGTTCCTTCTTCACTCCCACTGCTTCACTTGACTGGCCTTTAAAAAACAATTTTTTTGGCAAGGCGTGGTGGTTCACGCCTGTAATCCCAGCACTTTGGGAGGCCGAGGCAGGCAGATCACCTGAGGTCAGGAGTTCAAGATCAGCCTGGCCAACATGGTGAAACCCTGTCTCTACTAAAAAATATAAAAATTAGCCAGACATGGTGGTGGGCACCTGTAATCCCAGCTACTTAGGAGGCTGAGGTAGGGAGAATTGTTTGAACCCAGAGGCAGAGGTTGAAGTGAGTGAAGATCATGCCACTGTACTCCAGCCTGGGTGACAGAGTGAGACTCTTTCTCAAAAAAGAAAACAAAAAATTTTTTTTTTTTTTTTTTAAGACAGTCTTGCTCTCTCACTCAGGCTGGAGTGCAGTGGCTTGATCATGGCTCACCTTGAACTCCTGGGCTCAAGTGACCCTCCTGCCTCAACCTTCCCAGTAGCTGGGACTGCATGCACATACCACCATGCCTAGCTAATTTTAAATTTTTTCTTTTGTAGAGATGGGGTCTCACTATGTTGACCAGGCTGGTTTAGAACTCCTGGCCTCAAGAGATCCTCCTGCCTCAGCCTCCCAAAGTGCTGGGATTACAGGCATGAGCCACCATGCCCGGCCAAAAACATTTTTTAATTAAAAAAAAAAAAAAAAACTTGGCTAATCAGAACCACTGAGGAGAGGTTTACTTGTGTGACAGCATAAGTGGGCAAATGTCTACTCTTTGAGATCCATTGAATTAGAACCTCTGAAAACAGACCCCACACACATATTTATATCATATTTTCCAACCCATTCTGTTGCCAAGGTTTGGGAACCTACTCCTGGAAGGGTCGATGAATTCCACTCCCAAGGGTTTCCTCCAGATGAAGTCAGGCTAAAAGGAAGATCCCTTCCATTCTCAAAGATCTATAGCCCTGGGGAAAAAAGCAGAGACCACTTACTCCTGGGACATCAAGAGATGGACAGGTAACAAAATGGGACAAGTGAACAACAGGAGGGGCACCTTCCTCTGCTCCCAGATGTCTGAGGAGAAAGAGGAGATGCCATGTAGGAGGCAGGTCTGTGGATCAGAGGAAGAGGGGAGGACAATCCGTCACAGCGCATGTTCACAGGAAAAGCCTCATTGAATCCTCACCACACAGTATTTTCTTGTGGCTTTACCAGGGAGGAAACTGAAGCCCACACAGGCTAATGCACTAGTCCCAGAGCTGGAACTTGAAGTCAGGTCTCCGACCTTTCTAAACCATGGTGCTTTCCAGTGCGCCATAGCTCTCTATCTTGTGTGGGGGTCCAGATCTCCTGGAGTCTAATAATGCTAGCTAGATATTCAGTAGGCACCCAATAAACGTTTGTCTTGACAACAAACAGAGGGAAAACAAACCCTGAAAACTTCAGGACAGTAAGGAGAGGGGCCGGCACTGGACCTCGGGTTGTTTTGTTTTTTGTTTTTTGTTTTTTTCCAGGCAAGGGCCTCTAACCCTGGGGCTGCAGACGAGAATTGTAGAGAAAAAAAAGCGGGGAGGCTAAGAACTACAATTCCCAAAAAGCCACAAAGGCGCCACCATTACGCATGCGTAGGTCCCTCCCCTTAGCCTTGGAGTCTCAGCGCGCTCTTCTCGCGCATGCGTTCTCCGAACGGTCTTCTTCCGACAGCTTGGTCCCCTAGACCAGAGTTGGTGGCTGGACCTCCTGCGACTTCCGAGTTGCGATGCTGTACTTCTCTTTGTTCTGGGCGGCTCGGGTAAGAATGGGGCTCCAGATGCTGGGTAATCAGTGGAAAGGAAGCTCTTCTCCTACCTTAGTTACTAGTCACAAACTCTGGGGTTCTCTTGGCTTTTCCACGCACGTGGACTGGGGCCTCAGGGAGCGGACGTGTAACTAGGGAATCCCCAAGACCCGTGGGCGCGCGTAGGGTTAACTGCGAGCCTGTCCTCATTCTGGCGATCAGACGCCCCAGGGCCTCGTGACCGCCCATTTCACGTGGCATTAGGGGAGAGGACAGCCCCGGATGCCCCGCGGACCCGGTGCTGGCGAATGAGTGGAGTTCTCGGCCTGGCCTCACAAGCTGAGCCTTTTCGGCCAGCTCTGAGCCCTGCAGATGATGCAACCGAGCCTCACTGCTTGCATCAGACAGGGGTCCCGGCGGCAGTGAGGGTTGGAAGGAGGTGGAACGGGTAGGGGGCTAAGTAAGGGGAAAGGGTATTGGCTTACTCTCGGGCAGATCCCCACCCCCACCACTCCCACACAGCTCTTCCCCAGGGACTGCTAAAGGTCTACCCTCCCACCTCCATTGCTCTACAGCCTGTGGCCTCAGCCCTTGCCAACTCTGCTTCTCCCCACGCTGACTAGGGTATCAGTTTATAGTGCCCTGCAGGAAGACCTT
Organism: Macaca mulatta; assembly: GCF_049350105.2. Lineage (NCBI taxonomy): Eukaryota > Metazoa > Chordata > Mammalia > Primates > Cercopithecidae > Macaca > Macaca mulatta. The sequence goes on from NC_133416.1 coordinate 64,390,419, forward strand.
CTTGTTCCTGTGGGTTGGAAGGTTCTGGAATCTCAGTGGCCCTCTCTGGAGTTAGGGAGACATAGGCTTTTGGAGGACAAACTTTGCCAAGTGGTTCATGGAGTGAGCTGGTGGGAGATTTCTGAGGTGCGGTGCAGTGAATGGAACAAATCAGAACCACCCCCTGGACGTTGGCCTCAAGCTTGGCTCCAGAACTGGCTTTCGAAGGTGGAGGTGGGGGTAGTTAGAACTGAAACAGGCTGGCTGGACAACTGGCTGCAAGGTGTGGCCTTACAAGCATGAGTGAGGGTGGCTGGGAGACGATTCGTCCAGACTGTTGTGATTTCACCCTGACTTTTCCTGCCTCTAGCCTCTGCAGAGATGGGGGCAGCTGGTCAGGATGGCCATTCGGGCTCAGCACAGCAAGGCAGCCCAGACTCAGACTGGGGAAGCAAACAGGGGCTGGACAGGCCAGGAGAGCCTGTCGGACAGTGATCCTGAGATGTGGGAGTTGCTGCAGAGGGAGAAGGACAGGCAGTGTCGTGGCCTGGAGCTCATTGCCTCAGAGGTGGGACCTGGGGAGATGGGCAGGGGTTGGGCCACCATGGGTACAGAAAGTAACAAAGTTATCTTAACTGATATTTCTCCAAAACCCCTTTTCACACTCAGGACCTTTCTTTGGGCTTTATCTTCCTTTCTTATCTCTCTGAAGCAAAGGTAGGGCAAGTCCAGTTTATGGGGTTAGGGCATTAGGGAGCCTCCCGGGTCCCTACAGTCTCATCTGATCCCTTCCTTCCTTCCTTCTGTAAGGAAGGAGGAGCCTAGAAGCACAAGTTTGAGTGGGTAGGTGGCACTGAGGGGCCACCGCTCATGGCAGCTGGGTGTCTGAGAATGCTGCCTCTGGCTTTGCCCCAGGCCTGGTGCTGAGTGAATGGAGCTTTCTGCAGGGAGTATCCCCGCTTTCAGCTCTGGCTCTGGCAGGGAGGGACTGTGGGAGTCCAGGGGAAGGGTCTCAATACCTTCTGACATTGCCCCCCACCACCCCAGAACTTCTGCAGCCGAGCTGCGCTGGAGGCCCTGGGGTCCTGTCTGAACAACAAGTACTCGGAGGGTTATCCTGGCAAGAGGTGAGGGCTGCAGGGCAGTGTCAGGGATGGTGCTCCCAGTGGGGGAACCCACCTGTACCTTCCCAGTGTTCATTGAGGAGTGAACTTCCCAGTCCTTTGCTGCTGGTTGAGAGTCCTTTCTCTGCGCCCTCATTACCCCTCTCCCACGGCAGATATTATGGGGGAGCAGAGGTGGTGGATGAAATTGAGCTGCTGTGCCAGCGCCGGGCCTTGGAAGCCTTTGACCTGGATCCTGCACAGTGGGGAGTCAATGTCCAGCCCTACTCTGGGTCCCCAGCCAACCTGGCTGTCTATACAGCCCTTCTGCAACCTCATGACCGGATCATGGGGCTGGACCTGCCCGATGGGGGCCAGTGAGTATGGATGGGCAGGCTGATGGTCTTGGTGGGCAGGATTGGTGTGGGAAAGGAGTTATTTATTGAATACCTACTGTGGACCATACAGATGGAACAGGCCTTGCCCTGTCCTGCATGTCACAGTGGATGAGGAAGATAAGATCCCAGTTACAGTGCCTACCACAGAGTGGACAGAGCAGTGAGGCAGTGTATGCTAGGACTGGTGTTCCGGGGACAGAGAACTGTGGAGTTGTAGGGAGCGGTTAAGTCTGGGAGTCCTTCCACCCAGGCCTCCTTACTTCCTCTCACTTCCCAGTCTCACCCACGGCTACATGTCTGACGTCAAGCGGATATCAGCCACGTCCATCTTCTTCGAGTCTATGCCCTATAAGCTCAATGTGAGTGCTCCAGGGTGTGGGGAGGGGCTCTTAGCCCTGGTGGGGGTCCTCTCCTGGAGAAGCTGAGGGACTGAAGTGCTGGGCTGTCCTTAGGGTCAAGGAGGAGAGTGAGCTGCCCTGCTTCCTTCTCAGGGCTTTAGCTGTTTGTGTGTCTGTCCAGCCCAAAACTGGCCTCATTGACTATGACCAGCTGGCACTGACTGCTCGACTTTTCCGACCGCGGCTCATCATAGCTGGCACCAGTGCCTATGCTCGCCTCATTGACTATGCCCGCATGAGAGAGGTTGGTGGGGGGCTGGAGACTGGGCACCTCCCCAGGGGGTGGTGAGGAGGTGTGAGAGGAGGGCAGCCTTGGGCAGGCCTCTCCAGGCCCTCCCCAGGCTGATGGCCTCCGTACCTGCCCAGGTGTGTGATGAAGTCAAAGCACACCTGCTGGCAGACATGGCTCACATCAGTGGCCTGGTGGCTGCCAAGGTGATTCCCTCGCCTTTCAAGCACGCGGACATCGTCACCACCACTACTCACAAGACTCTTCGAGGGGCCAGGTCAGGCTCCCTGAGGTCGGGCCTTGCCTTTCCCTGCCTTCAGGCCTATTCCTGGGGCACCGTTGGCCTGGACCTGAGAGGAATTCATTCCCACCTGCAGCCCTTAAGATTCCTACCCAGTCTGTGACAGTTCTCCTTCTCTTGCCCATGGTAGCTATGCTCTGGCAGGGGGTTTGGGGATGGGATTGAGGGACTGATTCCCTTTACCACTGGAACCCAGTGTACCTAGCCCATGTGAGGTGTGCCCTTGGGGCCCAGGTCCACCAGCTTCCTCTGCCTTCTCTGTGCCTTGTCCTTCTTTTCAGCTTAGACTCTGACCACCCACCTCTCACACAGGTCAGGGCTCATCTTTTACCGGAAAGGGGTGAAGGCTGTGGACCCCAAGACTGGCCGGGAGATCCCTTACACATTTGAGGACCGAATCAACTTTGCTGTGTTCCCATCCCTGCAGGGGGGCCCCCACAATCATGCCATTGCTGCAGTAGCTGTGGCCCTAAAGCAGGTTGGGCATCCTGTCCCTGTAGGGTGTCGGGGGGCAATGGCCTGGAGGCTTAGATCCTGCACCTTGCTAACTGATGCTGGGGCTGATGGAAGGGAAATGCCAGGATGGAAGGGGTCAAGGCTGGGGTCACAGAGCTATGCCAAGGGTGCAGGGCCAGAGGGTAGTGCAGGGCTTGGGTCCAGGCCTAGGGTCACAGCTGCTACTGTCTCATCTCCAGGCTTGCACCCCCATGTTCCGGGAGTACTCCCTGCAGGTTCTGAAGAATGCTCGGGCCATGGCGGATGCCCTGCTAGAGCGAGGCTACTCACTAGTATCGGGTGAGCCAGCAGGGGATGGGTGAGGGCCTCTGTAGCTTCAGGCAGAGGCCCAGGAGACTCACCACTCCCCATTTCTTACCCACCTTAGGTGGTACTGACAATCACCTGGTGCTGGTGGACCTGCGGCCCAAGGGCCTGGATGGAGCTCGGGCTGAGCGGGTGCTGGAGCTTGTATCCATCACTGCCAACAAGAACACCTGTCCTGGAGACCGAAGTGCCATCACACCGGGGGGCCTGCGGCTTGGTGAGACCTGGGGTTCGAGGAGGGAAGGGGCTCCCATGCTGGATGACTGCTGGGTGACCTTGGGCTATGCTCATCCCTCCCCTTGTGCCTCGTTCCAGGGGCCCCGGCCTTGACTTCTCGACAGTTCCGTGAGGATGACTTCCGGAGAGTTGTGGACTTTATAGATGAAGGGGTCAACATTGGCTTAGAGGTGAAGACTAAGACTGGTGAGTGAGCAAGAAGGAACCTGGGGCCAGCCAGTTCTCACTCACTGTCTGCTCCCTCCCCCAGCTGATCTCGCTGCCTTCCCTAGAGCTCTGACCACTTGTTTCCTCACCCTCTCTCTCTAGCCAAGCTCCAGGATTTCAAATCCTTCCTGCTCAAGGACTCAGAAACAAGTCAGCGTCTGGCCGACCTCAGGCAACGGGTGGAGCAGTTTGCCAGGGGCTTCCCCATGCCTGGTTTTGATGAGCATTGAAGGCACCTGGGAAATGAGGCCCACAGACTGGAAGTTACTCTCCCTCCCCCTACCTGGGCCAGTGGAATAGAAAGCCTTTCTATTTTTTGGTGGGGGAGGGAAGACCTCTCACCTAGGGCAAGAGCCAGGTATAGTCCCCCTTCCCAGAATTTGTAACTGAGAAGATCTTTCCTTTTCCCTTTTTCAGTAACAAGACTTAGAAGGAGGGCCCAGGCACTTTCTGTTTGAACCCCCTGTCAGGATCACAGTGTCAGAGATGCGTGCTCCTTCTTGGGGAAGTTGGGGAGTGCCCTTCAGAGCCAGTGGCAGGCAGGGGTGGGTAGGCACCCTCCTTCCTGTTTTTATCTAATAAAATACCAACCTGCCCTGAGTTTCCATTACTGTGGGTGGGGTCCTCTGGGCCAAACAGTGATTTGTCTCTTTCAATGTGTACACTCCTCCCCTCCCACCACCTCTACCACAAGGACCCCCGGGGCTGAAGCCTCCCCTCTCTGTCTCTGATCAGAGCCGACACCAGACGTGATTAGCAGGCGCAGCAAATTCAATTTGTTAAATGAAATTGTATTTTGCCCACGGCTGCTTCTGTTTGATCCCTGGGGACAGAGGGGAGCAAGGGAGGGGAGCAGCAAGGGGAGGCCCAGGTATGGGGCTGGAGGGGGTACTGATGGCAGCGAGAGGCAGCGGGCTTGGGCAGGGAGGAATGCGCTGCACCTCAGGAGGCAAAGGTGCCCCAGCCTAGGCAGGCCCTGGACCAGCCGGAGCTGAGCAGCACCGCCCCTGGGCTGACTCCCAGAGCCTGGGCGAACGTGGAGCCCGCCACGTCTCTTGGCACTCAGAGGTCCCTGCTTCTTGTTGGCTCACGTAGGCCACGCTCAACACGTAGCCTGTGCCACACCCTTCGAGGCCTGGGTAGGAGGGCAGAGGGGCTAGTCTGGGCTCTTTTGATGGACCCCTGCTGGTGCTGCCTGCCTCCTCCTCCCCCACGTGGGACTCAAGCCAAGGGTCAGAAGCGCTTCCGCTGCTGGGAGCAAGGGAGGAGAGTAGGGGTGGAGCAGCCTCCCCTCTGCGTGGGAACCCGGCCTGTGTGAGCAGGAGCAGGACAGGGTGGCCAGACTGACGCCTTGGGGCCTGAGGGGAGGAGTGGAAGAAGTGGATGGGCTGGCTGTCCGTGGTTTGCATGGCACTGGCAGCCCAGCCTGGCTTAGAAGTCTGGCCGGTCCTTCTTTAGCTTCTTATAGTCAGTGGAAACTGCAAGGAACTAAGAGGAGAGGGAAAGGGGGTTGCACTGAGTGCTCCAAGCCTCCCTTTGCTTATGGTACGGGAGTTGTAGGTCACCGGACCAGGAGGTAAGAGGATTGGGGGGGTGACCCTAGAGCCATCAAGAGGTACCTTGTATTGGTCATTGGGACTCAGGCGGTTCCAGGGCTCCGGGTTGTTCTTTCTGTCCCAGCTGTGGAGCAGGAAGGGGAGGGTTAGGGTCTCCTCCCTGGGACCCAGGACTCTGTAACCCAATTTGACCCTCAAGCTCCAGCTAGAGGCTCTGGCCCCACCCCGGTACTCCCGCTTTCTGCCCTGGGGGTCCCATTTCCCAGGATTGACAAAGGAATGGTCATATTAGCAGATGCTGACAAGTGAGACAAGAAGCCTGTCACCATTGTCAGCATGGGACTGGGTGGCAAACTGACAACGGGGCCCAGGGACTCCCACTTGCTACCTGCCACCCTAGGTTAACCCTAAGAGCAGAGTAGTGGGAATCAGAGATCCCAAGGGGCTGGGTTTCTGGTGATGTGCCAGGAATTATAAAGCCGTTGGTGCGCCTTTCACTTCCGGACCCCCTCCGCGGGCCGGGTGTGAAATCTCCGCCCCACACTGGTCCCCAATGCCACCTCCAGCAGCTCACCCAGCCACACCCCCAGTGCTCTGGCAAGGACTTAGAGGTACCCAAAAGCCCGAGCCCACCGCTGGAGGAGCAGTGTCGTCATGGCAACCAGGCGGGGAGAGGGGGAGAGGCGTCGGTTCCGCATTTCAGGGCGGGCCAATCTGAGGAGTGAGCAGTCAGGTGGGCTGGAGGGGATAAAGCGGTCTCCCAGGTCAGTGGGCTCCAGCCCTGAGATGCAGGTTGGTACAGTCGAAGGTGCATGCAGCAGGGCACGGGATCCCTACTAGGGCCACCTATTTCCACTGCATCTTGCCTCACCCAGCCCCCACTGAGCATCCCAAGCCCCGCCTTTACCAGACGTCGGGGCTGCGCAGGGCGAGTCGCAGCAAGTAGAGCCCAGCGCTGCCCATGCCCAGGCAGATGAAGCCAATCATCGGGATGATCTGCGGGGAAGATGAAGAGCACTTCTGGGGTCAGCTCTCTCCCCGCAGTCACCCTTCACAAGTTTTTGTGCCCACCCCAACCCCACCCCGGGTCTGGTGCTCCCTCCCTGGAATCTCCTACAACCATATTTCCTGGCATGGTCTCCCTCACCCTACAGCAATCCTGTCCAAGGTAGTAGATTTGTGAGACACAGGGACTTTTCGGAGAGAGACTGGGGCAATCTTAGGGGAAGATTATGAGCGCTGAGGGACCTGGGCACAAGGCAAGGCGCTGGGGGATTTGAAGGGTGGGGCAGCAGGAGAGTTAGGAGTTAGAATCAGAGGTTCTGAGGACGGGACTCACCCCCGGATGTCTTTTGATCTGCTGGTAGAAGCGGGCCCCAAGACTGGCTCCTGCCATATCGTTTTTCCAGTGTCTGGTCTTCTCCAGTGGCTCTGTCCTCTCCCTCCTCCTGGGATCCCGCCCCTGAGTGGGGAGGGATCAGCCCAGCCCAGAGCAGCTTAGCTTGGCCCAGCCTGTGCTTCTTTGGACTCGCCCCACCCCAACTTAGCTCACTTTCTCCTCAATTCCAGGCCCAAAGCCTGGAGGGGAATTGTCTGGGAGCCAAGTGGTTTCTGCTCTCCCATTCTCTCCTCCAGATGCCTGCACCTGGACCAAGGGACACCATCATTCTTGGGGCTTTTGGCATCTGAGGGAAGGACCTCACTGGCATAGGACCCCATAAGATGTGGGAGGAGGCATGGTCATGGGACGGGCACTTAGCAAAATGCATGTGTAGAGTGTTCACAGGTGGGACCAGGAGGGGCCAGGGCCAGTGAGGCCATGTGCAACACTTCCCTGACACCCCTAGAGCTGTCCAGGAGCAGGTCCTGAGAACCCTAGTTCTGTCCCCTTCACAGTACAGTGGGGGAAGGAGGAAGACAGGCCCACACCATAAAGCTCCCCCAGCCCCTCTTGTTCTGAGTGGTTTCTTCAGGTTGTGGTTGAACTGGAATCGTGGTTGGAGGCTGGAAGAACCAGGTGTATCTTAATCATGGCTCAGGATCAGGATGGAATATGCCAGTTTATTTGTTCTACCACAGTCATGGCAGTGGCGCTTGAGAGACTTGCTTGCTCTGCCTACCTGGGGTAGGGTAAAGGTGGGGCCGCCCAAGGAGGCCATCCCCTTCCTCTGGCTGTGGGATGGAGAGGAAGGGAATGGAGTGGGGGTAACAGGAAAGATCAGACAGATGTTGAAAGAGAACAAGACACAGACACAGAACTGCGAGCGATTCCCTCCTGTCCTCAACCATCTCAGGTGGGTGCTATGCTGCCGCGGTTGGGAAGCCCACAACCCCCGTCTCTGGGGAATTTGGGTCTTAGGGACGCAGGAATCGAGTCCTAATATCTCTCCCCACTCCCACCATAACCTCCACCACCCCCTCCCTCCTTGCTGCTGAACCTGCAGAGCACCCCCCACCTCCCCTTCCAGAGCCTGCCCTGTGGAGGGCGCGGGCGGGAGCCAGTTACGCACCTATGGCTGGGATCCTCGGGGTACAGGGAGGGAGAGGGCGCTTTCTAGGGTCCCCCTCCCTTTCCTTCGCACTGATACCTCCACCGCCCCCTACTCTGACAAGCGCGGCTGTAATTAGGCTGCAGGGTCCCGGGCTCTCCGCCTCCCTCCGGCGGATAATGAGATAAAGTGTCAGAGACACAGCGAGAACAAAGAGACAGAGACTCGCTGCGATTTGTGTGGAGGGCGGGGGAGCGGGGCTGACGGGATGTCAGAGCCTCCAGCAGCCCAGCCCTCCCAGAGAAGAGCCCGCGCCTCCAGGGCCCAGGAAGGGAGGGTGTGTCCTGTCACCAGCGTACCCCAGCCCTCCAGTCTCTGGGACCAAAAAGCAACCCCAGAGCTCGAACTTGAGCGGCCGCACAGCTGGGCTGCACATCTGGTTCTCTGTGGCACAGCTGGGGAGCAAGGACGCGGGAATGGACGCCTGGTCCTTGCGCCTTTGCTCACGGGCCCTTGCCTGCCTCCTTGTGCCCTTTCTTCTGAGTTCCGGTGATCCCGGCCAGGTCCCAAATTCTCTGTCACACTCCTTTTCCAGGGCCGCCGCTGTTCCTCCGGCCTTGGGCCTCCGCCCAGCTCACCGAGCTGCAACGTTACATTATTACCTCCGCTCCGCCTCTCCGCCACTCTTTGACCCTTTTGCTTCTGGTCCCTGTCTCTGTGAACTTATTTCTAATCCCCCTTCCATCTTTGGTTCCCGTCTCTGGCTGGCCCATGGGGCCGATCTGGAACACAGGACTCCATCTCTCCTGGCTCCCCACACTTTCCCACCACGAGGACTCAGGCCACGCTGGCCCAGCGGGGTGAGGGACCGCAGGAGTCATTAGCCACAGATTAGGCGCGGCCCGGGATCCCGCTGGGACTGGACTCCAAGCGCTAACCCACACCAGGATCCCAATCCGCGCGCTGGCTGCACAGCGGGTCAAAGGCAGCGGGACTCAGCGGATTCAGCGTGTTGCAGGGGCCGTGGGCACGGGCGCCCCCTGGAGGCCGAGGGGCCCCCAAGCTCGGGGAAGAGGCCTTGGGCACCCCCTATCCGGCAGTGCCGACCCTGCACTCCCGGCATTCGGGCAGCTAAGTTGGTGCCTGGAGTCTCCGTCCACGCCCAGCGAGTACTCCGCCACTCCCGCCGCCAAGACAGTGGGTCCCGCAGCCTCCACTCTTCTCGTGTGAGATGGGACCGGAGGGCGGAGAGGGGACGCGGAAGCTCCTGTCTCGCCAGCCACAATCAGCACCCAGGGTTCAGGCGGGTTCCTCTTCTGGGGCTGGGCAGACTCAGATGCCTGGGGGCGGGGGAGGCGGGGGCTTCATCTCTGCTTCTGGGCTGCAGATTCGAGATTGCCCTAAACCCTCTGACCCGGCCTGTCCTAGCCTCTCACTGCCCTTCTTTCTGCCTCTTGTTCGGGCGGTCTGTCTGCTTCCTCTCTCTGGGTATGTCCATCTCTCTCTTCCTTATCATTCTGGCTGTGTCTGTCTGCTCTCTTTCTTGCTGCCTTCCCTACCTGGCTTTGTCCCTCTGCATCGGTTTCTCTGTGTCTCTCTGTGTCTCGCTCCCTCCCTTCACATCTCTCCATCTAACTGTGTCTCTCTTTACTAATGCCTCTCTTTGTCTCTGTCTTTATTTCTGTCTCTCCCCGACCCCATTCCCCAGCTCTATTCCTATTCTCTGGGTTGCTACTTCTGGGGACTGCAGCAGCCCAACAGGGCAGCCCGGGGACGCCTCGGGGCACTGCCCAGGGTTCTCCTCCTCAGTGCCCAGGGTCCTCCTCCTCAGTGCCCAGGGTCCTCCTCCTGGTCACCTCCACATGCCCGTCACCTCCGCGCAGCGTTGGTCTTCCCGCCGCGGCTGTGGGACGTGGAGGGGCGCCCGGGAGGGAAGACACAGGGCCCAGCATCTGCTCGGGAGCCCCGGGGCCCCTGACCCCCTCTGCCATTATTAAGGGTGCCGGTTCCCGAGGCACCGAGATGATCATGATTGCATCAGCCAGACAGAAGCGAAGCCGGGAGCTGCGCGGTGAGCGAGCAAGTGAGACAAAGACGCCCGCGCCATCTGTTTATGCAAAGCGCTCTCCGCCGGGCACCCCGGCGTCCGGCTCCTGGCCGGGCTTGGGGCAAGGGTCATAAGCCCATTCCCACCAGGCTCCCCCACCGCGCCTTGGCTTCCCCTCTCCTCAGCACCCAGAGGGGCCGCGGGGCGAGCGGAACGGAGAAGGGGCGGGGGTATTGATGTGATTGGAGCGGACGCGGCTGTTTCTTCAATAATGGATGGAGATGATGCGGACGGCGAAGCCGAGCTGGCCGGGAGAGGAGAGAGGAATAGAAATGGGGAAAGGAAGGAGTGGGGGCGGGAGACTCACTCCGGCGCGCGCGCGCGTGCGCACGTGCGTCACACTGTCATTCGGATACACGCCGCCGCGCGGCTCACACCCAGGCACACGCCCACGCATTGTCACCGAGACACACATACCTGCAGGCGGAGACGCGATAGCAACACACACTCCCCGCTGGCTCTTCCTGATTTTCACACATACCTGCAGGCGGAGACGCACGGAAACGCCCCCACGCGGAGGCACATCCGGGCAAAATCACTCAGATGGGAGCTGGGGAGCGGGAAGTGGACAAACCCGACAGATATAGACACACTCGGGGCACAGACACACACCCGGACACAGAGTCGGACACACCTGGGGCTCAGGTGGACACACCTCACATACCCAGGGAACAAACGGACACACACAAACCACACGCCGGGGATACAGACGTCCATAATTGCCTGGGGCACGGAGAGACCACCCACACCCACTCAGAGGCTAGCACACCTTAGTATATGCAAGAGTTGCCATCTGTGCCCTGCAGGGTGGAATGTGGCAGGGAGGTCCTCAGGGTCTCCGGAGCAGGCCTCGTTAACCTAGCAGTATAATGAAGTCTTGGTGACAGGAGGCGCCTGGGGCTGTGGACTAAGAGGCCCGTGCGCCAGGGCTTAGCTGCCTGCAAGCTTCCTTGACTGGCCCCTAGGGAGCGTGGTGTCGATGTTGGGCCGCCCCTGAGCAGCAGACCCGGGGGACCCCACAGACCCAAATCGGGCAGTTTGGTGGAGGGAGAACCCAAAGGGAACATTGGAGCTGCACCAGAAGATTCTCAGGATCCCCAACACGGCTGCCAGTGGGGTTTATAGAGAGGGTCACTCTGTACTCTGCCCTTTCCCCCCGTGCTGCCCAGTCTTCCAACTTCAAGGGGCACGTGTGTGTGTGTGTGTGTGTGTGTGTGTGTGCGCGCGCGCGCGCTGAGTGGGCAGTGGAGGAGGTGGGGTGCGGGTTGTCTTGTACCCCAGTACCGGCCCTTCCTCGGATCTGTTTTCAATTCATTCTGCTCCTTGGCCCAGACTTATGACCTTTGCAGCGTGCGGCAGTATCATCCATCACCTAGGCGCCGCTTACGGGGATGAAGGGCGCTGGGAGCTCACACAGGGTCGCTGTCACGCCTACCGCGCTCTCTGGGGACCTGCTCTCTGGCCCTCAGGCCAGGGCTTAACAGTCTTGGTGAGTACTGAGGGGAGGGTGTGACCATGGGGCTCCATCGGGACACTGGGTCACATGTCCCCACCCCTGGTACCCTAGCACCCCTCCTTCAAGTTCAGCACAGCCTGTTTCCCCGCTTTTCCCGCCCCCCTTCTCTCGGGCCCTTTGCTTAATTTCCTATTAACTGCTGATAAATCCAATTAAACCGCCGCTCTAATTAGGGACAGCTGCCGGCTCAGTGAGGCTAGGGAGGGGGGCGCCCCCCGAGTGTAGGGAGAGAACAGCCGTTCTCCCTGCTCCTCGGCATCCGCACACCAGCATTGCCGCCCAATGAGCCAGTAAATTGGTTTTGCCTGAGCATTGATGGGGGGCCCTCTCGAGGATCTCGGGGGGGCTCTGGTTTTGAGTCCCTCAGACCTTGATGAATAGAGACGACCCGAGCCCTCGCGGTCCCTCCCCTCATACATTCCTGTTAGGTGGATTTCAAGGAAGGATGAGGACAGAAGGCTTGATTTGCGTATGGTTGGTGTGTGTGTTTGCCTGTGATCTGCTCCTATTCCAGCTCAATCGCGATTAAAGGGGGGTTTTCTTTAATGACTCCACCTCCACCCCCTCAGGCATCCGGGACCGTCAAGGGCAAAGGGAACAGAAAACTGAACTCGGTCCTGCAGTCTTCTTGTGTGCTTCCCTACCCCCATCACACCTCAGCCTTCTGGAAGGGGGGCGCGCCTGTCCCAGGCCCTCCTCCCAGCTGAGTCTCGGCCCTCCCCCCGCCAGCAGCAGATGGTGCCCGGGCTCCCGCTGCCAACCTTGCTAGGCGGTGCCAACCTCAGTCCTGGCAGACAACGGGCAGACGAGAAGAGGAGCTCCTGGCTGGCCAAGCCGACCCTCCCCCACCCGGCATCGAGCTCAAGACCCCCCCCACACGCTTGCCCCACTCCAGCGACCACTTCAGCCTCCCTCTCACTGGGTCCGCTCCCAGGTCCCCAAACTCCTCGTCTCCTTCTGCTCCCTTCCCCACACCTTCCCGCTCTTCGCCACCTGCCGCCCTGACCAGGGCCGGCGCATTTGCATATTTGCATATGCAAATAATAACATTTGCATACGGCGCTCCGCAGGGGGTCTCCGCGAGAGCCGGTTAGCTGTCTGCCCTCCGTCCTCACTCGGAACCTGTCGGAAAGGGTTAGGGCAGGGGCCGCGTGGGAGGGGTTAGGCCCCCGGCCTAGCTAGCTCGGTTCCCGGAGGACTTGAGGAAGTGTTGCCATGGAGACGGCACGCACCCCACCCCCTCCCAGGCCCAGGGTCTCGGGCTTGGTGTCTCTGGTTCTCTCCCCTTACCCACCCTCTACCCCCTCCCATCCCTCGCTCTCCAACCGAGATCTTGCATCGCCCCCTGGCGGCCTAACTCGGCGCCAAGCCAGATTCGAAATACAAGAGGCTGCCTGCGGCTAAATAGCCAAGAGCAAGGGGGACTTTACCCTACTACAAGAACCGGCTCCCAGCCGCTGGGGCGCCGGGGCGGCGACTGCAGCCCCGCGCTCCCCTTTCTTCACTGACCACAGAGGCCTCACCTGGCGGGCGCACTTGTCTTCCCACCTCCCGCCAACCTCAGCCCAGATGGGTCTCAGGTTACCCGATGGTAACGAGGTCGGGCAGTTAGGGAGGATTCTCCACCCCTCCGCAGGCCCTCTCCTCAACCCCAGTTAAAGAACAACTTTTCTAAGTTTTGTCAAAAGTTTAATAAAACTTGCAACATTCGACAGTTCATCCTCCCTCGCCCCCGCCCCCCGCCCCCCGCCCCAGTCCCTCGCTTCTGCTAGTAGATATGCGTTTTTTTCCAGCTCTTGCAAGCGGGGCCTGAAAGGTTTCGGATCCGGGCTGCTCTGGGCAGCACGTACCCGAGGCTCCAGGCTGGGGAACAGGGCGAGAACCAGTCCCTTTCCGGAAGCCCCGTCGCGCTCAGGCGGGCCTTCCAACCCCTCCTCTCCCAGCAGTTCTGTTGTTTTCGCCCCCTCCCCAAACTCCACTGGGCCCGCCCAGAATGGGGTGTGGGTGTCTCCCGCTTGCAGGCGCCCGCACGCCTAGATCTCCTCCAGAAAGTCGGTGGGAAACAGCCCCACCTTGCGGCCGGTGTAGACCTTGACGTAGCCGCCCGCTTCGTCTCCTTTCTGCACCACGATCTAGAAGATTAAAGGATCAGAAGTAGGAGAGGAATCAAAGGAAACGGTAGGAGAGGACAGCAGGGGAGCCGGGGGTTACAGAGGCTCACCCTAATCTCATTAATGGTTAAGCTCTCCAAGGAGTGTGGTCGGCTAGGGAGCATTCAGGCCTGGGATTGGATTGGGGCAACAGCCTACCTGGTCCTTCTTGAGAGTGATCTGCCCTATCTCGCGGTTCCCCACGAAGGATCTTGTCACGCGGTGCACACGTTCTCCAGCCCGGACCCGAATGATGAAGTTTGGAGGGAAAAATCCGACCTTCTCCCCGATTTTCCCCTAGGGAAGATAGTAGGGAGAGTCCATCTCTCAATGTCGGGTTCGTGACTCAACCCACACTCCATCCTAGCCCTAGCCATTTTTCTCACCCGCCACCATTCTTCATTGGAGTCATCAATGACTGTGATCTTCTCTCCTGGCCTGAGAGGGGAAAAGAGAGGCCTCACTCACATAGCAGGTCCCCTTCTGTGCCCCTGGTCCAGCATCAATAGGCTCCAAGCCCTGAGTCCCCCTTTTTCCTTTCCCTTGGGGGAACCCAGCTCTTTCCTCTTCACTCCACAGTACCAGCCCCCTGCCCCAAGGCCTCTCACGGGAAATCCAGATCGTCCTTCTCCAGGGCTTTGAACCGATAGAGAGCCACAAAGTAATGAGACTGCTGGAAGCCAGGCTGCTTGTGCTGGGGGTGAAAGGGAATGATGAGTCTTAGGGCTCCTCTACCCCACACTGAGCGGCAGGATTCCAAGGCAGGGACATTCACCACACACTCTACACTCCAACTCTCTTCTAGGTCCCCGAACTGAGAGAAGTGTTTTGGTTGTGGGTGGGTGTGCAAGGTGATGGAGAGAGTAGGTCAAGGGTGATGGGAAGCCTAGGAGTTAAAGAGTGAGCTTCCGCCAGGGCCATGAGTGGTGGTGTCAGAGCTGGGTTGGGGAGAGGACTGGGGTCCTTGCAGGGAGGAAAGATTCTTACCTTGTCATCAGGTGTCTTCTTCTCAGCCTTCTTATCCCCTTCAGGGTTTCCTGGGATAGGAAACACCAACAAATTGTCTGTCTCCTGGAGGTCAATTCTTATTCTCTTACCCTTCTGTGGAAAGGCCTCATCTATCCAAAGCTGGCCTGCCCTTTGCTCCTCCACCCTCTGTGCCACAGCTGAGCCTCTAATCCTACTCCATCTCTGGATGGAGGTGGGTGACACTCACCATCCTGGGGTTTGCCTTCCTCTGGTCTGGCCGACTCTGGCTCCTCCTCCATCATGGCTGCTAGAGGCTGGAGGGGGCACCAGAGTTAGGGAGACGCTGTCTTGGGAACCCATGCCCTGGCTCTCTATAATCAGGTCAGAGAACTACAGAGTAATGGGATCTCAGGGTTGGAAGAGGCCTTGGAGGAAATATCTAGCCCAGCCCTCTGCTTAATGCACGGACTTTCTCTAAAACATCCTATCAGGTGGGTCACCCACATTCTGCTTGAATGTAGCTAAATGACAGGGAATTCACTACCAGATTCCAGGTCCTTGACTATGCTGTCAGCCTTTAAAAATACTCCAGTGTGTAAGTAAAAAATGAGCAGCATGGCCAGGCACGGTGGCTTACACCTGTAATCCCAGCACTTTGGGAGGCTGAGGTGGGCGGATCACCTGAGGTCGGGAGTTCGAGACCAGCCTGACCAACATGGAGAAACCTCCTCTCTACTAAAAATACAAGATTAGCCAGGCGTGGTGGCGCATGCCTGTAATCCCAGCTACTTGGGAGGTTGAGGCAGGATAATTACTTGACTCTGGGAGGCGGAGTTTGTGGTGAGCCAAGATCATGCCATTGCACTCCAGCCTGGGCAACAACAGCGAAACTCCGTCTAAAAAAAAAAAAAAAAAAAAAGAGCAGCACAATTTTTATAATTCCCTTAAAAGAATATAACCCAAGAGTATGTTAGCCCTTCTGGAAGCAGCCAAATCACACTGCTAGTGCCTTGTAAGTCAGAATTCACTCCATAGAAATCCCTTATCTGTGCCCAACCTCCATATCAACAAGTCTGAGGCCAGATTTCTAGTTCTGTTTTTTGCAGGTGATTTTTTGATCAAGAACAAATATGTACATTTATCTTTTCTTTTCTTTCTTTCTTTTTTTTTTTTTGAGACAAGGTCTTGCTTTCTCCCTCAGGCTGAAGTGTGAAGTGCAGTGGCTCACTGCAACCTCTGCCTCCCGGGTTCAAGCGATTCTCCTGCCTCAGCCTCCCAAGTAGCTGGGATTACAAGTGAGTGCCACCACGCCCTGGATATATATATATATATATATATATATATATATATATATATATAGTGTGTGTGTGTGTGTGTGTGTGTGTTTTCAGTAGAGACAGGGTTTCACCATGTTGGCCAGGCAGGTTTCGAACTCCTGACCTCAAGTAATCTGCCCACCTTGGCGTCCCAAAGTGCTGGGATTACAGGCGTGAGCCACCGCACCCGGCATGAACATACAATTTGTATCTTCATTATATCTAAATCATGTTATAACGCACCAGAAATCTCCCTCTAGCTGTATAATACTGAAAGGACCTGGACTCTGAGTACTGCCACTCAACCAATTTTAGGAGTCCATCTAACTGTAACCATCATCCATACTGGTCCAACCCTGGTTGTCCAGAAAGATATAAGAATATTCTAACAAATTCCATGCTGAACTGAATGCAAATCTATGGCATTACTAACCTAGAAACCCTGTTACAAAAGGAAATGAGGTTTATCTTGGCCAGTAGCTTTGTGCCTCAGTTTCATCATCTGTAAAATGAATGGGTCAGACCAGATGATCTTCATGGATCCTTGCATGGCTCTAGAATTCTCCAGTTACTTGGCATGACAAGTTCTCTTTCCTACATCCAAAAGCACAGCTCTTGCCTCTGTCACCCAGCAATGCCAAAGACTTTGGGCCTAGCCTTCATGTGGTTGTAGTGGCTAATCTGACTATTTCAGAAGGAAGCTGAGAAAACGTAATCTATGGCTAGAGTTCTTAACCAGAGGCCCATGGTGAGTGAGCTGCAGTAGGTCCCAAAACCCCCTAAAATTGCATGCAAAAATATTTCTGTTGGGTTATGTGCAATTTTTTTTTCTTTTTCTTTTCTTTTTTTTTTTTTTTGAGACAGAATCTCACTCTGTCGGCTAGGCTGGAGTGCAGTGGCACAATCTCGGCTCACTGCAACCTCCGCCTCCTGGGCTCAAGCAATTCTCCTGCCTCAGCCTCCCAAGTAGCTGGGATTACAGGCGTGTGCTACCACACCTGGCTAATTTTTGTATTTTTAGTAGAGACGGGGTTTCACCATGTTGGCCAGGCTGGTCTCAAACTCCTGACCTCAGGTAATCCACCCGCCTTGGCCTCCCAAAGTGCTGGGATTACAGGCGTGAGCCACCTCACCCGGCCTTTTTTTTTTTTTTTTTTTTTTTGAGATGGAGTCTTGCTCTGTCACCCAGGCTAGAGTGCAGTGGTGTGATTTCAGCTCACTGCAACCTCCGCCTCCTGGGTTCAAGTGATTCTCTTGCCTCAGCCTCCCGAGTAGCTGGGATTACACACAACCATGCCTGGCTAATTTTTGTATTTTTAGTAAAGACGAGGTTTCACCATGTTGGCCAGGATGGTCTTGATCTCCTGGCTTCATGATACACCCGCCCTGGCCTTCCAAAGTGCTGGGATTACAGGCATGAGCCACCATGCCTGGTCGGGTTATGTGCAATTTTAGGGGAAGATAATCCATTACTTCTGTCAGCTTCCCAAATGGGAAAATGACCTGCTCCATGGGATCTCTGGGAGGGACCTCGTGGGGAGGTACAGTGCTCACATTTTTTTTATCTGCCTGTCCCTTCTTCCGTTCCTTGTTTGCCATGATCACCCCAGTGCGCAGGGTTTCAAACACAGGGTCATTGCGATTGGCAGCAGCTAATCAAATTGGAGGAGAAAGAAGACATTATTGGGGAGGCAGAGAAAGGCTTGGAGGAAAGGAAGCGAAAGGCAGGATCGAGTAGATGGATACCCATGTGTGTGCTGGGTGGCAGTGGGGGCGCCGTGGGGGAAGATTAGGGAAGGGTCAGCTGAGCAATACCTAGGACACCGATCTAGAAAGGACTCTAAAAACATCACTGGTGATGTAATGTGAGGGAGAAAAGTATTTATCAGAACTCCTTCCAGGCAGAGCATTATATGACGTTTGAAAGACAACTTTGGTTGCTTGGGAGTTGAGACATGCTCAGAATCACTATTCTCCTTCTAAGGAGAATGGGCCCTTAACTTCTGGTTTTTGTTCTGCTGAATGGCATGTGTAAGCTGAGGTGCTGCCACCAATAGGTTCTTCTTTTTCACCCATGCTCTTCACAGAGTTCAGCCTCTGCTCCAAATAAATGTTGAGCAAATTTGTCAATGAATATACTTTTAAGGGTTGCCAAATTATGAACATGCCCAGGGTGCCTGCAGCCTTTAGGTCTTGCCCCAAGTCTGGTATGACTCTGTAGTAAGGATGAGGACAATCTAGAATCCTTGTTCTTGCTTAGAAATGATTTTGCACATGAAGAGCACAGATTCTGAAGCTAGCAACTGAAGATTCCAGTCTTGGCGCTACCTCTTGCTAACCGTATGTAGTTGCAACTAAATCTTATCTCCCTCTGCTGTAAAATGGGGATATTGCCTCTGCATCCAAATGGATATAAAAATGTTAGGTTGAGGGAGAATTATGGGAAATAGAAAGTTTCTGTTTCAGAATTTGGCTTCCAAAGCTAGAGATGGCATGAAACCATCTCTAGGCTTGCCCATTCCCTCATGTTCCATAAAGGGCACTTACAGAGATCTTTGATACAAGCGTACTGCTGGTTGCTGTAGAGTGGGGAACTATAGGCCCGACGGAAACCAGGCGGCTGTAGGATGGGATGGGAGGAAGCATTAGAGGTAGCAAAGTAAGGTCCAGAAGCCCATCTCTCCCATGAGTGCTCACCCTTTCTCAGAAAAAGAGATGGGCTGAGAAAGAAAAAGCAGAGAAATGAATGGGATGGAGGAGGGACCAGCAAGGGGTAGCTGGTGACATGTCTCCTCCTTTCTTTTTTTTTCGCTCTGTCACCCAGGCTGGAGTGCAGTGGTGCAATCTCAGCTCACTGCAAGCTCCGCCTCCCGGGTTCACGCCATTCTCCTGCCTCAGCCTCCCGAGTAGCTGGGACTACAGGTGCCCGCCACCACGTCCGGCTAATTTTTTGTATTTTTTAGTAGAGACAGGGTTTCACTGTGTTAACCAGGATGGTCTCCATCTCCTGACCTCGTGATCCGCCTGCCTCGGCCTCCCAAAGTGCTGGGATTACAGGTGTGAGCCACTGTGCCCGTCCATGTCACCTCTTTTCTACACCTTGTTCCCCAGAGCCTACTCACGATCTTGCCGAAGCATCTCTGCATTTCCACATAGGACTGACAGTGTTCATGGATGTTGGTTTTGCAGTTCTTACAGCGAAGCCCAAACTTGTTGTTGACTTGGGAGAGGGGGAGAAAATTCAGATAAGATTCCAGATTGCCCTTTCCCTTTGTACCACTGCTGCTACTCTTAGGTTCCCTTTTCTGTCTGGGACCTTACTTGCTCAATCTCTAACAGCATTGCCTTACACCAACTCTAGCCACAGCCCATCTGCTACAAATACTCCTCTTGTATGCCCTCTCCCCAACCTCTGCCTTCAACATCATACTCTCTTCACTCCCCTTTATGACTCACGAACAATCATCCGGGCACAGACATCACAGAACTTTGGCTTCTTGAAGAAATGATCTTTGAATTTGTGGGGCTTATCGTTGACCAGCTTAGGAGGTTCTGGGAGTGGCTCCTCCTCCTCCTCTTCTTCTTCTTCCTCTTCCTCATAAATGTAGTAGATGGGCCCACCCCCAGCTCCCACTGCCTCCCCATTGGCCTGGGGCTCTGGGGGAAGTTCCATTTCCTTTGTCCCTGTAGAACCCTTCCTGAGTAACTGCTTCAGCCGCTGTAGCTGAGGGAGGGAGTGAAGAAAACCCAACGTTAAAAGGACTTGTCACCCTCTCTAGAGTAGGGGGGTGTTAGAGCAAACAGACAGTTTTCTAGTTTTGGGCAAGGAATGTACCCCAGGATTAGGCAGGTATTGGTATTGGGGACTGCAGGTGCTGGCCAGCAAAACATGAGTCACACACAAATGAGATCAATTTAAGCACTCTTCTTCAGCTGTAAAGGTTTCCTGGCCCCCCACACCCAGTGGTCACAGGCCCAGACTCACCCCGCTTTGCCGAGTCTCTGCTGGGAAAGAGGGCTTAGGGGACTCCAGCACCTCCTTTTCTGTCATCCTGCAAGAGGTTGGACCCCACTATGAAATCTAATCCCTTTCACTCTTCTCCCCCTTATTTCTGTCCCTTGCAGTAGGGCGGTACTCAAAGGGAAGGTTTTTGGAGAAACGTGATTAGAGATTTTGTTGTTGTTGAGATGGGGTTTCACTCTGTCACCCAGGTTGGAGTGCAGTGGCATGATCATGGCTCACTGCAGCCTTGACCTCCCAGCCTGAAGCAATCCCCCTACCTCAGCTTCCTGAGTAGCTGGAACACAAGGTGCACACTACCTGGCTACCTTTTTATTTTTTGTAGAGACATGGTCTTGCTTTGTTGCCTAGGCTTACCCGAACTAGCTCAAGCAATCCTCCCGTTTCAACCCCCAAAGTGTTGAGATTCCAGGCGTGAGCCACTGCACTGGGCCAAATACAGATCATTTGGCAGGTTTTATTAACAGATTTCATGGAAGTCTAGGAAAAAGCCCAACATGACCAGGCGCGGTGGTGCATGCCTGTAATCCCAGCACTTTGGGAGGCTGAGGCGGGCAGATCACTAGAGATCAGGAGTTCAAGACTAGCCTGGCCAACATGGTGAAACCCCATCTCTACTAAATATACAAAAATTAGCCGGGCGTGATGGTGGACACCAGTAATTCCATCTACTCAGGAAGCTAAGGAAGGAGAATCGCTTGAACCCAGGAGGTTGCAGTGAGCCAGAATTGTGCCACTGCCCTCCAGCCTGGGTGACAGAGCAAGACTCCATCTCAAAAAAAATAAAAAATAATAAATAAATAAATAAATCCCAACAGACTAAAGAGCTCCCCAATTAGTTCCTCAAACTGATACTCATCCTTCCATCCTGAGGGGAGACCCCATAGTTTACAGCCCTTACAGTGTTCAAGGCTGCATGGTTTATGTTATTTTCCTATAGGTACTTTGTTTCTCTTGGGAATCTGTGGGCAACAGAGATGTGATGCATACCTTCCCAGATCTCCTCTCTTCAAGAGGTTTAATGTGTGTCCTCGTGTGCGCACAAGGAAGGATGGACTGCAGACATTTGTCCTCCCCTACTTCTTTCTTGAGCCCTGGGGGCCCTGTGCCTAGTTCTGTCCCAGCCTGCCTCAGGGCTCAGCTATTTTAAGTTTTCAGGGTAATATGAGCCTTTCCTTCCCTTACTACTTCATTCCCTTTACCCCACCCCCACCCCCCCTCCAATCCTAACTCATCCTAGAGTAGAATAATAATTTTACTCCTAAAACCCAAACGACTCACAGACAAGGAAAGAAATGAAGAAGCTGAATAGATTATAGATCAGGGCAGCTGGCGTGAGCAGTCGTGGAAATCGAGAGGATGAAGAGGTAACTTACGTTTGGGATTCCCTAAATCAGTCCACAGTCTGTAGAGGGAGCTGGGAGCCCCGAGGCCTTGATGGTGGTGCTGGGGAAAAACTGGTCCTCTTCCTTGGGGGCTAAGCCCCCCCAGTACCCTGTGTTCACACCAGCTACCCAGTCGCTATTTGTAGACCTCCTAACCTCCTGCCTTGGTGTCAGGGCTGAAATGACAGGGCTGGAGGAAAGTGAACAGCTGAGAAACACAGCTGACACAGAGAAATTGGACACTGAGAGGTCTGGGGCAGGGCTGGACCCTAACTCCTCCCATCCCTCCAGAGCTGCTGTTCCTTGATTCTTCATCTAAGGTGAACAGGTGAATAATGGCCAAATTCAGCAAGGGACAGTTTCTGTTCATGCTCATATAACATTTAAAGGGAGTTTATTTTTATTTTTCATTTATTTTTTGAGACAGGGTAAAAAAAAAAAAAAAAGACTAATTCGAACGCATAGAGCTCTCCTATCAGCCATACTAGATGGCTTTCTTTTTTTTTTTTTTTTTTGAGACAGAGTCTTGCTCTTGTCACCCAGGCTGGAGTGCAATGAAGTGATCCGGACTCACTGCAACCTCCCAGGTTCAAGCGATTCTCCTGCCTCAGCCTCCTAAGCAGCTGGGATTACAGGCGCCCACCACCATGCCCAGGTAATGTTTGTATTTTTAGTAGAGACGGGGTTTCACCATGTTGGCCAGGTTGGTCTCAAACCCCTGACCTCAGGTGATCTGCCTGCCTCGGCCTTCCAAAGTGCTAGGATTACAGGCGTGGGTCACCGTGCATGGTTAGATTGCTTTTTATCTGTGGGTGGTTGGAGAAGTACTTTGCTATCCTGTAAGAAAGTGAAGAATATGTAGTATTGCTTCATTCCCTCCATCAGCTCCCAGAGACATCTCCCCACCCTCCTTCTTGCAAAATTTTGTCCTCAGGGTGAATGGAATTACCAGGGCTATTAAAAAGGGCCAGTTAACACTAGACAGAAGGATATAGCTGCCACATAAGGAATCTTTTTAATAATTTCTAAGTAATGTCCCCTTCCTCATGAGAACTGCAAACTCTTAAAGGTAGGATGGCCAACCTCACACTTCCTAAACCCTTTTGATTCCCTGATTCCATCTCCCACCTTTGATGCCTCAGTATGTAACTGATGGATCAAAGAGACAGATGCCATTCTGATCTCACAGGGGTTTACCCTTCTCCTACTCTTTGGGCTGTGACATAGATGAAAGAGGAGATACTCCCATCTCAGGGGAGAGCAATTTAGAGGTGGCAATGCAGTGCTGCTTTATTCCTTGTATCTGTAAGAAATAAAGGACTGTGTTGGAGACTGAGTCAGGCAAGCTCCTGTAGGACCATGGTTAGGGATACAGCTACTTGGACCCAAGAGATTTCCAGGGCAACATGCTTTGTCATTCTCACCCACTACTTTTTTTTTTTTTTCTATTTAAGGGTGAAGTTTGAAAAGGTGGTGCAGGATGGTTCTGACTCTGCAGGTTCTTTAATGGCCCTGCTCTGACAGACTGCAGAACAACAGGGCTTGCTTTGAGATGCTCTAAAGGAAAAGCTGCACCTTGCAGGCAAGATGACTTCTGCTCTTCCCCTTTTTTCAGCCACATAGGACAGGGACTGCTGAGCATGTTTGGATAATATAGCATCTTGGCACTGTGAATTCAGTTGCTGTAGCTTTTATTGTAATAAACATCTGCTTCTGTCCCTGACAGGTAAAACCCAATCCTCCAGCTTTAGGATTAAAGAAAGGCGGCCAGGCGCAGTGGCTCACGCCTGTAATCCCAGTACTTTGAGAGGCCGAGGTGGGTGGATCACAAGGTCAGGAGTTTGAGACCAGCCTGGCCAACATGGTGAAACCCTGTCTCAACTAAATATGCAAAAATTAGCTGGGCACAGTGGTACATGCCTGTAGTCCCAGTTACTTGGGAGGCTGAGGCAGAAGAATTGCTTGAACCTGGGAGGTGAAGGTTGCAGTGAGCCGAGATCATGCCACTGCACTCCAGCGTGGGCGACAGGGCGAGACTCAGTCTCAAAAAAAACAAAAACAAAAACAAAAACAAAAACAACCCTAAAGGGTTTTCAGAAGATGAGTTGGGCTGGGAGCAGTGGCTCATGCCTGTAATCACAGCACTTTGGGAGGCCAAGGCGGGGCATCACTTGAGCCCAGGAGTTCAAGACCAGCCTGGGCAACATGGTGAAACCCTGTCTCTACCAAAAATACCAAAATAATAATAATAATAATAATAATGATAATGATAATAATAATAAGGCATGGTGGATCGCACCTGTAATCCCAGCTACTCAGGAGACCGAGGCACAAGAATCGCTTGAATACGGGAGGCCACTGCAGTCAGCTGAGATCTGCCACTGCACTCCAGCCTGGGTGACAGAGCAAGACCCTATCTCAAAGCTCAACTACAAGGGCCCTAAATGAGTACCACAGTACCACAGAATTAATAGTCTGGAAGGAAACTTAGAGGTCACCTAGTAAGTCCAAGTCTCTTATTTTACTGATATGGACACAGATCCAGAGCTGAGAAGTGATATGCTCGATGAATCGCAGTGGCAGGTTTTGGGAGAGCCCAAAACCATGGTCCCATTAGAGATCTAGTCATCTATCAGAACTGTGTACAGGGAAGAGGATGAGACAGAGGGAATTGTGTTAAAAATAGTGTGCGTATGCTAGAGAAAGCCATCCCAACCCACGACAAACACCTCCAACAGCTGTAGGACTATACCTACCCAGGGCCTCCAACCCTTTACCCATTCTAGGGTGGCAACAGAGAAACAGTGACTGATGTCCAGTGACAGATTTTTTTTTTTTATATTTAAAAACAAAACCAACCTCCCCCCAAATAACCCCCAAACAAACAAAAAACCAGATTAAATAAAATTTACAGTGAATATACCCAGCAAACATCTGTATGTGCAATTAAATACTGTGTCTGTTACTGCGGCACGAACCTCAAACAAACAATATACAAGTGTTCTGGTGGGGGCCAGGGGAGTCCCAAGTTTTAACTCTGTGGGGTCTAGGAAGACAACATGGGGAAGTGAGAGAATGGGGAACTCAATTTTGTTTATCTTAATTCTGTCCATATAAATATATTCATAAAGACCAAAAAAGGAAAGGAAGCTTGGGATGTTAAGGTAATAGGAGGAGAGTGTGGGACTTTCCCAATTCTACCTGACCAAAATTATGAGAGAAATTAATTTTATGATGGGAGAAGAGATTTAAAAAATGATAGAAGAGGATGGGGGCCGGGCACAGTGGCTCACACCTGTAATCCCAGCACTTTGGGAGGCCAAGGCGGGCGGATCACCTGAGGTCAGGAGTTTGAGACCAGCCTGGCCAATATGGTGAAACTCCGTCTCTACTAAAAATACAAAAATTAGCCAGGCATGGTGGCGCATGTCTGTAGTGCCAGCTACTTGGGAGGCTGAGGCAGAAGAATCACTTGAACCCAGAAGCTGGAGGTTGCAGTGAGCCAAGATCGTGCCACTGCACTCCAGCTTGGGCGACAAGAGTGAAACTCCGTCTCAAAAAAAAAAAAAAAAAAAAGAAGAGGATAGGATGGGAAGAAGAGTGATGCAAGGGTGGGGGTCAACCAGGGAAAAAGAGGGGACCCATGGCAGGGGAGCAAGAAGGAGTCCAATGCCAGTGTGGGTATCTGTTTCCATCTTCATCACTGTCTTAGGCTCCAGTTTAACATCAGTCTCCTTACTTGCCTCTGTCCATGGTCTGTCAGGATCCTTCAACCCCCTCCACCCTGCCCTTGCTCCTTCTGTGACAGTCCCTTTCCCCTCCTCCATTTATTGGGAGCTGGCTCGCTCCAGGATCCTCAGGTCATAGTTCTTTTTGGCCATTCGAAGTTTGAAGCGACTCACGGAGTTGTTGAGACGAAGGGAGGCATTTTGGGCAGCCAGGGGGCTGGGGAACACAGCCACAATGGTGTACAAGGCAGCGAGGTCCGAGTGGCGGCCATTCTCAGCAGTCCCACTGTTGTCCCCCCCACCCCCTCCAGGTAGCCCCTGAGCATCCTTGAGCCACTGGATCTTGGCGCCGGACATGGCGAGCTGCGTGAAGAGTTTGTCCGCCTCGGTACGGGTGATGCCCTCAGGGAGATCTGTCACCTCCAGCACCCGCCCCAGGACTGGAAGGGGAGGAGAGAGGATATGGTTGTGAGACGAGTAGGACAGGAAAGACTGGACAGCAGCCCGGCAGAGAAGTGTCCAGCTGACCAAATCTGTATACAATGTTTTCAAAAGTCTGGCCTTTCTCTCTTAGCCCTTTCTTCCCCTTCCCACCATCCCAGCTCTGATCAGGGCAACTAGGAGAAAAACAATGAACCTTTTTCTCCTAGCCCAGAGATGTAGGCAAGAAGGGACTAGGAATCAGAATCCCGGGTTTCTGAGCTGAGAACCTATACCTCAGTTCTCTCATAAGGTGCTATTGCTATGAAGAAAATGTGGCTTTTGCTAATGTTCTTTAACAATAATGTATCAATCTGAAATATGTTCCATAGTTCCCTTCCCACTCAGAGGCTGGCTCAAATAGATTCTTCCTTCTTATCATCTCAGGAAGTCAGTTTCCCTTCCTTTCCTTGTTTAGGAAATTGCTCCAAATCCCAAGACAGATCTTGTTCACCTAGTGGGAGGCTTGCAGGATGAGCGTTCCTCCCCCATATTCTCTACCAATCTTCTCCTAAACTGGGTCTAGGACTACCAAAGGTAGATGTTGTAGATTAGGGACAGGACACTAATTAGAAAACTCTTTGTTAATAAGAGGCAACTCCCATAATTGTGTTATTCCCACTTTTTACCATGATCTTCCTCACAATCTGAGATGGCTTGGTAAGGAGGACTGAGATACTTCACTTCTCCAATTTCTGCTTGCTTTTGAGCACAAAGGGTCCCACTTCCACTCCCCATCCTAAGCTGGCTTTTCCCACTCATGCTGGACTGGTAATTAAGGGCTGGAAGGGTGGGCACCTTCTCTTGGGGATTCAGCATCCTGTGACTCACCGACATCTGCTGTCCCCAGGTCAGTGGAGGCAGATTTGAGTGCTTGTCTCTTGCCCCGGTTTCCATGCTTCAATCCACTCTGTCCCTTCAACATTTGAAAGACGACTCTCATCCCATGTAAACAACATTGACTTGCATCACAATGTCTGCCTGAGAGATTGTGGAGTAGCACCAACCCAGAGGACCCCACCCCACCAGGCAGTCAGGTTGGCCATGGAGCAGCGACTCAGAAACAAAGAGCCCCTCCCTCTTGGCATGGGGGTCGGGTGGGAGACATGAGTACAGGAGGTAGGGCAAGGCTCCTGCTTTGTTCATTCTGTGTTATTTCCCTTGTACACCCAGCTGGTTGAAGCTCAGAGACAGGCATCCAAATAAGAAGAGGGGTCTGACGGCCCTACAGTTGCTGGTGGACACCCTTACCTGGTGCACCGTGTAAGTTGACTGGCCATGGAGTAAGGGAGGGCAGATGGACAGATTGTACTGTAATGGCTGGCCCAAAAGGGAGTAGCGCCCATCACCTAGGGAGTAAGAGCAATTGGTTTTCTGGGAGCTTAAGCTTCATAGTATGACTTTTATAAGACTTAAAGGGGCTTTGGAGATAGACAGCAATAATGCATGCTATTCCTAATTTTCTATGATGGAAATGCCCATGTGACTGGTATAAGAGATGTTTTTCTTCCTAAATCCTTTGGCTGTCAACTGTATCTCACAGACAAATGGGACTAGTAGGTCCCATCATCCTTGAAGAAAGGCTCTATCCATTGTAGACAACAGTCCTATAAAAATGACCAGGGAAGAAACTTACAAACCGTTATGCATGTCTTTTATCTCTCTCTCTCTTTTCTTTTTTTTGAGACAGAGTTTCACTCGTCACCCAGGCTGGAGTGCAATGGCATGATCTTGGCTCACTGCAACCTCTGCCTCCTAGGAAGCGATTCTCCTGCTTCAGCCTCCCAAGTAGCTGGGATTACAAGCATGTGCCACCACCCCTGGCTAATTTTTTTTAAAACTTTTAGTAGAGACAGGGTTTCACCACGTTGGCCACGCTGGTCTCGAACTCCTGACCTCAGGTGATCCACCTGCCCTGGCCTCCCAAAGTGCTGGGATTACAGGCGTGAGCCACCACGCCCAGCTGTCTTTTTTTTTTTTTTTATTAATTTTTTTTTTTTTTTTTTTGAGACGGAGTCTCGCTCTGTTGCCCAGGCTGAAGTGCAGTGGCCGGATCTCAGCTCACTGCAAGCTCCGCCTCCCGGGTTCACGCCATTCTCCGGCCTCAGCCTCCCGAGTAGCTGGGACTACAGGCGCCCGCCACCTCGCCCGGCTAGTTTTTTGTATTTCTTAATAGAGACGGGGTTTCACCGTGTTAGCCAGGATGGTTTCGATCTCCTGACCTCGTGATCCGCCCGTCTCGGCCTCCCAAAGTGCTGGGATTACAGGCTTGAGCCACCGCGCCCGGCCAGCTGTCTTATATCTCTTATATAGATTCTCCCAACCCCTAAACCCAGGGTTCAACCTTCCGACTCGTGAGAGACAATATAAGTACAGTAGACAAGAGCATAGACTTGGAGCCAGACTGCCTAGGTTAAAATAGTGACTCTGTTACTGGAAATACGATGTTGGGTATTTTTTTCCCTCATTAATGTTGCTGGGAAGGTTAAAAAAATATAAGACACGTAAAGCATTTATAGCGATGCCTGGTACATATTAAGTACCATTAAGTGTTACCTATTATTGATAAATATTACATTTCAGAGCACTTTAAAGTTTTTTTTTTTTTTTTTTGAGACGGAGTCTTGCTCTGTCACCCAGGCTGGAGTGCAGTGGCCGGATCTCAGCTCACTGCAAGCCCCGCCTCCCAGGTTCACGCCATTCTCCTGCCTCAGCCTCCCGAGTAGCTGGGACTACTGGCGCCCGCCACCTCGCCCGGCTAGTTTTTTGTATTTCTTAATAGAGACGAGGTTTCACCGTGTTAGCCAGGATGGTCTCGATCTCCTGACCTTGTGATCCGCCCGTCTCGGCCTCCCAAAGTGCTGGGATTACAGGCTTGAGCCACCGCGCCCGGCCTTCAGAGCACTTTAAAGTTTTTAAACTACATTCTCATTTTTATACTGCTTGTGACAGCTAGGGCAGAAAGCAGATAAAATTCCCATCTTACGTGTGATTAACTCCATTTTATAGACTAGGAACTGAGGTCTAGTTCTGAGTTGAGTTTAATTAACTTGTTGAACATCGCGAAGCTAGTTAGTGGTGAGACTGGAACTTCTGAAACCAAATCTAGTGTTTCCTTTTCTAAGACCATACTGTTTCTTACAAAGCCCCACATTCCCAGCCCTCGGACTTGGTATTGATGTTAGGTTAAACTCTTTGGTCATTAGAAAGTTCAGTGAACTTATTTTCCCCAGCTCTTTTCACCTACTTGGTTGTAAGTACTAAGTATGTAAAGAAGGCTAAAGAAAGTTAAGTATGGACAGCACTAGAAAGTGGCAAGTGTCCAAGGCCTATACAGGGATGTTAAGTTAGCTCCCAGAACTGGATCATCCACACTGGTCCCCTGCCTGTTGTTACTCTTTCAATCTCTGCAACTGGGAATGGGATGTGAAAGGTGAATTCCACAGCAGCCAGCACTAATCTAAGCCCCTACCCTGTGCTGGACCCCCAGGCCGGGGGAACTGTGTGAGGACAGGCAGGGGACTGAGTCCTGTGCAGACACTGCTGAGGCTGGTGACAGGAGAGGGTGCTGGAGACTGGGTAGGAGATGTGACAGGGCTGCTGCTCATTTGTGTGTTGGCCTGTGGAAAAGAGGAGCACACGATAAACATCAAACGTTACCCTCTGGATATTCCTATGGCTTAGCTTAAAATTCACCTCTCTCAGGAAATCAGTTTCTCTTGCTGAACTCTGCCAAAGTCAGACTCTTCCTTCAAACTGCAACCTCAGACCTTAATTCATTTATGCTATTTTATTTTTATTTTATTTTTTTGAGGTGGAGTCTTGCTCTATTACCCAGGCAGGCTGGAGTGCAGCGGTGCAATCTTGGCTCACTGCAACCTACACCTCCCGGGTTCAAGCGATTCTCCTGCCTCTCAGCCTTCTGAGTAGCTGGGATTACGGGTGCCCACCACCACGCCTGGCTAATTTGTTACTTTTTAGTAGAGACGGGGTATCACCATGTTGGTCTCAAACTCCTGACATCAAGTGATCCTCCCACCTCATCCTCCCAAAGTGCTGGGATTACAGGTGTGAGCCACCGCGCCCGGCCCATTTATGTTATTTTAATATCCACTTCTGGCACATTGATTTAAGTATTCTCTGAGCATTTTCAAGTGTATATCCCATCTGCCACCTTAGATATTAGGTTCCTTAAAAGAAGATGCTCTCTATTTCTTGTGTTTCTCCCCAAAAAGTACCCAGGAAAAGATACGTAAAAGAGGTTGCTCAGTCAATAGCAAACATTGCACCCTGGGAAGAATAAGGTCATCTCCTTGCCAAGGCTGAGTGCTGCACTCACCTGGGGGCTGCTGTCAGGACTGTACAGGTCTCCAGGCTTCTGCCCCCGCTGGTCCATGCTGTAGTATTTACAATGACTCCACTGGACCATGGATGGGTTCTGAGGGGGCTGGGGTCCATTAGGGACATTCAGCTGCATGACCACCACACCTGGTCCAGAAGGTGACACTCCTGAAGGGCGGGAAGAAAACGGTTACAAATTCAAACTGTATTTTTGCCTTCCAGCTAGCCCTGAGTGGGAAAGCAGCAAACAAATCCACCCATTGCCTCAGGGTCACTCAAGCTACATCTTGCCAGGAACCTGAGATGGCTGCTGATGTGGCTTCTGACTCCATCTTCTCAAACCAGTAGAAGTTTGAGGGGAAGGGATATGAGCCCCAGATGCCAGTGTTCCCCTGGCCTTCACCTGATGAGGGGTACTTTGGTATGCTTGGCAGAAAACTACTCCATTCTGTCAATACTGGCTATAACCAAATGCCCAGGTGAGACTGCTCAAATGTCTAGGCATTGTACGGGTTCTGGTCTGGGTCATGGGCCAGGGCTGCAGACACGTGCAGGCTTTTCTGGTAATGGCTGTAGATAAGCCAGTGACCTCTGGTTGTTCTGGAGAAGATAAATGCACATAGTTTTACTATGCCAGACCCAGAAAGTATGTCTTGGCCAAGAATGGGGTAAGTTGGGAAACATTTCAAGCGGAGGGAACAGTATGGAAATGTATGTCATATTCAGGAAATGACAAATGATTCAAGGTGCTAAGACACAGGGGCCACGTAGGGGAAGCAGGAGGAGATGAGACACGTTTATTTATTTATTTATTTATTTATTTATTTATTTATTTATTTATTGAGACGGAGTCTCACTCTGTAGCCCAGGCTGGAGTGCAGTGGCCAGATCTCAGCTCACTGCAAGCTCCGCCTCCCGGGTTCACGCCATTCTCCTGCCTCAGCCTCCCGAGTAGCTGGGACTACAGGCACCCGCCACCTCGCCCGGCTAGTTTTTTTTTTGTATTTTTTAGTAGAGACGGGGTTTCACTGTGTTAGCCAGGATGGTCTTGATCTCCTGATCTCGTGATCCACCCGTCTCAGCCTCCCAAAGTGCTGGGATTACAGGCTTGAGCCACCGCGCCCGGCCCTGAGACACGTTTAAAAAGTGTTTGTTTAAGTTAACAAACACTTATTGAACATTTGCTATGTGCTAGTTCCTATGTTGGGCACTGAGTGTACAAGAAATAAAGCTGTCCCTGTCCTGATAGAATGGACAGTCTATTAAGGAGTCAGACATTAAACAAATAGTTGGTGTCAGAGTTTGAAGCACATTCTGGTAAGATGTTTGAACTTTATCCTGTAGGTGTTGGGAGACCTGTGCTTTGGAGAGCTAACACAAATGGCCGAATGCAGGATAGCTAGGGAGAGAGACTAGTAGCAAGAAAGACCATTTAGGAAGCTACTGAAGGTCGGGCACAATGGCTCATGGCTGTAATCCCAGCACTTTGGGAAGCCAAGGCAGGTGGACTGCTTGAGCCCAGGAGTTCAAGACTAGCCTGGGCAACATGGTGAAACCCTGTCTCTACAGAAAATACAAAAATTAGCTGGGCATGGTGGCATGCACCTGTAGTCTCAGCAACTCAGGAGGCTGAGGTGAGAGGATCATGTGAGCCTGGGAGGTCGAGGCTGCCGTGAGCTGTGATTATGCCATTGCACTCCAGACTGGGTGACAGAATGAGACCCTGTCTCAAAAAAAAAAAAAAAAAAAAAAAAAAAAAAAGCCTGCTGAAACAGAATGAAAAGATTTGAAATTAGGGCAATGCCAGCAGGAATGGAGTGAGAGTCAGACCTTTTGAAGGTTACACTGACAGGTTCAAGTGACTGACTAAATGCGACCTTGAGGTTTTGGCACTAGCAACCATGGAGAGACTCACCCTCCCACAGGGTGGGAGAAGGAAAGGCCTTAATAAGGAGGAACATTAAGACCCAAATCTTCATGGTGAAAAGCAAGATAAAGAGTCAGGGTCAAACAGTTTGATGGACAGTTCCTGCTGGGAGGGATGGGCTGGAGCTCTGCTTCCTGGCAAGGGACTGTCTAGAGTGAGGGTTTGTTCCTGACCTCCCAGGCTCTATTCCTGTTGAGGCTGAATTCACATGTGGGTGGTGGTGGAGAAATGGACATTGGGGGTTACTAGCTTGAAAACCTGCTGCAATGCTGCTGTTTTCATGGCTTGATGCTCCAGGGCTGCCACCGCTGTTGTCATCAAATTGCTTCCTGTGACAGGAAATGTTGCAGCCTCTGCCCTGGGCACCAGTCATGCTGGGAAGTGAGTTGATTGTTTTTCTCAGGTAGTATCAGTCAAAAGAAGGGAAAAGAAATGGTGGGAGGTCTGAGAGAGAAGCTCAGGAGACAAGATCTGTCATATCATATTCCCCAGCCAATTTGTACCCCTGGTCCTCTAGGATTCATCCAATCAGAGAGCACAAACACTCAGTGCAACAGGCTCAGATATCCCCATCTCCTGCCAAGGTGGACAGAGTATTCATGGGCATAGATTGTAGTAGGGCCATAGGAACACTGCACAGTTGTGGAGTGTCATGCATTTAACAACTGCCCCCTTACTGTAGTTTTTCGGGGCATTTTATTTCCCCATCCTAAGACTCGCTCACATCCTGTACCAACAAAATTGCAATTGACCTTATTCAAATACCTCATTGCTACTTGAGGGTCTAATGTAAAAATAATTAAATCTATTGTTTTTCTAGAAGGTATTCAAATACCTCATTGCTACCAGAGGGTCCAATGTAAGAATAATTAAATCTATTGTTTTTCTAGAAAGTAGCTCATAATCTGAGCCTAATGCTCTGGGCCAGGAAAGGTGGAGAAGGGGGTGAGTGTGTAGGAATAAGCATAAGCAAGGCAGTGGAAGCTCTTTCTAATACCAGCAGGTAGCCATAAGGAGCTATTAGGGAGGTCACAGAGAAAGGGAAACAAAACAAAGTCCTCATATTATTATCTCTGATCCCAACAAAAACAAAGCCTGGGTTTTTAGTTGCAGCCTGTCCTGAGCTCCTCCCCACACTGAGTCCTCCCCTGCTGGCCTGAAGCATTGTTCCTTCACTTAGCTGAGGACACAGAGCACTACTCCACTGATGAGCTGATTTTTATGCTTCTCTTCCTTGAGCCCAAAGCAGGTGGCATCTGTTAGCAGCTGAACTGTCGCTACTTCTTAATAGACGTGGCAAAAAAAAAAAAAACCCACTGCCCAGTGACAGCACTTCCATATAATCAGGTTGGGGGAAGGAGCATGGGTTGGCAGCGGGTGGGAAGGGGGAGAGGGGGGTTGAATAAGGAAATCAATTTCAGCTTGAAAGCTCTGAAAGGAGAGGGGACGTGTGAATGGCTTTTTAAGTGGCATCATTAAACCTGGGCAGAAAGGTCGATTGGGCACAGCAAACCGCATAAATACAAACAGATGACATTTATATCTGGCAGAATTGTTTTTTGTTATTGTTTTTTTGTTTTTTTAAATCACTGAGGTAGAAGACTGATAGGCTTTCTTACCACCAGAAATCACATCTATGGAAAGGAATTGTTCAGAAAAATAAAATCCACAGGCATCTTTCCCAAATTAAAAGATAGAAACCAATAATATCTTGGTATTTTTCCTTTTTTTTGGTGCAGGAGTAGGATATCTTCACTAAATGGAAGACAAAAGAGCAGTCTCAGCTTTGGAAACCCCTCAGCTAAACAATGAGCCAGTAAATATGTGAGAGGCTATTTCTGTATGCATTTCACTCTGTCCATGCTGCTGTGTCACTGTGAATTGGGAGTCTCTGTATAGGTATCACTGCCATTTCATGTCTGCGTGCATCTTCCCCAGACAAGCACCCCTGTAGAAACCTCAAGGGACCTGCAACTCATCATTTTAATGGGAGTTTTTCCTGGGGTTAGAGTTATGTCTCATACTATAGTGAAGGAATTAAAGTTTAGGCCTGGGGCAACTACAAAAATGTATTAATAAACCAGAACAGTTGTTCCAGGAACAGCCAATCCTAATCCCTGCCTTTATTTTTGGAAAAGTGACCATGTTGCTACATGAGAGAAGGGCGGGTAACTGTCCTCTGAAGGTGACAGACGGGCCCTTGTGGGTTATGCCTGCAGTCTATCTTTTCAGTATAGGGTAAACAAGGCAGAAGAAGCACTTGTTTCCCTTTTTCCACTTCCTCTTAGATTTCCACAAGCAGGGATTAAAGACCTGTAAAATCGATGATATGGTGAATACAGTCTTTTAGATGATATGGGTAGAACACAAGGTCCCACTATCTAGGAAAAGTACAAGGGGTCAGTCAGAAGCCTAGGATCAACCAGGGTAACTAGGAACAAAGGAGATAAAACTGAGAAAATTCCAAAGAAACAAGGAAAACAGACGATAAAGAGGGATTCCCCATTTCTTTTGATGTGGGAAGCCTACGTTAATTATCTCTTTCTTCTAATCCTAGTCCAGATTTCTAGTGTTGCCAACTTCCAGAACTGGTTTTAGTTTACTTAAATTAACCTAGTATGATGGCCAGAGTAGGTAATGAAAAATTATTTTCACTTGATTTGTTTATGGTTCAAAGACCTTGCATTTGAAGATGAATAGATGTAACCACAGTGACCCAGTAGATATAAGGACATACCACAAAGGATACACAGAAAAATGCACATACAAGTATACCTACAAGTACGTGCAGGAGAAAAAATGCTCTGCGGTACCCAGCACCACCACAGGCTACAGTGCTTCTTGGAGCTGCTTTCTGCAATTTCCATACCCCACTGGAAATTTTAAGGCCAAGTGCCCCTGGCGGACACTAGGAGAAACAGCCAGAGAGACCAATAACATAATAAAAATTAAGGACTTTTGAATTAAAAACCTCAGCCTGTATGAAGGCAGAAGTCATTGCTCCTTTTTTTGTTTTGTTGTTTTGAGACAGTCTCGCTCTGTTGCCCAGGCTGGAGTGCAGTGGCGCAATCTCGGCTCACTGCAACCTCTGCCTCCTGGGTTCAAGCGATTCTCGTGCCTCAGTCTTCCAAGTAGCTGGGATTACAGACGTGCACCCCCATGCCCGGCTAATTTTTGTATTTTTAATAGAGATGGGGTTTTGCCATGTTGGCCAGGCTGGCTGGTCTCGAACTCCTGGCCTCAAGTGACCCACCCTCGTTGGCCACCCACAGTGATGGGATTACAGGCATGAAACACCGTGCCTGGCCTGGAAGTCATTGCTCCTTAAAGGTAAGAACTGATCATGTCTAATGAGTAACATTAATTCTGGAATCTACGCCACAGCATCCAACATAGTGAGGGTACAAACAATCTTCAACTGAAAATATTCCATTTCTAAATGGGGAAAATTGACAAAATATCTCCCTCTCACCAGAAGAGGGCACTCTGACATTCCCACGATAGAGTGGAAAGGAGATGGTTGGAGGCTAAATTCAGACTTCCTGCGGAGGCGGGCAGATCACGAGGTCAGATCAGGCCCATCCTGGCCAACATGGTGAAACCCCGTCTCTACTAAAAATTTAAAAATTAGCCAGGCGTGGCGGCATGTGCCTGTAATCCCAGCTACTCGGGAGGCTGAGGGAGGAGAACTGCTTGAACCTGGGAGGCGGAGGCTGCAGTGGCCGAGATTGCGCCACTGCACTCCAGCCTGGGTGACAGAGAGAGAGTCTGTCTTGAGAAAAAAAAAAAAAAAGACTTCCTTCCCAAGCTGGGCTGGGAAGATGGCTCAACGCCTGTAATCCTAGCACTTTGGGAGGCCAAGGCGGGTGGATCACCTGAGGTCAGGAGTTCAAGACCAGTCTGGCCAACATGATGAAACCCCGCCTTTACTAAAAAAAAAAAAAAAAAAAAAAAAAAAAAAAAAAATTAGCCGGGCGTGGTGGCAGGCGCCTGTAGTCCCAGCTACTCAGGAGGCTGAGGGAGGAGAACTGCTTGAACCTGGGAGGGGGAGGTTGCAGTGAGCCGAGATTGCGCCACTGCACTCCAGCCTGGGCAACAGAGCGAGACTCTGTCTCAAAAAATATATATATATCAAAAGAAAAGAAAAGAAAAGAAAAAACAAAGACTCCCTTCCTTCCAGATTTTTTTTTTTTTTTTTTGAGACAGGGTCTTGCTCTCCATGATGATAGGGTGACATCACCGTGATGCAGTGGCACCATCATAGCTCACTGCAGCCTCAAACACCTGGGCTCAAGTGATCTTCCTGCCTCAGTCTCTCAAGTAGCTGGGACAAACTAAAAGCACATGCCACCATGCCCAGCTAATTTTTAAAATTTTTGTAGAGATAGGGTCTTGCTTTGTTGCCCATGCTTGTCTTGAACTCCTGGCTTCAAGAAATTCTCCCGCCTTGGCCTCCCAAAGTGCTGGGATTACAGGTGTGTACCACTGCACACAGACCCCTGAAGTTTCTTTAACTGCAGTGCACTGCTATTTCAGAGTAGGGTAAAAGGGATACAAACAAGGGCAGCTGTACTTGTGTGTTAGGGGAATTCTTGGCAAAGGCAGTGAAAGGCTGCATGGCATAAACTTACTAACTTGGAATGGCTGGCCTCTTCAAAGAGGGCCTTTAGCTGTGTAACATGACGTCCATTCATTTTCCACTGGAGAGAAAGAAACTAAGTAAAAAAATGTGTTGAAAATGTGTTGAAGACTTAGTACAGGATGTGGAAAGTCAAAAGATCCAAATTCAAGTTAGAGGATTGTGACTTTAGGCAAGTCATTTAATTTCTTTGAGTTTTAAATTTCCTCCTCACAAAGTTATGGTGAGAATTAAAATGTTACAATGTATGTGAGCACACACTAAAAGCTGCTAAACAAATCTAAGCTGTAAGTTAAAAAGTATTTTATCTACTTCCCTCACACTTCCAAGAGAAAAGAAATGCTGTCAATACGAAGGATAAGTACAGAAGACACAGGTCTCCTGTGTCTTCATTTCATGACCCAAAGGCATGTGAGTATAGTGCTAGATTCAGATAAAAAAAAAAGGAAAAAAAAAAAAGAAAAAGAAAACTAAGAATTCAAAGACATAGCTTTTCAGGGCTGAGGCAACAAATGTCATTTCTTTTTTATTTCCCCTAGAGACAGGGTCCCAACTCCCTATCTGGGTCCATTCAGGCTGGAGTGCAATGGCACGATCCCAGCTCCTTACAGCCTTGACCCCCCAGGCTCAAGCGACTGTTCCCCCTCAGACTCCTGAGTAGCTGTGACTACTGGGCGCATCACCATGCTTGGCTTGTTTTGTTTGTTTGTTTGTTTGTTTGTTTGTTTTTTGAGACAGAGTCTTGCTCTGTTGCCTAGGCTGGAGTGCAGTGGCACCATCTAGGCTCACTGCAACCTCTGCCTCCTGGGTTCAAGCATTTCTTGTGCCTCAGCCTCCTGAGTAGCTGGGATTACAGGTGCACGCCACCATGCCCAGCTAATTTTTGTATTTTTAGTAGAAGTGGGGTTTCACCATGTTTGCCAGGCTGGTCTTGAACTCCTGACCTCAGGTGATCTGCCCGTCAAAGTGTTGGAATTACAGACGTGAGCCTCCGCACTCGACCATAATTTTTTTTTTTTTTTTTTGAGACTGAGTCTCGCTCTGTTGCCCAGGCTGGAGTGCAGTGGCATGAGCTGCAACCTGTGCCTCCCAGGTTCAAATGATTCTTGTGCCTCAGCCTCCCGAGTAGCCAGATGACAAGCGTGTGCCACCATGCCTGGCTAATTTTTGTATTTTTAGTAGAGATGGGGTGTTTAGCCATGCTGGCCAGGCTGGTCTCAAACTCCTGGGCTCAAGTGATCTACCCGCCTTGGCCTCCCAAAGTGCTGGGATAAGCCACCATGCCTGGCCTTTTAAAAAAGTTTTTTAGTAGAGTCAAAGTCTTGCTGTGTTGCCTAGGCTGGTCTTAAACTCCTCAGCTGAAGTGATCCTCTTGCCTTGGCCTCCCAAAGTGCTGGGATTACAGGTGTCATCTTGAGAGGTCAGCTTCAGTACCCTTGGAAAACACCAGCCAAGACTTTGTTTTTTCTTTGTGATGGAGTCACAGTGGGGACAGACTCAATACCTGAACTCTTTTTGCCCTTCCCAGCTCTAAAGCATAAGCCCTTCCGCAATGTTTGCTCTTGCCAGTGCCCAAGACCCGCAATTCTTTATCCTCTTACCTGAGTACTGCTGTGGCATCTGTGGTGGACTGCAGGGAGAGGGAGACTGAGGCATCTGGTACTGCTCAGAGCCAGGGGGTTGCAGAAACCCTACAGAAGGGCTGGGAAGACAGAGAAGAGAGGAGTGGTGAAGCAGCAGAGGGACGAACACAGCTCCTGGCAAACAGCTGCTGCTTCCTGGTCCTCCCCTATGGGAAGCAGAGGCAGCTTCAAGCCATTCCCAGACCAATTTGCCACGCAATTTCTAAAATCACTCATCAGTTCAAAGTTAATTATATGTATTTGTACTTGATCATCTTTCAATTAGGAAGCTGCTAATCAGTGCTACAGATGGAATGTTAGCAACACATGCTCTTCTCAACACTGTGGAAACACCAGACACACATACATGCACATATGCACACACAGAGATTACAAGAAACACAATAGAAACACAGACAAAGAGAGTGTCACAGACACAGACATAGAGTGCTAGAGAGAGATGGGTAAAAAAAACAAACACACACAAAAACTAAGGATTGCTAATTATTTTTGAACTGAAAAAAAAAAAAAAAGTCAGCCAGGCACAGTGGCTTACGCCTGTAATCCCAGCACTTTGGGAGGCCAAGGCAGGGAGATCATGAGGTCAGGAATTCGAGACCAACCTGGTCAACATGGTGAAACCCCGTCTCTACTAAAAATACAAAAATTAGCTGGGCGTGGTGGCGCGTACCTGTAGTCCCAGCTACCCAGGAGGCTGAGGCAGGAGAATTACTTGAACCCAGGAGATGGAGGTTGCAGTGAGCTGAGATTGTGATTGCACTCCCAGCCTGGGTGACAAGAGCAAGACTCCATCTCCAAAAAAAAAAAAAAAAAAAAAAAGAAGGAATATAGTCACATAAAGACAAATAGAAAACAAACTCAAAACAACCTGGAGACATATATAGGAAAAGACAAAGGTAAATGTACATACACTGGGAGACAGGCACATAGAAACACATGGAGTTGCCCAGACTCCAGTTCTTGTTCCACATCTGCCTCTAACTAGCTACGTGAATTTAGGTAAATTTTTTAACAGCCCTAGCTGGAATTTCCTCATTTAAAAATGAGAGAAAAATGAAACAAGGGGTGTCGACTAGATAATTTCTAAGGTGCCTTCTACCACTAAAAATTCTATTCATGATGACCTATATTCAGGTATATATAGATACAGAAATAGATACATCATCAGTTTCATTGATAAACAGAAGTACATGGAAAAAGTTACACATCACAGTCCAAAAAATTTCTTCTCTTAATGATGAGCAGTCTTTATCCTCTAGTTCTGAGTCCCATTCTTTTGAAAAATAAAAATGGAGGAAATCATAAATTATAAGTCTCTGAGGCAGGAATTTTTTTCTGCTGATAACCTCTTATGCAAATGTCAAATCAGTAAGTGAAAAGGAGAATGAACTCCCTCATATTCTACCTGAATTAGGGAACCACTGGGATCTTTACCCCTGCCTTTCTTAGGCCAGTGGAAACAAAACCATGACGCAACCATTGCTGAAGGTCTATGGGAGATGTCCTGGCTCTCTGGGAGTCCTCACCTCGTACCGTTCTGCTGAGCAGGTGGGATCATGCTATAGTACACTGGTACCCCTGCTGCTGGGAGGCCTCCTTGCACAGACTGGCTCGCAGGAACCAGCATGGGTTGCTGGAAAGGCGGCTGGACCACATTTTGCGAGTCACTACCCACTGGAACCTGGGTGAGAAAGAGAAGAGAATGACTACTCACATTCGCATTGAGCTCATCCACAAACAGCCTAGTCGTCACTATATTGGGGCATTACAACTTCCTTCCCTACCTTACAGCCTCCTCCTGTTCTCCCCATCTGCCTAAAGAAAATGTTTCCAGAGCTGTCTCTATTTCTGCCTTCTCCAAATACCACCCTTGGGGCATGTGACATAAAGAAAGGAGCCTGATTTCCTTTAGCCACTACTTTCCTGGACATATACTCATTCCATGGCTGTATAAAGACCAATTTAAATATTCTTCTCAAACTCCATGGGCTGTCATAGGAAAAAAACCTAAACATTCTAAGGGAAAGTAGACAATATTTTAGTATTGGAGTTTTTAGTATGGATGACCCTGGGAGGCTCTCCTTTTCCTCATGCCAAGGACTAGGGTGATCCTTCCCAATGCAGAATGCACCCACTTGGTAAGAAGGCAGTGGAGTGTACTGAACCACCAGGCCTTGCATCTGGCCCCCCATGCTGCTCCTCTGGCTGCTGAGCAGGCCCTGGTTCTGTGGCTGCTGGACCCCAATCATGCCTTGGTAAGCCGCCTGCTGCTGGTTAGGCATCATGGGCTGTAAACCTAGAGATGGGCAAGGCAGAAAATACATTAGTATGAATGTTTAGGAGGTCACGGTCTATCTGTAATTTCTCTTCTCCATTCTATTTTATCTTTTCTTTTTCTGGAGAGCCTAGGTCTGTTTGTAGGACCCTAATCATTCCTGCCCCTAGACCCACCTTCATTTTAATGGAGAAGGTACTTCTTTCTTTCCTGGTGTGCCCTTCCCTTATTCACTGCCTTCTTAAACCAGTGGTTTCTCTTACCAGGCTGCTGGGATGGCTGAGGCAGCTGTTGACCACGTTGGGGGCTATAGGCCACCGGGTGAGAGAGAGGTCGATATTGCTGGTTGGAGTTAGGATATTGTCCAGGGGGATAGTAAGAAACCTGGATCTATGGTGAGAGGAGACAGATGTGTGAGAAGTCCCTAAAATTCAGCCGCAACATCAGCATACTACTATAAATGCCTCAAGATTGATGGCCAGAAGTATGTAAACGGAGGTATTTTGGACCTGCAGTTGCAGTAAAACAAGGATTTATGTTATATAGAAAGAAGACTTTCTGGCTAGAACAACTCTCAAGTGCAAGGTAGGGAGAGGTATTCCCTCTGGTCTGTCTAAACTAGAGGAATAAAGAAAATATAATACGAGACAAAATGAATTAAGTGATTTAAGCTGGGAACTGGAGCTGCTCACCTGTTGAGGGGGCTGCATGTACCCCTGGGGTGGCAGAACTTGCTGAGTAGGTGGTGCATGGCTAGAGGTGGAATAGTTGGAAGTGGGGAGGGGCTGACCCGTGGAAGCCATGATGAAGCTAGTCTGCTGAGGGTGCTGGGAGATAAGTGGGGTCTGGAATAGAGCTGCAGATGGGTCAGCTGCTTCAGTAGAACCTTGGCGACTAAGGCTCATTTGTCCAAAGGGGTTGCTGAGGTCATCTGCCTGTTGAGAGAGTATAAGACGCAAGGATTGGGGCTGTATCAAACCTCATGTCTTTGGCTTCAACATAGACAGAGAGAAATAGCAATGCTTTTTACAACCTTCTTTAAAACAATGTGGGATAGTCCTACCTCTGTGCTGTGCTATGAAATGAATAGCTGTTGAAGCCCAACTCCAGAGCCAGTCTCTCTATCACATATGAGGTAACAACGGTGACCCTGATTATAGTTGTGTGCTTTTTTGTTTGTTTGTTTTTGAGACACGGTCTCATTTTGTTGCCCAGGCTGGAGTGCAGTGGCTCAATCCCAGCTCACTGCAATCTCTGCCTCCGAGGTTCAGGCAATTCTCGTGCCTCAGCCTCTTGAGTAGCTGGGGTTACAGGCTCCTGCCACCAAACCCGGCTAACTCTTGTTTTTTGTTTGTTTCTTTGTTTGTTTTCTGAGATGGAGTTTTGGTTCTTGTTGCCCAGCCTGTAGTGCAATGGTGCAGTCTTGGCTCACTGTAACCTCCGCCTCCCGGGTCCAAGCAATTCTCCTGCCTCAGCCTCCCAAGTAGTTGAGGCATGTGCCACCATGCCCAGCTAATTTTTTTGTATTTTTAGTAGAGATGAGATTTCACTATGTTGGTCAGGCTGGTCTCGAACTCCTGACCTCAGGTGATCC
Source organism: Macaca mulatta (assembly GCF_049350105.2). NCBI lineage: Eukaryota > Metazoa > Chordata > Mammalia > Primates > Cercopithecidae > Macaca > Macaca mulatta. The sequence goes on from NC_133416.1 coordinate 64,432,229, forward strand.
ACCCACCTCAGCCTCCCAAAGTGTTTGGATTACAGGCGTGAGCCACTGCGCCAGCCTAATTCTTGTATTTTTAGTAGAGACGGGATTTCACCATGTTGGCCAGGCTGGTCTTGAACTCCTGAACTCAAGTGATCAGCCCGCCTCGGACTGCCAAAGTGCTGGGATTACAGGTGTGAGCCACCACACGTGGCCTATGATTGTTGTTAGGGTTAGTCCCCGGGAAATGGGAGCAATGACACAATTACTGTATATAGAAAAAACAGGACAAACTAGTGGGTTAACAAAAAAGATTAAAGAGTCTTCCCATTTCCTGTCTTTCTCATGCCCCCAACCATAAAAAGGCCCCTACATTGCCACAAATCCTGTTTTTTTTTTTTTTTTTTTTTTTTTTTTTTTTTTTTTTTTTTTTTTTTTTTTTTGAGACGGAGTCTCGCTGTGTCGCCCAGGCTGGAGTGCAGTGGCCAGATCTCAGCTCACTGCAAGCTCTGCCTCCCGGGTTTTTACGCCATTCTCCTGCCTCAGCCTCCCGAGTAGCCGGGACTACAGGCGCCCGCCACCTCGCCCGGCTAGTTTTTTGTATTTTTTAGTAGAGACGGGGTTTCACCGTGTTAGCCAGGATGGTCTCGAACTCCTGACCTCGTGATCCGCCCGTCTCGGCCTCCCAAAGTGCTGGGATTACAGGCTTGAGCCACCGTGCCCGGCCATCCTGTTTTTATAATAAAGGACCCAGATAACACCTTGAGTGGATCATGGGTAGCTAGGTTCATGTGCCTTCACAGCTCTGCCTATGCAGCAGCAAGACTGGGGGCACCCACTCCTGCTGCTTATCTCCTTACTCCCTCTGGAGGTCATTTCCACCTTTGTTCTCTGACACTAGCCTAGAGTTCTCCTGCCCTTCAGAAACTACTTCCAATTCTCACCTCCAAAAGGAGGGCAGAGTGAGTGACTAAGCTGGAGGGTAAGACTGACTGGCCAGGCTGTAATTGCCTTCTCTCTCAGCTCTCTTTCCTAAGCAGCAAGGGTGATGGTGTTCCATCTCTCACTTGTATGGTGATAGGTTAGAGTTTGTTAGCTTCCTCTTCCCTTCTGCTCTCTGGACAGTAATTCTCACACACACACACACACACACACAAAACCAGCAGAAACCAAAAGACAATGCTTTTCTGTAGTTTCATTCCATTTTCAGGGATCTGATCTTCAAGTCAGCTCTTTTGCCACTTATTGGGCAGGAAAAGATGACAAGTGAACTGGATTGCAGATTATTTTGAACTCCATATTCCAGGACAATCAAAATAGAAATAAGAGGTAGGAGGAGGGAGGGGATTCTAGTGAAAAAGCAGATGTTAAGACAGAGCAAAACAATTCAGGGCTCCTACAACTATGACGGAAGTTATCAACGATGAGGCAAATCAGATCTTCAAAGGATTTATAGAGTACAAACGATTTAAACAGCATGTGCTATGCAGTGGATGAGGATTTTTAAAATATAAACTGATAGCAAAATAGGGGAACAGTTTTAAGTTTTTGCCAGTGATACCAGAGAAGTCTGCAACTGCATTTTTTTTTTTTGAGACAGTCTTGTTCTGTTGTCCAGGCTGGAGTGCAGTGGTGCAATCTTGGCTCACTGCAACCTCAGCCTCTCAGGTTCAAGCGATTCTCCTGCCTCAGCTTGTCGAGTAGCTAGGACTACAGGTGTGTGCCACCACACCCAGCTAATTTTTGTATTTTTTGGTAGACATAGGGTTTCATCATGTTGGGCAGGCTGGTTTTGAACTCCTGACCTCAGGTGATCTGCCTGCCTTGGCCTCCCAAAGTGCTGGAATTACAGGCGTGAGCCATCACGCCCGGCCTGTGTTTTTACTTTTAAAGGAAATTATAGAGAACCATTCTGTATAGAAAAAACTGGGTTCCTCAGACATGCCCAGGGAGCAAATTAGATTTAGGATGTACATGGTAGAGATGAAGAGCCTAGGTTATACCAACATCCAATTTCATTCTCTGTCCTGAAACTCGGGGGAACACAGTGTTCCTCTGTCTTACATTTAAGCATCTTTTGATGTGCTGTGATGAGGCCATTAGCATGGAGTATAGTTCAGCCTGTGCTGGCCCCTCAAGAAGAAATAGCTTTCAATATACCCTCCAAAAGCACAACATACTTACAAGGCCATCACAGACTGACCCAGACATACCCACAGATACAGGCCACACATATACGAGACAGAAAGGCAGAATGGAGTTTATACCATGTTGTACTGCTGGGGCGGAGAGACTGGCAGAAGGACTTGGGGACAGGAGCTTGGAGAGAACTGAACAGGCTGCGGAGAGGGCTGCAGAGCCGGGACTGGCTGTGGACCAGCAGAGAGGCATGTGGAAAAGGGAAGAGAAAAGAGAGGCAGGGAGTGGGGCAGGGGGTGTGGGCAGAGATGGGGAGGGAAAGGGAAGGAACAATAAGGTTAATAATCATAGAAGAAATTTCACATGAGTAGCACGACTGCTGAGCAGGTAGGTGACCAAGCCCGGGATAGCTTGAAGATTTAACATCTCTTTGACAAACAGACAATCTCTCTTATCAGGGTAGACCTGCTGTACTCCCTTCCCCATTAGCCATTCAAAACTGTGCAGCTGTTGTGAGCAATCTGAGGACTCTCAGGGTCAGGGTCTGCTGTCTGATTCCAAATACAGCTTTTCCCAAAGCAGTTTTTCTGAACACACAATCCTGGGGAGCATGATCATAACCCTCCTTGACTGCCCACTTGAGAAGGGATTCCTGTCTGCACTGCTGCACTGCTTCTGCAGGAAGGGTCATCCAAGGTCTGGCTCAGCTGCTTCTGATTTCACACCACAGCTCTCCTAGAGGAAATACTCATTCACAAGGATCATCTCCCTCCCAAGGGCAGAGAAGGAAAAAACACCCAAGATCGTGCCTGCTTCTGGCTACTTCCTTCCACTCCATGATTGCTCCTCCAGGCTATGACAGCAATATGAAAAATCCACCTCCACCCCACAAGCAAACAGGAAAGATTTAGGAATAAAATATAAATAGCTTAGCTTTAGTTTTTGTCCCTTCAGTCCCCCTTCACTAGCCTCAAGCAGGAGGATTTGTTTACTAGGAACACAGAATGTTCTAAATCAACTAGTGGGTAGTTATTATTTTTTCCTTCCCTTCTTCCCCTCCAGGCATTTTGATCACCTCATCAGTTCTCTAGTCATCGTCCCTGGTGGTAGGAGAGATGAGAGAAGGAGAGAGGCAAGTAAGGGGAGAAAATAACATTTGTATATATTATTTTATCACATACATTGTCTCATTACAGCCTCACACAAGAATCCTATAGGGAGATATAACTTGTATTTGCAATTTAAAAAGGCTCAGATAAATTAAATCACTCATCTAGGCTTACACAGTTAACATGGCAGAGCTGAGATTGAAATCTAGTTCTGCCTGGCATAGTTCTTTCTACTCCACTCTAGTAGTGGGGAGGAGGTGAAGGAAGAAGTCAAGCAGAATTATCTAAGCACCTTCCACAGGCTCCTCGCTCCACATTTAGAGCATTAAGATGTGTGGGGCCACGGTATCGATATCCTCTCCTGCCACACATCTCCAGAGTTTCTCTCACAGAAGGGACTAACAGTTCAGGAGGCAGAGTACACAGAAGGGACTAGCAGTTCAGGAGGCAGAGTACAGGAACTAAAAGACTCCCCAAAGAGGAGAATACTCTGGAGGTCTCAGCAGAGGACCTGATACCTGAATTAAATAAAATGTAAGTAATTTTGGTTAGGTAAAATTATGGAGAATCCACTGTGTGACCTGGGAGAGTTGCTGCTGTAGCCTTGAAAATAAACTCTTAGCTCTACTGGCACACCTATTTTCTGTCAGATAATGGCATTCCAAATATAACTGATAGACAAGATGCTCAGCATTAGCTGCTTATGCTGGTGGCTTTCATAGACATTTTCTATTATCCCAATTCTCTTCATTATTTTGGAGAAGGGTCTTTCTTGGATCAGGGCATATCTGGGGGGAAAAGAACAGTAAAGTGGCAAAAAAAAAAAAAAAAAAAAAAAAGTTGCCTGTGGTGGCTCACACCTGTAATCCCAACACTTTGGGAGGCTGAGGTAGGCGGACCACCTGAGGTCAGGAGTTCAAGACCAGCCTGCCCAACATGGTGAAACCCCATTTCTACTAAAAATACAAAAATTAGCTGGGCGTGCTGGCATGTGCCCATAGTCCCAGCTACTCAGGAGGCTGAGGCAGGAGAATCACCTGAACCTGGGAGGCAGATGTTGCAGTGAGCCAAGCTCACGCCATTGCACTCCAGCCTGGGCAACAGAGCAAGACTCAGTCTCAAACAAAACAAAACAAAACAAAACAAAACTGTCTTGTTTTCCCCACACTTGTAGGTTGTGACTAAAGAGTAAAGTGAGAAGAAGTGATGCTCCTCTTAGACCTCCCCTAACTGGTGAAGGGCAGTGATACGGGCAGGGATATCAGTGTTATTTTTTTAGTTACTCCACAGCTATCCTCAGCTGTAGTTCTCTTCTTGAAGGGTGACAAACTCCAAAGCCAGGGAAAGTCTGAAAAACCATGAGGAAATTTATTTTTAAAAAACTTAGGAAGGCCGGGTGCAGTGGCTCACGCCTGTAATCCCAGCACTTTGGGAGGCCGAGGCGGGCAGATCACGAGGTCAGGAGATTGAGACCATCCTGGCTAACACAGTGAAACCCCATCTCTACTAAAAATACAAAAAGTTAGCTGGGCGTGATGACGGGCACCTGTACTCCCAGCTACTTGGGAAGCTAAGGCAGGAGAATGGCGTCAACCCGGGAGGCGGAGCTTGCAGTGAGCCGAGATTGTGCCACTGCACTCCAGCCTGGGCAACAGAGCGAGACTCCATCTCAAAACAAAAACAAAAACAAAAAAAAAAACTTAGGAATATACCGAACCAAGGAGCTGAAAGACCTCTACACGGAAAACTACAAAACACTGCTGAAAGAAATCATAGCTGATACAAACAAATGGAAACACATCTCATGCTCATGGATAGGTAGAATCAATATTGTAAAAATGACCATACTGCCAAAAGCAATCTACAAATTCAAGCAATCCCCATCAAAATACTACCATCATTCTTCACAGAATTAGAAAAAATTCTAAAATTCATATGGAACAAAAAAAGAGCCCCCATAACCAAAGCAAGACTAAGCAAAAAGAACAAATCTGGAGGCATCACACTATCTGATTTCAAACTATACTATAAGGCCATAGTGACCAAAACAGCATGGTACTGGTATAAAAATAGACACACAGACCAATGGAACAGAATAGAGAATCCAGAAGTAAATCCAAATACTTACAGCCAACTGATCTTTGACAAACCAAACAAAAACATAAAGTGGGGAAAGGATACCCTTTTCAACAAATGGTGCTGGGATAATTGGCTAGCCACATGTAGGAGAATGAAAGTGGTTCCTCATCTCTCATCTTATACAAAAATCAACTCAAGATGGATTAAGGACTTAAATCTAAGACCTGAAACTAAAAATTCTAGAAGATGACATTGGAAAAACCCTTCTAGATGTTGGCTTAGGCAAGGATTTCATGACCAAGAACCCAAAACCAAATGCAATAAAAACAAAGATAAATAGCTGGGACTTAATTAAAGAGCTTTTGCATGGAAAAACAAACAAACTGTAAACAAACAAAAAACAGCAGAGCAAACAACAGACAACCCACAGAGTGGGAGAAAATCTTCACAATCTATACATCTGACAAAAGACTAATATCCAGAATCTACGACAAACTCAAATAAATCAGTAAGAAAAAAACAATCCCATCAAAAAGTGGGCTAAGGACATGAATAGACAATTCTCAAAAGAAGACATACAAATGGCCAACAAATATATGAAAAAATGCTCAACATCACTAATGATCAGGGAAATCCAAATCAAAACCACAATGTGATACCACCTTACTCCTGCAAGAATGGTCATAATCAAAAAATCAAAAAATAGTAGATGTTGGCATGGATGCAGTGTCAGGGAACACTTCTACACTGCTGGTGGGAATGTAAACTAGTACAGCCACTATGGAAAACAATGTGGAGATTCCTTAAAGAACTAAAAGTAGGGCCGGGTGCAGTGGCTCACGCCTGTAATCCCAGAACTTTGGGAGGCCGAGGCGGGCAGATCATGAGGTCAGGAGATCGAGACCATCCTGGCCAACACGGTGAAACCCCATCTCTACTAAAAATACAAAAAATTAGCCAGGTGTGATGGTGGGCACCTGTAGTCCCAGCTACTTGGGAGGCTGAGGCACGAGAATGGCGTGAACCCGGAGCTTGCAGTGAGCTGAGATCGCGCCACTGCACTCCATCGCGCCACATGCACACTGCTCTGGGCAACAGAGCAAGACTCCATCTAAAAAAAAAAAGAACTAAAAGCAGAACTACCATTTGTTCCAGGAATCCCACAACTGGATATCTACCCAGAGGAAAAGAAGTCATTACACAACAAAGATACTTGCACATGCATGTTTATAGCTGCACAATTCACAATTGCAAAATCATGGAACCAACCCAAATGCCCATCAATCAATGAGTGGATAAAGAAGCTGTGGTATATACACACAATGGAATACTATTCAGCCATATAAAGGAATGAATTAACAGCATTTGCAGCGACCTGGATGAGACTGGAGACTATTATTCTAAGTGAAGTAACTCAGGAATGGAAAACCAAACATCGCACGTTCTCAATGATATGTGGGAGCTAAGCTACGAGGATGCAAAGGCATAAGAATGATAAAATGGGCCAGGCACAGTGGCTCATGACTGTAATCCTAGCACTTTGGGAGGCCGAGGTGGGCAGATCATGAGGTCAGGAGTTCGAGACCAGCCTAACCTACATGGTGAAACCCCCATTTCTATTAAAAATACAAAAATTAGCTAGGCGTGGTGGTGCACGCCTGTAATCCCAGCTACTCAGGAGGCTGAGGCAGGAGAATCGCTTGAACCCAGGAGGTGGAGGTTGCAGTGAGCCAAGACTGTGTCACTGCACTCCAACCTGGGTGACACAGCGAGACTCCATCTCAAAAGAAAAAAAGAAAAAGAATGATAAAATGGACTTTGGGGACTTGGGGGGAAGAGTAGGAGGGGGGCAAGGGATAAAAGACTACAAATATGGTACAGTGTATACTGCTCGGGAGATGGGTGCACCAAAATCTCACAAATCACCACTAAAGAGCTTACTCATGTAACCAAATACCACCTGTACCCCAATAATTTATAGAAAAATAAATAATGAAAAAAAAAGAAAAAAAAAAAAAAAGACTGGCCCTGAGGAATGTGGCTGCCACCTACTGGCAAATTCTGGGCTCGTTCACTGGCTCTTGGATGCCTGATGACAAGAGGAGGCCCAGAGAACTCCTTTTCAAGAAGTCTACTTCATTTTAAGTAAATTGGGCAAAAGGGAGCCCCTGGCCCTTTAGTCTTCAGCCTCACCCCTGGTTTCACAAGCTTCACTGACACACAATTTGAAGGCCTATTTGGACAGAGGAGGCCCGCCAGGAAGGGAAAGATCATGGTTTAATCAGTACTATTCCCAGACCTGGGGCAAGTGCCTTGTGTGACAGAGTTAAAGTTAAAAACCTTTCCTCAAAGATTTTTTTTTTTTTTTTTTAGGCAGAGTCTCGCTGTGTTGCCCAGGCTGGAGTACCGTGGTGCAATCTCAGTTGACTGCAACCTCTACCTCCCAGGGTCAAGTGATTCTCATGCTTCAGCCTCCCAAGAGGCTGGGATTACAGACGTGCACCACCACACCCAGCTAATTTCTGTATTTTTAGTAGAGATGGTGTTTCACCAGGTTGGCCAGGCTGGTCTCGAACTTCTGGTTTCAAGTAATCTGCCCTCCTCAGCCTCCCAAAGTGCTGGGATTACAGGCGTGAGCTACCGCACCCAGTCTCAAAGTTTTTCTTCTACAGGAAAAGCTTTAGAATAAGCACAGTGGTGTTTGTGTGTGCACGTGATCACTTCTTTAATCCGTGCACAGTTATGTGCCATTAGAAACTGAACAATAATTATTCTCAGGCTCAGCAGCTTCGGTCTAGGGAGCCCCCAGTGCTGAAGGCCAATCAGGGAAAAAGAAAGCAAAAGAAAGAAAGAAAATGGCAGTAGAAAGAAGAGTAAAAAAATAAAAAGGGTAAAAAAGTAGAGAAGAAGAAAAAAGGAGATACGTACAGTGAGAAGGTGGGATAATTTTTAGCAGCTTCCATAAATGCTTATAGGGCATCAAAACTTGGATAAGATTCTTTCATTTGGAGTTAGTGATAACAATTAATCTCAAGAATGAATTTCGAAGAGAACACGAATCTCTGCACTAAGTAGTGTTCCCTTACCCCCAAGCTATAGCACCTAACCTGGCACCACACTCCCCACAGGAGATAAGCCAAGCCAACGATCGACCAACTGACCCTCACAATCCAGTAGCAGGAATAGAACCTGAGTAGAAGATTGGGGTTTAGGGCCAGTCACTTGGACATTCTGTATAAATTTCAGTCCCAAATGGTTCTTCTCTTATCTCTTTATTCCTCTCCCACTCTTGCTGTCTGTTTCTAGGTATGAGATGATAGGTGGAAGGTGGAGGCAGATGGGAGACTAAGAGGGAGAAAAGGGAGCAAGACTATTAAAATACACCTTTTAGGGGAAAAAACCCCAGAAAATATTAGGACCTTGGAAAAGCAAGTCATACACATAAAAAAACACAGTAGCAGACAGCAGAAGGAGAAGCACAGTTTACCTACTTACAGGTTTGAATTAAGACACAGACAGAGAAAAGAACACATACACACTATGCTTCAGTAGGGAGCAAGGTAAACTGAAGCGAACGAGACTTACTGGGGTAGATGGTGGTAGAACAAGAAAGTTAGGACTATAGAAAGAACTGACTTAGACTAAGATAGAGGGCTGCAATGACTTGCATGCAAATTACATTTAGACACAAAGTAGGATTTCCTAGATCTTCACTGTTCTTTATTTCAGCTTCATTTCACAATATTTGAGATAGGGCAATACTGGGCCATTCTGGGATCTTTGCACTCTAGTTTCTAGTTCATGGGGTATTAGTGTTTGGGACTTGCTTCTTACACCTAGGGAAGAAATATATCTAAGGCCAAGCTGGACTAATAAGCAGGGGGATGAGGGAGCCTGGGAGGTGAAATGACAACGTAAACTGCAGCAGAAAAGACCGCAGACATATAGGCTTCCCAGCTACAAGAGAATACTTCAGGATAAAGTATGGGGCTCTCCTCACAAAGTGCTCTATTGATGTGAGAAGAGAGTAAGTGAAGATCTCAGCACAGCTCTGCTCAGATTATTAAGGTGACTTTTTTTTGTTTGTTTTTTAAGACAGGGTCTTACTCTGTCACCCAGGCTAGAGAGCAGTGGCGCGATCTCAGCTCACCACAACCTCCGCCTCATGGGTTCAAGCGATTCTCCTGCCTCAGGCTCCCTAGTAACTGGGATTACAGGCGCCCGCCACCATACCTGGCTAATTTTTGTATTTTTAGTAGGGACTGGGTTTCACCATGTTGGTCAGGCTGGTCTTGAACTGCTGACCTCAGGCGATTCACCCGCCTCAGCCTCCCGAAGTGCTGGGATTGCAGGCTTGAGCCACCACGCCCGGCCTTAAGGTGACTTTTTTTTTTTTTTTTTGAGACGGAGTCTCGCTCTGTCACCCAGGCTGGAGTGCAGTGGCCGGATCTCAGCTCACTGCAAGCTCCGCCTCCCGGGTTCACGCCATTCTCCTGCCTCAGCCTCCCGAGTAGCTGGGACTACAGGCACCCGCCACCTCGCCCGGCTAGTTTTTTGTATTTTTTAGTAGAGACGGGGTTTCACCGTGTTAACCAGGATGGTCTCGATCTCCCGACCTCGTGATCCGCCCGTCTCGGCCTCCCAAAGTGCTGGGATTACAGGCTTGAGCCACCGCGCCCGGCCAGGTGACTTTTAAACATAGTCACCTTAATGACACTGGCCAGGCATGATGGCTCATGCCTGTAATCTCAGCACTTTAGGAGGATGAGGAGGGAGGATCACTTGAGCCCATGAGTTTGAGACCAGCCTAGGCAACATAAGCAGGATCCTGTCTCAAAATAATAGTAACAACAATACATTTTTTAAAAATTAAAAGAAAAAAATAAAACAGAATACTAAAGTTCTGGTTTAGAACAGGACCTGATTCTTAGATGACCTTCCTGGTCTCCACAGATGCAAAACTTCACTTAAACTCTAGTTGGTACCAACATTTACCAGTCCAGCAACAGAATGAGAAGGATACAGCCCTTTTGAGTCATGGAAAACAAAGACAACATTTGGAGTCTTTGTGTTTCATGACATATGTATGGCAGGGGTCTTGAGTGTTATTTATTTTTTCCCCAAACCCCAACACATAAATACGTGTTTATGGGTCCACATAGTTGGCCAGATGATGGTGGAAGTTATAATCTTTTCAAGTTCCATATATAGATGTAATGGAAAAAAATGCCTTGTTAATTACACACGGACATAGAGGGAGATGGGACATAGTAGAAATGTGGTATGAAATAAAAGATTCTACTGACAATGTTCAGGAGGCAGAGGAAGAAATATAAAGCAAAAAACCCCCAAGCTGACTCTACTAAGAGTTATTTGGCAAAATCTTTGCCCAAGGTTCTTCTTTCCCCACAACTAACAAATGAGAAATGGGGGAGAGAGAGGCATGTCTCCAAAAACTGATCCTTCCTGCCACCCACAGCACAAGAGACATGACGGTACATCTAAAGTTTGCTTGAATCAGAGTGGAGAGGACTCTGACACTGAGTGGTGACTCACCTGTGAGATCATGTGATTATTCAAGGGTGGCTGTTGCTGAGGCGTGGGTGGGAGAGCAGGAAGTTGCTGCTGCTGCTGCTGCTGCTGCTGGGCAGTACAAGGGAGAAGGCCCCGGACAGACTGGGATGAGGTGACCTGGTTGCACACTTCTGGGGCACCTAGTGCCATACCTAAGGCAAAGAAGAAACCCACGAAAAGTTGTTAAGCACAAGCCATGAACACATTATCCCTGGAAGGCTTAGAGGGCTCTACTTTTTCTTTGTCTTTCCTCTTTATTCCCTTTTGTCCCCTCCCCTACTGTCTTTTGAAGATTCACATATAAGCACAGATGCATTTCAGCTGCCTTGCTGATGCCAGTCCTCCCCTTTGCAGGCTTTTGCTCCCTAGGGACAGGAACCACCTTGACTGTCAATGTTTGGTTATGAAATTGAACAAAATGTGAGGCTGCTGAAGCACCTCCCCTGAAGTGCCTGGAATCTGTCCATCACACTTAGATAGCTGAAAACATGAATGCTTACTTTCTGGGAAAGCACAGATTTTTGGTCTCTTAAGAGATCTTTTTGCTAGAGAGATTTTGCTAGAGAGAGAGAGAGAGATCTGTCTTCTTGCTAGAGAGAGAGATAGATGTTTTCTCTTTGCTTTCTTCTCAATTTGCAACATCTCTTATAAAAGTTGCTGAGGGGCGGGTGTGGTGGCTCACACCTATAATCCCAGCACTTTGGGAGGCTGAGGCGGGTGGATCACCTGAGGTCAGGAGTTTGAGACCAGCCTGGCCAACACAGTGAAACTCCGTCTCTACTAAAAATTATCTGAGCTTGGGGGTGGGCGCCTGTAATCCCAGCTACCTGGGAGGCTGAGACAGGAGAATCACTTGAACCCAGGAGGTGGAGGTTGCAGTAAGCTGAGATCGCATCATGACACTCCAGCCTGGGCAACAAGAGTGAGACTCAGTCTCAAAAAAAAAAAAAAAAAAAAAGTTGCTGAGAAAACTTCAAGCATACACATGGGCACATGCATACACATAACTTTATCCAACTATTTTCCCCATTTCTAGGCTCTCAAGGCATGAACTCATTCAACACAACATACTTTTACTGAATATCTACTATGTGCCAGGCACTGTATAATGAACTAAAGACATAAAGATGAGTGAAACACAATCCTTGCCCTTAACAGCAGAGGAACTTATTTCTTTCTCTGAGACAGAGTCTCACTCTGTCGCCCAGGCTGGAGTGCAGTAGCACAATCTTGGCTCACTGCAACCTCCACCTCCCAAGTTCAAGTGATTCTTCTGCCTCAGCCTCCCAAGTAGCTGGAATTACAGGCACCCACCACCACGCCCAGCTAATTTTGATGTTTTTGGTAGAGACGGGGTTTTGCCTTGTTGGCCAGGCTGGTTTCGAACCCCTGGCCTCAAGTGACCCGCCTGCCTCTGCCTCCCAGAGTGCTAAGATGACAGGTGTGAGCCACCATGCCTGGCCAACAGCATAGGCACTTCTGATGGGAGATAGACATCCACATGACAACTATAATCTGGTAAGGATAAGGAATACATCAGTGATATTGACAAAGTTGTATGAAAGCAAAGATGAGGAAGCAAAAACTCCTGGGAGGGTCAGGAAAGGATTTAAAGAGAGGTCAGCAGGAAAGCTGGGGTTGAAGAATGACAGATGCTTGTAAGACCAAGAGGGAACAAAGCTAATGTCATATTCAAGAAATGGTTGGTGGGTGTGGTGGCTCATGCCTATAATCCCAGCACTTTGGGAGGCTGAGGTGGGTGGATCACCTGACATCAGGAGTTTGAGACCAGCTTGGCCAACATGGTGAAACCCCATCTCTACCAAAATTTTGTAAAAACACAAAAAATTAGCCGGGCATGGTGGCAGGTGCCTGCAATCCCAGCTACTTGAAAAGCTGAGGCAGGAGAATCGCTTGAACCTGGGAGGCAGAGGTTGCAGTGAGCCGAGGTCATGCCATTGCACAACAAGAGCAAGACTCCATCTCAAAAAAAAAAAAGAAAAAGAAAAAGAAAGAAATGGTTGGAAAGAAGGAAAGATCTGGAAATTAGACAGCAATGGCAAACCGGAGTCAGAAAGTTATGCTATATTAAGTAGTTTGGATTTTACTATTCAGGTGATGATGCAGAAATGAACATTTTTAAGGACCACTGATGTGTTTAGATCTGTTTTAGATTGGCAAACTGGCTCTAAAAAGGGCTAAGCAACCAGGCACAATGGCTCACATCTGTAATCCCAGCTACTTGGGAGTCTGAAGTGGGAGGATCATTTGGGCCCAGGAGTTCAAGGCTGCAGTAAGCTATGATGGTGCCACTGCAATCCAGCCTGGGTGATAGCAAGACCCCAACTCTGGAAAAAGTAAAAAAAAAAAAAAAAATCAATAAAAAGAGCTGAGAATGGAGTAGAGATATCAGTTTGGGCACCAGTGTCATAGTTACATAAAAGAAAATAAAACCTGGATAAAGGCTGAGGCAGTGGGATTAGAAAGGAGGTAACAGAGAAGGGCAGCAGAGACCTAGGGGTCAGAGGCAAAATCTTCAGCACTACTGATGCCTTTTGATAATAACTACAGAACTTCTGGGATGAGATTCAAGCAATTCTTCAAAGAGAGAAGGATGATGAAATAAGAGGTCTAAATGCCCTTCTGCTAAGAGTGCAGCAGAAATAGATGGAGAGCTGATGGGTGGTTACAGAGCTTTCATGTGGAACATAGAAATGTCTGCTCCGGCCGGGCGCGGTGGCTCACGCCTGTAATCCCAGCACTTTGGGAGGCCGAGGCGGGCGGATCACGAGGTCAGGAGATCGAGACCATCCTGGCTAACACGGTGAAACCCCGTCTCTACTAAAAATGCAAAAAATTAGCCGGGCGAGGCGGCGGGCGCCTGTAGTCCCAGCTACTCGGGAGGCTGAGGCAGGAGAATGGCATGAACCCGGGAGGCGGAGCTTGCAGTGAGCCGAGATCGCGCCACTGCACTCCAGCCCGGGCGACAGAGCGAGACTCCGTCTCAAAAAAAAAAAAAAAAAAAAAAAAAAAGAAATGTCTGCTCCTTTCCAGTGACTGAGCTCCAGGGAAGCAGCCATAGCAGCATCCCTCTAAATTCTAGCCTATTGGCTAGTATCAATTAATTAAAAACAACTAAACTCTAAGGATTCCCTCTGCTCTACAAAGCCTCTACAATCTCAAGAGTCACAGAATGAAAGTGGCTATCATTTTTATCTTAGTATATAACTTGAGACCTAGGCTGATATGGATGTTCCATCTTAGATGAAAATCAGAGAAAATAATCTAATCACAATCAATTCTTTTTTTTTTTTCTTTTTTTCAATCAGGCATAAGGTTTGAAAGAAAATGAGGAGGACTAAATCCAAGCAAGGACAATGGATCCAAAATTCAAATTTCCCTTTGCATGGCTGTATTAGATTTCCAGGAAACTATACTGGGACAAATGTTTTATTAAAAGTAAATAAGGGCTGGGCGCGGTGACTCACGCCTGTAATCCCAGCACTTTGGAGGGCTGAGGCAGGTGGATCACCTCAGGCCAGGAGTTCGAGACCAGCCTAACCAACATGGTGAAACCTCACCTCTACTAAAAATTCAAAAATTAGTCAGGCGTGGTGGCACAAGCCTGTAATCCCAGCTATGCAAGAGGCTGAGGCAGGAGAATCTCTTGAACCCAGGAGGCGGAGGTTGCAGTGAGCTGAGATCACACTACTGCACTACAGCCTGGGCAACAGAGGAGACTGTCTCAAAAAAAAAAAAAAAAAGTTAAGTAACAGTGATGTTTCACAGGAGACAAGCAAGAAGGGATTGATATGACAGGAAGAAAAGAAGCTGTAATACCTGGCCTGGCGATCCTTCCTGCACTGCTGCCTTTACTGCTGCCGATACTGTCACCTCGGGTAAGGATAGAGATTCCACTGAAGCTGCTGGCTTTGGTGACAGGGGGTCGCATGCTCCGGACAGAGCCATCAGAGTCTGTGCTGCTCCAAGGGCGTGGCTCCAGGGATTTGAGTTCGCTGTCTGTGCTGCTCTGGCGGCTACTTGAGGTACGGCTCAGCCCTTCACGGTTCCCCCTGCAGAGACCATAGTGGTCAGAGCTCCTCCCACCCACCATTTTAGCAGAAGGGCTAGGAGATAATTCATTTCTATTCTCTCAATAATAAAGAATGAATAAGAATTAAAGGGAGGATGGACACTGACTTATTGTTAGTTGGCTGGCCAACTAAGAGTTGATGGGAGCAGACAGAACAAGATCCAGTACAGTAACAAATAACACAGAGGCAAATCTGGATGACAGTGTGCTGGCAACTAATTTAATACATCAGACCAGAGGTGGATGGGAAACCATATACATGATGCTGAGATTGGCTGTGGTCTCTTCCCCACCCTCTGAGGGTAATCCCACACATGCAAGAAATAATGGGGAACAGAGGGATACCAGTTTCTTCTGAAAGTTCTTAAAATAAAAGGACTCCTAGAAGTTGCTATTGCTAAAAGACAGGAGTAGCCAATGACATGGATAAAACCCACAACGGGTCTTCCACATAACACATGTCCACATGTCTAAGCCAGCAGAGGTGCTGCTTATGGCCACCCTTCCAGGAGTTGCAAGAAGAGTATAGTGAACTAAAGGGGCACTATGGAAAACTCAGTTTGATAGTCTAGGATTGATCCAACCTGTTTTGTGGAAATTCCATATTACTGTCTGCGAACAATTGGTTTCAGGATCTCTAAGCGCTAAAGTCTTCAGCAAATACGCTCTTGGGACTCAGGAGGGCAAGGAGCAGGGGGGCTGACTGTGCCTAGTTGCCTTCATATTCATAATCCTATCTCCCTAAGCAAAACTATTAAGGAAAGGGATTCTCCCTCTTTTATTTGGCTCTGGAAACATCAGGGTTATCGTGATGTTACAATCACTGTCTGATTATTAACAGCTGTATGCCTCAAGATAGCCAGGTTGGCCTGAAAACCCTGTCTTGTTGAGCTCTCATTGCTTCTTAATCATTAAGCAACAAAGACCCAGCAATTTTTCTTTCATACCCCACATCCCCAACAACTAATGACCTAAGGAAACTAAATGATAACAATTACAGATTTTGGTAGGTATACCAAGGAATAATTAAGCAAAAAATCATTGTAGTTTGGGCTCCCTTCTTTTTACCACCATCCCCTCAAAAGCAAATAGAAAATCCCATTCCAATCCCACTGGCTCCAAAGGCACTAGGCTCAGAGTTATTTTAATACAGAAAGGCGTTTTTCTTAAGGGTGTTAATATTAAAGAAAACACCTTTCTTTATTAGAATACCTACTCTAAAGACACTGTAGAAAAAATGGGCAAAATACATGCGAGGGTCCTTCTTTTAGGTTTTAGTGAAGCCAATCACGATGAGCTAAGAATACACTGGCACAACGGGTTAGGAACATGCTAATTCTTCTCTGCAACCCCAAGAGTGAGTGTGTGTGTGTGTCTGTGTGTGTGTGTAAGCACTTAAATGCTTCTCTCTATATAGTTAGCGAATTAAAAAATATTTGTTTCTCAAAAGCTTTACCCCTTTCCTTGGAATGTCAAAAGTAGAATGGGAAACAAGAAAGAAGTGTAAGTTAGGTACTCTTCAGGAACAAAACCAGACCTGAAGTGAGAGACAATAGCTACATCTCAATGGACAAAGGCAAGTATACTAAGAGGACTCAATAAAAATGAGTGTTTGTGGGGTAAGGGAATACAGCAGTGGCAATAGATGAGGCTGCTCATTAGACATTAGAGCTTGAATTTTGCAAGACAAGTCCTAAAGGCCTTTTCCACTGAAAAGGAAATCCTGCCATTTATTTTCTCTTGCTACTAGAGGTAGACAGTGAACAAGGCAACTTTAAACCAAATACCTTGAAAAGCTAGGGCCAAAATGGCAGCACTTCTATACTAATCCAGTTTCCCCAAGACAGTGATGACCAAACGCTCAAAATGTAGACTGCCTGATGATCTTCTGACTAACCTGGGTTAGCACACTACTCCCCTGAGACTTGGAGAATCTAAGTTGAGTCTTGGCAGGAAAAAGATCAATTTTCCCTTTCTACAAATAAAAATAATTAGGGAAAGCTACCCAGATTCAATTCTGAGCACTATATTGGATTGTGTGTATGTTGGAGAGATGGAGATAAAGGATAAAGAGCAGTCACACCTCATATTCGTATAACATCACAGCTGATTAGTTTTTACAAGCAGATTTAGTGCTGGTGAAAAGTTCAGCTTGTTGGGTCTGGGGAATGGGTAAAGATGCCTGTCGAAGAGGTGGCAATAAACATCAGTAAGGCCTCACTGTGGTTTATTTGTCAATGGAGCAGACTCTTCCAAAGAACTGGGGAGCTGCCATGTTATTGTCAATGTGGATGATGGAGTTTGGTTTACAGGTATTTGTTTCACAAACATAAACTGGGCCAGAAAGGTGTAAAGCAATTAGAGAAGATCAGCTTCTAAACATTAGCATTTTGGACTAGTATCCAAGTAGAGGAAGAAATTATTCTCTTAAGTGCCCATGATGCTGCATTTTAGATGACCTAGATCATCAATCAAAGCTCAGTTTGAAAACCAGTAGCTTAAAAGGTCTAGAGAGGCGTGGTGGCTCACGCCTGTAATTCCAGGACTTTGGGAGACCGAGGCGGGCGGATCACCTGAGGTCAGGAGTTTGAGACCAGCCTTAACATGGAGAAACCCCGTCTCTACTAAAAATACAAAATTAGCCGGGCGTGGTGGTGCATGCCTGTAATCCTAGCTACTCAGGAGGCTGAGGCAGGAGAATTGCTTGAACCTGGGAGACGGAGGTTGCAGTGAGCCGAGATCACGCCCTTGCACTCCAGCCTGGGCAACAAGAACGAAACTCCGTCTCAAAAAAAAAAAAAAAGAGAAGAAAAAAAGAAGTCTGGAGAGGAAAGGGCTGCACCTGCTCAGTAGATCTTTCAAACTATTATCTGCACAGTTTGATGTAGTCTGATGGTCCACAGCACTAAAAAGAGCATCATTCTAATCAGTGAATCTGGATTAGGGCTCCAAATGTAACACTACTAAGAGAGGAAGGGGTGACATCTGTAGAGAGCTGGTGTGGTGTAGTGAAGAGGACACTAAACTACGAATCAGCTCCATTTTTGCTTCTATTAGCCATGTAAACTCGGGCTATTCACTTAATCTCTCTGCTTTTGTCTTCTTACACGTAAACCAGCTGACCAAATTAGGATATTGAGAGAACTGAATCAGATAAAGTATACTCTGGTGACTGTAAAGCACTGTGCATTAATTCACACATAGGAGTTGGTTTAAAACTCCTATTTCTTATAGTTATCCTGGGATGATCTATGACCCCAAAGTGTAGACTGTGAAACAGGAATCTTGATTTTTTTGTTTTTTTTTTTTTTTTGTTTGTTTGTTTTGAGACAGAGTCTCGCTCTGTCACCCAGGCTGGAGTGCAGTGGCCGGATCTCAGCTCACTGCAAGCTCCGCCTCCCGGGTTCCCGCCATTCTCCTGTCTCAGCCTCCCGAGTAGCTGGGACTACAGGCGCCCGCCACCTCGCCCGGCTAGTTTTTTGTATCTTTAGTAGAGACGGGGTTTCACCGTGTTAGCCAGGCTGGTCTAGATCTCCTGACCTCGTGATCCGCCCGTCTCGGCCTCCCAAAGTGCTGGGATTACAGGCTTGAGCCACCGTGCCCGGCCTGTTTTTTGTTTTTAATGAAGGGGACTCGATCTATCTCTACTACCACCAACAATGCAAGGCCCTCTCTGCCTGGGGTTTTCAGATGAACTGCAGGGCAGGATAGCCTAAGAAAAAAAGACTTGAGAAAGATGGAAAATCCTCTACCTAAGAATGGGAAATCTCACTATCCCAATTTCCACATGGTTTGGCTAGCTTTAGAAAGGGCAACAGAGAAAGGACAACTAGAGTACTAGGAGTGAGATCTCAAATCTGAGTTAGTCAGACAGTCCTTATCAAGTGTAGTAGTCAGTAAGAGAGAAACCCTTTGGAAAGGGGGTTAGACCTGAATTCTAGTGTTAAATACTCAGGTTCTCAGTATTTTCTAGTTTTTCTATTGGTAAATTGGGAAGAATATACCTAAAATGAGTTGGTAACAGACTAGACCCTATTCTATTTACACTGCCTTGTATTATCCTCTGGGGTAGGATTGAGAGACTGAAATGAAAGGGAGGGTAGTATACCTGCTTTGCGGGGAAATGGAGAACATTGGGAACTGGGGAAGTTAATACAACAGGTTGCACCAGCATTCAGAGTAAGTAATGATCATATGAAGGACACACTTTAAGTCCATTCTAAGGCAGACAGGTCCCTTTTTTTTTTTTTTTTTTTTTTTTTTTCTGGAGACGGAGTCTCACTCTGTCGCCCAGGCTGGAGTGCAGTGGCCGGATCTCAGCTCACTGCAAGCTCCGCCTCCCGGGTCTACGCCATTCTCCTGCCTCAGCCTCCCGAGTAGCTGGGACTACAGGCGCCCGCCACCTCGCCCGGCTAGTTTTTTGTATTTTTTAGTAGAGACGGGGTTTCACTGTGTTAGCCAGGATGGTCTCGATCTCCTGACCTCGTGATCCGCCCGTCTTGGCCTCCCAAAGTGCTGGGATTACAGGCTTGAGCCACCACGCCCGGCCCCTTTTTTTTTTTTTGAGACGGATTCTTGCTCTGTTGCTCAGGCTGGATGGAGTGCAGTGGCGCGATCTCGGCTCACTGCAACCTCTGCCTCCCAGGTTCAAGCAATTCTCTGCCTCAGCCTCCTGAGTAGCTGGGATTACAGGTGCCTACCACCACGCCTGGCTAATTTTTGTATTTTTAGTACAGACAGGGTTTCACCATCTTGGCCAAGCTGGTCTTGAACTCCTGACCTCGTGATCTACCCACCTCGGCCTCCCAATGTGCTGGGATTACCGGCCTGAGCCACCGTGCCTGGCCAGGTCCTTTCTGAGGTCATCTTTCTTACACATTACATTGCCTCAAGAGAAAACTACATACGCAGAGGTGTCCGTATATGTGTGTCTCTCTCTCTCTCTCTATATATATGTGTTATTTTTTCTTAAAGATATCTTTAAGATATGCTGGGTCAGGAATAATGTCTACACATCTTTTCAACAGATTCAGAAAAGGTTAGCCAGAAGACGCCCATTCTTTTACCTTACTATAAATATGTTTGAATCTTTCAAAAATGCCCAATTCCAGCAAATTTCTGGGAGGAAGCTGTACCTATCCCAGACACACCTATTTGGTCCCCTTCACCACCTATTTAGGACTCAAAATGAAATCAGCAACAATACAAATAAAGTCATTGACCAGGAGCCATTTTTTTTTTAATGGGGAAAAATATCCAATGTTGCAAAAACCACAAATTTAATTATTCCACAAGCAGCCATGCATGGAGCAAACCCACTCTGCTGAAAAGATTACAGCAAAACAAAATAAAATTAAAAATAAAAAGGAGAGATATAGATCACACAGAGGTACCTAAAAATCTGCCTTCTCTTGTGAGAGCTAGAAGAAAAGGCTTCTTTGGAGAGTCTGTTGGTTAACATCAAAGAAAAGCATCATTACAGGATTATATTAACCTCACTGGCAAAGCTCAATGAGAAGCAGGGAACATGCTAAGTGGTACTAACCTGATGTCATTTAGATATCCGTTCTGGCCAGTCTAGGTGAGGGGGAGAAAACGGAAAATAACTTATAAGAAAACAGCATGGCATGACCGAAAAGGATGTCCATGATGCTATGAATACCCAAGGTCCTCAAACCAAAGCTCACCCCACCAACAGGGAGAGAGGGGCCAGGGACAGGATGACCCACACCCACATACCCAATCTGACTTCTCACCTTTAATGGGAAAGAGCATTTGGTGGTTTTAGCCTTCGGATAGGTGTTTTTAAAAAAAGAGGCTGACAAAGGCAGGAGTGTGAAAAGGAGGAAGAGGAAAGTATTAACCTAATTATTATTTCCTTTTTAGCTCTAAATTTATTGGTAACCTGGGAATAACAACTCATGTCCTCGGTCCTAAAGAGTGTGTTCAAAGGGAGGGAAAAGGGAGACAAGAGAAAGAAACTTTGTTTTTGGAAATCATCCTCAATGGCTTTTCCATTTCTGTTTCCTACATTGGCCAAAATGAAAGACATTCTGACCTGAGACCCAAGGAGGGTGGGATATTGTGGAAGAGGTACTTTTCAGGGCCTAGAAAAAATGAGAAAATTAAAAGCCTGAAACATTCCCTTTGGGGATCATTTCCTGACAAAGCCACTGAGCTGAGTGAAGTGAGCATTGTGGTGGATTCCCAAGCTTTAGGAAAAGGTACCAAGAGTGTCCAGCTGCTGAGCAGAGTGAGCTCCATGCAGAGCAGAGCCTATGCTGGGCAGCTTTTCCAATATATAGCTCAGGCTCCAGAGAAGGCTGCAGCAGCAGCATTTCCATCCAAACACCCTTCTTGCCACTTCCTTTCTTTATGGGCTGCCTCCTGCTCCCACACCCAACCCCACAACTCCACCCCTAATCAGCTTCCTTTAGCCAGGCTCCTCTCCACTTGGAATCTTTGGAGTATGATGGGCTTTGGCCATAGTTCCTTGTCTAGACTTTCTGAGATTCCTGATGCCTCTACCACTACAAGAGTTAGAAGTGCTGAAATCAAAGTGATAAATCTACAAGGATCTAACGAAGAATACATACATTAGTAGAGGCTTGAAGACTAGAAATCAGGATAAAAAAAAGAGAAGCGCTAACTTTGCCTTTGTTATAGTTGTAGGTAGATACAGTCCAGTGTTGTACATAATTAGCTCCAATACCCTATTATAAATTGTCTGTGCTTTCAGAACATCTGTAGCTTTGCTAATGGCTATCATAGTGGGGCAGTCATTTTCCATGTGTAAGTGAAGCAGAGGAACACATCACAGATAGTCAGTTAGGTTACGATGTCACTGGTACTTCTTAATCTAAAGAGCCCAGAGCAGAGCAAGCTATTGAGAGGTGGTTTACATTAGGGGGTTAAGAGCGTAGACTCTGGAGCCAGGCTGAATTCAAATACTTAGCTCTTTTGCTAACTAGCAGTGTGAACTTAGGTGGTTGTTTAACCTTTATGTGCCTTAGTTCCTCATTTATAAAATGGGGAAAATAATATAAACTACTTCATAGGCCTACTATGAGGACTGAGTTAATCTATATCAAGTACTAAGAACAATGCCTAAAAGATAGTAAGTGCTATATAAGTGCTTGCTGCTTTTTTTTTTTTTTTTTTTTTTTTTGAGACGGAGTTTTGCTCTTGTTGCCCAGGCTGGAGTGCAATGGCACAATCTTGGCTCACCGCAACCTCTGCCTCCCGGGTTCGAGCAATCTCCTACCTCAGCCCCCTGAGTAGCTGGGATTACAGGCATGTGCCACCATGCCTGGCTAATTTTGTAATTTTAGTAGAGACGGGGTTTCTCCATGATGGTCAGGTTGGTCTCGAACTCCCGAGCTCAGGTGATCCGTCTGCTTCGGCCTCCCAAAGTGCTGGGATTACAGGCGTGACCCACTGCACCCGACCAGTACTTGCTACTATTATCCACCAACCCGTTCTGCTGGCCACAGCCATGTACAAACTTCTCCTCTCATTCCATCTAGTTGGTTTGTAGGTAAAGGTAGAGAACCCTCTTTGGGCTATGGTTGAATAATTTGGAAGATGGACTTTTCTGACTCAGAATGGAAGTCTACACAACAGGAGGTAAGAAGGTTCCTTCTCCTTGGACTTTGGGCCAGAAGGTTTGTTGTATATCAGTTCCCAGTGAGGATCTCTGAGACAATGGAGCAAGTACATAGAGTTGTTCAGTTTTTTAGTTGGAGACAGTATTTTTCTAAACTAATGATGATGATGAAAAGATATATATCTCTATATCTATATCTATCTATATATATTTATATTTCCCTCGTGAGAAGGGGAGAATGGGAGAATGGGAAGAGAGTAGTGTTCATCTAAGTATATTGATTAAAACTGACCATCTTTTGCCAGGCACAGTGGCTCATGCCTATGATCCCAGCACTTTAGGAGGCTGAGGTGAAAGGATCACTTGAGCACAGGAGTTTGAGACCAGTCTGGGCAACATAGTGAGACCCCGTCTCTACAAAAAATAAAAAAGTTAGCCAGGCGTGGTAATGCGTGCCTGTAATCCCAGCTACTCGGGAGGCTGAGGCAAGAGGATCGCTTGAGCCCAGGAGGTTGAAGCTGCAGTGAGCTGTGACTGTGCCACTGTACTGCAGCCTGGGTGACAAAGCAAAACCCTATCTAAAAAAAAAATAAATAAATAAAAATAAAAAACAAAGAAAACCCTGACCATCTTTTGACAATGAAGGGAGACTGGTTTTCCCTCTTTTGTTACTCATGTGATTGTGAGATGGTGCTCATATCTGGATACTACATTTTCTGGAAATTTGTTTCCCTCTTGTACACCCACAATGTTTCCTGAATTTCTGCTATTCTTCTCTTCAATCTGATAGGCAAAGGCAACCAGATACAGGGGTACCAAGTATATTTGATGTGGCCCACACATTTAAGAATAACGTTGCCTAAACTGATTCATGTTGGCTTTTAGCCCTAGGAGCTACTCCTGCTGTAGGAAGCAAGGTAAGAAATATAGGAAGAAAGAGACTTCCTTTTCAGGTAGAGACTGGAGGGAATAGTGGTACTCTCTGTGCATGCAGAATGTGGAGCTCATAGAGAATGGATGCCAGACCTGTGCTCTAACAATCACCAACATATCCTAAAAATGAGGCTGGTCAAACAAGATGAATGTACAGCCGGTGTGAACACTATGTCTTCCACTTAGAAGCAAAGATGCCTAAAATGGATAGAGGGAGTGAAAGAGGGTAAGCAGGAGGAGGGTTTTAGAGGCAAGATTCAGACCCTGCCAAAACCATTTCTATTTTCAGTCTAGGCAAATTTACCAAATTCAGCCACTCCAAGTTTTAGTTCTCTTTGTATACCATATGGCAGAATGTATTGAAACAATATAAGTGAAAATCTGCAGCTTCCCAATAAGCCACATTTAGTTTTAGAGATCAAATCTGGGGTTGGCTGATGTTGGTTAAAATAAAACAAACAAACAAACAAACCCAAAAACATTTGTGGAGGGTTCATTCCATTCACAGTTCCAACGTTTAAGAGCTAAAAGCTATGGGCTGACAACTCTCAGATGCTACACTTACCTCTCGGGCAAATATTCTCTCTCGGACCCTTTGATATTCCTCCTCTCTCTCTTCTATTGACTTGCTCCTCCTTCCATCCTGCAATGGAACTCTGATCTAGATCGATGAGCAGAATTAAGCTAGTTAAGTTCTCCTCGTACTGCAAGCTCACTGCACACCAGCAAGGAAGAGAAACCGGGAAAGTTTATAGTTGCCATCAAAAAAATGGAAAAAAAAAAAAAAGAATAAAATTTCCAGTCCTGGAGAGGTTTCACTGGGTACATCTGACCATGCAGTTTGGGAGATCAGATTTTCTGGATGGCTGGGGACTCTCCATCTCCCCACCCCTCCCACCCACCCAGTATCAAGAATAACAACTATTTATAAGGACTGGGTTGCTTCCCTCTAGTAATCAGGTAGCCTCCAGTCAGTAAGGATCGAGAAAATAGCCCTGGGAAAAGGGACAACACTGCTTTAGAGGGAAAGCAAAGGATAGATGGAAGCTGAAATGGGAGAAGAAACAGGTGTTTAGCAGAGCTGAACATAGAGGAGGAGGTTTATAGAACTAGCACCTGGCATTATTCCTCATTAATCACTAATGCCATGGCCTGAAGACCCAAATCACACACAGCTCAGCAAAGAGGGCCTTGGAAATGAAATCCCAAGGGCGAAGCTAAACTCAAAGTCTAAGCATTTTTTTCCTAATCTTAACTATATTAACTGGAGGTGGGGAAGGGGAGAGACAAATTACAGAAATAAAGAAGAAAGAGAACAGAGCAATACAAAGAGAAAGAAAAGAAGAACAGATAGAAAGAGGGGCAGAGAAAGGAAGAGAAGTAAGGTACAGTGGAGGAAGGGGAGAGATAGAGAGATTGACAAGGAAAAGAAGAAAATGGAGGATAGAGAAGAACCTTACATTCTCTAGAAAATGTAGTGAGGTAACCAGAAGGGATGGCTGGGCAAATCACCACCTCTGAGTAGCCTACCATCTAAATCCTCATCATGATCTTTCCTCTCCTGGCCTGCAACTGGTCAACACTGTCCAGGATAGGGTGTAATAAGAGTATCCTTATCCGTACTGCTCTTGAAGGCAAGGAGTTCTAAGGGAGAAAACTCATCAAATGAATATCACCAGATTATAAAAGATTCTGACTTCCACTCCAGAGGCTTTGAAAGCTTCACAAGAAGCAACTAAGGAGATTGCTGCTCTAGGCTGGTCTTCCTGATCTTTACCAATCTCCAAAGGTAGCCATAACTTCAAGAATATCAACCTTGCCTAGATTTAGTTCTCATTAGCTTCAAGAACCTAAATCCTACCAAATGTCCTTTTATAAATTCAGTTCCAAGAAGACACAGGACCTCAAGGAGCTATATTGTCCTCAGCCCCTAGGTAAACCAATGGCAAAGTAGAAAGAACATAATGGGCTTTGAGGTCAGGCAGAATCTCAGCTCTGCCACCTCCCAGCAATATAACTTTACGCAAGTAACTTAACATCTCTTAGCCTCAGTTTTCTTATATGTAAAGTGGGGATAATAACCCCCATCCGTATTGGGTTGTGAAGAGGATTAAAAGAGATAATGCATACAATGTGTTTAGAACACAGCCTAGTTCAGGGAAAACACTCAATAAGATAGCAATTATTATGCTTAGTATTAACGTCACAGACAGAAAGTACACAGAAACAACCCTATTGGATCAAGCCTGAAGCTGAGAGATGAAAAGTTCACAATAGGGACAGACTCCACTTTGCCCCAATGTGCCTCTAGGCCTGAATAATTCCTGATCCACAGAAAAAGGGTTTTGGAAAATGGAGAAGGGCATCAGGATGGAAAGGCTCTTTCTCGTTTTTAAAATTTTGTCTTTTTGTATGTTTCTTTGTTTTCAATCAGTCCCAGCGTGTTTGTCCACAGTAGATAATGGCACTTTTCTCAAAAGGACTCCCTCAAATACTCAAGTAGCAAGCAGGAAAGGTCCTGGTCTCAAGACCATACAATATCCCAAGAAAACTAATTTTGACACTAGAGGTAAGATATTATTATAGTTATTAATTAGCAAGATTCATGTAGCCTCTACTCAACCATGGTCTTCAAATCTAATCCCTTTTGGAGGCCAAGCAGAGGCAGGCTGGATCTAAACCTTCTTAGCTAACCCCCAAATAATCACTTAATATCTAAAGGATAGGCTTGAGGTCAAAGCAATAGCCAGGCCCATTTAAAGGGACGGGATAGGTTGTTCCCTTCTTATTCCCACAGCAGTGGATCACAAAGGGGATCTATCTGAGGTTCCCAGCATCAAATGTCAAATTAACTCACTCACCTTGGTGGAAGGAGTTGGAAAAAGATTAAGGAGTTTGCAGAAAGGGATCAGAAACACTTTTATAATTGGGTAAATTAGATCACAACTTTGCCAGTTCAAGGCTAGCCCTAAGCTAGGATAAGAGCTGAAGTGGGACAAAGTAGCTTTTTGTGGTTCCCAAAGAAATCCCTAACTATTAAAGAAAAAAAAAAAAAAAAAAAAAAAAGAATGAAACCAACAGCTGGATCAAGGCTGAGGCAGGGATCAACCTTGCTTTATTCCAAATGATGTGGTGTTAGAAGTCAGTGGCAGACCCAAGGAGTTCCAGGCCAAATGAGATCACCTAGCAAACCTCAGCACCATGTCTCTCTAGGGCTAAGAGGGTGGCATCCAGTTCAACAAATAAACAGTTCTCAACATTAAGCCAAAGCCAACTCAGTATAGCTCAATACATTTCTCCATACTAAGATATTTTGAGTTTTCTCCATCCCACAAAAATTCTTCTCCCTTCCCAGTTTCTCTTACTGCAATCTCTCTGTATAGGCCCACCCCTTTCCATTCTTCACCTGGTTATCATCTCGGTCCATACTGGCATCATCTCTCTTGAGAATGAACCTCTGTTGAAATTCTGTATTCTTCTCATCCTTTATATGTTCTGAAAACCTCTGTTCAGGGCTGAGATTTGGAGAGAAATGTGAAAGGAAAGGAGGACAAAGACCCTTTTGTTAGGAAGCAGACCTATTAGGTACAGCTCTCCTAAATTACACAACTCACACTCAGGGAATTTCTGGAGTAAGGAATCCAAAAAGTCACATGCAGGTTTTAATGAAATCCTCAGGGTCTGTTCTTTATACATCTATAACTTCTCTTCCTCCATAGTTATATCTGTCCTATCAGTGAAGAGAGGCTAAGGCCAGACTTCCTGAAACACCAGTCCCTCTAGAATCTATCTCCAAGGCCTCAGAAAGAGTAGGAATTAATTATATAACCAACCCCAACCCCAAACCCCTTCCCCGCAAAATACTTAAAAATATATATATATTTTTTGAGATGGAGTCTCACTCTATCACCCAAGCTGGAGTGCATGGTGTGATCTCGGCTCACCACAACCTCTGCCGCCGGCGTTCAAGCGATTCTCCTGCCTCAGCCTCCCGAGTAGCTGGGATTACAGGCACCTGCCACTGCGCCCGGCTAATTTTTATATTTTTAGTAGAGAGGCTGGCTTCAAGACAGCTTGGCCATGCTGGTCGTGAACTCCTGACCTCATGATCCACCCGCCTCGGCCTCCCAAAATGCTGGGATTACAGGTGTGAGCCACTGTGCCCGGCCATTTTAAAACTTTTTTTTAAAAAAAGTAATAGAGATAGGATCTTGCTATGTTGACCAGGCTGGTCTCCAACTCCTGGCTTCAAGCAGTCTTCCCATCTTGGCCTCCCAAAGTGCTGGGATTACAGGCGTGAGCCACCACGCCCAGCCATCTGCAAGAGACATCCTGATCCTACACCTTCCTCTTCCAACCCAGCAGGTTATCCCAAGGAAGTCTTCCCAAACCATGGTTTCCTCCCTTACATTCTTGTGTTACTAGTTTTGTTGATGATGACAGCTTTCCCAGTTTGATCAACATTGTGGTCCATCCCAAAATAGGCAGCTACCCGGTGTAATAGCATCCGGTGATATGAGGTCATCTGAGGGAACTTCTTGAACTGATTACTGAAGGGAAACACGGGGGAAAAAAGTGAAATAAGACAAACAACTGCAATAACAACCAATTTTAATTTTTCTTACGAGTATCTAAAGTGGAAAGTTTCTTAGGAGAAACAGACATAAGAAATACGGATATTTACTAAATGGGAACCAAACAGGTTTCTCTCAGTTTCTTTATCTACAGTATTCTGCAGATTACTATGACCTACTTTCCTCATTAAGACTACTCATTGCTGGGTGCAGTGGCTCATGCCCATAATCCCAGCACTTTGGGAGGCCGAGGCGGGTGGATCAATTGAGTTCAGGAGTTCAAGACCAGCCTGGTCAACATGGCAAAACCTCGTCTCTACAAAAAATACAAAAATTAACTAGGCATGTGCCTATCATCCCAGCTACACAATGGCTGAGGTACAAGAATCACTTGAACCCAGGAGGCAGAATTGCAGTGAGTGAAGACTGTACCATGGCACTCCAGCCTAGGCGACAAAGAAAGATTGTCTCAAAAAAAAAAGACTACTTATTAAGCCCTAGGTCCCACCCACCTAGATGATGTTTGATAAAGAAAAAGGAAGACATTTAAGAATAGTAAAATCTGGGACAAGGGCGAGCTGCTGAAAAGATATAAATTATTTTTCAACTGAAATCTACATAATAACTTAAAAACTTCAGTATGTTTTCAAAAATCACACTTTAAGGGAAACATCTCCTAAAATTGTACCTAAATTTATTTCCAGTGCCCCCTCCCACATCTAAATATGTATTTCATGCAAGTAACTTACTTGTTGTCGTTAATAAATTCCAGAATCTCCTGTTCTAATTTTAGCAGCATCATTCTGTCCCTGTTTAAAAAAGATTAAAACAAAACAAAACAAAAAGCAGCCCTCCCATAGACATTGAAAGTAGGGATTGAAAACACAACTTGCTCATTATAGAAGTTGAAAAAGGTATATATCCAAACCCAGTAATGAACCATAACGCTGCTAAGCCTCACTTGCCTATTTTATAATATTTTTAAAAAGAAAAACAACCCGAGTATACATTTTGCAGGTCCTTCAATCATATACTTTGTTATACCATATCAGAAATCTCACTGTTAGCAACATATTCATATAAACACATGTTATAAATCTAATCGTCATTCTATATTCCATCTTGTTATATACAGAATTTTAAAGGAATTATAATTTAGCTTATGTACAATCAACTGTTTTTTCTTTCTGTGCTTTTTATTTTAGCTCCTCTTACTATCACTCCCAATGTGTGCTTTTTAATCACTGTACTTCCAAGCCTTCATATTTCTCTGTTTCTGCATTCTTCTTTCACAGAATTTTCCCCAATTCTTCTGAAAACAGAAACCTCAATGTGAGAGTATTTTGAATCCCTCACAGAATATAAAACTATACCTGACAAATACTGGGGGGACAGGGAGATGAGCATCCTAGATTCTAAGAATGGAAAAATTCTGGAAAGCCATTTGGCCTCTTGGAATCTTGCTATCCTCTAACCTCTTTTCCTCTTATACCCATCATGTTATTACCTTGGGTTCTTTTTCAGTGTATTTACAAGAAATTCATGTAGGTCTATTCCAGTGGAGTCCGTATATTCCTGGCTGGAGTCTAGAACCACCACAACAAAAGAAATTTAAAATAAATGAAACTGCTTTGCATGCTATCTAATCCTAAGCAGAAGTCCACAACCTAACCAAGAGATACAAGAATAGGAAAGCAAAATCAAACTTCCAGGGTTTTAACATAAAATCCAGAATGACCTTGATGTGCTAGATCCCAAAATTCCACATCAAAATGACAGAAGAAACAATCTGGGCCATAGTATTACATCAATATTACACTGAAAAGCCATCTGTCATCAATAGGTATTTACTGAATGTCCTGATCAAAACAAAGCAGGTTTTATTAAGGAAAATAAATTCCAGGTAAGGGCAGTCAGGGCTGAATTTTCCAGAATCTCAGTAAATATGCCCAAACATTATTTTTTAATCCTGTTTGCCTTTTCTAATCAATTATCATTTTTATGGACTATGTCTTTTTGCTACCAGTACAAGAGTTTAAAGGCAAAGACAGTCGAATAATTAGAGACAAATCTGCATTATTAAAAAAAAAAAAAAAAAAAAAAAAACCAGGCCAGGTGCAGTGGCTCACACTTGTAATCCCAGCACTTTGGGAGGTCGAGGTAGGTAGATCACCTGAGGTTAGGAGTTCGAGACCAGCCTGGCCACCATAGTGAAACTAAATATCTCTACAAAAATACAAAAGTTTGCTAGGTGTGGTGTCATGTGCCTGTAGTCCCAGCTACTCGGGAGGCTGAGGCAAGAAAATCGCTTGAACTTGGGAGGCAAAGGTTGCAGTGAGCCAAGATCATGCCACTGCACTCCAGCCTGGGCGACAGAGGGAGACTCTGTCTCAAAAAAATAAAAATAAAAATAAATAAACAAATATCACCCTAGCCATCCCCAAACCAAAATATAAATGGCATCTGGAGGATTTGCTACCAATGATGATCAATGTCACCATTATTCCAGAGCACAAGTAAAATCAGAATTGACTACATTGTCCTCCCATGGATAATGCCAATGCATATGGAGTAGCTGTCTGTGGCATGCGAGCTCCTAAGGCAGGTTCAGTTACAGAAACAAAGAAAGTAACCTAGTTAGGCATCTCCTCAAGCAACCAAGTTAGCAGAACACTACAAATTGATGGGCCAGTAAGGCTAGCAGGTACCAGGCTTCAGGATAAAAGTAAAGGGCACAGCCCTAGAACAGATAAGAGATGGGAAAAACTCCTCACCTCTGGACAGCATCTTTCTTGGGATCTTTTCTTTGTTTTTGTCCTTGTCTTCCTTTTCAGAGACATCTTTTGTGGACTTTTCTTCCTCCTTGTCAGAAGGGCAACTGATGTGCAATTGAATTATATCCTTAAGAGGAAAAAGGATAATCAAAGGGGGAAAAGGATTTTAACTTTCTTGCAGCTCCCTTGGAATCTCAAAGAAGGTAAATATTGGGGTGGCAGCTCTCTCTTACAGATTAGTGTTATTTTGCTAATTAAACTGTTTTAGTTTTGTTCTATCAAGAGGGTAGAGGCACAGCTTTTTCTGCCAGCAAGCACAGCCTACTTTATGGAGAGCTCAAATTACATAGGCTGTTCTTGGCATAGGTGTTGGATGGGAATGGTTCTAACCACCAGAGCGGGAGGGTACACATAAGAAAATAAGATCTAGCTCTGGATCTTCTTGTCTGCATCATCCTAGGTGGTCAAGATATGAAGTCCTATACTTCATGCTGTCAGCTATGCTGGGGTTATTTTCTTTTTTCTTTTTTAGGGTTCCCCTCCTCCCTGGCACAGATCTGTCAGCACTGCCACTGCCACTGGAACCCGCAGCTGGGAGGAGAGACCATGCCCTGTTTTAGTACAACAGCTTTGTTCTGAAGTACCTTCTACCCTGATTTTCAAGTCTGATGTTGCTGTGATTGCTGTACTACATTTTACCAAAAAACTGCCAAGCGCAAAAGCCACACTTACTCCTGCAAATGACCTACCTGGGTTTCTAATGGTCCATCAGCAAATGGGGTGGAGGACTCCTCACACACTGCCAGGCTGCGCACCAACTTTAGCTTGGAATTAGACTGAAAAAAACAATTTTCAGTTTTTTTTTTTATATATATCTTATATCTTTCTTCCCTTGGTGAATATTCAGAAAGCTTTTGGCTGAATGAAAAGTGTCCTCTTTGGCTCTGTTACTTGCTGTTTCCATTAAACAAGGGATGGGTCCTACTCACCAGTTCCTGATTCACTTGAAAGATACTTCTCTTGCTTACAACAGTAGACATGTACAAACTGGCTATGTGGACAGATGGTCGGAAACCATTTCACTTAGCCCTCTTCTCTCTTCAGCCCCGTACTCTAATTTCAGTCTCAGAACTTTATGCAAATACACATCAACATAGCATAGTAGAAACACAATGGGGCTGAGAGCCAAAAGTCCTAGCTTCAACTCCTGGTTTTGTACTTACAAGCTATGAGACCCTGAGCAAATTACCTTACCTCTCCAGGTCTCTGTTTTTCCTCAGGAAAATGGCGATAAATACCTAAAATTATCTAAAAACCTGTTGTGAGAATTAGATAATATATAGTATGTAAATATACATATCATTAAATAGTGCTTAGCATACAGTAGACAATAAATGCTAAATGACTCTAAACCTGAGATGCCAAGGGTATGGAAAGAAGTGTCTAAGAAAAGAGTAAGAGAAAGACAGGCCAAGCATGGTGGCTCACACCTGTAAACCTGGCATTTCGGAAGGCCGAGGTAGGAGGACCACTTAAGGCCAGGAGGTCACAGTCTGGGCAACATAGTGAGACCCTATCTCTAAAAAATTTTTTTTTAAAAATTGGCCGGGCGCAGTGGCTCATGCCTGTAATCCCAGCACTTTGGGAGGCCGAGGCGAGCGGATCACGATGTCAGGAGATCGAGACCATCCTGGCGAACACGGTGAAACCCTGTCTCTACTAAAAATACAAAAAAATTAGCCGGGTGTGGTGGCAGACACCTGTAGTCCCAGCTGCTCGGGAGGCTGAGGCAGGAGAATGGCTTGAGCCCAGGAGGCGGAGGTTGCAGTGAGCTGAGATTGCGCCACTGCACTCCAGCCTGGGCGACAGAGCAAGACTCCGTCTCAAAAAAAAAAAAAAAAAAAATTAGCTGGCTATGGTGGCACATGACTGTGGTCCCAGCTACTCGGGAGGCTGAGGTGGGAGCACTGCTTGAGCCTGGGAGGTTGAGGCTGCAGTGAGCTGTGATCATGGCACTGCACTCCCACCTGGGCAATAGAGTGAGACCCTATCTCAAAAAACCAAAAAAAAAACAAACAAAAAAAAGATAGATAAAACTTTATTAATACTTGGGATTTAATGCAATAAAACCTAATTTGCCCGCTTTACTTCTGCTAGCTGGTGAATCCCAAAAATATCAGAAATCCACTATGCAAATCATTTCTCTCCTAGTGACCCACCCAAAGCTAAAAACTGTAGGGTGACTCATCAGAAATCTACCTATAAACATTTACTGAGACTCAATACACAATAAAACCAAGGATTACAATAAACACCAAAGCACAAGACATGACAGGTATGCTCCAGGTAGTGCAGTACAGAGGAAAGAACTTGTGAGCCTGAAGAATTAACTTCATGCCTAATTCTGCCACTTGCTACTGAATGCACTTTGTTAAGCCACTCAATCCCTATAGCCCAAGTTTCCTCATCTGTAAAATGGAGATAATAGCTGTCTTACTTATCCCAAAAAATTTGAGAGGAACTAAAGTAGCAGTAAGTAACCTCTGTTTTGAACTTTAACATCAAGCGCATCACTATGGATCAGGCCACGCAAGACAAGCCACAGAGCCAATTTTTAGTTCTTGGCCTTCTTCAAACTCAAGTCACACAGTAGCTGAGCCACTCTCCAAATTCTATCATTATTTTTTTGGAGGAACAGAGTAGCCAACCTTAATTATTACTTTTGGAGGCAATTCTTCCCAATGCAAGAAAAATTTAATACTTTACTGCTTCCCAGCTAAATTAGAAACCTATCACATACTAACACATGTAGTCTTCCCTGATAACTCTGCTTAAAATAATCTGTGAGGTGCTAATTGTATCATGTAATGATTAAAAGCAAAATCCTCTTCCTGCCCCTAAAAGTGAAACATTAAGTTACCTGGGTACAGTGGCTCATGCCTGTAATCCTGGCACTTTGTGAGGCCAAGACAGGTGGATCGCTTCTGAAAGCCCAGGAGTTCAAGAACAGCCTGGGTGACATGGCAAAATCCCATCTCTACTAAAAACACAAAAATTAGCCTGGCATAGTGGTGTGTGCCTGTAAGCCCAGCTACTTGGGAGGCTGAGGCATGAGAATCACTTGAACAAGGAAGGCGGAGGTTGTAGTGAGCCGAGATCGCACCACTGCACTCCAGCTACAGAGTGAGACTCCATCTCAAAAAAAAAGAAAAATAGCCAGGCATGGTGGCTCATGCCTGTAATCCGAGCACTTTGTGGGGCTGAAGCGGGTGGATCACCTGAGGTTGAGAGTTCGAAGCTGGGCGTGGTGGCTCATGCCTGTAATCCCAGTACTTTGGGAGGCTGAGGTAGGCGGATCACTTGAGGTCAGGAGCTCCAAACCAGCCTGACCAACATGGTGAAACCCCGTTTCTACTAAAAATACAAAATTAGCCGGGCATGCTGATGCATGCCTATAAGCTCAGCTACTTGGGAGGTTGAGGCAGGAGAATCGCTTGAACCCGGGAGGCGGAAGTTGCAGTGAGCCAAGATTGCGCCATTGCACTCAAGCCTGGGCAACAGAGCAAAAAACTCCAAAAAAAAAAAAAAGTAAAACATTAGCAGGAAAAAAAAAAAGCCTGTATTTTTAGGATATCCAAAAATGTTGAGTCATTTTTCTTAGTGGGCAGGATTTAATCTTAAAGAAAATTTACAAGTGAAAAAAAAAAAGGAAGGGTTTGTAAGACTCATATAAGCAGCCATTCTCCTAGAGAAGCTAGGAGTGAGCAGAGAAACTGGTATTTCAGCACAACTAGTATCCAGTTGTTTCAGGCTCTGTGGAAGGCTCCAGCTGGGCAGCCTTTCAGGCATCAAATGTGTATACACCTATGTATGCATACAGTTTCCATTAGAGGTGTGTATGTGTAGGTGTACATGTGTGTATTATGCAGGTTCACAATTGGGGTACAGAGTACAGGTGAGAAAACTCTGCCTACATAATCTGAACAAACTAGATAGTCATGACAAGTCCACTTGTGAAATGTATTACTAATAACATTAGAAAAGAAGCTACAGAGGAAGGGCTCTCACCTTGGCTCTTTTCCTGGCATGACCATGGTTAGATGTCCGCCTCTGTTAGAAGGGAATTGGAAAATATTAAAGGTGGAAGAAAATCAACATGTAAGTTAAAAACAACACATGTTTAGAAAGAAAAAGCACTAACTGTAAAAACCATTACAACAACAGCCAAACCATGATGAAGACTAATTGATGTGAGTTTCTCCCTACAACCTACAACTCTAGCAACTGTGACTGGAAAGGGACTACAGGCCATCTACAGTCAAATCACCATTCACCATTAAGTAAGAGAATCAGAAGATGGTCAGATGTGGTGGCTCATGCCTGTAACCCCAGCACTTCAGGAGGCCGAGGCAGGCGGATCCCTTGAGCTCAGGAGTTTGAGACCAGCCTGGGCAACAAGGCAAAATCCCATCTCTATAAAAAAAGAAAAGAAAAAAGAAAGAAAAAAAGAAAAGGAAAAAGAAAAAAATTATCCATGTGTGGTGGCATGCACCCGGGAGTCTGAGGTGGCAGGATGGCTTAAGTCTGGGAAGCAGAGGTTGCAGTGAGCTGAGATCATGCTATTGCACCCCAGCCTGGGTGACAAGAGCCAAACCCTATCTCAAAAACAAAACAAAACAAAAACCATTAAAAAAAAAAAAAAGTTGGAAGACACTGATTTTGTTGGCCTATTTCACAGACTGACAAAAGCTACTTTTGGACAAACCATGGTATCCTGTCCTATTTAGGATGCTTCTGGAAATGTCCCTACCACAGCATGAAAGAGTGTTTTTTCCCCCAAGCCTGTTCACAGAAGCCTATTTAACCCATAATGGATATGAAATATGGCCCCTAACCATCAATTATAATAACATCTTTATAGGACAACACACACATTCATTGTTCCAACTTGGGATACCCAAAATATCTGTTCCTATAGCTGCAAAAATGCAATGAAGAGTCTTCTTCCCAAATGCCTCCCTCCCTGAGTATCAGGATACAAAGAAGGGAGCATAAAAGACAGGGATAAGACCTTCAGAGCAAAGGGGAGAGAGTGGATAAGGGGCAGGACAGAAACTGAGGAAGATAAAGAATGAAGGTATAAGGTGGGATAAGGAAGGAACAGCCAATTAATAAGATTTGTAAACATCTGAGAAGTCAAAATGGGGGCTTTTGGGAAGAGGTTGGGTAGGGTTATATATGGGGATGAGGCACTTAGGAGTTCTGAGATGTTTGGAATGGAACTCCAATGGGATGTAGAGGGAACTGAGGCAGGAGGATAGGGGAGGGGAAACAAGTCAGAGACAGAGTACCAGCATTGCCTTGGGTGGGTGAGGATTTCTCTTTCTTGGTCTTCTTCACTAGTTAGCAAATAACATGGCCACAATGCAAAATGGAGAACTGAGAAGGTGGATGGAAAGAAAAAGAAATGATGGTGGATCTGGCTCAGTGGTAAGATCTGTTGCAGTAAGGGAAGATTCATAGTCCAGAAGTATGAAGCAGTATTTGTCACTACTTTTTCAAACAGGCAATACATACACATGGCACAAACATTCAAAAGGCACAATGGGAGTATATATAGAACAGTAAGTCTCCTTTTACAATTGTAGCTGAGACAATTGTAATTGTCCCCCAGATACTTGGTTCTCTCCTAAATGGTCAACCAGTATTGAAGTTCTTTTGGATATATCCAGGAATATTTTATGCATATATAAGCTTAGTATATGTGTACACACAGGTTTTTAAAAAATCAAATATATTGGCTGGGGGCAGTGGCTCAAGCCTGTAATCCCAGCACTTTGGGAGGCCGAGGTGGGCAATCACCTGAAGTCAGGAGTTCAAGGCCAGCCTGGCCAACATGGCGAAACCCTGTCTCTACTAAAAAAATACCAAAATTAGCCAGGCGTGGTGGTGGGCACCTGTAATCCCAGCTACTTGGGAGGCTGAGGCAGGAAAATTATTTGAACTTGGGAGGCGGAGTTGCAGTGAGCTGAGATTGCACCACTGCACTCCAGCCTGAGTGACGGAGAAAGGCTCCGTTTCAAAAAATAAAAATAAAAATAAATACATTGTACATACTACTGTGAACCTTGCTTTTAAACTTTTTTTCATGAGTATCATTCTATAGAAGATCTACCCCATTTTTAATGGCTATATAGTATTCCACTGTATAGCTATACCATAACTTATTTTACCAGTCTCTAATGTTTCACCATTTAGGACGTTTCTGACCTTTTGTTAGTATAAACAACGACCATATCATTGAATACATATGTAAATATAGTATATCTGTAGTCCATTTAAAAGTTTTTTATGAAGTATTCCTAAATTGCCCCTCAAAGTGGTTGTACCAATTTAGACTGTTACCAACAATATATGAATGAATCTGCTTATTTCCCAGAATGGATAGTTTTAACAGCCAAACATATATTAAAAGCCTAATATACACCGTGTTATCATGCTAGCTACTGGAGGATATGGAGATAAAAGGCACAAACCTTGTCAAAAAGGAACTCATAATCCTGTTGGAGAAGACAGACAAACAGACAATTACAATACAGTACATTAAGTGTACTAGAGAGGTACTCATGGAGTGCTACAGGAGCACACAGCAGAAGCATCTGACTCAGACCTAGCAACCCATAGATTCATACATTTATAGATATTGAATGCCTGCTATGTGCCTGCGTTGGCCTTAGAGATACAATGGTGAGCCAAAACTGACCTAATCCTGGGCCTCGTAGTGCTTATAGTTCTGTAAGGAAGACAGACATTGATCAAAGAATTATACTATATAGACCTACAATAGGTTTTCAAAGGCTTCCTAGAGAAAGACATCATCTAGATTGAGTTTTGAAGGATAAATAGGCATTAGACAGATGTTGGTAGGAGTGGGAATTGGAGGAGGTCAGGATAAGAATATTAAGGTGGGCATTCTAGGCAGAGAAAGCATGTACAAAAGCATGCTTTTCCCAAACTTTCAGCTCCTATTTATAACAGGGACCAAGGAATCAGATAATGCTGATGCACTGGATATCAGAGGTGATGGCTGACAGGCAAGAGACTAGGTCACAATATACCATGCTGAGAAACACTGGACTTGGCTTAAGGCAGTAAGACAC
Organism: Macaca mulatta; assembly: GCF_049350105.2. Lineage (NCBI taxonomy): Eukaryota > Metazoa > Chordata > Mammalia > Primates > Cercopithecidae > Macaca > Macaca mulatta. The sequence continues at coordinate 64,470,246 of NC_133416.1, forward strand.
ATAGAATGTTTAATGCAGTAAGACACATAGAGTTAACACAGGCATAGAGTTAACACAGTTCTTTATTTCACAACCACCTTTCTAAAACAATATGGTACATTTATCAAAAGGGATTACAAGTTTAAAGGCAGAAAGCCCAACTAAGAGGCCTTACCAAGTTGGCTTTTTTTTTTTTTTTTGAGATGGAGTCTCGCTCTGTTGCCAGGCTGGAGTGCAGTGGTGCGATCTCGGCTCACTGCAACCTCCACCTCCTGGGTTCAAGCGATTCTCTTGCCTCTGCCTCCTGAGTAGCTGGGACTACAGGCACGCATCACCACACCCAGCTAATTTTTTTGTATTTTTAGTAGAGACGGGATTTCACCATCTTGGCCAGGATGGTCTCGATCTCTTGACCTTGTGATCCACTCACCTCAGCCTCCGAAAGTGCTGGGATTACAGGCATGAGCCATCGCGCCTGGCCTCCAAGTTGGCTACAGGACATTCCTGGCTGGGCTTGGGTAATCCCAGCACTTTAGGAGGCTGAGGGTGGGTGGATCACCTGAGGTCAGGATATTGAGACCAGCCTGGCTGACATGGTGAAACCCCACTTCTACTAAAAATACAAAAATTAGCCGGGCATAGTGGCACGCACCTGTAGTCCCACCTACTTGGGAGGCTGAGACAGGAGAATCACTTGAACCTGGGAGGCAGATGTTGCAGTGAGCCAAGATCACGCCACTGTGCTCCAGCCTGGGTGACAGAGCGAGACTCCATCTCAAAAAAAAAAAAAAGGACACAGGACCTAAGTTCAGTATGTGTTGAGGACTTGCCCATTCTAAACAGAATCTCCGAACCTGCAATTTATAGCATTGTTTCCATGCAAAAGATGTTCTGAGTTTCACTTGCTGATCCCAAGGATATATCTCATACATTATATATCATGAGCGTCCCTTTTCCCCAAGCTTTTCAGCTCCAATTCATAACAGGGACTTCTTTGAAAGGACCACTTAGGTTCTTGGGGAGACTTCCAGGGTGTAAAACCAGGGAAGACTAGAGGAGAAGCAGAAATGCTTTTTCTTTTTTTTTTTTTGGTTTTTTGAGATGGGGTCTTGCTCTGTCACCCAGGCTGGAGTGCAGTGGTGCAATTTTAGGCTACTGCAACCTCCACCTCCCAGGGGTTCAAGTGATTCTCCTGCCTCAGCTTCCTGAGTAGCTGGGATTACAGGCATGCGCCACCAGGCCCAGCTAATTTTTGCATTTTTAGTAGAGATGGGGTTTCGCCATGTTGGCCTCGAACTCCTGACCTCAAGTGATCCACCAAGCTGGTCTCGAACTCCTGACCTCAAGTGATCCGGCTAGGTCTCCTAAAGTGCTGGGATTATAGGCATGAGCCACTGCACCCGGCCATGCTCTTTTTTTTTTTTTTTTTTGAGACAGGGTCTCACTCTGTCACCCAGGCTGGAGTGCAGTGGTACAATCTTGACTCACTGCAACCTCCACCTCCCGGGTTCAAGCAATTCTCCTGCTTTAGCCTCCCAAGTAGCTGGGATTACAGGGACACGCCACATGCCCGGCTCAGAAGCAGAATTTTTAGTGCTGATGAAGGTGTAAATGGTATGTTGGGAAATGGATAGAGAGTAGAGCGCTTCTTAAGGTACTGTTCCATAGGATCCAGGGAGGCTGACAAGACGGCACTTTGCAAAAGGAACATGAGCTCCAGTAGATGGCAGCAGCAGCCCCACCTGCTCTACCAGCAGCAAAAGGAGTCAAGTCCGAGAGGAGGCAGGTCCCCTTCCAAACCCTGACAGGTTGTATTTGTATTTCCAGGTGAAGACTTTTTTTTTTTTTTCCTTTTGGGTGGGGGTGGGGTGGGGTGGGACGGAGTCTCACTCTGTCACCCAGGCTGGAGTGCAGTGGAGTGATCTTGGCTGTGACCTCCACCTCCTGGGTTCAAGCAATTCTCCTGCCTCAGCCTCCCGAGTAGCTGGGACTACAGGTACATGCCACCAGGCCCAGCTAATTTTTTGTATTTTTAGGAGAGACAGGATTTCACCATGTTGGCCAGGCTGATCTCGAACTCCTGACCTCAAATGATCTGCCCACCTTGGCCTCCCAAAGTGCTGGGATTATAGGCACGAACCACTGCGCCTGGCCTGAAGACATTTTTAAACTAAGTGAGTATCCATAAAGCATATAAAATCTATAGATGGGGCCAGGTGCAGTAGCTCACGCCTGCAATCCCAGCACTTTGGGAAGCCAAGGCAGGCAGATCACCTGAGGTCAGGAGTTCAAGACCAGCCTGGCCAACATGGTAAAACCCCACCTCTACTAAAAATACAAAAAATTAGCCGGGCATGGTCGTGGGTGCCTGTAATTCCAACTACCCTGGAGGCTGAGGCAGGAGAATTGCTTGAACCCAGGAGGCGGAGGTTGCAGTGAGCCAAGATTGTGCCATCGCACTCCAGCTTGGGCAATAAGAGTGAAACTCAGCCTCAAAAAAAAAAAAAAAAAACCTATAGATGTCCCTTCTTTTCTGCCTAGCTTCAAGTACACAAAACAGAAATTCAGAACACCATTTATAATTGTGTCCTAAGAATAGAATAACTTAGACCCAAAAGTTCATTTAATTATTATCTTTCATGTAACATGACAGCACATAATGAAACATTCATCACTTATCTGTACTGAATATTTAAAATTCATTATTTGTATCAGTGGAGGCTGGAAGTACAGCTGGAACAGTGGCAGACTGTCTCCACAAACTCTGGTAGAATTGGTAGGGAATGACAACTCACATGTAATAATGGAAAGAAAAACAGCCAGAGCAGAGACTGGTGAATTGTAAGAGGAAAAACAGTAGAAAAGCAGGCAGTTAGAGAACAAAATATCTCAGAGAGCTGTCTAATTTTAAGTCATTCCTTTATATTATTGCTGTTTTAATCTTTAAAGAAGACAAGCCTTATGTGAATTGAATTGTCTAGAAAAATTATGCTTCAAGTTTCCAGATCCTCTAAAATGTTGTTGTTCCTGTGTTTTAATCTAACTTCTTGCTAGTGTTAATTGTCTCTCGACTTATAATAAAATCAGTTTTCACCCCTGGGCACGAAGGAAAGGATTTATTGGGCTTGGGTAACAGAAGAAACCAGCAGTGACCACAGAGGAAGGGCTCTAACAGGTCGATGAGAGGAGGCTCAGAGTTTGGGCTGGCCAGGCAGAAACCAAAAAAGAACCCCGTGAGGAAGTTTGGCTAACTATCTACTACTATCATTTCTGTACTACAGTATGAATTTGGATGAAAAACAACATGGCCAACAAAGAGTGAAATTCCTTTTACTCACATTTACCAAGTGGCAAGCTCAGAGGCTATTTCTGACCCAGAAAAATGCTGACTGCTTTAACACAACCAGGATATGAATTTAACACTGTGTGTAAAGCCAGGAAGCTCAAGTTTTAAGAGTTTATTGTATGAGTCATTTTATGACTTGTTAAATATGTATTTGTATACAGTTTATTTTTTGGTAATAAAAAAAGTCAAAATGCAGCAAGAACCAGTGAACTCAGGCCCAAATAGATTAGGAATTTTACTGTCCTTTTTAGACTTCATTGTGGACTACATGACAAAAATGGAAGATTTTATTTTGAGAGCTGAAGCTGGAGTTTTTAAAGAGAATCAAGTGTTTTTAAAAGTGACTGATTCTTACACATTTCCACTTTTATTCAGATATAAAGAATGTTGGCTGGGCACAGTGGCTCACACCTACAATCCCAGCATTTTGAGAGGCAAAGACAGGAGAATCATTTGAGGCCAGGAGTTTGAGACCAGCCTGGGCAACATAGAGAGACCTTGTCTCTACAAAGAAATTTTTTTATATTAGCTGGATGTGGTTGCACACGCCTGTAGTCCCAGCTACTTGGGAGGCTGAGGTAGGAGGATCTCTTGAGTGCAGTGAGCCCTAATTGTGCCACTGCACTCCAGGCTGGGTAACAGAGCTGGGTAACCCTGTCTCTAAAGGAAAAAAAAAAAGTGTGCATATAATGCACTTCCAATCTTTACCTGTGTCTCCTGACGCAAACTGGTATCTTCACATTCTTTCTCAATTTCTTCCTTACTTGGAGTCTTAGATATAAACTTGTTTTTGTTTACAGATTCTTCCACCAGTTTTTTTTCTGATTCTTTCATTATTTCCAGGGTCTCTTGAGTAGTGTTACTGTTAGACATGTTCTTCAATAGAATACAGTGGCCTCTATGGACTCCTAAAGAAACATCAAATGCATTAAGCAGGAGGTATGTATCCATACTTAACAAATACACAGGACTTATATTTCACATGGGTACATTTTTTTCCAGTAGCCTTCCTATAACCCAGAGAAGAGTTATTTAATAAATGCTGTCCCTGCGTTCATTTCTTTAAAAAAAAAACAAAAAACAAAAAAACCTTTATTGAGGTAAAATTGACATAAACTGCATATATTTAAAATGTATAATTTTATATTATGACACATGCATTCACCTGTAAAACCATCACCCCAATCAAGACAGTGAGCACATTCATCATGCCCTAAAGGTTCCTCATGTCCCTTTGTAATCTCTTCCTCTCTTCCCACTACCCCCAGCCAACTACTGATCTGTTCTGACACTACAGATTAGTCTGCATTTTCTAGAATTTTGTATAAATGGAATCAATCACACTGTCTGGACTCTTTTACTCAACATAATTATTTTGAGATTCACCAGGATTCAGTTCTAAAGTAGTATGAGCCCTCTTGACACTTTATTTTCTCCCCTTGTTCCCTACAGAAATTTGCTCACATTTCTGGCTCAGTCACTTCACCCATTAGATTCTCTCCAGCAAGAAGAAAATTATAAAGCTCTATTGACTACTAGAAAGGAATATTCTCCTTTCCCAAGGAAGAACTTTCACAGCTACCACAAACCCACAACACTGTTACCAACTTCAAGCTATTCTCCCTTCAAAAAGAAGTAAAATCAGACAAAGCTTAAATGGTTATAGAATATATAAAATCCTACAAATATATATATATTTTTAGATGGAGTCTCACTCTGTCACCCAGGCTGGGGTGCAGTGTCACAATCATAGCTCACTGCAACCTTGAACTTCTGGGCTCAAGCAATGTTCTCACCTCTGCCTCCCAAGTAACTAGGAATACAGGCATATGCCCGGCTAAATTTTTTTTTTTTTTTTTTTGAGACGTAGTCTCGCTCTGTCGCCCAGGCTGGAGTGCAGTGGCACGATCTTGGCTCACTGCAAGCTCTGCCTCCCGGGTTCATGCCATTCTCCTGCCTCAGCCTCCTGAGTAGCTAGGACTACAGGTGCCTGCCACCACGCCCGGATGATTTTTTTCTATTTTTTAGTAGAGATGGGGTTTCACCGTGTTAGCCAAGATGGTCTCGACCTCCTGACCTCATGATCCGCCCACCTCGGCCTCCCAAAGTGCTGGGTTTACAGGCTTGAGCCACTGCACCCGGCAGGCCGGCTCATTTTTGAGATTTTTTTGGGAGAGATGGAGTCTTGGTATGTTGCCCAAATTGGTCTTGAACTCCTGGACTCAAGTGATCCTCCCACTTCGGCCTCCCAAAGTGTTGGGATTAGAGGCGTGAGCCATCGCACCCAGCCTTAAATTCTTTCCTTTATCTTAAGCAAGCTGAAAAAACAAGAAGAGAACTTTGTAGATATCTGTCCTTCAGAAAAATTGGGTCCCTCCCTGGAGGAAGAATCTTTACTTTGCTATACACTATTTGGGTTCAGTCAATCTACTGTCTGCCAGTGATAGAGTATCTATAGTGCAGGGACGGCTGTTTCTTTATCACTTACTATCACTACCTGGGAAATCCTGTAATGAAGCCTACACAGTTCTCCAACCACACACTAAGAAACAGAAGTTGATACTCTATACACAGATGCATGTCCTCAATTGCCCAAGTCAAACACGTTTAGCTCCAACAATAGTTTGCAGAGGTTTCTCCTTATACAGGTTACTGACTGTACTTCAACCCTAAAGACTTCTTTCCCTCCTTTACTGGTAACTCTCCCAGATGTCACATCTATTCCCAGTGAAGCCCTAGAAACAGAATTAAATAAACAGACAAATGGTTAGCAACGCTTCAAGAAAATTGTCACAACAGATATTTTTCTCTCTTTTAAATCAGTTTAAAGGGTAAGACCCAGAAGTCTTTCAAGAAGCAAAGGTAGCCACATCCTGACATAAGTTAGATGGTCTGCCAGGCTATTGCTTTGTGATTTTTTTTTTTTTTTTTTTTTTTTTTGAGATGGGATCTCACTCTGTCACCCAGGCTGGAATGCAGTGATGCGATCATAGCTCACTGCAGCCTCAAACTCCTGGGTTCAGGGAGCGGTGGCATGTGACTGTAGTTCTAGTTACTCAGAAGGCTGAGGGGGTTAGATCATTGTTTTGTTCACCTTGTGGTGGCTTTTCAGTAGCTGCCTGGAGACTTGGTTTACTTAGGTAAATTCTCTTTAGAGGGCCAGAGAGTCATTCACACAATTGCAAAGTCATATAGTTGACGGCCGGGCACAGTTGCTCACACTTGCAATCCCAGCACTTTGGGAGGCCAAGGTGGGTGGATCACCTGAGGTCAGGAGTTTGAGACTGGCCTGACCAATATGGTGAAACCTGACTCTACTAAAAATACAAAAATTAGCCTGGTGTGGTGGTGAGCCATTGCGTCTAGCCTTAAATTTTTTCCTTTATCTTAAGCAAGCTGGCTCAATTGCACTCAATTGCCTCCCAGCTATTTGGGAGACCGAGGCAGGAGAATCACTTGAACCTGGGAAGCGGAAGTCACGGTGAGCTGAGATCACACCATTGCACTCCAGCCTGGGTGACAGAGTAAGACTCTGGTTCAAAAAAAAAAAAAGTCATATAGTTGAAAGTTGAATTTAAAGACGAAAAATATTAGAAGAAACTGGCTACAAGTATTGAAAGACACTGATACAAACTTCTACTTTAGAATTATCTGCTTCAGTAACTAAAAGCTACTATAAAAACAGTTATAACCTATAGACCTTCATGGATCATTTGCTATACATGGGACTTTGTTTATGTATGTAGTATGTATGTATGTATTACCCACCCCCACAATAGGTAAATCAAGCCTCAATTCTCTTCAGTCTGAAGTACTAGTAAAACTCACCACATGCATTCTCCCTATCTCTTGGCTAGGAAACATTAATAAAGATCAAAATTGGGGGCTGTGTGTGTTGGCTCATGCCTGTAACCCCAACACTTTGGGAGGCTGAGCCAGCAGGATTGCTTGAGCCCAGGAGTTCAAGTCAACACAGTGAGACCCTGTCTCTACAAAAAAAAAAAAAAAAAAATTAGCCAGACATGGTGGTGCACACTTGTAGTTTCAGCTACTCAGGAGGCAGAGGCGGGAGGATCACTTGAGCCCAGGACGTCAAGGATGCATTGAGCCATGACTCTGCCACTACACTCCAGCCTGGGCGACAGAATAAGATCTTGTCTCTAAATAAATAAATAAATAGTGCTGGGTGCAGTGGCTCATGTCTGTAATCTTAGCAATTCAAAAGGCTGAGGTGGGAGGGTTGCTTGAGGTCAAGAGTTTGAGACCAGCCTGGGCAACATAGTGAGACCTCCTCTCTACAAAAAAAAAAAAACAAAATTAGCTGGGTGCGGTGGGGTATGCCTGTCGTCCCAGCTACTTGGGAGGCTGAGGTGGGAGGATCACTTGAGCCCAGGAGTTCAAGGGTACGGTAGGCTACAACCACACCACTACACTCCACCCTGGGTGACAAAGCAAGATCCTGTCTCTGAAAAAAAAAAAAAAAAAAAAAAAAATCAGGTGCAGTGGCTCATGCCTGTAATCCCAGCACTTTGGGAGGCTGAGGTGGGCAGATCACCCGAGGTTGGGAGTTTGAGACCAGCATGACCAATATGGAGAAACCCCATCTCTACCAAAAATATAAAATTAGCCAGGTGTGGTGGTGCATGCCTGTAATCCCAGCTACTCGGGAGGCTGAGGCTGGAGAATCACTTGAACCAGGAAGGTGGAGGTTGCGGTGAGCTGAGATTGTGCCATTGCAGTCCAGCCTGGGCAACAAGAGTGAAAAATCCGTCTCAAAAAAAAAAAATTAGTCGGGCACAGTGGCTCATGCCTGTAATCCCAGCACTTTGGGGGGCCAAGGCGGATGGATAACCTGAGGTCAGGAGTTAGAGACCAGCCTGACCAACATGGAGAAACTCCGTCTTTACTAAAAATACAAAATTAGCCGGGCATGGTGGTGCATGCCTGCAATCCCAGCTATTCGGAAGGCTGAGGCAGGAGAATCACTTGAAACTGGGAGGTGGAGGTTGCGGTGAGCCGAGATTGTGCCATTGCACTCCAGCCTGGGCAACAAGAGTAAAACTCTGTCTCAAAAAAACAAAAAATTCATTAAATAATAGTCAATACTGGAAGAGTTCTTAGATTTGACCTCCCACAATCTTCCCCTATTCCCCAAAGAAGAACTCATTTTTGTAATTTTCTGAAAGGCCTGCTAACCTCTGGGAAAACTGAAACAGGATCATTTCACTATTTATGAAATAGTCTTAATTGTTGTATAGTTGCTCCCTATTATAAATTATGAACTGCTTCAATCTTGATCCTAAATCAGTCTTAGAGACACAGAAAATTAAATTTACATCTTTTATCACGATAGGCCTTCAGTATTTTTCTCTTTTCCAAGCTTAAATAGCCTCAAATTTCTTTGTCAGAAAGAGAAGGTGATATAAAAAATTATAAAGCAGTTTTTATTTGTTTTTTGGTTTTGTTTTTGAGACAGGGTCTCACTCTGTCACCCAGGCTGCAGTGTCATGATCATGGCCCGACCTCGACCTCCCTGGGCTCAGGTGATCCTCCTATCTCAGCCTCCCAAGTAGCTGGGACTACAGGTATGGGCCACCATGCCTGGCTAATTTTTCTATTTCTTTTCTTTTTTTATTTTTTTGAGATGGAGTCTTGCTCTGTCACTCAGGTTGGAATGCAGTGGCAATCTCACTCACTGCAACTTCTGCCTCCCAGTTTCAAGTGATTCTCCTGCCTCATCCTCCCAAGTAGCTGGGATTGCATGCGACTGCTTCCACACCCAGCTAATTTTTGTATTTTTAGTAGAGACGGGGTTTCACCATGTTGGCCAGGCTGGTCTCGAACTCATGACCTCAGGTGATCCACCCACCTCAGCCTCTCAGAGTGCTGGGATTACAGGTGTGAGCCACTGTACCCAGCCTGATTTTTCTATTACTTTTAGAGATAGGGTTTTGCCATGTTGCCCAGGCTGGTCTCAAACTCCTGAGCTCAAGTGATCCACCTGCCTTGGCCTCCCAAAGTGCTAGGATTACAGACCTGAGCCACCGTGCAAGGCACAGCAGTGGTTTGTTTCTTTTTCAAGGATGGGCCTTAATTACCAAATGGGTATAATTCGTCAAATCAAAATGACAACTTTGCAGCTCTCCTTCACATATGGGTCAGGAATCAACTATCTGGATACCTGGAATAATTCCAGTGTACAAACACTGTTTCTCAGCCAAAACACTATGAATGCAAACAAATAAAAAATGATCTTTCATCTGCACAATATGGTCACATATTCAACCTCAAGTTTTACGGAGACACATGGCTTCCTTCGTTCATTGGAGAAACAGGAAGACTTGAACTTTAGGTTCTTATAGCTACCCATAAAACAGACTGATTTAACTACCCACTTTTAAGAATTTAGTCAGTTGGCTGGGCACGTTGGCTCATGCCTACAATCAGAGCACTTTCAGAGGCCAAGGCAGGTGAACTGCTCAAGCTTAGGAGTACAAGACCAGCCTGGGCAACATGGCAAACCCCATCTCTACCAAAAATACAAAAATTACCAGGGCATGGTGGCACACGCCTGGGGTCCTAGCTACTTAGTTGAGCCTGGGAGGCAGAGGTTGCAGTGAGCCGAGATCGCTCCGCTGTACTGCTGCCTGCGTATCTCAAAAAAAATTTAGTCAGTCATTCTACTGAGACCACCGGCCTCTTGAAGAGCTGTATAAAACAAAGTAATTCTTACACTGAGAAAAAAGCAGCAGCAGAGGAAAGGGCACCTCCCCAGATTTCCCTGTTCTTCCACATTCATTGATCTAACCCAGATTTCTTTTGGCACTTGCCTTCCCCTGAGAATACATGATCAGGGAAGGAGATCTTATCCCCAATCCCTGGGAGATGGATATTAATTAGTTAAACCAATTGTGGCAATTCTGTTTCCTTTTTGTGACTGGTTTTAGAAGGGACAAGTGAGACACAAAGGGACTTTATTGGATGGAAAAAGTTTCCTACTTTATTTAAAAAATTTTTAAAGCCTCTGGAAGAAACAGGTATCTTCTATCCAAGGTGATCTTCTATGCAGATGATACCTGGACTGTGGCAGCACCCTGCCAACACATGGAGGATGGGGAAGCAGAGAAAATAAGCCTGCAGCCATCATTTTTTTTTTTTTTTTTTTTGAGATGGAGTTTCACTATATCATCCAGGTTAGAGTACAGTGGTGAGATCTTGGCTTACTGCAACCTCCAACTCCCAGGTTCAAGTGATTCTCCTGCCTCAGCCTCCCTAGTAGCTGGGATTACAGGCATGCACCACCATGCCCAGCGTTTTGTTTTTTTTTTGTTTTGTTTTTTGTTTTTTTTACACGGAGTCTCACTCCGTCACCTAGGCTGGAGTGCAATGGCATGATCTTGGCTCACTGCAACCTCTGCCTGCTGGGTTCAAGCGATTCTACCACAGCCTCCTGCGTGGGTGGGATTATAGGCATGTGCCACCACATTTGGCTAATTTCTGTATTTTTGGTAGAGGTGGGGTTTCTCCACGTTGGCCAGGCTGGTCGTGAACTCCTGACCTCAGGTAATCCACCCACCTTGGTCTCCCAAAGTGCAGGGATTACAGGCGTGAGACATCGCACCTGGCCTAATTTTTGTATTTTTGTAAAGATGGGGTTTTGCCATGTTGGCCAGCCTGGTCTCAATCTCCTGACCTCAGGTGATCTGCTTGCTTCAGCCTACGAAAGCGACTGGAATAAAAGCGTGAGCCACCTCGCCCAGGCTTCTTGTTTTTGTTTCTTGAGACAGGGTCTCAGTCTGTCACCTAGGCTGGAGTGCAGTGGCATGATCACAGCTCACTGAAGCCTCAACCTCTGGGGCTCAGGTGATCCTTCTACTTCAGGCTCCTGAGTAGCTGGGATTACAGGCACCATCACCAAGAATGGCTAATTTTTGTATTTGTAATAGAGATGGGGTTTCGCCATGTCGCCCAGGCTGGTCTCAAACTCCTGGGCTCAAGCAATCCACCCGCCTTGGCCTCCCAAAGTGCTAGGATAACAGATGTGAGCCACCGTGCCTGGCTGGAGCCTGCATCCTTGATGCTATGATTAGACAATAATTAGTCAGTCTGGACCCTCCCTATCTCTGGACTTCCTGATATTTGAAGTCATAAATCCTCTTACCATTTAAGCTACTCTGAGTTGAGTTTATTATGTTAGAATCCTGGGAGATAGTAAAAAAAAAAAAGGGGGGGGCGATATTAAAAGAAGAACGGGCCAGGCCAGGTGGCTCACGCCTGTAATTCCAGCACTTTGGGAGGCCGAGACAGGCGGATCATGAGGTCAGGAGTTTGAGACCAGCCTGGCCAACATAGTGAAACCTCATCTCTACTAAAAGTACAAAAATTAGCCAGGCATGGTGGTGCATGCCTCTAGTCCCAGCTTCTCAGGAGGCTGAGGCAGGAGAATCACTTGAACCCAGGAGGAGGAGGTTGTGATGAGCTGGGATCATGCCACTGCACTCCAGCCTGGGCAAAAGAGTGAAACTCCATCAGAAAGAAAGAAAGAAAGAAAGAAAGAGAGAGAGAGAGAGAGAGAGAGAGAGAGAGAAAGACAGACAGGAAGGAAGGAAGGAAGGAAGGAAGGAAGGAAGGAAGGAAGGAAGGAAGGAAGGAAGGAAGGAAGGAAGGAAGGAAGGAAAAGAAAGAAAGAAAGAAAAGAGAAAGAAAGAAGGAAAGAAAGAAAGAAAGAAAGAAAGAAAGAAAGAAAGAAAGAAAGAAAGAAAGAAAAAAAAGAAAGAAAGAGAAAAACTGACAGGGAGACAGGCAATAATAATAATAATCAGCTGAAACTTTTGAGTGCTTACATTGTGCCAGGCACTATCCTAAAATATTTTATATATCTCATTTAATCTTACAATGATCTTATTACATATTTATTCTTACTATCATCACCATTTTACAGACAAGTAAACTGAGGCACAGAGAAGTTAAACAGTTTGCTTAAAAGGGCACACAACTGGCATATGGCACAGCCAGGACTCAAAGCCAGAAAATCTGGCTCTGGGACTTGCTTTCTTAAACTTTACACAACACTGCCTCTAACTAAGGGGAGAAATAGTCAAAGACCAGAAAGGAAAGTCTACCAAAGACACAAAGGAATCATGGAATCTCATAACTCTAGGGGTACTTAGAAGCTTTTTCATTCTGCTCCATTTTTCTTTTTGTTTTCTTCTTCTTTTTTTTTTTTCTGAGACTGCGTTTTGCTCTGTTGCCCAGGCTGGAGTGCAGTAGCATGATCTCGGCAACCTCCGCCTCCCGGGTTCAAGCAATTTCCGGCTAATTTTTGTACTTTTAATAGAGAAGGGGTTTCACCATGTTGGCCAGGCTGGTCTCGAACTCCTGACCTCAACTAATCTGCCCACCTCAGCCTCCCAAAGTGCGTGAGTCACTGTGCCCAGCCTTAGCTCTATTTTTCTACATACATAATCTTTCATAACTAGGTTCTTGACTCATTAGTAACTCTGAAAAATGTCCCTGCTTGTATATCTCTTAGTGAAGGGAAAGTCTTCACCTCCAGAAAGAAACCATTTCTTTCCGGGATACTTTCCTTTTAAAGAGGCAAAATTTACGTCTTTGGTACTTCCTCCCACTGGCCCCTGTTTAGCCTTCTGTGCGAGTCATAAAGATTCCCTATCAGCTCTTTACAAAAGAAAACTTTACCTTATTTCCTTCTCTAAACATTCCCAGCTTCAAGTCAGGCTTTCAAATCACATGGCTTTAAGTCTCCTCACCATTTTCTTCTAGGATAAAAGAAACTGCCCTGAAAGTAGGCAGAAGCTAGTAATGAAGGGTCAGAGTGTTACTAATCCAGAGTTAAGATCCACTGGAAGATAAACTAAGCATAAAACTGTATTTCTTTTTTTTTTTTTTTTGAGACGGAGTCTTGCTCTGTCACCCAGGCTGGAGTGCAGTGGCGCGATCTCGGCTCACTGCAAGCTCCACCTCCCAGATTCACGCCATTCTCCTGCCTCAGCCTCCCGAGCAGCTGGGACTACAGGCATCTGCCACCACGCCCGGCTAATTTTTTGTATTTTTAGTAGAGACGGGGTTTCCCCATGTTGGCCAGGATGGTCTCGATCTCCTGACCTCGTGATCCGCCCGCCTTGGCCTCTCAAAGTGCTGAGATTACAGGCGTGAGCCACCGCGCCTGGCCAAAACTGTATTTGTTAGCCTGAGGCTCTTTTGCTTTCCAAAATAACCTTTAATTAACGTAATTTCCAGTCCTTTCAGCCAATGCAGAAGGTTGTCGTTACTCTTGGGGAATAAAGATTCCTGCAAATAATTTTTTCCAGGCCAAAACAAAAGCAAAAGTAAGCAACTCACTTAAAAAAGCCTTAGGCTGGGTGTAGTGGCTCATGCCTGCAATCCCACCACTTTGGGAGGTGGGTGGATCACTGAGGTCAGGAGTTCGAGACCAACCTGACTAACATGGTGAAACCCCATTTCTACTAAAAATACAAAAAATTAGCTGGGCGTGGTGGCGTGTGCCTGTTAATCCCAGCTACTCGGGAGGCTCACTTGAACCCAGAGGTGGAGGTTGCAGTGAGCTGAGATTGCGCCACTGTACTCCAGCTTGGGCAACAAGATTGAAACTCTGTCTCAAAAAAAAAAAGCCTTAAACAGCTAAAATAAACCCAGTAGTATCTTAAAAGGTAGAGAAGTAACTCCATTCTTAATAGTTTATTTGGTATAGATAAGAAATTAAGGGTTTGGGAGGTTTTTGGTGGGAGAAGAAAGGAACTATTTCATATGCAACGGTGACTAGAACAAAGCAGACATTAGGCTCCCAGGAGGGCCTAGATGTGTGCTTCCCTACAATCTATTTGTGTACAGTGTACATTTCATCCAGCCAAATAGCACAATTTCAAAGGCAGGATGTCTCCTGAAGATACTCAGTAGCTCAAAGCTGCACACAGGGGACTGTGAGATGTCAAGGGGACAAGTGGGGGAGTGAAGAAATAAGATAATACAGGGGAGGATTATTGGAAGCCAAGATTCAGCTATTTTTTTCAGGGAGAATACTGCATATTCCCTATAATTTTTTTTTTACTGCTAAGATAGGTACCTTCCATAACAGAGTGAGATTATATATCTTTCCATCAATTTATAAACAACTTTCTAGGCACTGAGCCAAAAGGAATATGTTATATAGGGGACATTCAGAGACAGAAGGATAATTTCATTTTCTCCCTTTTAATCCATGGCCAAGTAGGGAGAATGCAAGCAAGACAAAGATATCTAGGTGCTAAAAATTCTGGTCTACCCTGTGGCAAATTCCTTGGAAGCTTTCCAATCCTGTACTAATTTGTGTATCAATCATAAGTTACTCTCAATTGATAAATTTAAAAAAACGTTTAAAATCTAGGGGCTCAAGAGAATAAACACATGTAATGTTATTTAATGATAAAAAACACTGAACTATAGGCTGAGCATCACTAATGAGAAAATCTGAAATCTGAAAGAGTCCAAAATCCAAAGCTTTTTGAGCATGAGTATGATGCTCAAAGGATGTACATAGGAACATTTCCAGTTTGGGGTTTTTGAATTATGGATGCTCAACCATAATATGCCAAAAAAAAAAAAAAAAAAAAAAATTCCGAAATCCAAAAAATCTGAAATCTGAAATACAGGAAGTCCTAAGCATTTTGAATAAAGGTCGCTCAACCTATACTGTACATACTGAGACACACAAAAACATGGATAGGGCTGGGCACAGTGGCTCATACCTGTAATCCTAGCACTTTGGGAGCCAGGGTGGATGGATCACCTGAGGTCAGGAGTTCGAGACCAGCCTTACCAACATGGTGAAACCCCGTCTCTATAAAAATGCAAAAATTAGCCGGGTGTGGTGGTGGCATGCCTGTAATACCAGCTACTCAGGAGGCTGAGGCAGGAAAATCGCCTGAACCAGGGAGGCAGAGGTTGCAGTGAGCCAAGATCGGGCCATTGCACTCCAGGCTGGGCAACAAGAGTGAAACTCCATCTTGGAAAACAAAACAAAAACATGGATGGATCTCAAAACTACTATGATAAATTAAAGAAAGTAGACTCTCCTCCCCACCCTGCCACCACAAGAACACATACTATATATGTCTATTTATATGAAGCTCAAGAACAAGCAAAACTAACCTACAGTGATCACAATCAGAAAATGATTGCTCAGGACTTGGGGGGCAAATATTGACTGGAAAGAGAAAGAAGGGATCCTCCAGGACTGATGGAAATATTCAATTTTATTTGATGAGTGGTTACATGGGTGAATACAATTGTCAAAACTCATTAACTAGGCCAGGCGCCGTCACGTCTGTAATCCCAGCACTCTGGGAGGCCAAGGCGGGTGGATCACGAGGTCAGGAGTTCGAGACCAGCCTGGCCAACATGGTGAAACCCCGTCTCTACCAAAAAATACAAAAATTAGGCGGGCATGGTGGCGCTTGCCTGTAGTCCCAGCTACTCAGGAGGCTGAGGCAGGAGAATTGCTTGAATCCGGGAGGCGGAGGTTACAGTGAGCCAAGACCGCACCACTGCACTCCAGCCTGGGCGACAGAGTGAGACTCCATCTCAAAACAAACAAACAAACAAACCTCATTAACAAAATGGTGAAGATCTGTGCCTTTTATTATACATTATTTAACTACACCAAACACAAACAAATAAACAAACAAAACCAAAAATTCCTTTAGGAATCAAACAGTAGGAACAAACATCCACAGGGGTTAAGTGGTAGGTTAAAAACAAAACAGTTTAGGTGCTCCTGTGTCATAAGCCTTTTCTTCCATTCTTTGACATTAGAAATTAGGAGAAAAGGAAAAGGTGCATGATTTACTGAGGCTTACTGAGCATGATTATGAGCCTGGTGCTTTATGTACTTCAACTCATATCCACCAAGTGCAGCTAAGCAACCTGATCAATGTTTCATCACTAAGTGGCAGAAATAGACCAGAACCTCCATGTTGTCTGATTCCAAAGTCTATGTTCTTTCTCTACTTTACTTAAAAAAATTTTTTTTTCTTTTTATTATTTAATCCTAACACAACTCTTTGTCAGGGTATTTTCCAGTTGAAGAAACCAAAGCTCAGAGAAATCCAGTAACTTTCCCAAGTCAATACAAGAGAGGCAATGGTAGAATTCCAACCTAGCTGTGTCTGATCCCAAAGTTAAAGTCGTAGGTGTTCCAGGGTGGCTGCTCATTAGAAGCATTCTGGGGTGTGGAGTATGGGATGGGAAGGGTGCCTAGATCTGAGGCCTCTGAGTATCAGTGAGGGGACATATTTTTGAATTAAAAAGTTAGATTTGTAAACTGTCACCTTTCCCCTCAACCTGGGTCCACACCTCATGACTTTGAATTTTTTTAGTTTATTGAGATCATCTTACTCAATATTCTCAAGGTATAAAGTGTTATCTCCACTTTATAAAAAAAGATACCAAAAAATAAAAAATAAAGATACCAACACTCAGAAATACTAAGTGAATTGTTCAGGGCCATACACTACATGCAAGGAGCCAGAATTCAAACCCAGGTCTACTTGGTTCCAGAATTCCATGTTCTTCCCATTGCATTGTCAAAACAAAGGACAAAAACAAAAACAGTAGAACTGCATGCCTGAAGAGGTAAATGCCTAACAGCTGTTTGGAGAAGGACAGGAAGGAAGGTACTACTGAGTTACAAATAAGAGATATAGGTCCAAATCTTCATTCTCTTCAAAGAGAGAATGAATATATGGGAATAGGGTGTAAAGTACTTATGAAACACATAAAGCTATAGGTATATGACAGTCACCAAGCCCTTTAAGGACTGCAGAAGTAAACTGTCATAGGCTTCACTAGTACTGGGCCAATAACAACAATAGTTGTGCCAATATTTCAAATCAAGGAAGCATGAAAATCATTCTGTTCTGTAACTGCAAAAGGATTCACTGCTGTGTAAGGAAACCCATAGGAACTGGCTGGTGACTACAGCAATTCCTTAGGCAAAGTAAAGAGAGAAACAAGATTAAAATGTTCTGGACATGTATACCCTCTTTATTTGCTCAGTATCTATTATTGCTGTACTTGCCTTAAAATGAGAACTGTAGGTGCTTTATCAATGGACTGAAGTGGTGGTTGGGCCCTGTTACAGTTTTTGTCAGCTTCTCTACATTCTTGGTCAAAAATGCCCTTTTTACGCCCTAAAGTGGAAAAGAACAAACCACATAGCCTCCTCTTTCAAACAAAGAGGAGTAGAGGGTCCTTCCCCTCTAAAGCTTCCATTTTCTCTAGCTTTATCAAAGAAATCCCACTATGCAGAAAGCATCACAGAATCTTAGGGATGAAAGAGACCCTGAAAGTTCACACTGTCTTTTCCCACCCCTTTGCGAAACTGTTTCCAACTCAACCCAGAGAAGACATCTGGAAAATGAAAAAAATCACAATTTATCTACATTCATGGCACTCTCATGCCTTCTATTGCTAACTTAAATGCCAGGCAACTACATCTATCCTGCCATAACCTATGACCTTAGAAAGGACACCTCAGACAACAATTCAGTATTAAAACAATTTTTCTTTCGAGATGGAATTTCACTCTTGTTGCCCAGGTTGGAATGCAATGGCACAATCTTGGCTCACTGCAATCTCCATCTTCTGCCTCCATCTCCATCTCAAGCAATTCTCCTGCCTCAGCCTCCCCAGTAGCTGGGATTACAGGTGTGCGCCACCACACCTGCCTAATTTTGTATTTTCAGTAGGGACGGGGTTTCACCATGTTGGGCAGGCTGGTCTCGAACTTCTGACCTCAGGTGATCTGTCTGCCTCAATCTCCCAAAGTGCTGGGATTACAGGCAAGAGCCACCGCGCCTGGCTGACAATCTTTCAAAATCTAACATTAAATATGAGATTGGCCAGAGAAATTAGATAACAACCTGATTTCAAAGAAAAAATGGGAAATCTGTAATAATCATTAGTCCTCAAGCCTCTGCTGCAAAGGAGAAACTGCTACTTGTTCCCCAATATCCAATCATCTCTTTGTAAGAGAGCTGCTGATTTTAAGTTGGGGCACACAGCTTCCTGGGGAAAAGCTACGCATATCCTAATCTCCATTGTAGCTACATGAGTACATGACTAAGTTATAGTCCATGCGATGTAAGAAGTAGTGTTATGGGCTGAACACATGATGTCCCCCACCCAGTTCCTGTATTAAAGTCCGTACCCCCAGTACCTCAGAATGTGACTGTATTTGGAGACAGGGCCTTTAAAGAGGCGATTAAGTTAAATGAAGCTGTTAGGGTGGGCCTTAATCCAAGCTGACTAGTGTCATTAAGAGGAAATTTGGACACGGAAGTACACCAGAGAGGCATGGTGCCCACAAAGGAAAAATCACATGAGGACAGAGAGAAGGTGACTATCTGGAAGCCACAGAGGCTTCAGGAGAAACCAAACCTGCCAACACCTTGTCTTGGGCTTCTAGCCTCCAAAACTGTAATAAAATACATGTATACTATTTAAGCCACCCAGCATGTGCTCTTTTGTTATGGCAGCCCTAGCAAACAAATACAAGTAGTAAATACAACTTCTGTGAAGTATCTTTTTTTTTTTTTTTTTTTTTGAGACAGTCTCATTTTGTCGCCCAGGCTAGAGTGCAGTGGCACGATCTCAGCTCACTACAACCTCCACCTCCCAGGTTCAAGAGATTATCCTGCCTCAGCCTCCCCGAGTAACTGGTATTACAGGCACACACCTCCAATGTTTGGCTAATTTTTGTAGTTTTAATAGAGACAGGGTTTCACCATTTTGGCCAGGCTGGCTATGAAGTATCTTTAAAGGAAGTGGGCAGTACTTCTTCACTCATCCCTAATTCCTTCTGGCTTGAATGTGAAAGTAAAGGCTAGCACTCTAGCAGTCATTTGGACCCTGAGATGATACCAAAGTAGAAAACCATAGACATAGATACCTAGGCCCCTGATTAGTCCTGGACTGACTACCTCTGGTTTTTTTTTTTTTTTTTTCCCAAGACACAGGTTCAGGCTATGTCACCCCTTCTGGAGTGCAGTGGTGTGATCATAGCTCACTGAAGCCTTGACCTCAGGCCCAAGCTATCTTCCCACCTCAGCCTCCCAAATTGCTGGAACCACAGGCGTGCACTACTATCCTCAGCTAATTTTTTTTTTTTTTTTTTGTAGAGATGGGGGTCTCCTTATATTGCCTGGGCTGGTCTTGAATTCCTCAAGCAATCCTGCCACCTCAGCCTCCCAAAGTGTGGATTACAGGTATGAGCCACTGCGCCTGGTTTTTTCTTTTCTTTTCTTTTTTAAACAAATTGAAGGCTTGTGGCAACCCTATGTCAGACAAGTCTATGGGCACCATTTTTCCAACAGCATGTGTTCACTTCATGTCTCTGTGTCACATTTTGGTAATTCTCATAATATTTCAAACTTTTTCCTTATTATTATATGCGTTATTGTGATCTGTGATCAGTGATCTTGGATGTTGCTATTTTAACTGTTTGGGGGCACCATGAACTGTGCCCATGTAAGACAGTGAACTTAATCAATAAATGTATGTGTTCTGACTCTTCTACCAACCGCTACCCGATCTCTCTCCCTCTCCTCAGCCCTCCCTATTCACTGAGATGCAACAATATTGAAATTAGGTCAATTAACAACTCTACAGTGGCCTCTAAGCGTTCAAGTGAAAGGAAGAGTCACACATCTCTCACTTTAAATCAAAAGTTAGAAATTATGCTTAGTGAGGAAGGCATGTTGAAAGCTAAGACAGGCCAAAAGCTAGGCCTCTTGTGCCAAGCAGTTACCCATCTGGTGAATGCAAAGTAAAAGTTCTTGAAATTAAACATGCTACTACAGGGAACACACAAATGGTAAGGAAGTGAAACAGCCTTATTGCTGACATGGAGAAAGTCTCAGTGGTCTGGACAGAAGATCAAACCAGCTACAATATTCTCTTAAACCAAAATCTAATCCAGACCAAGTCCCTAACTCTGTTCAACTCTATGAAGGCTGAGAAAGGTGAAGAAGCTGCAGAAGAAAAGTTTGATGCTAGCAGAGGTTGGTTCATGAGGTTTAAGGAAAGAAGCTGTCTTCATAACCTAAAGGTGCAAGGTGAAGCAGTAAGTGCTATGGTAGAAGCTGTAGCAAATTATATAGAAGATCTAGTTAAGAAAATTGATAAAGGTGGCTACACTAAACGATAATTTCAATGTAGACAAAAGAGCCTTTTATTGGAAGGAGATGCCATCCTTGATAGCTAGAGAGGAGAAGTCAAAACCTGGCTCCAGTGCCTCAAAGGACAGGCTGATTCTCTCGTTCGGGTCTAATGCAGCTGATGACTTTAAGTTGAAGCCAATATTCATTTACCATTCTGAAAATCCTATGGCCTTAAGAATTATGCCAAATTGACTCTGCCTGTGCTTTAAAAATAGAACAAAGAAGCCTGGATGACAGCGCATCTGTTTATAGCACACTTTACTCAGTATTTTAAGCCCATTGTTGAGATATGTTGCTTAAAAAAAAAAAAAGATTCCTTTCAAAATATTACTGCTCATTGACAATGCACCTAATCACCCAAGAGCTAAGATTCATATGTACAAGGAGATTAATGTTATTTTCAGGCCTGCTAACGTGACATCTATTATTCTGCAGCCCATGGATCAAGGAGTCAAATATTTAGACTTTCAAGTCTTATTATTTAAGAAATGTATTTTTTAGGGCCAGATGTGGTGGTTCACACCTGTAATCCCGGCACTTTGGGAGGCCAAGGCAGGCGGATTACCTGAGGTCAGGAGTTTAAGACTAGCCTGACCAACATGGTGAAATCCCGTCTCTACTAAAAATACAAAAATTGGTCAGGCGTGGTGGTGGGGGCCTGTAATCCCAACTACTCGGGAGGCTGAGGCAGGAGAATCACTTGAACCCTGGAGGCGGAGGTTGCAGTGAGCCGAGATTGCACCATTGCACTCTAGCCTGGGCGACAGAGCAAGACTCCATCTCAAAAGAAAAAAGAAAAAAAAAAGAAGTACATTTTGTAAGGCTATAGCTGCCATAGATACTGATTCCTCTGATGGATCTAGGCAAAGTAAATTGAAAACCTGGAAAGGATTCACCATTCTAGGTGCCATTAAAAACATTTGTGATTCATGGGAGGAGGTCAAAATATCAACACGAACAGGAGTTTGGAAGAAGTGGATTCCAACCCTTGCAGAAGACTTTGAGGGGTTCAAGACTTTAGTGGAAGTATCTGCAGATGGGGTGGAAATAGCTGAAATAGCCAGAGAACTAGCATCAGAAGTAGAGCCTGAAGATGTGACTCAATTGCTGCAATCTCATGGTAAAACTTCAATGGATGAGGGTTGTTTCTTATGGATGAGCAAAAAAGTAGGTTCTTGAGATGGAATCTACTCTTGGTAAAGATGCTGTGGACACTGCTGAAATGACAATAAAGGATTTAGAATATTACATAAACTAAGTTGATAAAGCAGTGGCAGGGTTTGAGAGAACTGACCCCAATTTTGCAAGTTCAACTGTGGATAACATGCTATCAAACCGCACCGTATGCTCTAGATAAGTCTTTCATGAAAGGAAGAGTCAGTCGATTCGGTAAATTCATGTTATCTTTTTTTTTTTTTTTGAGACAGGGTCTCGTTCTGTCACTCAGGCTGGAGTGCAGTGGCGCGATCACAGCTCACTGCAGCCTGAAACTCCCAGGCTCAGGCGATCCTCCCGCCTCAACCTCCCGAGGAGCTGGGACTACAGGCAAGCCTGGCTCATTTTTGTATTTTCTGTAGAGACAGGGTTCGCTGTGTTGCCCAGGCTGGTCTCGAACTACTGAGCTCAAGTGATCTGCCTGCCTCTGCCTCTCAAAGTGCTGGGATTACTGGTGTGAGCCACCACACGTGGCCAGTTGTCTTATTTTAAGAAATTGCCAAAGCCACCCCACCCTTCAGCAACCACTACCATGATCAGTCAGCAATCATCAACCTTGAGACAAGACTCTTCACCAGCCAAAATACACTACTTGCTGAAGGCTCAGATGATTATTAGAATGTTTTAGCAATAAAGTTTTTTCATTTCTTTGTTTTGAGACAGGGTCTCTCAGTAGGTTGCCCAGGCTGGAATGCAAGGTCTATTCATGGGTGCAATCATAGTGTCCCACAGCCTTGAATTCCTGGGCCTTAAGTGATCCTCCCATCTCAGCCTCCTGAGCAGCTGCGACTACAGATACGTGTTACTGCACCTGGCAGCAATAAAGTACTTTGAAATTAAGGTATGTATTTTTTTAAGACAATGCTATTGCACACTTACTGGACGACGATATGGTGTAAACATAACTTTTATGTGCACTGAGAAACCAAAATATTTGTGTGACTTGCTTTATTGTGATATTCAATCGCAGTGGTCTGGAACAAAACCCATAGTGTCTCCAAGGTATGCCTGTATTTGGGTTTTGTTGTTAATTGTAGAAGATCCCAAACCTAATATACTCTCTACACGGTATCTCATATATATAAAACACACACACACTAAGTATAATAATGAAAAAGTAATAAACAATTTATATAAGCAAAGAATACTATCTCAACATCCTGGAGCTGACTGGGAGGAAAGAGGTAAAATAAGGGAGAGTTGCCACTTTTATTATGGAGGAAATAAGGGTATATCACCCTTGTGCCTAACACTATCTCTGCTGCAAGGAGAACGATGAGCATCATTATAAGGTGAATAAGGGGTAGAACCTATCAAAATAAAGAATATTAATCTCTACAATGCAGGAGACAACAATCATGTTACGGTAGATAAGATTGTGGACTTTGTAGACCCACATGAATTTGGCTGTGTGACTACTGTTTCTACAACTTATTAATTATGTCACTGAGCCTTGGCCTCCTTATCTGTAAGACAGGGATGATACATATCTCACAGAGCCACTAAAAATTACAAAATAACAATTTTAAGGTGCCTGCACAGTAGTTGCTCAGTGAATACTAGTTCCTCCTAATCATTTTATAGTAAGAAGGGAGAGAAAAATAATTGAGACATCTCTTTTCCTTGCTGTTTACTGGTACTGTTTTTCTCTTACGAGTAACATATTTCCACTCCAAATTGGTATCATATAAATAGCCAATACTCGGGAGGCTGAAGCAGGAGAATCACTTGAACTGGGAGGCAGAAGTTACAGTGAGCCGACAGAACAAGACTCCATCTCAAAAAAAAAAAAGAACAATATTAAGTCTTCCAATCCATGAACATGGGATGTGTTTCCATTTATATTTTCTGTAATTTCTTTTCTCTCAGCAAGGTTTTATAGTTTTTATTGTGTAAGTCTCTCACATCCTTGGTTAATTCCTAAGTATTTTATTCTTTTTGATGCTATTGTAAATGGAATTGTTTTCATAATTTCCTTCTCAGATTTCATTTTTGTTGTTGTTGTTTTTATGAGATGGAGTTTCGCTCTTGTTGCTCAGGCTGGAAGTGTGATCTCGGCTCACCGCAACCTCTGCGTCCCGGGTTTAAATGATTCTCCTGCCTCAGCCTCCTGAGTAGCTGGGATTACAGGCATGCACAGCCATGCCTGGCTAATTTTGTATTTTTAGCAGAGACTAAAAATTTTTAGGGTTTCTCCATTTTGGTCAGGCTGGTCTTGAACTCCTGACCTCAGGTGATCCACCTGCCTCGGCTTCCCAAAGTGTTGGGATTACAGGCGTGAGCCACCGTGCCTGGCCGGATTGTTCATTACTGATGTACAGAAATGCAACTGATTTCTGTGATAACTTTGTATCCTGCTATTTTGCTGAATGTGTTTATTCTTTTTTTTTTTTTTTGAGATGGGGTTTTGCTTTTGTTGCCCAGGATGGAGTTCAATGACACAACCTCAGCTTACAACAACCTCCGCCTCCTGGGTTCAAGTGATTCTCCTGCCTCAGCCTCCTGAGTAGCTGGGATTACAGGCACCCACCACCACGCCCAGCTAATTTTTTGTAATTTTGGTAGAGACGGGGCTGGTCTTGAACTCCTTATCTCAGGATCTCAGGTGATCCACCCGCCTTGGCCTCTCTAAGTGCTGGGATTACAAGTGTGAGCCACCGTGCCTGGCTGGCATTTATTAATTCTAAAGTGAATTTTTGTGGAATCTTTAGGGTTTTCTTTTCTTTTTTTTTTTTTTTGAGATGGGAGTCTTGTTCTGTCACCCAGGCTGGAGTGCAGTGGCGCGATCTTGGCTCACTGCAAGCTCTGCCTCCCGGGTTCACACCATTCTCCTGCCTCAGCCTCCTGAGTAGCTGGGACTACAGGCGCCCGCCATCATGCTAATTTTTTGTATTTTTAGTAGACACAGGGTTTCATCTTGTTACCCAGGATGGTCTCGATCTCCTGACCTTGTGATCCGCCCGCCTCGGCCTACCAAAGTGCTGGGATTACAGGTGTGAGCCACCGCGCCTGGCTGGAATCTTTAGGGTTTTCTATATCTAAGATCCCATCGTCTGCAAATAGAGATAATTTTACTTCTTCCCTTCTAATTTTTATGCCTTTTATTTCTTTTTCTTGCCTTGTCATTCACCATCCTCTCTTGGCTGAATGACTGTAACATCCCTCTAATTGGTCTCTTTACTTCCACTTTCACCCCCACCATAGTATTTTGTAAAAAGTAGCCACAACGATTGTGTAAAAACGTTGTTAGACCATTTTACACCTTTGCTCAAAATCCCCCAATGGGTCTCCAACTCACTCAGAGCAAATGTCCCTAAAATGATCTACAAGGCCTTAAATGACCACCAGTGTTTGTTCTTTGACCCTATCTCTTACAAAACCCCAAATACCTCCTATCCCATTTCCTTGACTTTATTTTTCTCCTCATCATTTATAATTGTCAAACGATCAATTTATTTTACTATTTATCTTGTTTATTATCTCTCTGTCCCCAAGGTACATTCAAAGAGGGCAGAGATTTTGATTTTGTTTTGTTCACTGCTTATAAACAGAATAGAATACTGCCTGGCATATAATAAGTGTATTTTAAAATAAATAAATGAATTAAAGTAATTTGAAGGCTGGGCAATATAGGGAAACTCTGTCTCTATAAAAATTTTTTTGTGGCTCACGCCTGTAATCCCAACACTTTTGGAGGCTGAGGTGGGCGGGTCATGAGGTCAGGAGATCAAGACAATCCTGGCAAACACGGTGAAACCCGGTTTCTACTAAAAATACAAAAAATTAGCCAGGCGTGGTGGCAGGCACCTGTAGTCCTAGCTACTCAGGAGGCTGAGGCAGGAGAATGGCGTGAACCCGGGAAGCGGAGCTTGCAGTGAGCCGAGATCGCACCACCGCACTCTACCCTGGGTGACAGAATGAGACTCTGCCTTAAAAAAAAAAATTTTTTTTTTTAATTAGCTAGGCGTGGTGGCATGTGCCTGTAGTCCCAGATACTTGAAAGGCTGAGGTAGCAGGATCACTTGAGCCCAGGAGGCTATGGTGAGCTGTGATTGTACCACTGCACTCCAGCCTGGACCCCAGAGCGGAAGATCCTGTCTTGAAAAGAAAAAAGTAATTTGCCATATTAATAGAATGTAAACAGTGGCTAGGTGTGATGATCCATGCCTGTAATCCCAGCACTTTGGGCGGCTGAGGTGGGAGGATTGCTTGAGCCCAGGATTTTGAGACCAGCCTGGGCAACATAGTGGAACCCTGTCTCTACAAAAATAAAAATAAAAAAACCAGGTGTGGTGACAAACACCTGTAGTCCCAGCTACTTGGGAGGCTGAGGGGGGGGATTGCTTGAGCCTGGGAGGTCAAGGCTGCAGTGAGCTGTGATTGCATCGCTCCAGCACTCCAGCCTGTCTCAAAAAAAAAAAAAAAAAAAAAAAAAAGGTAAGTGGCAAAGCTAGAATTCAACTCAAGGATGCCTCCAAATTCATGTTCTTTCTTTGATATCACACTATTTTCTCAAAACGGTCTGCTGCTCTCCCAAATTTAGATCAGGGTGGCTTTCCAAAATTCTCACCTAAGAGATCAGTGATTCTCATTCAAAATAAAGCTTAGCAAGAAAAGATTCGCAAGATCTAAAAAACTGTGTGAACTGAGATTCAACCTTATAACCTGTGAATCTAACGTGATACTTTTTCCTCCTGCTTTGTGCTTATCCAATGAACCAAACCACATTCCTTATTCTTACCCTAAGGTAAGCTATCCAGTCAGATACTGAACAACCTTTTTGTCTCTCTTTGCTTAATACAGAATCTAAAATTGGTTTTTCCTGAGATGGAGGTGATGGTATAATGATTCACATCTTACAGAGACTTCAGTAGCTCAAAAGAAAGGAATAAATTCATGGACCTCTGGATATCGCTTTCAATCCTTCAGCTCTGTAAATAGCTAAGTATGAGAACACTGGGAGAGCAAAGAATAAGACCCAACCCATAATTTCTCAAGTATCCCTTGACATAAAGTGTAAGAAGGGAAACGCAAAACTCTCAACTTCTTTCATTTACAAGATCTAGAGAGGGTAATTTCTATGAATGAATCATTCTTATTCTCTTGGGCAATAAAATAGGAAAAGGAAACATGCCATGATCAGCTATGACAAGAAACCAACACTGAGTTCAGTGAAATATCCCAGACCTAAGTCAATATATACAAACAAGCTAGAGAACTGAAGATGGAAAACATGGAAGCTACCCCCAGCTATTCCTCTATCTCCAGACCCAACAGAGAGACAACTACATAACGCTGACAGGGATCTACCATGTCAGATTGGAGGAGAAAAAAAGAAAAACATGGAAGAAAAAAGCTAATAATTTCCGATGCAGATTTAAAAGCTATCAAAATAAGAAAGGCAGCTTCAGGCCAGGCACGGTGGCTCATGTCTGTAATCCCAACACTTTGGGAGGACAAAGCGGGTGGATAACCTGAGGTCAGGAGTTTGAGACCAGCCTGGCCAACATGGTGAAACTCCGTCTCTACTAAAAATACAAAAAAATTAGCTGGGCATGGTGGCAGGCGCCTGTAATCCCAGCTACTTGGAAGGCTCGGGTAGGAGAATTGCTTGAATCTGGGAGGCAGAGGTTGCAGTGGGCCGAGATTGCACCACTGCAGCCTGCGTGGCAAGAGCGAAACTCCATCTCTAAATAAATAAATAAATAAATACATGCATACATACATACATACATACATACATACATACAGATTTCTGGAGGGAGGGAGGGAGGGAGAAAGGAAGGGGACTGGGCGTGGTGGCTCATGCCTATAATCCCAGCACTTTGGGAGGCTGATGCAGGTGGATCACAAGGTCAGGAGTTCGAGACCATCCTGACTAACATGGCAAAACCCCATCTCTACTAAAAATACAAAAAATTAGCCAGGTGTGGTGCACTGCCTGTAATCCCAACTACTTGGGAGGCTGAGGCAGAAGAGCTTGAACCCAGGAGGCAGAGGTTACAGTGAGCCGAGATCGCACCACTGCACTCCAGCCTGGGACAGAGCGAGATTCCGTCTCAAACCAAAAAAAAATAGAAAAGAAAAAAGAAAGGCAGCTTCATATATATAAAAAAAAAAACTCCTCTAGTCTAGTAGGTCATAGTTAGACTTAGACTTAGCACAAGCCCAACTGGCTGCAGTAGCAGCCCAATTCACAGATAGGTGGTAGGTATTTCCCACAATATCCTCCCCCAATCAAATCACATTAAGAATATGCATTATCATATTTATATTTAACAGCAAACTTAAAAAACATCTTATATCATTTTTGAAACATTTTATTTCACAGTTTCTATATACAATTATGGTATTAATGTCACCTATTATCGAATAATACATTCCGCAAAGTTAAATGATAATGTGTTTATGTTCTATCTGTTCATTGGCCCCTGGGTCAGCCAATCTGATCCAAGACTCCATGGCAACAGGTTCTATCACTAAGAGCCTCAAGATGAGATTTCCTTTGCCTTTTTTTTTTTTTTTTAAATAAAGCATTTTCCACAGAAACTGCTGCAAAAATTGTCAGAGAATAGTCTCTACAGACAAATAAGAAATACTGCCATTCCGTTATACTAAAAATGAAAGGGGCAAGGAGTGAGTAGCAAAGACAATGAATCTATACAAATAACAAGGGATCCCAAAAACCCTGGAGATTTTTCCTTGTTGAATTTCAGTAAAGAAATTCAAGAATCTTTCAACTGCCAGAAAACCAACACCAGGATATATTGAGGAATTAGTGTAGGGAAGTGCTGTCCAGCTAAATCACAATATTTAAACTTCCCATGCCTCAATATACGGAGAGCTAGATTTTAGTTTAGGACTGCTGGCTAGGTGTCATGGCTCATGCCTGTAATCCCAGCACTTTGGGAGGCCAAAGCAGGAGTGTCACTTGAGGCTAGCAGTTTGAGACCAGCCTGGCAACAGAGAGAGACCCCACCTCTACCAAAAAAAAAAAAAAGTTAGCTGGGTGTAGTGGTACCTCTGTGTAGTCCCAGCTATTTGAGACGCTACAGCAGAAGGATCCCTTGAGCCCAGGAGGTTGAAGCTACAGTGAGCTATGATTGGGCCATTGCACTCCAGCCTGGGCAACAGGGCAAGACCCTGTCACTACAAAATATGTAACATATTTTTTTTCATATATGCGATTTAGTACTGCTGATCTGTGTCAATCTCCCATACTGTGTGTGTGTGTGTGTGTGTGTGTGTGTGTGACAGAGTCTTTGCTCTGTCACCCAGGCTGGAGTGCAATGGCACAATCTCAGCTCACTGCAACCTCTGCCTCCTGGGTTCAAGTGATTCCCCTGCCTTAGCCTCCCAAGTAGCTCGGACCACAAACGCCTGCCACCATGCCCGGCTGCTTTTTGTATTTTCAGTAGACACAGGGTTTCACCATGTTGGCCAGGCTGGCCTCATATTCCTGACCTCCGGTGATCTGCCCGCCTCAGCCTCCCAAAGTGCTGGGATTACAGGCATGAGCCACCACACCCGGTCACCTTTTTTTTTTTTAAGTGACAGCGTCTTGCTGTGTTGCCCAGGCTGGAAGTACAGTGGCCTAGTCACAGCTCACTGCAACTTTGAACTCCTGGGTTCAACCAATACTCCTGCCTCAGCCTCCTAAATAGCTGGGACTACAGGCAGGCACCACCATGCCCAGCTAACTTTTTTTTTTTTTTTGTAGAGACAGTGTCTTATTAGGTTGCCCAGGCTGGCCTTCAACTCCTGGCCTCACAAGATCTTCCCATCTCAGCCTCCCAAAGTGTTAGGATTATAGGTGTGAGCCAGGCGTGGTGCCTCACCATTGTAAACCCAGCAATTTGGGAGGCCGAGGCTGGAGGACTGCTTGAGCCTACGAGTGCCATCATCTACAAGGAACTTAAATTCACAAGAGAAAAACAAACAACCCCATTAAAAAGTGGGCAAAGGATATGAACAGACACTTCTCAAAAGAAGACATACATGTAGACAACAAGCATATGGAAAAAAAGCTCAATCTCACTGATAATTAGAGAAATGCATGAAAAACATCCACAATGAGATACCATACCATAGTATCTAATGGTATCTCATTGTGGGTTTTTTTTTTAATTTCATACCTCACACCAGTCAGAATGGCTATTACTAAAAAGTCAAAAAATAACAGATGCTGGTGAGGTTACAGTGAAAAGGGAACACTTATACACTATTGATGGGAGTGTAAATTATTAAATCATTATGGAAAGCAGTATGATGATTCCTCAAAGAGCTAAAAACAGAACTACCATTCGACCCAGCAATCTCATTACTGACTATATACCTAGAGAAATATAAATCATTCTACCAACATAAAGACACATTCACACGAATGTTCACTGCAACACTATTCACAATAGCAAAAACAATGCCCATCAATGACAGACTGGATAAAGAAAATGTGGTACATACACCATGGAATACTATGCAGCCATAAAAAAGAACGAGATAATGTCTTTTGCAGGAACATGGATGAAGCTCAAGGTTATTATCCTTAGCAAACTAAGGCAGGAACAGAAAATGCCGCATGTTATCATAAATGCCGCATGTTATCACTTCTAAGTGGGAGCTAAATGATAAGAACTTATGGACACACGCCGGGTGCGGTGGCTCAAGCCTGTAATCCCAGCACTTTGGGAGGCCGAGACGGGCGGATCACAAGGTCAGGAGATCAAGACCATCCTGGCTAACATGGTGAAACCCCGTCTCTACTAAAAAATACAAAAAACTAGCCAGGCAAGGTGGCGGGCGCCTGTAATCCCAGCTACTGGGGAGGCTGAGGCAGGAGAATGGTGTAAACCCGGGAGGCGGAGCTTGCAGTGAGCTGAGATCCGGCCACTGCAGTCCAGCCTGGGCGACAGAGCGAGACTCCGTCTCCAAAAAATAAAGAAAAAAGAACTTATGGACACAAAGAAGAAAATAATAGACACTGGGGTCTACCTGAGCGGGGAGGGTGACAGGAGGGAGAGGAACAGAAAAGATAACTATTGGGTACTGGGCTTAACACTGGTGGCGAAATAATATGAACAACAAACCCCTGTGATACATGTTTATCTGTGTAACAAACCTTCATATGTACCCCAAACCTAAAATAAAAGTTTAAAAAAATAATAGGCTATGGAATAGAAACAAAGGTTTCTAGAGCTAGGCAATGCTAACATTTATATTACAAAATTGTCTTCCATGCAAGTTTTACTTGTAAGTAGATTCTTAAAGTTGAAAAGTAATTTTTCAAATAAATTTTTGAAAATTATTTGTAAAAACGTAGACGGATGTCTAGATCTCATTTGTTAGCACTGAGTTCCAAGGGACCAACACAGCAGACTAACATGAGAAGCAATGACAGAATTTCAGAAATTCCTAAAACTGAGAAAATCTTCTCTGTAATGCTATTTCAAATTTCCCAAGAATTCTCTTTCTCTCTCTCTTTTTCTTGTTTGAGACAGGGTCTCACTCTGTTGCCCAGGTTGGATGGAGTATAGTGGTGCTATCTCGGCTCACTGTGGCCTCAACCTCATGGGCTCAAGCTACTTGGGAGGCTGAGGCAGCCTCCCAAGTACCTGAGCCTACAGGGCCATACACTTAGCTGATTTTTTTTTTTTTTTTGTAGGGACTGGATCTCCCTATCTTAAGAGCCTAAGCTGGTTTCAAACTCCTGGGCTCAAGGGATTTGCCTATCTTGGCCTCCCAAAGTGCTGGGATTACAGGTATGAGCCATCATGCCCAGCCTAAATTTCCCAAGAATTCTTAAGGCAACAACTCAGAAAACAAGGTAGAAGCAACTTTCAGTGGGAGTCATAAATTGTATTAAAGCATTTTTTTAAGTCACTGCAAAGAAAGTCACCAGTAGGCCTCTCTCCACGTTAAATTTCCTCTATACCATCACCAAAAAAAAAAAAAACAACAACACACACACACTGTAAAGATCTTAGGCTAGCAGATACAGAAAGAGTATATTTATTAACCTCAGAAGGACAAGAAGGTGCATGAAGAGGGTATCTTCTCAGAGATGTTACCTCCCAATATGAAAGCCCCAAACTCTAATCATAGGAAGCTATCTTTCTCAATTTTCATCTGTCAGATATGAACACTAGAAATTTTTATATTTTTTAATTTTTATGATTAGGAAAGTACTGCAGGTTTCTTTATACTTAGAAAAAACACGCACGGCTGGGCACGGTGGCTCACGCCTATAATCTCGCATTTTGCGAGGCTGAGATGGGCGGATCACCTGAGGTCAGGAGTTCAAAGTGACCAACATGGAGAAACCCTGTCTCTACTAAAAATACAAAATTAGTTGGGCATGGTGGCACATGCTTGTACTCCCAGCTACTTGGAAGGCTGAGGCAGGAGAATCGCTTGAACCCGGGAGGCAGAGGTTGTGGTGAGCCAAGATCGCACCATTGCACTCCAGCCTGGGAAACCAGAGTGAAGCTCCATCTCAAAAAACAAACAAACAAACAAACAAAACCAAACAAACAAAAAGCCACGCACAAGTATAGAGAAGAAAATAAACAAACAAAAAACCCATGATCAACAACTCAGAGATAACTCCTACTAAAAACAGCGATGTTTTGAGGTAACTCTTTCTAAACTTTGTTTCCATATTAGTACAGAATTTGTATCCATATTGGTTGGATATGTTCAAGTGATCCTCCTGCCTCAGCCTCCTGAGTAACTGGGACTACAGGCGTGAACCACCATGCCAAGCTAATTTATTTGCATTTTTAGTAGAGACGAGGTTTTACCATATAGCCCAGGCTGGTCTCAAACCCCAGACCCCAAGTGATCCACCCACCTTGGCCTCCCAAAGTAAACTGCTGGGCTTACAGGTGTGAGCCACCATGCCCGACCCTGATGTTCATTTTAAAAACTCAATCTCTTACATGGCTTGAAAATCTCTTTTGGCTTCCTCAAAAATTACATGTGATCTGAAGACACAAATAGTACATCCCCATGCCTTTTTTTTTTTTTTTTTTTTTTTAAGAGAGAGAGAGAGAAAGATAGGGTCTCATTCTGCCACCTGGGGTGGACTCTATTTCTAAATATTAATAATAATGGCTAATGCTAATTCTTTAAAATGACCAGGAACTGTCTTAAAAGCTTTATTATGTATGTAGTAACTCTTTTAATCCTCAAAACAACCCTAGGAAGAGGGTACTAATTATTGTCTTCATTTTACAAATGTGTGTGTGCATGTGTGTATCTTTTTAAAAGACAGAGTCTTGCTCCGTTGCCCAGGCTGGAGTGCAGTGGTGTGATCTTAGCTCACTGCAACCTCTGCCCAACAGCTGGGATTACAGGTGTTCGCCACCATACCCAGCTAATTTTTTTTGTAGTTTTAGTAGAGACTGGGTTTCACTATGTTGGCCAGGCTGGTCTCAAACTCCTGACCTCAAGTGATCCACCCACCTCAGCCTCCCACAGTGCTGGGATTAAAGGTGTAAACCACCGCATCTGACCCATTTTACAAATGGAGATGTTAAGTAATTTGGCCAAGGTCACAGAGCAGCAATTGGCAAACCTGGGATTTTAATTCTCGGGGGCAAGCATTCAACCAGTAAGTTTTTTCTAAAGAGAAACTCTTGCCAGATGTGGTGGCTCATGCCTGTATTTCCCAGCACTTTGGGAGGCCAGTGGGCGGATCACAAGGTCAGGAGTTTGAGACCAACCTGGCCAACATGGTGAAACCCCATCTCTACTAAAAATACAAAAATTAGCTGGGTGTGGTGGCATGTGCCTATAATGCCAGCTATTCGAGAGGCTGAGGCAGGAGAACTGCTTGAACCCGGGAGGTGGAGGTTGCAGTGAGCCAAGATCATGCCACTGCAGTCCAGCCTGCGTGACAGAGCAAGACTCCGTCTTAAAAAAAAAAAAAAAAGAGAGAGAGAGAGAGAAGCTGTTAACAGTGAGAGCTGTTAAGGGAGTGGGCTAGGAGAGGAAGATATCAGAGAGAAGAGAATTAAGTAGTTATAGTAACTTTTAGGCACAGTAGTGTCCTTCCAACATATGTATCACACTTTTAATTATCCCAAACAGGGTGATGCTAAAAACGATTTATAAAAGCTGTTCTTGATCTTTCCTTCTTCCAGAAACAAAAAACAAAAAAAGTAGGGGAAAAGGGGATAAAAAGAAACAGAAATCTTACTTCTCTAACATCTTTCAATAGCTTTTCTTTTTCCTTGACCTCTTCCAAAACCTTGATGGTTAGAAAATAAAGATTTCAAAAGAAGGCACTTCCAGTTGAAATAAAAAGAACTTTGGCAATTTTTCCCTTGGTAATGACAAACATTTAAGAAAGACTTTAGGTCTATCTTATCTACCCTCAAATGAAAGGAAAACCAAGTAAACAAAACCGTCATCTTTTAATTTCACAGCAGTTTTCTTCCCCCTCAAAGGCTATTCCTGTCCTAGTTGCAGACAGGGAACTGCTCCCAGTGACGTCAGAGCAGTCTCCCAGCAACGATTAATGAGGGTTGTCCACCACAGGGGTTTCCTGAAAAGCTAGCAAGAAATTACCCACAAATTTGCTGCAATATCAAGATGCAAGGATGTGGTGGAATTTCTCTTAACTCTTATAGCTCCTATCTCTGGCAAGCTTCTAAATAGGTTATTTCTTCTAGAATTCTCTCAGTTTGCCCTAGGATTATCTTCCTTTTTCTCCTCCTACCCCTGCAACAAATAGATTGTGTTGGTTTGAAACATTTATGGCTGTAATAAATATTAATATAATCAAACCATCATAGAAAAATAAGAATATCTAACGTAAACTGAGAAGCAGACATTATTACTCTTTTCACTTCACACGAAGAATTTAGAGTAAATGAAAGCACAGAAGAGAAAATAAAGATAGAAAATAAACCAGCACATTCTTAAAGGCACTTTTCCACATATGTTACCCAAACACACATTGACAGATAGGTAAACCTTCAATTTTCCTAGGCTCTAGTTTACTGAGTTTTTCAAACTGACCTCTGCAGCCCTCTAGAAATCAGCGGTATTAAAATGGAGTTGCATGAAAAGGCACTGGAAGCCCAGATACTCAATCCAAAAATTAAATGGGTTGGGCTGTTATGCTCACACCTAAGAGTATATCTAACAATTTCTTCCTAAAGCTTTGCTTTAGCTACATACATCAAAATTAGAATTTTATTCTAAACTACAGTGTCAAGGAATTTCACATAACTACCTATTTTTTAGGTCTGAGAAACAGTGTACAAACTGTGCAAATAAGGCAGAAAAATTCCAAATCCAAAACTCAACCTAAAATTATTCATGCATCCTGGTTCCAGAAATCTGCTCATAAGTTCTTTTTCTTTCCTTATTTAGAAAAAGTAATTAGGTAAAATTAACAGCAGGACATACAGGGTTAATTCAGGCACCTTGCTTCAGCAATTCTGACTTTGGTCTGAGCCTATTCTAAAAGGAAACAAAATTATAGCACCCTTAAAACATCCCATTTTGGTTTCAGCTCTATTCAATGGCACCCAGTTACCAACATCAAGTCACAGAAGGAAGAACGCACCGCTTCAGATGGATTTTTCTTCTTCCTTCTCTCCGTCCCCTCCCTCTCAGAAGAAAAAGACTGCAAACAAAATCACTACGTCACTGGAGGTAGAGGGAATCCCATCTCTGCACTCTTTAGAAGCCAAGGCCAGCAAATAAAAACAAGCCAATTATAAGAAAAAGTAATACAAAATAAGAATAAATAAACCCAGAAGAAATCCATGTGACAATCTCAACACATCAAAAGGCATTTTTTAGTAAAAAGGTTTTAACAAATTCCTCCTTGGATGTTCACAATCAAAAAAGCTCCCCAGACATAGCAAAGGCTTATCACATTTAAGACTAGGGGATAGTTACATAAAGATAGAGGACAGAGAGGTACATTCACCAGCCAGGTGTGGATAGCTGGGTAATGACACAGTGAAGGATATTTATAGGGGAATCCCTGCTTCCTGCAATGTGCGTCAACAGCATCACCAAAGAGAACAGAAATCACCACTGTTCTCACAAGCTACATCTGAATAAAGCATTGCTTGAAATAGCCATGGAAGAGGTAAAATCTGAATAGAGTAAAAGTTCTAGCAAACCTAATTTTTATAATATTTTAAAGATAAAAAACAGTGAACGAAAATGCCCAAAAAAACCCTCACAAAACTTAGCACTTCAAAATTCTCTAATTTCCCTACTGTGTATTATACAGTTAAATCAGCCAAGATAGAAAAATATCTTTATAGCTTCTTTCTACCCAGTCTGTGGAGTTCAAGGACTTTTATATAAATAAATAAAATTATCCAAAACTCACCCCAGATGGATCTGTACTCACACCAACAGCGAGCTCACATTATTAATGGAGACTTCATTGTAAAGATCTGTTCTGCAGGAATTTTGCCGGAAGAAATTCCTTCTGGGAAACCTGTGCCTCTTCCCCCACCCACAGCCCTCTCCCGCCCCCTTCACCCTTGAATGAAATGATACTGATCCTTGCTGTTGTGGCTCCAGCTAGCTAATTGCTCTGACAAGCAGCTCTGAAGCCGACCATGGCCAGCTGTTCAGAGAGATGTCATCCAGAGCTCTGCCAACAGTCACACTGGCACATACACTCACAGACACAGACACAGGCACACACAGACACACTCACACACACAGAGGCTGTAAGAGCACCCCCTCCCACCTCCTCTTCTCGCTCTCATTCAAGTACTTCAGTGGCACGCCTGCCTCCACACTGCTCTGAGGATAGCTTTTAAAGACACAGCAGCAGCTCCTTTCTGCTACATATGTCGAAATACCAAAATAGTCTCTTTAGTGAAGAATAACAAGTTGGAAATAGGTATTGAATTAAAAGCTCACCTTTAAATTTATCTTACCTTTTTCTCACCTGCAAAATAATTGAGGCCAGAGATATGATCTTTGCCTAAAAGATACTGGGCTGGACTTTAAAAATGTAAAATTAAGACCAAACCTAGTTATAGAGAATTTTCTTGCCAGCAAGCTATATTTAGTAAAATTGTTTTTCATTTTGGGGCAGAAGGCAGACAGCACAGGATACCAGTAGCTATCTGTTCCTCTTCCTATTATTTGCCCCCAAAGGAAGGGAAAAATACTTTGGCTATAAAATGAGGGAATAAGGAAACTATGAAGGCATCTTACTGACAGAACTGATGAAAAAGGATGTTAATGGAGAGTATAAGTACAGGGATGACAATAAGTAGATTAAAATAAAGTGATACAAAAGAGACCAGGAAAGAAAAGTACTTATTTGAGTACTTTTGGCTCTGGAATGGCAAGCTTAGATACGACCCTCAGGTCTTAATTTTTTTTTTTTTTTTTTTTTTTTTGAGATGGAGTTTTGCTCTTCTTGCCCAAGCTGGAGTGCAATGGTGCAATCTTGGCTCACCGCAACCTCCGCCTCCCGGGTTCAAGCGATTCTCCTGCATCAGCCTCCCGAGTAGCTAGGATTACAGGCATGCGCCACCATGCCCAGCTAATTTTGTATTTTTAGTAGAGAGGGGGTTTCTCCATGTTGGTCAGGCTGGTCTCGAACCTGCAACCTCAGGTGATCTGCCCGCCTTGGCCTCCCAAAGTGCTGGGATTACAGGCATGAGCCACCCAGCCTGGCCTCAGATCTTAATTTTTAAGAGCCCAAGGAAAGACAGTAATAATCTCTATTGCTCAGGAAGTAATGAACATTACAGGCAGTGCATGATCTGCAACAGCACAAAATAATGTATAGCTATGGTCAAGGCATCCTGATGAAAACAATAAAACCTGTCACAAAGACACATCTATTCATTCAGACAAATACTTGTGTGGTTAGGTTCTTACTATGGACAGGCACTAAGATAAGCTCTAGGAATAAGAGATAGACCCATTAAGGGTCATACAAAAGGTAAAACAAAAACAAAAACAAAAACAAAAACAAAAACAAAAAACAGGTTCTGGCTTTTACTCTGAGTGAGATGAGAAGCCTTAGGGGGTTGGAAGGCTGATCCCGCAGGGCCAAATCGATCATTGAAAACAATCTAACTTTTACACTTCATGACACAACAGGCCATTCGTGGTTTTTAAGCAGATGAATAACGTGTTTTTGACCTTTATTTATTTCTTTGTTGCCCTGAAATTTTTACTTGAGAAATTTCTAACATATAGAGAATTTGCAAAACTAGCACAACAATCACCTAGATACATATACAAACTTATGTATATACATATGTGCATGCATATATGTGCATATAAATTTTTTTCAGGCCTATTTGACATGCTTTCATGATGACTCTTCACACCTAAAACAATTCAGTACGTATCTCCAACATTAAGGTCATTCTGAACCATAAGAATAGCCATCAGCCAAATCTCAGATGAGTGGCTAGGTGATATACATGCAAGGCAGATCTAAACAGCATTGCAAAGCCTTCAAAAACTGAACAGACTTTGGAATCACCACTCACAAAATGCTGCACGGAACTTGAAGTTGAACACAACCAGGTTGAATTGTCTGCTAAAATTAAAGTCAATATTTACCACAGGATTTAAACAAGACCCTGACGCTGATGACATAATATTCAAATTTTCCAGGATATAATTTAAAATTTCCTGGCATATGAAGAACCAAGATAATTTGAATTTGTATAAGAAAAGAGATGAACAGTCAAAACAAGAAGATGACACAAATGTTGAAATTAACAGCCTCACATTACAAAAATATTCCAACAAGGTAGGACAAACATTCTTGAAACTAATGAAAAGACAGAATGTCTCAGCAAAGAAACAGAGGATCTAAAGAAGAACCAAATGAAAATTTTAGAACTGGAAAATATAACAACCAAAATATAAAAACTCACTTGATGAGTTCAATAGCAGAACAGAAATGACAGGGAAAAGAGTCAATGAATTTGCAGTCAGATCAACAGAGTTATCAAATGTGAATATTGAATCTCAACACTAAAGGAAAAAAAATTTCTCTTTCTTTTTTTTTTTGAGATGGAGTTTTGCTCATGTTGCCCAGGCTAGAGTGCAATGGTGCAATCTCAGCTTACTGCAACGTCCACCTTCCTGGTTCAAGCGATTCTCCCGCCTCAGCCTCCCGAATAGCAGGGATTACACGCATGCGCCACCACGCCTGGCTAATTTTGTATTTTTAGTAGATACTGAGTTTCTCCATGCTGGTCAGGCTGGTCTCAAACTCCCAACCTTGGGTGATCTGCCTGCCTCGGGCTCCCAAAGTGCTGGGATTACAGGCATGAGCCACTGCGACTGGTCTAAAAAAATTTCTTCGTTGGGGGGAAAAAACCCAGATCATCAAGGACCTGAGGAACAATACCAAAATGTCTAATGTTCAGGACATTAGAGTCCCAGAAGGTGAGGAGAAAGAGTGTACTGAAATATTGAAAGAAATAATGGAAGCAAACTTCACAAGTTTGACAAAAGACATAAACCAACAGATTCAAGCAGCTCAGTAAACTGCCCCAAACAGGATAAACACAAATCCATGATAAACTCCTAGATTCATCATAATCTAACAGCTAAACACAAAAAGACAGAAAAAATCTTGAAGGCAACCAAAAGGAAATGATGCATTTGTTATGAAGGAAATAATGATTCAAATGGCTACATATTTCTTTCGTATATATATATACACATATAAAGAGACAGGTCTTGCTCTATCATCAGGCTGGAATGCAGTGGCAGGATTGCAGCTCACTGCAGCCTTGAACTTCTGGGCTCAAGCAATCCTCCTGCCTCCTGACTCTGGCTCTCAGGTAGCTGGGACTACAGGCATGTGCCCCCATGACCCCTAATCTATATTTACTTTATTTTTTAAGAGAAGAGTTCTTGCTATGTTGCCCAGGCTTCTCTTGAACTCCTGGCCTCAAGCAATCTTCCCACTTCAGCCTCCCAACTAACTGAGATTACAGGCACCAGCCACCATGCCTGGCAGCTTCATATTTCTTATCAAAAACCAGAACGAGGGCTGGGTGCAGTGGCTCATGCCTGTAATCCCAGCACTTTGGTAGGCCGAGGCGGGCAGATCACCTGAGGTCAGGAGTTTGAGACCAGCCTGGCCAACATGGTGAAACCCAACCTCTACCAAAAATACAAAAATTAGCTGGGTGTAGTGGTGGGTGCCTATAATCCCAGCTACTCAGGAGGCTGAGGCAGAATTGCTTGAACCCGAAAGGCAGAGGTTGCAGTGAGCCAAGATCGTGCCATTGCACTCCAGCCTGGGCAACAAGAGTGAAACTCCGTCTCAAAAAAAGAAAAAAAGGCTGGGAGCAGTGGCTCACACCTATAACACCAGCACTTTGGGAGGCCAAAGCAGGTGGATCACCTGAGGTTAAGAGTTCAAGACCAGCCTAGCCAACGTGGTGAAACCTCGTCTCTACTAAAAGTACAAAACCTTAGCCAGGCATGGTGGTAGGCGCCTGTAATCCCAGCTACTTGAGAGGCTGAGGCAGGAGAATCACTTGAACCCAGGAGGCAGAGGTTGCAGTGAGTCAAGGCCGTGCCATTGCACTCCAGCCTGGGCAACAAGAATGAAACTTCTCAAAAAAAAAAAAAAAGAAAAAGAAAGAAAGAAACCATGAGAACTAGAAGGAAGAAGGAAGTGGGATATATTTTTTTAAGTGCTAAATGAAAGAACTATAAATACAGTATTATATATCTAGAGAAAATATCCTTCAGTAATAAAGATGAAATAAAGACATTCTCAGATGAAGGAAAACTGAGAGAATTCACAGTAGCAGATCTGCACTAAAAGAATGGTCAAAGGACGTTTTACAAAAAGAAAATAATACAACAAAATATGGAAGACCAGAAGGAAGAAAAACATAAATGGTAAATACTTGATTACATATAATAGACTATTCTCCCATTGAGTTCCTTAAAATGTTTGATGTTTGAGAGCAAAAGTTTTAAGTTGATGGGGTTTTTATTGTATGTAGATGTAATACATAAGGCAACTACAACATAAAGAGGGATACGAAAGAAACCTATATTGTGGTAAGGTTTCAAGACTCCACCTGAAATGGTAAAATACCAATTCTAAATATTAAAAGTTACATGTAGCGGCCAGGAGCGGTGGCTCATGCATGTAATCCCTGCATTTTGGGAGGCCGAGGCGGGTGGATCACGAGGTCAGGAGATCGAGACCATCCTGGCTAACACAGTAAAACCCCGTCTCTACTAAAAACACAAAAATTAGCCAGGCATGGTGGCAGGTGCCTGTAGTCCCAGCTACTTGGGAGGCTGAGGCAGGAGAACAGCGTGAACCCGGGAGGCAGAGCTTGCAGTGAGCCGAGATTGCGCCATTGCACTCCAGCCTGGGTGACAGAGTGAGACTCCATCTCAAAAAAAAAAAAAAGTTACATGTAGCTGGACATGGTGGCTCACACCTGTAATCCCAGCATGTAAGGAGGCTGAAGCAGGAGGATCACCTGAGGCCAGGAGTTCAAGACCAGCCTGGTCAACATAGTGAGACCCTATCTTTACAAAAAAATTAAAAAATTAGCCGGGTTTGGTGGCATATGCCTACAGTCTCAGCTACTCAGGAGACTGAGGAGGGATGATCACTTGAGCCCAGGAGTTTGAAGATGCAATGAGCTGTATTTGTGCCACTGCACTCCAGCCTGGATGACAGAGTGAGACCCCATCTCAAAAAAAAAAGTTAAGTGTGTATATCTACACACACACATATGCACACATGTGTACATGTACCACATATATGTGTGTATATATGTGTGCACATATACATAGAGATCTAGAGAGATCTCTAGAGTAACCAATAAAAAACCTATACAAAAAGATATGTCAGAACCTAGTAGATAAATTACAAAGATTAAAATCTAGTACTACAAAAGGTTCAACTCACTCAAAGGCAAAACAACAGAATCAAGTGATTAAAAAATAAGAGGAACAAAGAAAAAACACATAATAAGATGGTAAACCAAATCTAACAGAGTAACAATTATATTAAGTGTAAATCATCTAAAACTGCCAGTTAAAAGACAGAGATTGTCCAAATACATTTTTAAAAATGACCCAATTACATGCTGTCTACAAGAAACTCACTGCGCCGGGCGCGGTGGCTCAAGCCTGTAATCCCAGCACTTTGGGAGGCCGAGACGGGTGGATCACAAGGTTAGGAGATCGAGACCATCCTGGCTAACACAGTGAAACCCCGTCTCTACTAAAAAATACAAAAAACTAGCCGGGCGAGGTGGCGGGCGCCTGTAGTCCCAGCTACTCTGGAGGCTGAGGCAGGAGAATGGCGTGAACCCGAGAGGCGGAGCTTGCGGTGAGCTGAGATCCGGCCACTGCACTCCAGCCTGGGCGACAGAGCGAGACTCCGTCTCAAAAAAAAAAAAAAAAAAAAAAAAGAAACTCACTGCAAGTATAATGATGTAAGTAGGTTAAAAGTATACAGATTAGGAAGTCCCCCTTGGGCGCCCCTCTCTTTCGCAGGAGAGAGGGCTGTTCTTTCTCTCTTTTGCCTATTAAACCTCCACTCTTAACCTCAAAAAAAAAAAAAAAAGTATATGGATTAAACTACTCCATATGGTTCTTTAAGGGTGGATACATGACATTATACATTTGTCAAAATCAAAAGAATTGTATAACACAAAGAACAAAAAACCTAATGTAAACTATGGACTTTAGTTCATAAAAATATATCAAGCTGGGCACAGTAGCTTTGTGCCTATAATCCCAGCCACTCTGGTGGCTGAAGCAGAAGGATCGCTTGAGCCAGGGAGTTAGAGGCTACAGTGAATCATGATCACACCACTGCACTCCGGCCAGGGCAACAGAGTAAGGTTCTTTTTTTTTTTTTTTTTTGAGACGGAGTCTCGCTCTGTCACCCAGGCTGGAGTGCAGTGGCGCGATCTCGGCTCACTGCAAGCTCCGCCTCCCGGGTTCACGCCATTCTCCTGCCTCAGCCTCCCGAGTAGCTGGGACTACAGGCGCCCACAACCGCGCCCGGCTAATTTTTTGTATTTTTAGTAGAGACGGGGTTTCACCGTGGTCTCGATCTCCTGACCTTGTGATCTGCCCGCCTCGGCCTCCCAAAGTGCTGGGATTACAGGCGTGAGCCACCGCGCCCGGCCCATCTTTTTTTTTTTTTTTTTGAGATCGAGTCTCACTCTGCTGCCCAGGCTGGAGGGCAGTGGCGCCATCTCGGCTCACTAAGGTTCTGTCTCTTTAAAAATAATAATACATCAATATTAGTTTATCAGTTTTAACATATGAACCATACTAACACAAGATGCTAATAATAGGGGACACTACTGTGTGTATGGAAGACAGTGGGTGGCATATGGGAACTCTGTACTTTCTGCTCAATTTTTCTGTAAACTTACAACTGTTCTAAAAATGAAAGTATATTATTATTATTTTTTTTTGAGATGGAGTTTCACTCTTGTTGCCCAGGCTGGAGTGCAACGGCACAATCTCGGCTCACCACAACCTCCGCCTCCTGGGTTCAAGCAATTCTCCTGCCTCAGCCTCCCAAGTAGCTGGGATTACAGGCATGCACTACCACACTCAGCTAATTTTGTATTTTTACTAGAGATGGGGTGTCTCCATGTTGGTCAAGCTGCTCTCAAACTCCCAAACTCAGGTGATCCGCCCACCTCGGCCTCCCAAAGTGCTGGGTTTAGCGGCGTAAGCCACCACACCCGGCCTAATTTTTTTTTTTTTTTTTTTTTTTTGAGACTAGGTCTCCATCACCCAGGCTGGTGTGAAGTGGTGCAATCATGGCTTACCGCAGCCTCAACCTCCCAGGCCCCAGAAATCTTCATACCTCAGTCTCCCATACAGTTGAGACCACATGCATGTACCACCATTGCCCAGTTATTTTTTTTTAAGAGGCAGGGTTGCCCTATGTTCCTCCGCCTAGTCTCAAACTCATGGCCTCAAGCGATCTTCCCACCTCAGCCTTCCAAAGGGCCGAGATTACAGGCATAGCCACAGTGCCTGGCTAGTCTATTAAATTTAAAAAGTAATAGAAAAAGGTATACCCTATTAAACACTAACCCAAAAAAGGCCAGAATTTTAATCTTAGACAAAGTATACATCAGATCAAAGAAAATTACCAGGGATAAAGAGGAACATTACATAATGATAATAACTCACCAAGAAGACATAATTCTAAATATCTAGGCACCTAA
Source organism: Macaca mulatta (assembly GCF_049350105.2). NCBI lineage: Eukaryota > Metazoa > Chordata > Mammalia > Primates > Cercopithecidae > Macaca > Macaca mulatta. Next base: position 64,514,240 of record NC_133416.1, read on the forward strand.
TAAAAGAACTTCAAAATACACAAACAAAAACCGAGAATTAAAGGAAAAGTAGACAAATGCACAATTACAATGGGATATTTCAACACCTCTCTCTCAAAATAGAACCATTAGACAGAACAAAAAAAGCAAGGATATAAAAGAACTGAATACTCTGGGTTCAGGAATTTGTTTTAGAAAGAAAAAGAAAAAAAAAAAAAAAAAAAGAACTGAACATCATCAACCAAGAGGATCTTACTGACATATATGGAACACTCCAACTGCAAACAGAATACACACTATTTTCAGGTGCTCATGGAGCATTCACCAAGGTAGATCATATCTTGAGTTATAAAACAACCTTAACAAATGTAATGGAATCAAAATTATACCAAGTATATCCTCTAATTATAATGAAATTAAAGTAGAAATCAATAACAAAAATAGAACAGGAAAATCTCCAAACACTTGGAAATTAAATATACTTCTAAATAATCCATGGGTCAAGGACGAAGTCTCAAGGGAAACTGGGAGATATTTTGAGCTGAACAAAAACACAAACATAATGTAGCAAAATTTGTGGGATGCAAACTAAAAAATTGCCTAAAGAGAAATATATACATAGCAATAAATGCTTACACTAGAAAAGTAGTGCTATAGACTAAAAGTCTGTGTCCTCCCAAAATTCGAATGTTGAAGCCCTAACTGGCAGTGGGGCTGTATTTAGAGATGGGACCTCTAAGAAAGTAATTAAGGTTAAATGAAGCCACATGAGTGAGGCCCTGATCTGATCGTATTAGTGTCCTTATTGAAAGAGACACCAGAAAGTTCTCTCTCTCCCCCACTACCTCTCACACAAAGAGGTCATATAAACACACAGAGACATGGCAGCTGCCTACAAGCTAAGAAGCTTCAGGATGCTTCAGGATTACGACCACCTTGGACAGTACCTTGATCTTCAACTTCTCAGCCTCTAGAACCATAAGAAATAAATTTCTGGCAGGATGCAGTAGCTCATCCCTGTAATCCCAGGTAGGAGCCTTATCTCTACAAAAGAGACAAACCCCTTATCTCTAATATATATATTAGCCAGGCAAGGTGGTGCATGCCTGTGGTCCCAGCTTCTTGGGAAGATCACCTGAGCCTGGGAGGTCAAGGTTGTAGTGAGCCATGATGGCAGCAATGTACTCCAGCCTGCACAACAGAACAAGACCCTGTCTCAGAAAAAAAAAAAAAAAGAGAGAGAGAGAGAAGGAAAGCGAAGAGAAGGGGAAGGGGAAGGGAGAGAAAGAGACAAATAAAGAAGAGAAAGGAGGAGAGAGGGAAGTGGAGGAAAGGGGAGGGAAGGGGAGGGAAGGGAAGGGGAGGGAAGGGGAGGGAAGGGGAGGGAATGGGAGGGGAGGGGAGGGGAGGGGATGAGAGGAAAGGATTTCTGCTGTTTAAGCCACCTAGTCTGTGGTATTTTGCAACGGCAGCTGAAGCTAATACAAGTAGAAAGCTCTTATATCAATAATCTAACTTTCCATCTTAAGAAACTAAAAAGAGGAGAACAAAATACATTCAAAGGAATCAGAATGAAGGTAATAATAAAAAGCAAAAATCAATGAAATTGAAAACATATGAAACAAAAAACTGGTTCCTTCAAAGGATAAATAAAATTGATAAATCTCTAGCAGACTCAGATAAACAAACTGTGGTACACTCATACAACAGAATTATACTCAGCAACAAAAAGGAATGAACTGGCCAGGCATGGTGGCTCACTCCTATAATCCCAGCATTTTGGAAGGCTGAGTTGGCCAGATCACTTGTGTCCAGGAGTTCAAGGCCAGCCCAGGCAACATAGTGAGACCCCATATCTACAAAAACTACAAAAATTAGCAGGCATGGTGGTATGGCTGTAGTCCCAGCTACTCAGGAAGTTAAGGCAGGAGGAACACTTGAGCCCAGGAGGTCGATGCTGCAGTGAGCTGTGATTGCACCACTGCACTTAGCCTGGGCAACGGAGTGAGACTTTGTCTCAAAAAGAAAAAAAAAAGAACTACTAATGTAAGGAACAAGTTGGATGAATCTCAAAGACATTATGCTGAGTGAAAGAAGTCAGTCTCAAAATGTCATATACTGGCCAAGTGCAGTGGCTCACGCTTATAATAATCCCAGCACTTTGGGAGGCCAAGACGGGCGCATCGCTTGAGCCCAGGAGTTCGAGATTAGTCTACTAATATATATGCATGTATTAGTCTGGGCAACATGGTGAGGCCATGTCTCCACTAAAAATACAAAAATTAGCTGGGCATGGTGGCTATCACCTGAAGTCCCAGCTACTCGGGAGGCTGAGATGGGAGGATTGCTTGAATTCGGGAGGCAGAGGTTGCAGTGAGCCAAGATTGTGCCACTGCACTCCAGCCTGGACAGAGTGAGACTCTTGTCTCAAAAAGCAAACAAACAAAAAGTTATATACGGTGTGATGCCATTTACATGGCATTCTGGAAAAAAGGCAAAATTATAAGGACAATAAACATATTAGTGGCTGCCAGAGTCTGGGGGTAAGTGGAGGGAATGAACTACAAGGGGCAAAAGGTAACCATCTGAGAAGATGAAAATATTTTATATTTGGATCGTGATGGTGGTTACAAGATTGTAAATGTTTGTAAAAATCTGCAGAACTGTTCACCTAAAAGGGTAAGAGTTATTCGAGTAAATTATATACAATAAATGAGGCTTTTATTATTTTTAATAAAATATATATATTTTTTATCAGAGATGGGGTCTTACTATATTGACCAGGCTGGTCTTGAATTCCTGGCCTCAAGTGATCATCTCATCTTGGCCTCCCAAAGTGCTGGGATTATAGGCATGAGCCACAGTGCCCAGCCAAATGAGACTTTTAAAAATAATAACCAGGCCGGGCGCGGTGGCTCACGCCTGTAATCCCAGCACTTTGGGAGGCCGAGGCGGGCGGATCACGAGGTCAGGAGATCGAGACCATCCTGGCTAACACGGTGAAACCCCGTCTCTACTAAAAATGCAAAAAATTAGCCGGGCGAGGCGGCAGGCGCCTGTAGTCCCAGCTACTCGGGAGGCTGAGGCAGGAGAATGGCATGAACCCGGGAGGCGGAGCTTGCAGTGAGCCGAGATCGCGCCATTGCACTCCAGCCTGGGCGACTAAGCGAGACTCTGTCTCAAAAAAAAATAAAATAAAATAAAATAAAATAATAAATAAAAATAATAACCAAGTGGGGGTAAGCAATGTGTAGAGTCATAGATTAAACAAGAATAGTAGAATGTTGATGATTATGAAGGGTACATGAGAGAGTTGATTATAATATTAAAAATTTACTTTATATGTTTGAAATTTTTCATAAAGAAAAAAAGGAGGGTCAGAAGAACCAACAAAGGAGACTAAGAAAAAATGGCCAGTGAGAAAAGACAGTATAGTGTTTTGGAAGCCAAATGAAAAAGCATTTTAAAGAGAAGGTGATGCACTGCATCAAGTACTGATATGTCAAATGAAATGAGAATTTTTATCTGATTCCTGGATGTAGGAATAGAGAGTGGTGGTGAAAGCCTAATGGGAGTAGGTATAAGAAAGAAAAAGGAGAGAAATTGGGGATAGCAAGAAGAAACAACTCTTTCAAATAACTTTGTTGTAAAATGAAATTGGCTGATAACTGGAGGACGGAGGGGATAAAGAAGGGTTTTATAAGATGGGACAAATTACAACAAAACTTAATGCTGACGTTCCTTTACAAAGTTACTTTATTTTTTTTTTTTGAGACAGGGTTTGGCTGTCACCCAGGCTGGTACAAAGTTACTCTCTTAAAGGATCATTTACAAAATCCATATATTAGTATGAAAAGACCTCCAGGACACATTAAGTGATAAAAGCAAGGCTGGGCACCAAGGCTTATGCCTGTAATCCCAGCACTTTGGGAGGCCGAGGCAAGAGGATCACCTAAGGTCAGTTCAAGACCAGCCTAGCCAACATGGTGAAACCCTGATTCTACTAAAAATACAAAACATAGCTGGGCATGGTGGCACATGCCTGTAATCCCAGCTACTTGGGAGGCTGAGGCAAAATAATTGCTTGAACCCAGGAGGTGGAGTTTGCAATAAGCCGAGATCATGCCACTGCACTCCAGCCTGGGTGATAGAGCAAGACTTCACCTCAAAAAAAAAAAAAAAAAAAAGGTAATAAAATGAAGTTACATTTGTCAAAATCCCCTTTTGAGAACTTGTGTAGTCCAGGCACTGTTCTAAGCACTTTATTTTCTATTTAGAGACAATGTCTCACTCTGTCAGGTTGGAGTGCAGTGGCAATAATAACTCACTGCAATCTCAAGCTCCTGGGCTCAAGGGATCCTCCTGCCTCAGCCTCCAAAGTAACTTGGACTACAGGCACACGTCACCACACGAGGCTAAATTTTTGTTATTATTTGTTTTTTTTTGGTAGAGAAAGGATCTCACTTGTTGCCCAGGCTAGTCTCGAACTTCTGACCTCAAGCGATCCTCATCCTCCCAAGTCTTGGGAGGCATGAATCACTTTGCCAAACCTATCCTAAGCACTTTATTTATTATTTTTTTGAGACGGAGTCACACTCTGTTGCCCAGGCTGGAGTGCAATGGTGCAATCTCAGCTCACTGTAACCTCTTGCCTCCCAGGTTCAAGTGATTCTCCTGCTTCAGCCTCCTGAGTAGCTGGCATTACAGGTGTGAGTCACCGTGCCTGGCTATTTCTTGAATTTTTAGTAGAGATGGGCTTCTGTCATGTTGGCCAGGCTGGTCTCGAACTCCTGACCTAAGGTGATCCACCCGCCTCGGCCTCCCAAAGTGCTTGGATTACAGGTGTGAGCTACCGTGCTCAGCTATTTTTTGTTTTTGTTTTTTTGAAATGGAGTTTCATTCTTGTTCCCCAGTCTGGAGTACAACAGTGCAGTCTCAGCTCACTGCAACCCCCACCTCCCACGTTCAAGCAATTCTCCTGCCTCAGCCTCCCGAGTAGCTGGGATTATAGGCATGCACCACCACGCCCAGCTAATTTTTGTATTTTTCGTAGAGATGGGGTTTCTCCATGTTGGTCAGCATGGTCTCGAACTCCTGACCTCAGGTGATCCTCCTGCCTCAGCCTCCCAAAGTGCTGGGATTACAGGCGTGAGCCACTGCGCCGGCCTTATTTTTTCTATTTTTAGTAGAGATGGCATTTTGCCATGTTGGCCAGGCTGGTCTCGAACTCCTGATCTCAGGTGATCCACCTGCCCTGGCCTCCCAAAGTGCTGAGATTACAGGTGAGAACCACCATGCCCGGCATCACCGCACTCCAGCCTAGGCAACAGAGTGAGATCCTGTCTCAAAAAACAACAACTAGAAAACAAACAAACAAACAAACACCTATGTGCTATCCATGCCAAACATGAAACAATTATGCCAAACGACATCCAGCTAGCAATACTACATACATGGAGAACGTGGTAAGAATCCACTGCGGGCTGGGCATGGTGGCTCATGCCTGTAATCCCAGCACTTTGGGAGGCTAAGGCAGGATGATCACTTGAGGCCAGGAGTTTAAGGCTGCAGTGAACTATGATCACGCCACTGCACTCCAGCCTAGGTGACAGAGCAAGACCCTATCTAAAAAAAAGAAAAAAAAAAAATCCACTATGATGACAGATGTTTCATCCTAAGGAAAAAACATCTTTTTCCTGTTATTGGTAGTTCTGATTGTTCTATATTTTCTTCTGTGGAGTCAAAAGGTATCAAAATATATCACTGTAAGTGGAAAAGTGAGAAACAGAAACCAGCTTGGCGCAGTGGCTCATGCCTATAATCTCAACACTTTGGGAGGTTGAAGCATGAGGATCGATTGAGCCCAGGAGTTCAAGATCAGCCTGGGCAACATGGCAAGACCTCGTCTCCCTTGTCTCTATTAAAAAACAAAGAAGGCCAGGTGTGGCGGCTCACACCTGTAATCCCAGCACTTTGGGAGGCCAAGGCAGGAGGAGCACTTGAGCTTGAGAGTTCAAGAGAAGCCTGGGAAACTAGTGAAACCTCATCTCTATGAAAAATAGGGCCGGGCACGGTGACTCATGCCTGTAAACCCAGTACTTTGGGAGGCCAAGGCAGGTAAATCATCTGAGGTCAGGAATTCAAGACCAGTCTGGCCAACATGGCAAAACCCTGTCTCTACTAAAAATACAAAAATTTGCCAGGTATGGTGGCACACGCCTGTAATCCCAGCTACTCAGGAGGCTGAGGCAGGAGAATCACTTGAACCCAGGAGGCAAAGGTTGCAGTGAGCCAAGATTGTGCCACTATACTCTAGCCTGAGCGACACAGCGAGACTCCATCTCAAAAAAAACAAAAAAAAAATTAGCCAGGCATGGTGGCACACACCTGTAGTCTCAGCTACTCAGGAAGCTAGGGCAGGAAGATCACTTGAGCCCAGGAGGTTGAGGCTGCAGGCTGCCATGAGCCATGATCACACCACTGCACTCCAACCTGAGCAACAGAGGGAGACACTGTTTCAAAACAAATAAGCAGAAATCAAGTAGTAGTGGCTGTTTTTCCATTTTCATTTATGTGTGAATTTTTAATATAAATTTGGGTACATAAAGCATTAATGCAAGTCAAAATGTTTCAGTGAACAAGTTTCAGGAGTTCAATTCTAATTATAAATAAACTTGTTGAATTTTTCTGGATAATGCCAGAATTTGGATTTTTTGAAAATCAAGGCCAGGTGTGGTAGCTCACGCCTGTAGTCCCAGCACTTTGGGAGGCCAAGGCGGGCGGATCACGAGGTCAGGAGATCGAGACCATCCTGGCTAACACAGTGAAACCCTGACTCTACTAAAAATACAAAAAATTAGCCAGGTGTGGTGGCAGGCGCCTGTAGTCCCAGCTACTCGGGAGGCTGAGGCAGGAGAATAGTGTGAACCCAGGAGGCAGAGCTTGCAGTGAGCCGAGATCTCGCCACTGCTCTCCAACCTAGGCGACGGAGCGAGACTCCGTCTCAAAAAAAAAAGAAAATCAAGTAAATTTCTTTTTTTTTTTTTTTTTTTTTGAGACGGAGTCTCGCTCTGTCACCCAGGCTGGAGTGCAGTGGCGCGATCTCGGCTCACTGCAAGCTCCGCCTCCCGGGTTCACGCCATTCTCCTGCCTCAGCCTCCCGAGTAGCTGGGACTACAGGCGTCCGTCCCTGCGCCCGGCTAATTTTTTTCTATTTTTAGTAGAGACGGGGTTTCACCATGGTCTCGATCTCCTGACCTTGTGATCCGCCCACCTCGGCCTCCCAAAGTGCTGGGATTACAGGCGTGAGCCACCACGCCCGGCCGTAAATTTCTTACTGTTGGCAACTAAATAGTGTTTGCAGCATTTTTATCATGCAGTTAATTCCATCCATTCACTATATTTTTCTAATTTAGTTGTCCTACATCCAAGTACATGGTTTGCTGTTTGCTTTTTTTTTTTTTGAGATAGTCTCGCTCTGTCACCCAGGTTGGAGTGCAGTGGCATGATATCGCCTCACTACAACCTCCACCTCCCAGGTTCAAGCCATCCTCCTGCCTCAGCCTCCCGAGTAGCTGGGACTACATGCACACGTCACCACGCCCAGCTAACTTTCTGTATTTTTAGTAGAGACGGGGTTTCACCATGTTAGCCAGGATGGTCTTGATCTCCTGACCTCATGATTCGCCCACCTCAGCCTCCCAAAGGGCTGGGATTACAGGCATGAGCCGCAGTGCCTGGCCAGTACATGGTTTTAATGTTGTCTATCTTCTGTGCTGTTCCTGTAAGTTTGCTATTAAAATACATTAAACTCAACCATGCACAATGGCTGACGCCTATAATCCCAGCACTCTGGGAGGCCGAGGTGGGCAGATAATCTGAGGTCAGGAGTTTGAGACCAGCCTGGCCATGGTGAAATCCCATCTCTACTAAAAATACAAAAATCAGCCAGGCATAGTAGCGTATGCCTATAGTCTCAGCTACTCAGAAAGTTGAGGCAGGAGAATCGCTTGAACCCGGGAGGCAGAGATTGCAGTGAACCGAGATCGTGCCACTGCACACCAGAATGGGCGACAGAGCAAGACTCTGTCTCAAAAAAAAATAAAATAAAATACATTAAACTAATAAATAATTCAACTTTAATAACAACAATAAAAAAATGGGAGGAGACCGTGTTGAAACTAGGTGTTGGATTCATGGAAGTTAAACTATTCTCTATTGTTATTTATTTTTAAATTCCCGTAAGAAAATTTTTGAAAAGAAAAAAAAGCTTACATGAGCAAAGAGAGATGAAGCCTGAGATAAACTTCCAAAACTTCTTCCACATCTGGATGGCAAATAAAACTACATCAAATGGTCGGGCATGATGGTTACCCTCTAATCCCAGCTACTTGGGAGGCTGAGACTGGAGGATACCTCGAGCCCAGGAGTTCAAACTGCAGAGAGCTATGACTGCACCACTGCACTCCAGATGGGGCAACAGAGCAAGACCTCACTCAAAAAATAACCAAAACCAAAAACAAACAACTACATCAAATGTCTAAAGAATGAGAACTCACGCCTATAATCTCAACACTTTGGGAGGCCAAAGTGGGGGGATCGCTTGAGCTCAGGAGTTCAAGACCAGCCTGGGCAACATAGGAAGACCCTGTCTCTACATAAAATTTAAAAATTAGCTAGGCGTTGGCCAGGTGCGGTGGTTCACACCTGTAATCCCAGCACTTTGGGAGGCCAAGAAGGGTGGATCACAAAGTCAGGAGTTCGAGACCAGCCTGGCCAAGATGGTGAAACCCCATCCCTACTAAAAATACAAAAATTAGCCAGGTGTGGTGGCGGGTGCCTGTAATCCCAGCTACTCAGGAGCCTGAGGCAAAGAACTGCTTGAACCTTGGAGGCAGAGGTTGCAGTAAGCCAAGACCATGAGCACCACTGCACTCCAGCCTGGGTGACAGAGTGAGACTCTGTCTCAAAAAATAAAAATAAAATACAAAATTAGCTAGGCGCTCACCTGTGGTCCCAGCTACTCAGGAGGCTGAGGTGGAAGGATTGCTTGAGCCCAAGAGATTGAGGCTGGAGCGAGCCATGATGGCACCACTGCACTCTAGCCTGGGCGACACAGCAAGATCCTGATTTAAAAAAAAAAAACGGTCTAAAGAATGATAAAAGAGATGTAGAACGAAGAGCTGCTGGTGATTCTAACAGGCAAAATCTGCTTATGTGATGAATAAGACATAATCTGAATTAAGCAATAATTAAGACTAAAAAACAATAGTGTTCATTTACATCAACAGGATATAAAGGGAAGCAATAAGTAAGACCTGTGGATGGTGAGTACTGAGGGAGTATGTGCCATTTCTATAGCATGTAGCAGATGGAGAATTCATAAAGAAAATGTCAGCATTTCATTTTAGCAAGACTTTCTGCTTCTCCCCGCTGAGAGATTTTCTCTAGGTAAAATACAAAAACTAATAGTAACTAATTGTCAGACCTTCTACTCACTAATTACGTAACAGGCAAGCTACTACTCTTCCTGTTTGAAAGTCATATATAAAATGGGGTAACTCTATCTGTCTCACAAGATATTATAAAAATTAGAAACAAATCACTAACACACTATGTGATTTGTACATGGCACAGAGTAGGCACTTAATAAATTGCAGTCAGTATTGTCATTACTGACTTTATATGAAAAAAAGTCATCATGAGAGTCAGGAATGATATAAGGATGCTCACCATCACCATCTCTTCTCATTATTGAATGGGAAGGCTTAGACAAAAGAAATAAAACATGAAAAGCAAAGAAGGTGTAATTAAAAAGAAAACTTTCCTAAATTTAACCAATGTGGCTGTCTAGTACCCAAGAAAATCTAAGTACCAAACATTTAGCATTTAAAAGAATTCAGCTGAAATGAAGATCAATGTACTAAAATTAACAGCGTATCTATATTCTAACAGTAGAAAAAGTAAATACAATAATTAACAAAGCTACTTAGGTTATGGGAGGCTGAGGCAGGAGAATCACTTGAACCCAAGAGGCAGAGGTTGCAGTGAGCCAAGATGGCACCACTGCACTCCAGCCTGGGCAACAGAGCAAGACTCCACTTCTAGGGAAAAAAGATCTTCAATGAAAAATTTATGAAATGTTATTGAAGGGTATAAATAACCCAAATAAATGGAGTCATAGATCATATCTCTGGCTAGAAAGACTCAATATTGCAAAGCCAGTTCCGCCATGTCAATCTTTACATTCAGTTCAATTCCAACAAAAATGTCAATGGAGTTTAAGTAAGATGAACAAGGAAGGAAAATCTGCCATACTAGGCAAAGCCTTTTTATTTTTATTTATTTATTTTTTTTGAGATGGATTCTCACTCTGTCACCCAGGCTGGAGTGCAGTGGCATGATCTCAGCTCACTGCATCTCTGCCTCCTGCGCTCAGTCGATTCTCCTGCCTCAGCCTCCTGAGTAGCTGGAACTACAGGTGCACGCTACCACACCCAGCTAATTTTTGTTCTTTTTTGTAGACATGGGGTTTCACCACGTTGGCCAGGCTGGTCTCAAACTCCTAACCTCAAATGATCCACCCGCCTCAGACTCCTTTAAAGTGCTGGGATTACAGGTGTGAACCACTGTGCCCAAGGCATAGGCTTCTTATATAGTAATTAAGACATGGGAATTGAGCAGATAAATGGGAAAAGAATAGAGATCCTGTACATGCCCCAAAACTTGATTATATTAGAGGCATAATTAAATACAATGCCAGATGTGTTGGGGCAACTAGTTATCTATATAGAAAAAATCAGAGCCCTATTCGCATCACACACAAATATAAATTTCAGGTAGATTAAAGACCTACACATTAAAAGTAAATCCTTAAAATGTTCAAAAACAAATATACAAGATTCTTTATGACCTCAGCATAAAGACGGATTTCTTGAATAAGAATTAGCACAAACCAGAAAAAAAACTGAAACTTTTGATGACTTCAAAATTGAAAACTTCTATACAATTCTAAGAATTCATAAACAGTTAAAAAATAAGCTACAGGCTGCAAGTTTTTTTGTGAAACATACATATAGGACAAATAATTGGTACTCAGTATATATAAAGAATTACAAACCAAAAAGAAAAAGACAAGTAAGTAATTAGAAAACTTGGCAAAGACTAAAAATTAGAAACCCAAATGACCAATAATAAATAGAAATTCATCTTCTCCTAGGAAATGGGAAAATACAAATTAAAACCAAAAATTTTATGTCACACCCAACAGACCATCAAAAACTTAAAATAAGTCTTACAATTTCCATGTAATGATATATTAATAAATTGTTCATTTTATCGTTGAGTTATATACCATTGAATAGATAAAGTATAATTTATTCATTTACATGTTGAGGAATATCTGGGTTGTTTCCAATTTTTTATTTATTTTAATTTTTTTAGATATGGGGTCTTGTTATGTTGCTCAAGCTGGCCTCCAACTCTTGGACTCCAGGATCCTCCCACCTCACCCTCCCAAAGACCTAGGAACTATAGGCATGTGCCACCATACCCAGCTACTTCTAATTTTTAACTATTACTAATAGAGCAGGTATAAAAAAATCATATATAAATCTTGACATGGACATATGGATTCATTTCTCTTGCATAAAGACATAGAGGGAGAATGGGTGTCTCCTGTGGTAAGAATATGTTTTTTTTATTTTTTTGAGAGAGAGTCTCGCTCTGTCACCCAGGCTGGAGTGCAGTGGTGCAATCTCAGCTTACTGTAACCTCCACCTCCGGGTTCAAGCAATTTTCTGACTCAGCCTTCTGAGTAGCTAGGATTACAAGTGCAAGCCACCACACCCAGCTAATTTTTGTATTTTTAGTAAAGACAGGGTTTCACCATGTTGGCCAGACTGGTCTTGAACTCCTGACCTCAGGTATCTGCCCACCTCGGCCTCCCAAAGTGCTGGGATTACAGGCGTGAGCCATCGTGCCTGGCCTATTTTTTTTTTTTTAAGTGGTTGTACCATCTTTCTTATCAGTAACATGAGAGTTCAAACTGCTCCACAGTCTCATCATTTGGTATGGCCAGACTTTTTGTTTGATGGGGGTTTTTTTTGTTGTTGTTTTTGAGACAGAGTCTCACTCTGTCACGCAGGCTAGAGTGCAGTGGTGCAATCTCAGTTCATGTAAACTCTGGCTCCCAGGTTCAAGCGATTCTCATTTCTCAGCCTCCAGAGTAGCTGGGACCACAGATGTGGGCCACCATACCCCGCTACTTTTTTGTATTTTTAGTAGAGATGGGGTTTCACCATGTTGGCCAGGCTGATTTCGAACTCCTGGCCTCAAGTGATTCACCTGCCTCAGCCTCCCAAAGTGCTGGGATTACAGGAGTGAGCCACTGCGCCCTGCCTGCATTTTCTTAATGACTAATACTGAACATCTTTTCAGGTGTTCATTTTTCAACCCTGTATCTTGTCTGGCTAAATGTTTGTTCACATCTCTTGTCCATTTTTTAATTGAATTGTCTTCTTATTGATGAATTCTAAGAGTTCTTCATACATTCTACATATGAGTATTTTCTAAAACTTACATTTTCTGCCAGTATGAAACTTGTGTTTTTATTTTCTTAACAGTGTCTTTAATAGAGAATTTTATTTTCGAGACAGGGTCTTGCTCTATTTCCCAGGTTGGAATGCAGTGGGATGATCACAGCTCACTGCAGCCTCGACCTCCCAGACTCGAGCGATTCTCCCACCTCAGCCTCCAGAGTAGCTGGGATTACAGGCATGTGCCACCATGCCAGGCTAGATTTTTGTTTGTTGTTTGCTTTTCCTTAGTAGAGTCTGCCTCCACCTCCCACAGTGCTGGGATTACAGGCATAAGCCACCACACCCGGATCTATGATCCATTTTGAGTTAATTTTTTGATGTAAGTTTGAAGGTTTGTTTTTAGTATGGTTTATCCAATTGTTTAAGAAACACTTCTTAAAAAGTCATCTCTTTCCCACTGAAATGACAACTCTGTCAAAAATCAACTAACATGCTTATTTCACATACCATTTTAATTAATGAACTTTTATAGTAAGTCTTGAAATCAGGAAGTTTAAGTCTTCCAACTGTAATCTTCATTTTCAAACTTGTTTTGTCTATTCTAGACCCTTTGTGCTTCCAGACAAATTTTGTCAATTGGAATTGTATTGAATCTATGGACATGGGAAGAATTTTAAAATATCAAGTCTTCTGATCCACAAGCAATGTTTTGATCCGTAAGCAATGGTATTGCAAGTGTCTTGTCAAATTCAGCCCTGAGTATTTCATATTTTTATGCTATTTGTACATGGTATGTTTTATCAATTTCAGATTGCTCTTGCTAGCATATAAACATATAATGGATTTTTATATATTGACTTTGTAACCTGCAACCTTCCTAAATTTTTCTAGTTTTATACATTTTATGATACTCTACATACATGATGCTATCCTCTGCAGTGGGAAAACTGTTTTTTCCTTTTCAATCTCATGCCTTTTACTGTTTCCCCCACCCCCTTACTTAGTACACTGACCAGAACCATCAATGCTATGTTGAAAACAATTGGTAAGAGCAAATACCCATGCCTTTTTCTTATTCGTAGGGGCAGAGAATTCATTATTACCACTAAGTATTATATTAGCTGTAGGTTTTTCATAAATGCCCTCTATCAGTTGAAGACATTTCCTTCTCATTTATTCAGTTTTTAACATGAATGAAGCCTGAATTTTCTTTTTTTTTAAAAACCCAGTGGTTCTTAAGGAAGCTGAATTTTGTCAAATGCTTTTTTGGCTTCTATTGAGATGATCGTGGGTTATTTTTTCAGTGTGTTAATAAAGAATTAAATTGGTTGAATTCTGAATGTTAAATGAACCTTGAATTTCTGTGATAAACCCTACTTGATCATGATGTATTGTCCTTTTTAACGTATCATTAGCTTTAATTTACTAAAACTTCATTAAAGATTTTTGTATACATGTACACAAGAAAATTTGGTCTGTAGCTTTCTTTTATCTTTATCTGGTTTTGGAATCAGAGTAAGGTTGGGCTCATAATATGAGTTGGGCAGTGTTCCTCCATATTCTTCAAAAGTTTATGCAGAAATGGTATGTCTTAAATTCTCGATAGACTTCAGCAGTAAAGCCATTTGACCCTGTGGGTGAGTTTTTAAACTATAATTTCTCTAGTAGATATAAACCTATTCAGGTTGTGTTTTTTTTTTTTTTAATGAGCTTTAGCAGTTTGTGTCTTTCATGAAATTTGTCCATTTAATACAAATAGTAAAATCTGGTCGGGCGTGGTGGCTCACACCCGTAATCCCAGCACTCTGGGAGGCTGAGGCAGGTGGATTACGAGGTCAGGAGATCGAGACCATCCTGGCTAACACGATGAAACCCCATCTCTACTAAAAATACAAAAAAATTAGCCGGGTGTGGTAGCAGGTGCCTGTAGTCCCAGCTACTCAGGAGGCTGAGGCAGGAAAATGGCATGAACCAAGGAGGCGGAGCTTGCAGTGAGCCGAGATAGCGTCACTGCACTCCAGCCTGGGCAACAGAGCGAGACTTCCTCCGTCTCAAAAATAAATAAATACAGAGTAAAATTTATTGGCATAGAATGGTTTATGATAGGCCAGGTGCGGTGGCTCTCCCCTGTAATCCCAGCACTTTGGGAGGCCGAGGCAGGTGGGTGAATCACCTGAGGTCAGGAATTTGAGACCAGCCTGGCCAACATGGCAAAACCCCGTCTCTACTAAAAATACAAAACTTAGCTGGGCGTGGTTGCACATGCCTGTAGTCCTAGCTACTTGGGAGGCTGAGGCAGGAGAATCGCCTGAACCTAGGAGGCGGTGGTTGCAGTGAGCCAAGATCACACCATTGCACTCCAGCCTGGACAGAGCAAGACTCCATCTCAAGAAAAAAAAAAAAAGAATGGTTCATGATATTCAATGCCTGGAAAATCATCAGTGATGTTCTCTCTCTCTCATTCATACCTGATACTGGTAAGGCATGTCTTCTCTCTTCCTTTCCTAGTAACTCTGGCTAAAAGTTCAATTTTGTCAATCTTTAAGAACAAACTTTCAGTTTTGTTCTTTTTTTTTTTGGCTTTTTAGTTCATTAATTTTTGCTCTGGTCTTTACAATTTCCTCTCCTTTGCTTACTTTTAGCTTGCTCTTCTTTTCTAATTTCTTAAGGTTAATGATTTCAGATTTTTCTGCTTCTTAATGTAACTATTTAATGCTATAAACTTCCTTTAAGTACTTCATTAATTACATCCCACAAATTTTTCCATGTCATGTTCCCATTTTCATTCTGTTAACATTTTCTAACTTCCCTTATTAATTCTTTTTTGACAGAGTTTCAGAGAGTGTTAGGTTTCCAAATATTTGGGGATTTTCCAGATATTTTCATGTTACTCATTTTTTTTTTTTTTTTTTGAGACAGAGCTTCTCTCTGTCACCCAGGCTGGAGTGTAGTGGTGCAATCTGGGATCATTTCAACCCCTGCCTCCCAGATTCAAGCAATTCTCCTGCCTCAGCTTCTCGAGTAGCTGGGACTACAGGTGTGTGACGCTACACCCAGCTAATTTTTTTTTTTTTTTCAATTTTTAGTAGATATGGGGTTTTGCCATGCTGGCCATGCTGCTCTTGAACTCCTGACCTCAAGTGATCTGCCCACCTCGGCCTCCCAAAGTGCTGGGATTACAGGCATGAGCCACCGCGCCCAGCCAAATTTAGGATTTAAATATACAAAGTATGTTTTGTCATAAAGGGATTTAGTTAGAAATTAGTAATAGAGACCGGGTGCAGAAGCGCACGCCTGTAATCCTAGTACTTTGGGAGGTCAAGTTGGGCAGATCACTTGAGGCCAGGAGTTTGAGACCAGGCTGGCCAACATGGCAAAACCCTGTGTCCACTAAAAATAAAAAAAAAAAAAATAGTTGGGCATGGTGGTGTGCACCTGTACCAGCTACTTCGGAGGCTTAGGCAGGAGAATCAGTTGAACCCAGGAGGCGGAGAGTGCAGTGAGCCAAGATGGCACCACTGCACTCCAGCCTGGGCGACACAGTGAGACTCCATCTCGGGGGGGAAAAAAAAAAAAAAAAGCTAAATTTATTGAAACTTATTTTATGGCCCAAGATGTGATCTATTGTAGTAAACAGTCTATGAACATCAGTAAAGAATGTGTATCATGCTGTTGTTGGAGTGGTTAAGTGTTAACTGGGTTAATTACCTATTTGTTTTTTACTTATTCTACCAATTATTTAGGGAGTGGTGTTGAAATCTCCAACTATATTATCCTCCCACCTCAGCACCCTGAGTAGCTGGGAATACAGACACACGCCACCATGGCTGGCTTGTTTTTTTTTTTGAGACGGAGTCTCACTCTGTCACCCAGACTGGAGTGCAATGGTGCGATCTCGGCTCACTGCAACCTCTGCCTCCTGGGTTCAAGCAATTCTCCTTCATCAGCCTCCTGAGTAGCTGGGACTACAGGCGCCCATCACCACGCCCATCTAATTTTTGTATTTTTAGTAGAGGCGACGACACACATGTTGGCCAGGCTGCTCTTGAACTCCTGACCTCAAATGATTCACCCACCTCGGCCTCCCAAAGTGCTGGGATTACAGGTGTGAACCACCACACCCAGTCCCCTGGCTAATTTTTGAACTTTTTTGTAGAGATCGTGTTTCGCCATGCTGCCCAAGCTGGTCTTGAATTCCTGAACCCAAGTGATCCACCTGCCTTTTCCTCCCAAAATGCTAGGTATAGGTGTGCACCACACCTGCTTCACATATTTGGAACTATTACTAAATGTATAAACATTTATGATCATTGTCCTCTTGAAGAACTGACTCCTTTTGCATCATTAAATGAACTGCTTATATCCATGGTAATTTTTCTTGTTCTGATATCTACTTTAATATTAATACAGTAAAATCTTGATTTCTTCTAATTGCTATTTGCATGGTATATCGTCTTTCATCCTTCTACTTTTAGTCTGTGTATTTAAATATATTTAAAAGTTTCTTGCAGACAGCATGCGGCCAGGTCTTGCTTTTAGATACGAGTTGATAATTTTCATCTATTGGTAGTGGTGATTAGATTGTTTGTATTTAGATTATTGATATGGTTGGATTTAAATCGACCACACTTGTCCAATATGTTCATTTTCCTTCTTCTCTTATCTTTTAGATTAATTAAGCATTCTTATGATTCAATTTTATCTCCTTTATTGGCTTACTAGCTATACCTCTTTGCTTTTTTAAGAAGTGGTTTATCGGCCGGGCGCGGTGGCTCAAGCCTATAATCCCAGCACTTTGGGAGGCCGAGACAGGCGGATCACGAGGTCAGGAGATTGAGACCATCCTGGCTAACACGGTGAAACCCCGTCTCTACTAAAAAATACAAAAAACTAGCCGGGCGAGGTGGCGGGCAACTGTAGTCCCAGCTACTCGAGAGGCTGAGGCAGGAGAACGGCATAAACCCGGGAGGCGCAGCTTGCAGTGAGCTAAGATCCGGCCACCGCACTCCAGCCTGGGCGACAGAGCAAGACTCCGTCTCAAAAAAAAAAAAAAAAAAAAAAAAAAAGAAGTGGTTTATTTAGTATATACTTTTATCATAATCTATCTTAAATATACCACTTCATATATAAGAATCATAAAACAATATACAGTTGACTCTTGAACAACACAGGTTTGAACTGCATAGGTCCACTTATATGTGAATTATTTTCAGTAAATATATATATATGTGTGTGTGTGTGTGTGTTTTGTTTTTTTTATTTAAGACAGAGTGTCACTCCTGTCGCTCAGGCTGGAGTGTAGTGGCGTGATCTCAGATCACTGCAACCTCTGCCTCCCGGGTTCAAGCGATTCTCCTGCCTCAGCCTCCCTAGTAACTGGGATTACAGGTATGCACCACCATGCCTGGCTAATTTTGAATTTTTAGTAGAGACAGGATTTCACCATGTTGGCCAGTCTGGTCTCGGAACTCCTGACCTCAGGTGATCAACCCGCCTCGGCCTCCTAAAGTGCTAGGATTACAGGCATGAGCCACTGTGCCTGGTCTCAGTAAATACATTGGGAATTTTTTTTTTTTTTTTTGAGACGGAGTCTCGCTCTGTAGCCCAGGCTGGAGTGCAGTGGCCGGATCTCAGCTCACTGCAAGCTCCGCCTCCCAGGTTCATGCCATTCTCCGGCCTCAGCCTCCCGAGTAGCTGGGACTACAGGCGCTGCCACCTCGCCCGGCTATTTTTTGTATTTCTTAGTAGAGACGGGGTTTCACCGTGTTAGCCAGGATGGTCTCGATCTCCTGACCTCGTGATCCGCCCATCTCGGCCTCCCAAAGTGCTGGGATTACAGGCTTGAGCCACCGCGCCCGGCCACATTGGGAATTTTTTTGGAGACTTGCAACAATTTGAAAAAAACTTGCAGACAAACTGTGCACCACAGAAATATTTTTCTAAATTAAGAAAAAGGTATGCCAGCCTGATCAACATAGTGAGACCCCCGTCTCTTAAAAAAAAAAAAAATTTTTTTTTTAAATTAGCCAGGCATGGAAACCAAGCAGCAGGGAGCTAAGGTGGGAAGATCGCTTGAGCCAGTAAGTTCAAGGCTACAGTGAGCCCTCATTGTGCCACTGTACTCCAGCCTGAGCAACAGAGACTGCAGGAAAGGAAAGGAATAAGGAAAAAGGAAGGGAAGGGGAAAGGAAAGAGGAAAGGAAAGGAAAAAGGAAAGGAAAGGAAGGAAAGAAAAGAAAATGCGGCTTTTATATGGATGCAGGATTGCTCTAAGAAAGGCATAGGGCCGGGCGCGGTGGCTCACGCCTGTAATCCCAGAATTTTGGGAGGCCGAGGCGGGCAGATCACCTGAGGTCGGGAGTTGGAGACCAGCTTGACCAACATGGAGAAACCCCGTCTCTACTAAAAATACAAAATTATCCGGGCGTGGTGGCACATGCCTGTAATCCCAGCTACTCAGGAGGCTGAGGCAGAAGAATCACTTGAACCTGGGAGGAGGAGGTTGCGGTGAGCTGAGATCGCGCCATTGCACTCCAGCCTGGGCAATAAGAGCGAAACTCTGTCTCAAAAAAAAAAAAAAAAAAAAAAAAGAGCATAAAGTGAGCACACTGGCTCATGCCTGTAATCCCCACACTTTGGGAAACTGAGGCAGGAGGATCATTTGAGGCCAGGAGTTCAAGATCAGCCTGGCCAACAATGCAAGTCGCTGTTGCTACAAAAATTAAAAACCAGCTGGGTGTGGTGGCATGCACCTGTAGTCCCAGCTATTCAGGAGGCTGAGGCAGAAACACTTGAGCCCAGGAGTTCAAGGCTGCAGTGTGTCATTACTGTGCCATTATACACTCCAGCCTGGGTGACAAAGTGAGACCCTGTCTCCAAAAAAAAAGCCTAAGAAAGGCATACCTATAGACTCTAATATGATTCAAGAAAAAGAAGTAATTATATGACAACCAAAGCAAAAAGGAGATGAAGGATCTAAAGCCAGAGAATTTAATGCCAGCAAAGATAGTTTCATAATTTTAGAAAGAGATTGAGTTTTTAAAATGTCAAGATAACAGAAGCAGCAGCTTTTGCCAACCAAGAAGCAACAGATGAGTTTCCAGACACCATTAAGAAAATCACTAAGAGCCTGGGCAACATGGCAAAACCCTGTCTCTACCAAAAATACAAAAATTAGCCAGGCACGGTGGTGTAGGCCTGCAGTCCCAGCTACTCGGAGGATAAGGTGGGAGGATTGCTTGAGCCTGGGAGGCAGAGGTTGCAATGAGCCACTGCACTCCAACCTGGGAGACAGTAAGACTCTGTCTCAAAAAAAAAAAAAAAGGCAAAACAGTCAAACATAAATTATGATGCATTTCTGTAAAGTTACAAGTGTGCCTGCCTCTCCTTTCCCCTCCTCCCTCTTCCATCCCTGAGAAAGCAAGACCAACCCCTCTTCTTCCTCTTCAGCCTACTCAATGTGAAGACAAGAATGAAGACTTTTATGATGATCCGCTTTCACTTACTAGTAAATGTATTTTCTCTTCCTTGATTTTCTTAACATTTTCTTTTCTCTTACTGCATTGTAAGAATATGATACATAATACATATATGAAATATGTTTTAATCAACTGTGGTTATTGTTAAGGCTATTAATCAACTGTTTAATCAACTGCTTAACTGTTAATGAACTGTTTATGTTACTGGTAAGGCTTCTAGTCAACAGTAGACTATTAATAGTTAAGTTTCTCTGGAGTCAAAAGTTATATGTGGATTTTTGACTGCATGGGGGGTCAATATCCCTAACCCCCACATTGTTCATGGGCCAATTTGACCTTGTACTACTATTTCACCTCTCCCAATCTTTTGGGCAACTGCTGTCATCCATTTTATTTCTGCACGTTATAAACACCACAGAAGTTTTATTATTTTTGTTTTGAACAATTATCTTTTAAATTTTTTTCCAAATAAAATAATTAATATTTTCTCCACAGATTTCTAATGATCTGCATTATTTTATTTCTTATTTTTTGATACAGAGTCTTGCTCCATTGCCCAGGCTGGGGTGCAGTGGTGCTACGTTGGCTCACTAAATCTCTGCCTCTTGGTTCAAGCAGTTCTCCTGCCTCAGCCTCCTGAGTAGCTGGGACTACAGGCGCATGCCACTATGCCCAGCTAGTTTTTTTGTATTCTGAGTAGAGATGGGGTTTTACCATGTTGGCCAGGCTGGTCTCGAACTCCTGGCCTCAAGTGATCCACCCACCTTGGCCTCCCAAAGTGCTGGAATTACAGGCGTAAGCCACTGCGCCCAGCCTGCATTATTTTAGTTCTGTCTAAATTTTGATTTGGCGTAGTTTTCTCCTGCCTTTAACACTTTCTGTAGCAGTGGTCTGATGGTGGTGAATTCTGTCAGCTTTTGTTATGTTTTTAAAAGGCCTTATTTCATCTACACTTTTTATTGTGACATAATTCATATACCATGCAATTCACCAATTTCAAGTACACAATTCTATGGCTTTTAGTATATTCAGAGTTACACTTCCATAATCAAAATCAATTTTAGAACACTTTATCATCCCCAAAAGAAACCTTATACTCATTAGAAACAACTTCTGATTAAGGGTAGGGGGAACGGGGTATAGGGAGAGATTTGTTAAAGGATACAAAATTACAGCTAGATAGGAGGAATAAGCTCTAATGTTCTATACCACTGCGGCACAACTATAATTAACAATAATTTTTAGTTTCCAGTAACTAAGAGGATACTAAATGGTCCCAATGCAACAAAATAATAAAATTTTAGACAGATATGCTAATTACCCTCATCTGATCATTACACATTAGAGTATCAAAACATCACTATGTAACCCATAAATATATACAATTATTATGTCAATTTTTTTAAAAGGCTGAGTGTAGAGGCATGTGCCTATACTCCCAGTTACTTAGGAGGCTGAGGCTGGAGGATTGTCAGAGCCTGAGTTCAATGCTGTAGTGAGCTAGGATCACACCACTGCGCTCCAACCTGGGCAAAGCAAGGCTCCATCTCTTTAAAAAACAAAAACAAAAAAAAGGCAAAAGAATGAACTTCCCATTTTCTCCCAATTCCCAGCCCTAAGCCACTAATGTTTTGCCCATCCTGGACAGTTTCCTCTTCAATTTTGAAAGGTATTTTTGCTGCATATAAAATTTTAGGTTGATAGGTTTTCTCATCTAGCATTTTAATGTTATCTCTCAGAATCATTAGCTTGCAATGATTCTGATAAAAAGTTTGCTGTAATTCTTACCTTATGTATTAGTTTGCTAGGGCTATCATATGAAAATAGCACAGACTGGGTGTTTTTGTTTTTTTTGTTTGTTTTTTGTCTTTTTTTCAGATGGAGTGTTACTCTGTCACCCACATTGAAGTGCAGTGGTGTGATCTCAGCTCATTGCAACCTCCACCTCCCGGGCTCAAGCAATTCTCCTGCCTCAGCCTCCAGAGTAGCTGGGATTACAGGCGCACATCACCATGCTGGCTAATATTTTTGCATTTTTAGTAGAGACAGGGTTTCACCACGTTGGCCAGGCTGGTGTTGAACTCCTGACCTGAGGTGATTTGCCTGCCTCCCGCCTCCCAAAGTGCTGAGATTATAGGCATCAGCCCCCACGCGCAGCCTACAGGCTGGGTGTCTTAAAAAGAAATTTATTTTCTCACAGTTCTAGATGCTGGAAGTCCAAGATCAAGGTGTTCACAGATTTGGTTTCTCCCAAGGGCTCTCTCCTTGACTTCCAGATGGCCATTTCACTGTGTCCTCATATGGTCTTTGCTTGGTGCACATATATGCCCATGCCCCAGTATCCCCCTGTGAATCTAAATTTCTTCTTCTTAAAGGGACACGAGGCTAGGTGCAGTGGCTCACATCTGTAATCTCAGCACTTTGGGAGGCCGAGGTGGGCGGATCATGAGGTCAGGAGTTTGAGACCAGCCTGGCCAATATAGTGAAACCCTGTCTCTACTAAAAATACAAAAATTAGCTGGGCGTGGTGGCAGGCACCCGCAATCCCAGCTACTCAGGAGGCTGAGGCAGAAGAACTGCTTGAACCCAGGAGGTGGAGGTTGCAGTGAGTGGAGATTGCACCACTGCACTCCAGCTTGGGCGACACAGCAAGATTCCATCTTAAAAAACAAAAACAAAACCAAAAAACATATATATCAGTGATAAAGAGTAAATCTTCAGTGAGTTTTCCAGATCTGTGGGATTACAGTTTTTACTAAAATTAAAAAACTTCAGCCATTATTTCTTCAAATATTTGCCTCCCTTCCCACTTTCCTAAGACTCCAATTACACATATTTTTAGACTTCTTGATGTTGTTCCACTGCTCACTGACACTCTTCACTTATTTTTTTTTTTTTTGTTTATCTATGTTTTATTTAGAGACAGGCTCTTTCTCTGTTGCCCCGTCTGGAGTGCCGTGGTATGATGTTGGTTCACCGCAGCCTTAAACTCCTGGGTTCAAGCGATCCTCCCACCCTGGTTTCCCAAAGTGCTGGGATTATGTGTTGGTACCAGCCAGTACACCCAGTCTTTTTTTCCATGTTACATTTTGAGTAAGTTTCATTTGCTATGTCTTCAAGTTCACTAATTTTTTCTTCTGCTGTGCCTATCTGCTATAAATCCTGGGCACTATATTTCTCATCTCAGACACAGCAGTTTTCATTTTTAAAAGTTAGATTTTGGTCATTTTTATATTTTCCATGTCTCAACATGCATTTTCTGAATCATTTCTGGGTCTATTTCTATTGACTGTTTTTGTCCTCATTATGGACTGTGTTCTCTAATTCTTTGTATGCCTGATAATTTGTGACCAGATGCCAAATGTAAATTTTACACTGTTGGTTTCTAGTTTTAAAATATTCCTTTAACTAATTTGGGGCTTTTTTGTTGTTATTGTTTTGTTTTGTTTTGTCTAAGACGGAGTCTAGCTCTGTCGCCCAGGCTGCAGTGTAGTGGCACGATCTCGGCTCACTGCCAGCTCTGCTTCCTGGGTTCATGCCATTCTGCTGCCTCAGCCTCCAGAGTAGCTGGGACTACGGGTGCCTGCCACCATGCCCAGCTAATTTTTTTGTATTTTTAGTAGAGACGGGGTTTCACCGTGTTAGCCAAGATAGTCTCTATCTCCTGACCTCATGATCCGCCCACCTTGGCCTCCCAAAGTGCTGGCATTATAGGCATGAGCCACCACGCCTGTCCTTGGCTTTGTTTTGAGACTCAATGACTTAGAAATAGTTTGATCCTTCTGAGGCTTGTTTTTATGCTTTATTAGGCTAGTTTTTGACAGCCTTTACATTGGAGCTAATCTAGTATCACTACTGAGGCAATACCCTTCTAAGGACGCAACTCAATATCCCAGGTGTTAGGTGTTTCTACTCTGGTTAGTAGAAATAAAAAATACTCATGGCCCTTTATTCCTTGACTGTTCTAACTAATCCTTTCCAGAAGTCTTTCTCTGACCTTGAGTAGTTTCCTCACACCAGTGAACTGATTAGTACTCAGCTAAAGCATCTATGACAGGAAAGTTCAATAGAACTTTCTGTGATGATGAAACTGGCTATTAAGTACTTGAATTGTAGTTAGTGTAACTGAGGAACTCAATTTTTATTTATCCACATGTAGCTAGTGGCTACTGTATTGTACAGTGTACGTTTAGGGGAACCCTCTGCAAATTTCCAGAGCTCTCTTTTTCTTAAGAAGCTCTCACCTGGGCCGGGCGCGGTGGCTCAAGCCTGTAATCCCAGCACTTTGGGAGGCCGAGACGGGCAGATCATGAGGTCAGGAGATCGAGACCATCCTGGCTAATACGGTGAAACCCCGTCTCTACTAAAAAATACAAAAAACTAGCCGGGCGAAGTGGCGGGTGCCTGTAGTCCCAGCTACTCGGGAGGCTGAGGCAGGAGAATGGCGTGAACCCGAGAGGAGGAGCTTGCAGTGAGCTGAGATACGGCCACTGCACTCCAGCCTGGGTGACAGAGCAAGACTCCGTCTCAAAAAAAAAAAAAAAAAAAAAGAAGCTCTCGCCTCTTAAATAAATATTCTTTTTTTTTTTTTTTTTTTTTTTTGAGACAGAGTCTCGCTCTGCCGCCCAGGCTGGAGTGCAGTGGCCGGATCTCAGCTCACTGCAAGCTCCGCCTCCCGGGTTCACACCATTCTCCTGCCTCAGCCTCCCGAGTAGTTGGGACTACAGGCGCCTGCCACCGCGCCCGGCTAGTTATCCTCTTAAATATTCTGCCCCACAATCCCAGCTGCCTTGGCTTCTTGATTCCTACCTCTGTCTCCTCAATTCAAGATTGCCAGCTCTGTATGTGTATCCCTCCCGACCCTAGTTTCAACACAGAAACTTTCTTCAGGCTGAAAGGCGGACAATCATAGTGCTCAAACTTCTTTCTTTTCTCTCAGGAATTACTGTTCTGTGCTACTCTTTGTCCAACATCTGAAAACATTTTTTCATATACTTTGTCCAATTATTCACTTAAGGCAGCAGCATATATCAGCTTCCTGTACACAGCTATTACCAGAACTGTAAGTTCCCTTCCACTGAGTCTCTTTCAATCATTATTTTTTATTTCTAAAATAATTTAATTGCTTATTTTACAAACCAACCAGTCTTGCTTTATTCTCTCATTTCTTATTCTTGGTCTTTATTCACTGTTCTATTTCATTAAATATATTTATTTTATGTTCTATATTCAATAATTCCAACACCTAAAGTTTCTCTGGGTCTGTTTCAGTTGTTTCTATTGATGCTGGTTCACAGAACCTTGTTTCTTTTGTTATTTTTTTTCATTTTTTGGTTACTATTATAAGCTCACATATGTTGGTAATCTATCTTTAAGAATTATTTGAAGCCAGGGTTGAGGTATATTCCACCAGGGATGATCTGAGTTTGCATCTCTCAGGTGCCTGTAAGCACTCTATCAACTTGGATCTACTTTAAAAAAAAAAAATTCCATGTGTGTATATATATATTATATATATACACACATATATATACACATATTTTTATATATATATATATTTTCTGCTTAACTTTTTAAGCAGAAAATACATTTTCTTAGTTCAAAAAACTCTAAACTAGTTCCCTTCCCCTTCCTGTTAGTTAGGCCTAACACTTCAACTAACACGGTATGTAGTAAAGAATTTAACCTTGCCCAAAGAGAGGTCTGGCATTTGCCCTTAGCTCTTAGGAAGTAATGTTAAACTCTTTGAATATCCTCTTGATAATGATTTATTAGGAGACTTAAGCCATGACAGTAAGTCTACCAATATGATTTATGGTAGGGACTTTATGTTACATACTATCAACTCAACCTCAGGAAGGGCTGGAGACTGAGGTCAGCCACTTTGCCAATTATATCTATGTGATGGAGCTCCAGTAAAAATTCAGGACATCAAGGCTTACGTAGCCTCCTTGGTTGGCAATACTCCATGTGTATTACCACACAACACTGACAGGAGGAGTTACACTATCCATGACTCCACTGGGAAAGGAAAACCGGAAGCTCAGCATCTGAAACCCTCCTGGACTCTGCCCATGTATCTCTTCTCTTGGCTGATTTTAATCTGTCTCCCTTCACTGTGAGTATAATAGGTTTAGTGAGTTCTGTGAGTCGTTCTAGCAAACTATGGAACCCGAGGGTGATCTTGCGGAACCCCCCGCCCCCAGAAACTCTGCAGTTGCTGCCAGAAGTGGGGGGTGGATTTGGGGACTGTTCTCTAACTTTGCACACAGTCAGCAGGGCCAGGGCTGACAATTTGTCTGTCATGGCTAGGGCGGGACTAAGAAAGCAACACAAGTGATCTGGAGACTAATTTACAATCTCCTAATTCTAATACAGAAGGATTAGGCAAACAAGTAACCTCAGGTAGTTTTCCTCCTAGCCTCTACTCAAGAACTTTCTTGTCATCTACCCCCACTCTCCCATTTCCCACTTCCTACCCCTACCCCAGCATCTTAACACCATCAAATGATCTCAAGTGTCAGGAATATCAAATGTAGCTCCACCTCTTAAAAGCTGAAGGACCCTAGTTCTGAATTAAGATCTCTGGGGCAAACATAACTCTTGTGCAAAGTGTCATGAGAATTTGGAAAATGAGGTTAACAGCTCTGCAGATAATATGTGATTCTGGTTCTGAAAGTCACCTAAAAGACTTTCATCATAAATTGATGCGAACTCAATTTTATTGAGAGTGTAAAACTACATCATCAGGCCATCAGGGACAGACTTTAGCTCAAGTAAGCCACCGTTCTAGCATGCCAGTAATAAGTAAGCACTAACTTTGTTATGCAGCGAAAACTTGGATGGCTATTTCAGAAATCTAGCATGTCTTTTTTTGTACATTCAATTTGTAGTCTGTGTCATTTTAGTCTCCAAAATATAATTTCAAGTAAGACTATAAATACTTAGAATTTTTACCATTCGAAAAGGCACAAAACAGAAAATCCCCAACACCTAAGATCCCTCTTTCCCACACTGTTACCCTATCAGCCAACAGGTCTGCCCCATGGTAAGATGGATGAGGGCAGTAGGAACAGTTCGTAAGATTTCACAGGAAACAAGATCTTTGCTCCTGCCCTTACCATTGAAATCTGGAATTTAAAAATACATATATGAAATTTAAAAGCAACAGAAATTCAAAGTAATACAAGAAGAAGTAGTCAATTAATTTCTTATTTTCTCCCAAGATAACTCTTTGAGTGCAGGGACTATGTTTTAAATTATAAGCACCTTCAAAACAGGTTAAATAAATACAAAATAAAATAGTACATATAAATTAGTAAGAATTTGATAGCCTAAATCTTAGAAAGTTTCCTAAAAAATGTAATTTTCAACTGGCTTTTTCAAGGAGTAATAGCAAAGAGAGGGTGCTATGGTTTGGCTCTGTGTCCCCACCCAAATCTCATCTTGAATTATAATCCCCACATGTGTGAGGGAGGGAGGCTTATTGGATCATGGGGGTGGTTCCCCCCCTGCTGTTCTCATGCTAGTGAGTGAGTTCTCACAAGATCTGATGGTTTTATTACATAAGTGTCTGGCATTTCCCCTGCTTGCACTCGCGAAGACATACATGCCTGCTTCCCCTTCCGCCATGACAGTATGTTTCCTGAGGCCTCCCCAGGCATGCGGAACTTCCTGTGAGCCAATTAAACCTCACTGGGCACGGTGGCTCACGCCTGTAATCACAGGACTTTGGGAGGCCAAGAAGGGCAGATCACCTGAGGTCGGGAGTTTGAGACCAGCCTAACCAACATGGAAAAACCCCATCTCTACTAAAAATACAAAATTAGTCAGGCATGGTGGTGCATGCCTGTAATCCCAGCTATTTGGAAGGCTGAGGCAGGAGAATAGCTTGAACCCGGGAGGTGGAGGTTAAGGAGAGCCAAGATCACGCCACTGCACTCCAGCCTGGACAACAAGAGTGAAACTCCATCTCAAAAGAAAAATAAAATAAAATAAACCTCTTTCTTTGATAAATTACCCAGTCTCAGATATATGTTTATAGCAGTGTGAAGATGGACTAATACAGAGGGCAAGATAACTAAGAAGGGAGCAAAAGCACAAGGGAAAAATAGTTAAATTTAGTCTAGTTTGACTTGGTTGATACAGTTCAAAGAAACAGGCTAATGTCAGGACAACAGTCAGTGAGCAAAGGTGATACAAGCTGCTGAGAAATATGGGATTTATGCAACTGAGCGCCACTGTTACAGGGAAATGAATGGAATGATAATAAATCACTGAGCAGTGATATGCCATTTTCTGGGCCAGTAGAACTAGAAAGCAGCAACAGAAGACTAAAATTTGTTCTGGTTCAAAATATAAAAATATTTCATCATTACTCCAAGAATGGGAACCAAATATATACCATTACTTTTTTTTTTTTTTTTTTTTTTTTTTTTTGTGAGATGGAGTCTCGCTCTGTCGCCCAGGCTGGAGTGCAGTAGCGCGATCTCGGCTCACTGCAAGCTCCGCCTCCCGGGTTCATGCCATTCTCCTGCCTCAGCCTCCTGAGTAGCTGGGACTACAGGCCCCCGCCACCACGCCCGGCTAATTTTTTTTGTATTTTAGTAGAGACGGGGTTTCACCGTGATAGCCAGGATGCTCTCAATCTCCTGATCTCGTGATCCCCCCCGTCTCGGTCTCCCAAAGTGCTGGGATTACAGGCATGAGCCACCGCGCCCAGCCACCTTTTTTTTTGTTTTTTTTTTTTAAAGATACACACATACAAACTCAGAGACAGCCCACAAAGTAAGGCAGGCAAACAAAGTTTTACCCTCTTCAGTGCCTAATTGATTAACCGCTACCCTTTTTCTGCCTACAGTAACATAAAAGGGTTAACTGTTTAAAGAAGTAAAGAACACCGAAGTAGCTGTGTATTCATATATCAAAAAGAAAAAAAGCAGTGATATCAAGGGAGAGAAAAATATTTTCATGAAAGATGGGATGCAGAAAAAAACAGAATGAAAACAAAAGAGAAACATCAGTTCTGATGTCCTGCAAGACAGAAAAGGGAAGAAATATTCAAAATAACTGCCTTGCTCATAGGTTTTGTCGTTCTTCTTCTAAGCCTACAGTCTGTAACAAGATGAGAAGACAGACAATGAGAAGAAATACTCTCAAACAAAACAAGCCAATCCCCCACAACCCAAACCCCCAAAACAGAGAATTTCAAGGTATCTCCAAATATTCACGTCACATTTATAACTAAAATGAATCTTGATTTAACATTGTGCTTCTCATAGAGATTTCTCTTTCACCTTTCCTAAATGAGTAACATCAATGCAACAACTATAAAAACAAAAGGTAAATATAATCAGAAAAGCCAGTATAACATAATATCTTTGAGCACAGTCTAAGGGAAGAACATGGCATAGCTTCTCTCTGTCCCACTGCTGCTGAAACAAAATAACAGTAATCCAAAAGTCTGAATGCTTTTACAACATATCATAGATTGTCCTGTTTTTTTTTTTTTTTAATTTTGAGATGGAGTTTCACTCTTGTTGCCCAGACTGGAGTGCAATGGCGCGAACTCAGCTCACTATAACCTCCGCCTCCCGGGTTCAAGCGATTCTCCTGCCTCAGCCTCCCGAGTAGCTGGGATTACAGGTATGTACCACCACACCTAGCTAATTTTTATTTTTTATTTTATTTTTTTTTTTTGAGACGGAGTCTCGCTCTGTCACCCAGGCTGGAGTGCTGTGGCCGGATCTCAGCTCACTGCAAGCTCCGCCTCCCGGGTTCACGCCATTCTCCTGCCTCAGCCTCCCGAGTAGCCGGGACTACAGGCGCCCGCCACCTCGCCCGGCTAGTTTTTTTTTTTGTATTTTTTAGTAGAGACGGGGTTTCACCGTGTTAGCCAGGATGGTCTTGATCTCCTGACCTCGTGATCCGCCCGTCTCGGCCTCCCAAAGTGCTGGGATTACAGGCTTGAGCCACCACGCCCGGCTGCTAATTTTTTATTTTTAGTGGAGATGAGGTTTATCCACATTGGTCAGGCTGGTCTCAAACTCCCAACCTCAGGTGATCCACCCGCCTTGGACTCTCAAAGTGCTGGGATTACAAGCGTGAGCCACTGCGCCCAGCCAATTGTGGCCTGTTCTTATACTATCTCAAAGCCTTCCCAGGATGGGCCAGTGGGATTTAACATGAACCAGATATGTCATCCAAGTTGAAGACAGACACGTGGGTCCTAATGAGCAGTGGTAAAAAAACATTACTGCTCCATTCAGCTCCCAACAATGATAAATAATTCAGGAAAAGAACTGCCGCAATACAGAGCACAGCAGCAGGATTTAAAAATAGAACACAGGCTAGAAAGCCTTGGGGCGGGGGTGTTGGGGGGAATCAGGAGTCATAGAGAAAATGGATTTCTGTCAACAAATTCCCAAGTTCTTTGCAATAAAGGGTGCTGCTGAAATTGTCACACAAACCAAATACCAAACTCTAATGTACTTTCTCAAAAACCAAGTATTTTTCAGGAATTTGGCAAATCTGATTAACAAGAAAGCTAATAAACAACGGTACTATTTGGAAAGAGCAGTTATGATAGAGAAAGCAAATCTAAATCACATAGGAAGTATATTTTTTAAAAAATAAGAAGGGATCAAAACTCGATTTTCCACACCACCAAATTATAGCTAACATCAATTTAGACTTTTCCTAATTATGCCTCTAGTACTGAGATAGCATTCAAGATTTTGCTATTCCTTTTTCCACCTCTAATAGATCCTACAACTCAACACACGCGAATGCAAGAGTCTCACCAATCAATAAAAAGGGTAGCTTGAAAACCAAACAAAATCCATGATTATGGTTTTCCCAGATTTAAATTAAACTCCAGCTCTGGCCAAGCATGGTGGCTTGTGCCTGTAATCCCAGCACTTTGGCGGGAGGCCAGCGTGGGAGGATCACTTGAGGCCAGGAGATTGCCCATAGCCTGGGCAATGTAGTGAGACTCCCATCTCTACAAAAAATTAGCCGGACATGGTGGCATGTGCCTGTAGTCCTAGCTACTTGGGAGGCTGAGGTGAGAGAATCACTTGAGCCAAGGAGTTTGAGGCTGCAGTAAGCTACGACTGTGCTGCTGCACTTCAACCTGGGTGACAAAGCAAGACTCTGTCTCTAAAAAAAGTAGTAAGAATAGAGGCTGGGTATGGTGGTTCACGCCTGTAATCCCAGCACTTTGGGAGGCCGAGGCGGGCAGATCACCTGAGGAGGGGAGTTTGAGACCAGCCTGAACAACATGAAGACATCCTGTCTCTACTAAAAATACAAACTTAGCCAGGTGTGGTGGCACATGCCTATTTGTAATCCCAGCTACTTGGAAGGCTAAGGCAGGAGAATCACTTGAACCCAGGAAGTGGAGGTTGCAGTGAGTCAAGATCATGCCATTGCACTCTAGCCTGGGCAACAAGAACAAAACTCCATCTCAAAAAAAAAAAAAAAAAAGACCAGACCAGATATAGTCCAAAGAAATAATACTCTGCATCCAAAACTGCATTTCTCTGCAGCCATTAAAATATACACCTCTCAAAAATTAAAAATAAATAAAAATATACACCTCTTTTCATATACACCTCAACTCATTTCAGACAACTGGAAATTTTAGGACAATATAAGATAATTTTTATGTCTAATCTCCCTGTAAAAGTATAATATAGAATATAAAACCATAATCTGATCCTTTTATACATTACTTTATCCTAAGTAAGCAAACAAATGGTACTGAAAAAAATTCTTGTTCAGTATAAACTGCAAACCAACATATAGATCAATATGCTCCTGCCTCACCTATTTTTAGAGGAAAAAAATGACTGTATCTCTTCATAGCTGTGCCATTCAACTTAAAGGGCACAAACACCAGAACAGAATGCACTTAGAAGAAGCAGCGTTTTTTCAATTCTTAAATTCTCTAGATTCTATGAGTAAATACTAAACTGTATCTTCAAAGGAGAAACAGGCTGGTTCTTTCAAAATATGGTCCACTTAAAGCACTTCTCCAGGTCAGATCAGCTGCTTTCTTTTTTCTTTTCTTTTTTTTTTTTTTTTGAGATGGAGTCTTCCTCGGTCTCCAGGCTGGAGTGCAGTGGCGCAATCTTGGCTCACTACCACCTCTGACTCCCTGGTTCAAGCGATTCTCCCACCTCAGCCTCCCGAGTAGCTGGGATTATAGGCACACACCACCACGCCCAGCTAATTTTTTTTGTATTTTTAGTAGAGTCGGGGTTTCACCATGTTGGCCAGAATGGTCTCGATCTCCTGACCTTGTGATCCACCCACCTCAGCCTCCCAAAGTGCTAAGATTACAGGCGTGAGCCACCACGCCTGGCCATATCAGCTGCTTTCTATCCCCTCTCCACTAACCATACAGAGTAAGCCATCATCTCATTCTGTAAACCCAGGCTTTCTTACTATTAACAACAGACAGCATGGTCAAATGGGCCCAGTTTTGAGTTCTGGCACTCTTGGTCTTGGACCTATTCTGGGTCCTTCACTGAAGATAGAACCACTATGACCCTCCTCTGACTTGCCCATGCCCTCAGGGCAAGATGTCCATGGGACCAGAGGACATACCTACCTGAAGACCCTCACTCCACTAGTCTCAGCTATGCTCCAGATCCCAGGTTTTCCTGCCTAAGCAGCCCCAAACCCAAATCAGGGCCTTCAGTGGATTTCTTCTCATCTCAAACTTTGTCCTTCCATGGACAATAACCTTCTGTTATACATGTTCCATTGTCTGAATGGTGGGCAAGGGACAAACAACGGGAAGGGTACAGATGGAGACTAGGCTTGTAGGATATCCCTGAACTATCCTATTCTGTCTCAGAAAAATAATTTCCCCTCAAAGTTCTAACAGTTTTTTTTTTTTTATTTTGATTTACCGGGTGAGGTGGCACATGCCTGTGGTCCCAGCTACTCAGGAAGCTGAGGCAGGAGGTTCACTTGAAGCCAGAAGTTCAAGGCTGTAGTGAAATAAAATTATTAGGTTCCTTTTACAAAAATCTTTATTTATAACTACTAAATATTTAGAAATATGGGGATGGGGGCAGTGGCTCACACCTATAATCCCAACACTTTGGGAGGCTGAGGCAGGCGGATCACCTGAGGTCAGGAGTTCGAGACCAGCCTAGCCAACACGACGAAGCCTCATCTCTACTAAAAAATACAAAAATTAGCCAGGCATGGTGGCAAGTGCCTGTAATCCCAGCTACTTGGGAGGCTGAGACAGAAGAATCACTTGAACTCAGGAGATGGATATTGCAATGAGCCGAGATGACGCCACTGCACTCCAGCCTGGGCAAAAGAATGAGACTCGGTCTCAGAAAAAAAAAAAAAAAATTAAAAATATGGAATGTGGGCTTCCATTCATGCCGTTGCCCAGGGACTGAAGTTGTTAGTAAAACCATGCCCCAAAAAGTTAAACCAGTAACTAACAGAAATTCTTGAGTTTGCAAGATAGTAGATAAGAAAAGAAACAACTTTCTGAAACACTGAAACTCCCTCTGCTTGTAAGATAACAAAACTGGCTGAAATCAGTTGCAACCAATATAGCCAACTAGAGTTCACACTGAAGGAGCTTCACATAGCCTGAACTGCCACCACATGCTTCATATTAACTCCTCCCAAATTTGAACATGGGACCCATGAGTCATGAAGAGAAAACTGGGTA
Source organism: Macaca mulatta (assembly GCF_049350105.2). Lineage (NCBI taxonomy): Eukaryota > Metazoa > Chordata > Mammalia > Primates > Cercopithecidae > Macaca > Macaca mulatta. The sequence goes on from NC_133416.1 coordinate 64,547,944, forward strand.
CTGCCAAGGACTTTCCAGACCTCCCCTTTCCTTCCACCAATCACCTAGTAATCTCAGAATCTACCTGCTAAACCTGTTCAAATAAAATTACTGCACCAGGAGACAGATTTGAGCTTGACTCCTGTGAGTCACACTGGCAACACAAGCTTTTCTTTTCTCAAAAACTCAGTGTCATAGTGTTGTCTTATAGTGGGCAGCAAGCCCCTTTTGCTTGATAACATTAGGACCATGCCTACCTAGCACTATCACATACCAGTCTTTGTGATCCTAGATAAGTAATCACCTCTCTAAGCCTCTCTTTATCTCACCGTAAAATAAGCAAGCTGAAACCTTTTGGCTGGGTTCAGTGGCTCACACCTGTAATCCCAGACGTCTGGGAGGCCGAGGTGGGTAGATTGCTTGAGGTCAGGAGTTCGAGACCAGCCTGACCAACATGGTAAAACCCCATCTCCACTAAAAATACAAAAATTAGCCAGGTGTGGTGGTGCCTGCCTGTAATCCCAGCTACTCGGGAGGCTGAAGGGAGGCTGAAGCAAGAGAATCTCTTGAACCCAGGAGGTGGAGGTTGCAGTGAGCTGAGATCACGCCACTGCACTCCAGCCTGGGTAACAGAGCAAGACACTGTCTCAACAACAACAACAAAAAACACCTGTCATAGGTTATTAATGTGATTATATAATTTTCAAAGTAATTTTGCAGGGTGTCTGGCCCACAGCAAACGTGTAACAAAAGAAAACTATTATTACATGCTCTGTCATCACTCTGTTTCCTATCATGGGCAAAAAGGGGACATGAAAGGACAAAAAAGTAGAGCCAATTTCAGATAAACTATAATTAAGAGAGCTGTCTGTGGGTCTCATTTTAAGGATTTGCTTTCATGGATTCCATGTTGGTCTGTCTGATGGTATTATTTTTCCTTTTTTTTCTTTTTTTGAGACAGAGTCTTGCTCTGTTGTCCAGGCTGGTATGCAATGGTGCACTCAAGACTCACTGCAGCCTTAACCCCAGGCTCAAGTGATCCTCCCATCTCAGCCTCCCTAGTAGCTGAGACTATAGGCATGTGCCACCACGACTGGCTAATATTTTTTGTATTTTGTAGAGACACGGTTTTGCCATGTTGCCCAGGCTGGTCTCAAACTCCTGGACTCAAGACATCTTTCTGCTTTGGCCTCCCAAAGTGCTGTGATTACAGGCCACTGCACCCAGCCTATTTTTCATTCTTCTCACTAAAGTGTAAGTTCTGATTCAGCAATTCGACCTCTGGGTATATATTCAAAAGAATGGAAAATAGGGTCTCAAAGAGATATTTGTACATCCATGTTCACAGCAGCATTATTCACAATAGCTACATGGTAGAAGCAAGTGTTTATCAACAAACGAATGGATAAGCAAAATGTGGTATATACATGCAACAGAATAATAGCCTTAAAAAGGAAATTCTGACATATGCTGCAACATGGATAACCTTGACGACATGCTAAAGCCAGTCACAAAACGGCAAATTCTGTATAATTCCAATTATATGAGGTAGTTAGAATATTCAAAATCATAGAAGAAAGTAGAATGATAGTTGCCAGCGCTGGGGGGAAGGGGGAGAGGGGGATGGAGAATTATTGTTTTATGAGTACAGAATTTCTCAGTTTTACAAAATGAAAATAATTATAGAGAAGGATTGGTGGTGATGGCTGCATGACATCATAAATGTATTTAATACCACTGAGCTGTTAAGAGGGTAAATTCTGTTAAGATGGTAAATTTTATGTTATGGTTAAGATGGCAAATTCTGTTATGTGGATTTTAACACAATAAAAAATTGGAAAATCAGACCAGACGCGGTGGCTCATGCCTGTAATCCCAGCACTTTGGGAGGCCGAGGCGGGCAGATCACCTGAGGTCAGAAGTTCGAGACCAGCCTGACCAACATGGACAAACCCCGTCTCTACTAAAAATACAAAATAAGCCTGGCGTGGTGACGCATGCCTGTAATCCCAGCTACTCAGGAGGCTGAGGCAGAAGAATAGCTTGAACCCGGGAGGAGGAGGTTGTGGTGAGCCGAGATCGCACCATTGCACTCCACCAGCCTGGGCAACAAGAGCGAAAAATCTGTCTCAAAAAAAAAAAAAAAAAAAAATTGGAAAATGAAAAAAAAGATAAACTCAATAAGGGCAGGGATTTTTTTCTGTTTCTTCACTGCTATATCCCTTACTCTCAGGTAATTCTGACACAATGAGTATTTGTTAAGTAAGCTATTGGCCACAAAAAGCAAATATGAAGTGTTTATCTAATATTCCAACATCAATATATAAGCCTATATATGTAATATATACAATATAATATGTAAGCAAGCTTGGCCTGACCAGAAAATAAATTATTTATATATGGCTACTTCACTTAGTGCTTCCTCTAACTTTAGGACAGTTTCCTTACAAATAAAATTAATGAATATTAGAGTATATATTTAATATAAAGGTATTTCTGATCTCTTCAACTTATCTTCCTCACCTGTCTACATAGGCATACTAATAGTAACTCCATACATAATCTCACCAGAGAGAATTACTAGCATAATTCAATTAACTAAATTGTACTGAAGCTCTGGTTTTAAGCTCCAAATATAATAGGATGTAACAGAAAGAAGTCCAAAAAAGCAGGTAGGAAAACAAAAACTTTCTTCCTGTTTCTCTTGAGTCTTGAATAATTCAATCCTACTAACTCCTAAAAACTCAAAGCCAAGTCTATGAACTATATCCTATACACCATGACACTCTCAAAAACATATTGTGTTTTTCAAATTTCCTTAATCAATCCATTTTTATCTTTCTGATGAAAGTTCATTTCCCAACTAAAGGTTAAAATATTATAGAAGTAAGTGATTCAGAATCAAATCTATTCTGAAACAGATTTAAATGACACTAATATTACACAAAAGACCCTTGCAGGTAGACAGAATGATGGCTGGTAAAAGAGAATTCAGCTACACATGCTGCGAGGCCTAACTGCAAATTAAAGTGTGGCAACAAGGGGGCAGGTTGTAGATGTTCTTTCTGTGTTACACAAGTCCCCAAACTAGCCTGGGTACTTATTCAAAGACACAATAAGATTGCATCCTCCATACTGGTCTGATTCTGAAACTCATCTACAACAAAAGACATCATCTTAAAACTCTCGGTGACCTCAAAATGCTATGAACAAAATACAAATATGATATTCTTGGTCACTGACAAAATAAACCTCTAATAGCCCTAAATTCCACTTAGATGGATTAACACAAATCTTCCCTGAACAGAATTCAAAGCTTTCTTTAAAAAAAAAAAAAAAAAAAGACACAAAAGCCAAAAAACGACGACATATCAAGACCAAAACTACAAAGCTATAAATGTCCTGAAATGCCTCAAGGTGTGTAATTACTGAAGCTAATTAGTATTCTCAAAATTAAATATCCACTGCAATGCTCAAGGAATTGGAGAGGTGGGCAGAATGAAAGAATGGGCAGGCCGGGCACGGTGGCCCACGCCTGTAATCCCAGCACTTTGGGAGGCAGAGGTGGGAGGATCACCTGAGGTTAGGCGTTTGAGACCAGCCTGGCTAACATGGTGAAACCCCATTTCTACTAAAAATACAAAAAATTAGTCGAGCATGGTGGCACACACCTGTAATCCCAGTTACTTGGGAGGCGGAGGCAGGAGAATCACTTGAACCCAGGAGGCAGAGGTTGCAGTGAGCTGAAATAGGGTCATTGCACTCCAACTTGGGTAAAACTCCCTCTCAAAGAAAAATTAACATAAAAATAAGAAAGAATGGGCAAATGCGGCCGGGCGTGGTGGCCCACGCCTGTAATCCCAGCACTTTGGGAGGCCGAAGCAGGTGGATCACGAGGTCAGGAGTTCAAGACCAGCCTGGCCAACATGGTGAAACCCTGTCTCTACTAAAAAATACAAAAATTAGGCCGGGCGCGGTGGCTCAAGCCTGTAATCCCAGCACTTTGGGAGGCCGAGACGGGCGGATCACGAGGTCAGGAGATCGAGACCATCCTGGCTAACATGGTGAAACCCCATCTCTACTAAAAAATACAAAAATTAGGCCGGGCACGGTGGCTCAAGCCTGTAATCCCAGCACTTTGGGAGGCCGAGACGGGCGGATCACGAGGTCAGGAGATCGAGACCATCCTGGCTAACATGGTGAAACCCCGTCTCTACTAAAAAATACAAAAAAAAAAAAAAAACTAGCTGGGCGAGGTGGTGGGCGTCTTTGGTCCCAGCTACTCGGGAGGCTGAGGCAGGAGAATGGCGTAAACCCAGGAGGCGGAGCTTGCAGTGAGCTGAGATCCAGCCACTGCACTCCAGCCTGGGCGACAGAGCAAGACTCCGTCTCAAAAAAAAAGAAAAAAAAATACAAAAATTAGCTGGGCATGGTGGCGCGCATCTGTAATCCCAGTTACTCGGGAGGCTGAGGCAGGAGAATCTCTTGAATCCAGAAGGCGGAGGTTGCAGTGAGCCGAGATTGCACCACTGCACTCCAGCCTGGGCAACAGAGCAAGACTCCGTCTCAAAAAAAAAAAAAAAAAAAGAATGGGCAAATGAATCCCATCAAAAAGATAAAATTCAGATGTATCTCTCTAATAAAGAAAATAGCGTTCTAGAATTAAACAATATAACTTACTGAGAGAAGAAAAATGGTATCGACTTCATAAATCACAACTAAAATGTGAAATGTCTTATTGATGTTATTCACAGGAAAGTGAGAATTAGGTGGGCAAGAGGCTGAGAATTGCAATTTAATGTACACATATATATATAGAGAGAGAGAAAAAGACAGAGACACAGAGAGAGAGAGAGAGACAGACAGATAGAGAGGCACACAGGGTCTTGCTCTGAGGCCCAGGCTGGAGTGTAGTGGTATAATCATGAATCACTGCAGCCTCAACATCTCAGACGCAAGCAATCCTCCCATCAGCCCCCTGAGTAGCTGAGACTATACACATGCACCACCATGCCTGGCTAATTTTTTTTTTTTTTTTTTTTTTTTTACTTTTGTAGAGATGGGGTCTCCCTATGTTGCCCAGGCTGGTCTCTCTAACTCCTGGATTCAAGTGATCCTCCCAACTCAACCTTCCAAAGTGCTGGGACTACAGGTATGAGCCACTGCATCCAGACCTTTTTTTTTCTTTTTGGAGGCAGGGTCTCTATTGTTCAGGCTAGAGTGCAATGACACAATCGTAGCTCATTGCAGCCTCAACCTCCTAGGCTCAAGCGATCCTCCTACCTCAGTCTCCCAAATACCTGGGGCTGTAAGCACACACCAACACATCTGGCTTTTTTTTTTTTTTTTTTTTTTTTTTGGTAAAGTTTCACTATGTTGTCCAGGCTGGTCTCAGACTCCTGGCTTCAAGCAATGCTCCTGCCTCAGCCTCCTGAGCACCCGGAATCACAGGCATGCACCACCATGCCCAGCTAATTTTTGTATTTTTAGTAGAGACAGGGTTTTACCATGTTGGCCAGGCTGGTCTCAAACTCCTGACCTCAAGTAATCTGCCTGCCTCAGCCTCTCAAACTGCTGGGATGACAGGCGTGAGCCACCACACCCGGCCTACAAAAAAAAAAGGGCCGAGCACAGTGGCTCACACCTGTAATCCCAGCACTTTGGGAGGCTGAGGCGGGCAGATCACGAGGTCAGGAGATCGACCATCCTGGCTAACATGGTGAAACCCCATCTCTACTAAAAACATAAAAAATTAGCTGGGCGTGGTGGCAGGCACCTGTAGTCCCCGCTACTCAGGAGGCTGAGGCAGAAAAATGGCTTGAACCTGGGAGGCGGAGCTTGCAGTGAGCCGAGATCACGCCACTGCACTCCAGCCTGGGCAACAGAACGAGACTCCATCTCAAAAATTAAATAAATAAATAATAATTTTTTAACAATATAAAATTATTTTTATTTATTTATTTATTTTTGAGACGGAGTTTCATTCTTGTTGCCCAGTCTGGAGTGCAATGGCACAATCTCGCCTGACTGCAACCTCTCACTGCAACCTTTGCCTCCCGAGTTTAAGCAATTATCATGCCTCAGCCTCCGAATAGCTGGGATTACAGGCATGCGCCACAGGACCCAGCTAATTTTTGTATTTTTAGTAAAGACGGGGTTTCACCATGGTGGCCAGGCTAGTCTTGAACTCCTGACCTCAGGTGATCCACCTGCCTTGGCCTCCCAAAGTTCTGGGATTATAGACGTGAGCCACAGCGCCCAGCCAAAAAAAAATTTATTAGCCGAATGTGGTGGTGCAATGCCTGTAGTCCCAGCTACTTGGAAGGCTGAGGTGAGAGGATCGCTTGAGCCAAGGAGGTCAAGGCTGCAGTGAGCTGTGGTCACGCCGCTGCACTCCAACCTGGAGCGAGACCCTATCTAAATAAAGGTTAGCTATTATTTTGTGTTATTATTAAGTCTTCTTTAAACTAATACATTGGGATCACAATTTGTAAAATCTGGAAGAATTAATAACAACATGACCGGCCAGGTGAGGTGGCTAACGCCTATAATCCCAACACTTTGGGAGGCCGAGGCAGGTGGATCACCTGAGGTCAGGAGTTCAAGACCAGCCTGGCCAACATGGTGAAACCCCGTCTCTACAAAAATAAAAAAATAAAAAAAAATTGGCTGGGCATGATGGTGGGTGCCTGTAATCCCAGCTACTCAGGAAGCTAAGGCAGGAGAATCGCTTGAACCCAGGAAGCGGAGGTTGCGTGAGCCGAGATCACACCACTACACTCCAGCCTGGGTGACAGAGCGAGACTCCATCTCAAAAACAAACAAAATAACAATAACAATAATAATAATATATGTTTTACAGCTCCTCCTAAACTGAGGGTCCTGCTTGCTTAGAATGAACAGAATAAGAAGGTCCAGAGGGATATCAGATTTTAAGGACCTCAATATGCACATTTGTTCAGGGAGTAAATATTAGATGCAATCTAATATTCCTATTCCAAAGAAATAAAATTCCCTGACAAACAAGTAAAAACTGTATCAAGTTAAGGGCTAGCTCAAGCTGCTCACAAGGTAAGCCATGGAGGGAGCAGGTATCTAAATCAGACCATTGAAAAGGCTTCAGAAGGAAGGAATATTTAAGCCTGATTCTCCAGGATAAGTAATATTTAGCCAAATAGAAAAGTAGGGAAACAAACCTATGTTCCTTGAGATTATTTTAGAGGTTTAGAGAGATCAATCATCCTCTCAGTTTCCTCATCTATAAAACAGAATAATAAGAGTACTTCTTTTGGAAGGTTATAGAAAAAAATAACGTATGTAAAGTACATAGAACAGTGCAAACTCAACACTGTTAATACAGATGTACAGGTCACCATGATGTTTCTCAGAGCTGCAAGTATTGCATAAAGAAAGCTATAACATAAAGGTACTCATGGAGAAATGAATGGCTTGAGAAGAATCTAGAGAGGTTAGTAGAAACAGGATTATAAAAAGTCTTACATACTAATAAAGCTGTATGAAATTCATAAAGGACTTTTGGAAAGGAGTTACATCATCAGATTTCTATTTTAGAAAGATTACTTTTGCTACAATGTGAATGGCTTAGAAAAAAAAAAACGGAGACAAGAACACTAGACAGAAAAAAATGTGAAAGTACTCTGGCCCATGCCAGGCGTGGTGGCTCACGCCTGTAATGCCAGCACTTTGGGTGGCCGATGCGGGTGGATCACGAGGTCAGGAGTTCAAGACCAGCCTAGCCAAAGCGGTGAAACCCCGTCTCTACTAAAAATACTAAAATTAGCTGGATGTGGTGGCAGGCGCCTGTAATTCCAGCTACTCGGGAGGCTGAGGCAGAGAACTGCTTGATCCCAGGAGGTGGAGGTTGCAGTGAGCCAAGATCGTGAGATTGCACCACTACACTGTAGCCTGGGCAATAAGTGAGACTCCATCTCAAACAAAAAAAAAAAAAAACAAGAATAAGAAAAGTACTCTGCCTGTAGAATGAGTAGAATGAGGGGACTCTGACTTAAGATACACTGAGGACATAAATACTTTAAGACTTTTTTTTTTTTTTTTGAGACGGAGTCTTGCTCTATCGCCCAGGCTGGAGTGCAGTGGCGCAATCTCAGCTCACTGCAAGCTCTGCCTCCTGGGTTCATGCAATTCTCCTGCCTCAGACTCTCGACTAGCTGGAACTACAGGCGCCTGCCACCATGCCTGGCTAATTTTTTGTATTTTTAGTAGAGACGGGGTTTCACCGTGTTAGCCAGGATGGTCTCGATCTCCTGACCTCGTGATCCATCTGTCTTGGCCTCCCAAAGTGCTGGGATTACAGATGTGAGCCACCACGCCTGGCCTAACTTGAAGACTTTTATCTGGATGTGGTGGCATACACCTGTGGTCCCAGCTGGTCGGGAGGTTGAGGTGGGAGGACCACTTGATCCTGAAAGGTCGAGGATGCAGTGAGCCCTGCACTCCAGCCTAGGCAACACAGCAAGATCCTATCTCCAAAAAAAAAAAAAAAAGACTTAGTAACATATGAGATGTGTGTGATGACTGGGAGAGAAGACATCTAAGAAGACACCTGGGGGACTAGACAGAAAAGCAGCTCTCAAAGTGTGGCCTGGAACCCCTGTGAATCCCCAAGACTTTCATGGAACCTACATGATCAAAACCATTTTCACGGTAGTAGTAAAACCCTGTTTGCCTTTTTCACTGTCATGCTCTCATGGGTATATGGTAGCATTTTCCAGAAGATATATGAAATGGAATATTGTAACTAATTTGAATGAAAATACAGTTATGAGAATCCAGCTGTCTTCTATTAGTACCATCATCAAAAATAATTACAAAAATGAAAAAAATCCTACATTTCTCACCAAATTTTGTTGCTGCTGTTTTGTAAAAAATTATTTTTCATAAAAATTTACTTTCATGTTAACATGCAATGGGTTTACTGTCACTTTCAGTAAATTTATACTTTTTTAAGTAGATATTTTAAATTTTTTCAGTTTTAACTTCTAATAATTAATATTTAATGTTACAACTCACAAAGACAAAAGCTCTCTGGATACTTCAGTCATTTTTGAGAGTGTTAAGGGGTTCTGATACCAAAAAGTTTGAGAACCACTAAGTGGGTAATATTTCTACTCACTGAAATAGGAATACTGAAGAAGAAACAGTTTGGAAAGAGAAAGTCCTGTTTCATACATAATAAATATGTTATGCCCATGGGCAGACAAATTAAAGTGTGCAATGGGTAGTTATACCAGTAGAACTGGAAATCTAGAACACCAAACTGAGAGTAGTTGAAACCTTGGATTTTAAACAGGGTCACAGAGGGAGAATACACAGTGAGAACAGTGGCACAGTAACCAAAGAAAAGGCTAGAAGAGAAGCAGAGGCCTCAAGACACACCAATTTTTTTTTTTTTTAAGCAAAGTCTCGCTCTTGTCCCCCAGGCTGGAGTGCAATGGCGCGATACCAGCTCACTGCAACTCTGCCTCCTGGGTTCAGGTGATTCTCTTGCCTCAGCCTCCCGAGTAACTGGGATTACAGGCATCTGCCACCATGCCTGAAAATTTTTTATATTTTTAGTAGAGATGGGGTTTCACCATGTTGGCCAGGCTGACCTCTAATTCATTATCTCAGGTGATCTGCCCACCTCAGCCTCCCAAAGTGCCAGGATTACAGGCGTGAGCCACCGCACCTGGCCAAGACACACCAATATTTAAAGGGATAAAGAAAAGGAATATTTTGAGTGGCAACTATCTGAGGCCAGTGTCATGCAGGTAATAAAAAGAATTTACCAAGACAGCTGTAGGTAAAGAAAGGCATATTTATTTATTAGAGAAAGTAGGAAAGTATGTTGGAAGGAAGCAAAGGACAAGTCAGCAAGAGAAGAACTGGCCGCCAGGAGACACAAAGGCTTGCTGGGGATTCTATAAGATGGTGCTTGTGCTATGTGCTGAAGAGGGTTAATGATAACACCTTGTGCAGTACTGACAATGCCAAGGCTGCAGTAAGCTAACTTGCATTTTTCTATCAGCTGAGGGTCTGGTGATAGCTGGGTGCAGGAAGATTATGAGTTATTTGTGCAGGAGGGCTATGTGTCCTGGACCACGAAGGCAGACTTACAGTTTATCTGCTTTCTCTTTTTGCTTTCCGTTGGTCCCGCCAGCCTGACTCCTTTTCCCGAATTAGGACTCCACATGGAAGAGGCTTCCATATGGAGGGGGAAAAAGTTATAAAAATGATAAATAAAATAAAAAATCTAAGAGGACATCACTAGCTATAAATTAAAGAAAAAAAGATGGTCAGGGCTCTGAAGAAAAGAAAAAACAGCAAAAACCGAATCCATAACTAGTAGTGGCAGGAGAAATAGGATGAAAAAATGAAATCCAGCATTAACTCCAAAATCTCATTTTCACCAAATATTTCAATCCTTTTTCATATAATACTTTTTTCTTATCAGGGTTACTAATAAACAACAGAATGGTTTTGGGCTCATCTCCTTTGCCTTCTTGGTTTACCCTCCAGAGGAAATGCAAACAAGAAAGAAAATAACCAAAAGGATAGAGATGGAAAGAAAAGGAAAGATCCCCTGAAATGTTAGGAGGGAATTGACTGATGCAGTGACTCAATGAAGAGACATTCGTTCATGCAACAAATAACCACTGAGTAACCACTTGCAAGGCACCATGATAGGCAATGTTGAAAACAGCTGACTAATATACAAAGCTATACCCAGATTCATCAGCAGAAGCAGCACACTGGAAATACAAATAAAACTCTACTGGTAAGACTAGCACAGAGGCAGCTCTATTCCAAAGGTGGTTCTAGGATATGACTCCAAGAGCTCAAAGTCATCTAATTACTGAAAAGTGGCCTAATTCCAGAAAATAACTGCAAAGGAGTATTTCAAATGTTTGATAGCCTGTGGCAATACCATGTCTTGCTGATAAGCACACCGTGGAATACACAGATAAATCTTTAAGAAATCTTAGTATATACACTACATTGTCAAACTCTGATCTAAGCTCTAAAACAAATAATAAAGCTCAGAGGAGAATTACCTAGCTAGATGCACTTAGGTTGGAAAGGCTGCTTTAATTGGTCAACCTACCCTTTAAATGTAGAAGCTGTGATTTTATAAACATGACCATATTTTTTAACAAAGAATAAAAAGATTAGAATAGAAAAAAAGCATATGATAACACCCAGAATTCAGCATTATATCCAAAAAGAACCCTGAACAAGAAAGGATATATTATCATGCACAAGCTGTCACTAAAATATTTTCACACCATCATCTTGTGCTATGGTAGCTGACCTACTTCTAGCTCTAAGCCTGTATCTGATTGATTTGCAATTTTCTGGAATTATGTGGGCTTCAAGAGACACTGAACAACATCAGAAGTATCTTTTTTGTCTGAGCTCTATTTGGCTGCCATTCCCTTTTTAAGAACTCGAGAAAGAAAGGAATTATTGGATAGTAGTCAGTAACAATAGGTGTAATAATGCTAATGAAAACTTTACAGGTTGCAGGAGGGGATTCCACTTCTGGCTAACAGAGTAACAAGAATCAGAATACCTTCCTAGGAGAAATAACTAAAAAAAAAAAAAGACAAAATATATAAGTTACTGGGCATCAGGCAGTGAAGGATAGTGATTCCTGGGAGATGGGAAACAAACCAGGTAAGTCCTGTGATTATCCAGGCTTAATCCCTAAACAGTGTTTCCAAGGAATTTAACAGGGAAGGAGAGTCTAGGGGGAACAAGGGCAGAGTCCAGTATGCTCCCTGAGTGAAGAAAATAGGACTAAGGCCAAATGCAGTGGCTCACATCTGAAATCCCAGCACTTTGGGAGGCTGAGACAGGAAGACCACTACAACTCAGGAGTTCGAGACCAGCTTGGCAACACAGTGAGACCCCATCTTTACAAAAAATAAAACAATTAGCCAAGCAAGGAGGAATGTACCAGTGGTCCCAGCACTTTGGGAGGCTGAGGCAAGAGGATCACTTGAGCCCAGGAGTTCGAGTTGCAGTGAGCCATGATCGCACCGCTGCATTCCAGCCTTGATGACAGAATGAAATCTGTCTAAAAAAAAAAAAGAAATAAAGAAATATGTAATTACCAGGCTGGGTGAGGTGGCTCATGCCTGCAATCCCAGCACTTTGGGAGGCGAGGCGGGTGGATCACCTGAGGTCAGTTTGAGACCAGCCTAGCCAACATGGTGAAACCCTGTCTCTACTAAAAATACAGAAAATTAGCCAGGTAGGGTGGTGGTCGCCTGTGATCCCAGCTACTCAGAAGCCTAAGGCAGGAGAATCACTTGAACCCGGAAGGCAGAGGATGCAGTGAGCCTAGATCGTGCCACTGCACTCCAGCCTGGGCAACAAGAACAAAACTCAGTCTCAAAAAAAAAAAAAAAAAGAAAAAAGAAAAAAAAGAAAAGAAATATGTAATTACCATATCCCCAGCAATTAGACTCTTAAGCATTTATCACAAATAAAAACTAATAATTATACAAAAATCTGTACATGAATATTCATAGTAGCTTTATAGGCAATAGACAAAAATTGGAACCAACACAGAAGTCCTTCAACAGTTGAATGATTAAGCAAACGCATACAGCTACACCATGGAACACTACTCAGCAATCAAAAGGAACAAATTATTGATATATGTAACAACTTTGATGAATCTCCAGAGAATTAAGCTAAATGGGGCAGGGGTTGGGGTAAGCCAATCTCAAAAAGAAGAAAAGCCAACTGTATATACTGTAGGATTCTATCTATGTAATATTTTTGAAATAACCATATTATAGAGATGGAGAACATATTAGTGGTTTCCAGGGAATGGGGTAGAGGGAAGAAGGTGTAGTTATAAAAGGGCAACAAGAAAGATCCTTGAAGGGATGGAACTGTTCTGCATCTTCACAGTGATGGTGGATACACAAACTCACACATTATGAAATTCAAAGACTGGCATACACAAATACAAGTACATGTAAAACTGGACAAATGTGAATAAACTCTGTAAATTTTACCAATGGCTACCTCCTAACTTTAATATTCTACTATAGTTATGTGATGTTACCAATGGAAGACACTGAGTAAAAGGATATCATAGGATATTGCTATACTCTTTTTACAACTTCCTATAAATCTATACGTTTCACAATGAAAAGTTAAAATGACTGACTGATAAATGATACAAATTATAGCATTTATAAAGACACTTGGAAAGTTATTACAACTATATTCCACATGTGCAAAGAGCTATAGTAAAAACTAAGCAGCCAGGACTGGTGGCTCACGCCTGTAATCCCAACACTGTTGGAGGCCAAGGCGGGTGGAATACCTGAGGTCAGGAGTTTGAGACCAGCCTGGCCAACACGGCAAAATCCTGTCTCTACTAAAAATACAAAAAATTGCCGGGCGCGGTGGCTCAAGCCTGTATTCCCAGCACTTTGGGAGGCCGAGGCGGGCGGATCACAAGGTCAGGAGATCGAGACCACAGTGAAACCCCGTCTCTACTAAAAATACAAAAAATTAGCCGGGCGCGGTGGCGGGCGCCTGTAGTCCCAGCTACTCGGGAGGCTGAGGCAGGAGAATGGCGGGAACCCGGGAGGCGGAGCTTGCAGTGAGCCGAGATGGCGCCACTGCACTCCAGCCTGGGCAACAGCGTGAGACTCCGTCTCAAAAAAAAAAAATAAAAAAATAAAAAAATAAAAAAATAAAATAAAAATACAAAAAATTAGCCAGGTGTGGTGGTGGGCACCTGTAATCCCAGCAACTTGGGAGGCCGAGGCAGGAGAATCGCGTGAACCCAGGAGGTGGAGGTTGCAGTGAGCTGAGATCGAGCCACTGCACTCCAGCCTGGGCAAAAAGCGCAAAACTGTCCAAAAAAAAAAAGTGAGCATGTCAGGCAGAAGTAAAAACAAAAACAAAAACAAAAACTTTGAATTGTTTGAGATTAAAAATATACTATATGGGACTAACAACAGATTAGAAATTGCAGAAGAAAAAATCAGGGGAAAAAAATTTGAGCCGGGCGCGGTGGCTCACGCCTGTAATCCCAGCACTTTGGGAGGCCGAGGCGGGCGGATCACAAGGTCAGGAGATCGAGACCACGGTGAAACCCCGTCTCTACTAAAAATACAAAAAATTAGCCGGGCGCGGTTGTGGGCGCCTGTAGTCCCAGCTACTCGGGAGGCTGAGGCAGGAGAATGGCGTGAACCCGGGAGGCGGAGCTTGCAGTGAGCCGAGATCGCGCCACTGCACTCCAGCCTGGGCGACGGAGCGAGACTCCGTCTCAAAAAAAAAAAAAAAAAAAAAAATTTGAGAACACAGCAATAGAACTACCCAAAACAGAAACAGGAAAAAATAAATACTGAAATAAAATGCATAGCTGGGCACTGCAGCTCATAGCCATAATCCCACCACTTTGGGAGGCCGAGGTGGGAAGACTGCTTGAGCCCAGGAGTTGCAGGCCAGTTTGGACAATAAAGCAAGACTCCAACTCTACAAAAATGTTTTTTTTATTTTAATAAATTATCCTGGTATACGTGTAGTCTCAGCTATTTGAGAGGCTGAGGTGGGAGGACTGCTTCAGCCCAGAAGGTTGAGGCTGCAGTGAGCTGGGATCCTGTCACTGCATTCCAGCCTGGGCGACAGAGGGAGATTTCATCTCAAAAAAAAAAAAAAAAGGCCTACCTAATACATCTGTCAATGCATTTTTCAAGGAAGAGAAAGTGAAAAAAAAATTAAAGAAATAATAATTTAAACGTTTCCAAACTGGAGTATAACTATAAACACACAGCTCTAAGAAGCGCAATGAACCACACCAAGGCATATCATTACCAGAATATATATACACACACACACACACACACACACACACACACACACACACACACACACACATATATATTTTTTGAGACAGGGTCTTGCTCTGTCTCCCCAGGCTGGAGTGTAGTGATACGATCTTGGCTCACTGTAACCTCCACCTCCCAGGTTCAACTGATTCTCATACCTCAGCCTCCCTAGTAGCTGGGACCACAGGCACACACCACCACGCCTGGCTAACCTTTTTATTTTTAGTAGAGAGAGGGTTTTGCCATGTTGGCCAGGCCAGTCTCGAACTCCTGGCCTCAAGTAATCCACCCACCTCGGCCTCTCAAAGTGCTGGGATTACAGGAGTGAGCCACCATGCCTGGCTCTTTTATCTTTTTAAGAGATGACGTCTCGCTGTGTTGCCCAGGCTGGAGCTCAATGGCTATTCACAGGCATGAACATTGTGTTCTACAGCCTCAAACTCCTATGCTCAAGTGATCCTCCTACCTCAGGCCTCCCAAGTAGCTGAGACTACAGGCTTCATGAACCACCACACCCAGCTAAGGGAAAATCTTAAAAGCAGCCAGAGCAAAAGGATACATGTAACAGTGGTCTCCAACCTTTTTGGCACCAGGGACTAGTTTTGTGGAAGACAAATTTTCCATGGACAGTAAGGCGATGGTTTCAGGATGAAACTGTTCCACCTCAGATCATCAGGCATTAGATTTGCCTAAGGACTGCAACCTAGATCCCTCACATGCATAGTTCACAATAGGGTTCACACTCCTCTGAGACTAATGCCACCGCTGATCTGACAGGAGGCTGAGTTCAGGGGGTAATGTTCACTCGCCTCCCGCTCACCTCTTGGACCAGTACTGGTCTATGGCCCAGGGACTGGGGAACCCTGACATATAGAAGAACAAAAATAAAGATGACAACAGAATCCTCTCTCTCTTTTTTTTGAGATGGAGTTTCGCTCTTGTTGCCCAGGCTGGAGTGCAATGACGCAATCTCGGCTCACCACAACTTCCAACTCACTGGAAGCTATTCAAGCCCAAAGACAATGAAGTAGCTCAAAAAACTAACACCAAGTGTTAGCTCATGTCTATAATCCCAACACTTTGGAAGCCCAGCAGTTCAAGTCTATAGTACACTTTTTTTTTTTTTTTTTTTTGAGCTGGAGTCTCACTCTGTCACCCAGGCTGGAGTGCAGTGGTACGATCTCGGCTCACTGCAAGCTCCGGCTCCCGGGTTCACACCCTTCTCCTGCCTCAGCCTCCTGAGTAGCTGGGACTACAGGCACCCGCCAACACACCCGGCTAATTTTTTGTATTTTTAGTAGAGACAGGGTTTCATCGTGTTAGCCAGGATGGTCTCGATCTCCTGACCTCGTGACCTGCCCGCCTCAGCCTCCCAAAGTGCTGGGATTATAGGTGTGAGCCACCATGCCTGGCCTTTTTTTTTCAGACTGAGTCTTGCTCTGTCGCCCAGGCTGGAGTGCAATGGTGCAATCTCGGCTCACTACAACCTCCGCCTCCCAGGTTCAAGCAATTCTCCTGCCTCACCCTCCCCAGTAGCTGAGATTACAGACACCCACCAACATGCCTGGCTAATTTTTGAATTTCTGGTAGAAATGGGGTTTTGCCATATTGGCCAGACTGGTCTCAAACTCCTGACCTCAGGTAATCTACCTGCCTTGGCCTCCCAAAGTGCTGGGATTATAGGCATAAGCCAGGACGCCCAACCTATAGTACACTTGAACTTATAATGCCTGTGAATAGCTACTGTACTCCAGCCTGGGCAACACAGCAAGACCTCATCTCTAACAAAATAAAATAAAACAAAACAACATAAAGATCATCCAGTTTGGGGAACAAAAAGAAAAAAGAATGAAGAAAAATGAACAAAGTCTGAGAGACCTTTGGGACACCATCAAGCACACTAACAAATACATACTAGGAGTCCTATGAGAGGAGAAAAAGGGGCAAGAATAATATTTAGCAAAATAATGGCCAAAAGCTCAAATTTGATGAAAATCATTATTTATACATCCAGGAAGCTCAATAAATTCCAACCAGGAAAAACTCAGAAATCTACACCTAGACACACAATCAAACTGTTAAAAAACAAAGACAAAGAGAATCTTGAAAGCAGCAAAAGTGTCTTATCACACAAGAGATCCTTAAGATAACACATATTTTTCATCAGAAACCATGGAAGCTAAGAGAATGTGAACCAAGCATTCCCAAAATCCAGCAAAACTATCCTTCAAAAACAAAGGAGAAAAAGATATTCCCAGATAAAGAGACAGACATAATTCATCACCAGCAGACCTACTCTACAAGAAATGGCTCTACTCTAGGCTGGGTGTGGTGGCTCTGTAATCCCAACACTTTGGGAGGCCAGTGTGGGCTCCTGAGGTCAGGAGTTTGAGACCAGCCTGGCCAACATGGAAAAATCCCATCTCTACTAAAAATACAAAAAATCAGCCGGGCGCGGTGGCTCACGCCTGTAATCCCAGCACTTTGGGAGGCCGAGGCGGGCGGATCACAAGATCAGGAGATCGAGACCATCCTAGCTAACAAGGTGAAACCCCGTCTCTACTAAAAAATACCAAAAAAAACTAGCCTGGCGAGGTGGTGGGCGCCTGTAGTCCCAGCTACTCGGGAGGCTGAGGCAGGAGAATGGCGTGAACCCAGGAGGCGGTGCTTGCAGTGAGCTGAGATCGCGCCACTGCACTCCAGCCTGGGCAACAAGTGAGACTCTGTCTCCAAAAAAAAAAAAAAAAAATCACTTGAATCTGGGAGGCGGAGGTTAAAGTGAGCTGAGATCATGCCACTATACTCCAGCCTGGGTGACAGAGCAAGAGCCTGTCTCAAAAAAAGAAAAGAAAAGAAAAGAAATGGCATAGCATGCGCAGTGGTGGCTCATGCCTGTAATCCCAGCACTTTGGGTCGCTGAGGTGGGCGGATCACTCGAGTTCAGGAGTTCTAGACCACCCTGGCCAACGTGGTGAAACCCCATCTCTACTGAAAATACAAAAATTAGCCAGGCATGGTGGCATGCACTTGTAGTCCCAGCTACTTGGGAAGCCGAAGCAGGAGAATCACTTGAACCCAGGAGGCGGAGGTTGCAGTGAGTGAACTGAGAAAGCGCATGCATACTTTTAATATGTGCAGTTTACTGTATGTCAACTATACTTCAATAAAGGTCTTTTTTTAAAAAGACAGAGAAAGAAAAATAGGACAAATGTATTAAGGCTGGCCACTCAATAACTGATATGATACTACTGCAATTAATGTAATCTGTATATAAGCATTTAAATGCACCAAGAAAGGTCCTATAAGAAACTCTAATAAGGCTTCTTAAAGGTGAAAATACCTGTGAACAGTATCTCAAGCAGAAAGAAATCAAGAGATTTCTGTTATCTATATTAATCACCTCTTAAGAAAGAATTCCCTAGTTATACATATTTATCTTATATGGATATTCATGCAAATACATTTTAACTATTTCAAAATGTTTTATCTACTTTATAAAAAATTATAAGGCTGGACGCGGTGGCTCACGCCTGTAATCCCAGCACTTTGGGAGGCCGAGGCAGGTGGATCACAAGGTCAGGAGTTCGAGACTAGCCTGGCCAACATGGTGAAACCCCGTCTCTACTAAAAATACAAAAAAAATTAGCTGGGCACGGTGGCGGGCGCCTGTAATCCCAGCTACTAGGGAGGCTGAGGCAGGAGAATCATTTGAACTCGAGAGGCAGAAGTTGCAGTGAGCTGAGATCGTGCCATTGCAGTCCAGCCTGGGCCACAGGGAAAGACTCCATCTCAAAAAAAAAAAAAAAAATTAGAGCTGGGCACAGTGGGTCACGCCTGTAATCCCAGCACTTTTGAGGCCGAGGCGGGCAGGTCACCTGAGGTCAGGAGTTCGAGACCAGCCTGACCAACATGGAGAAACCCTGCCTCTACTAAAAATACAAAATTAGCCGGGCGTGCATGCCTGTAATCCCAACAACTTGGGAAGCTGAGGTGGGAGAATTGCTTGAACCCGGGAGCGGAGGTTGTGGTGAGTTGAGATGGTGCCACTGCACTCCAGCCTGGGTAACAACAGCGAAACTCCATCTCAAAAAAAAAAGTGATCCATCCACCTCAGCCTCCCAAAGTGCTGGGATTACAGGTGTGAGCCACTGCGCCCAGCACTGAACTCACTCTTGATACACTCTGCATCTCAATTTCTTCATCTACTAAATGGGTACAATAATACTTCCAACACCATGGAGTTGTGTAAGGATTAAATGAGAACAGAGATATAACACTTAATTTGTTGCCTGGCACATAGAAAGTGATCCATAAATGTTATCTATTATTACCTGAATAAATGCTCAGCCTCCATGAGTCCAGTGCTGGAATGGCGTCACATATAAGAAACAAGTCTAACCTCGGGGGGCAGGGAAAAAAACAAAAAAAAGCATGTTAAAAGCAATTTTAAACCTTAATATATTAGATTCAATTCAAAATCCACAGCAGCACCTGTTAATATCTTTCCCAATTTCTTTGGCTCACAATGTTTCTCCTAACACTGCCCCTGCCCTTAACCCTCTATATCCATTCCCACTGTCAATTCACAATAAAAAAAAAAAACCCTGTATTTTGTTCCTGTCCACATCGACCCCCTTTTTGTATGAGCAGTTCTTGTCTACCGCTTTCTAACATAAATTAATCACCCAGTCTACTCCCTGAAATTCTTCAGCTGTTTTTTACTCATTAAAAAGAGTAGTCTAGGCCGGGCGCGGTGGCTCAAGCCTGTAATCCCAGCACTTTGGGAGGCCGAGACGGGTGGATCATGAGGTCAGGAGATCGAGACCATCCTGGCTGACACGGTGAAACCCCGTCTCTACTAAAAAATACAAAAAACTAGCCGGGCGAGGTGGCGGGCGCCTGTAGTCCCAGATACTCGGGAGGCTGAGGCAGGAGAATGGCGTGAACCCGGGATGTGGAGCTTGCAGTGAGCCGAGATCTGGCCACTGCACTCCAGCCTGGGCGGCAGAGCGAGACTCCGTCTCAAAAAAAAAAAAAAAAAAGAGTAGTCTAGACCAGGCACGGTGGCTCACGTCTGTAATTCCAGCACTTTGGGAGGCCGAGGCGGGTGGATCACGAGGTCAGGAGTTCAAGAGTTCAAGACCAGCCTGGCAAAGATGGTGAAACCCCGTCTCTACTAAAAAAAATACAAAAATTAGCCGAGTGTGGTGGCGGGTGCCTGTAATTGCAGCTACTCAGGAGGCTGAGCCAGAGAATTGCTTGAATCCAGGAGGCGGAGGGTGCAGTGAACTGAGATCGTGCCACTGCACTCCAGGCTGGGTGACACAGTAAGACTCCATCTCAAAAAAAAAAATAGTAGTCTAGGCTGGGCATGGTGTCTCACACCTGTAACCCCAGCACTTTACTTTGGGAGGCCAAGGCAGGTGGATCACCTACGGTCAGAAGTTCGACACCAGCCTGGCCAATATGGTGAAACACCATCTCTACTAAAAATACAAAAAATTAGCTGGGCAAGGTGGCATGCACCTGTAATCTCAGGTACTTGGGAGGCTGAAGGAGGAGAATGGCTTGAACCCAAGAGGCAGAAGTTGCAGTGAGCTGAGATCACACCATTGCACTCCAGCCTGGGCAACAAGAGCAAAACTCCATTTCAAAAAAAAAAACGTCTGGAACTGAGCAAGCAAAACTAGGCTCTCTCTTAATAGATGAGAAACAGAAGTGAAAAGAGACCAGAGGCAGAATTTTATTCTGTGAATATAAGTAAGCATTGCAAGTATATAATTTAGTATTTCTTCACCCTAAAAGCAGTAGTTATTATTATTATTACAAGACCCTGAGGGCTGTCTATTTAATCTATTTCAGGAGGCCACCATTGGAACCCTTTATATGCCCAAGTCAGTCATATCCTTGGAAGCCTTCAAAACACCCAAGCCCTACTGTGTTCTACGCTAAAGTGAGAATATCCCTAACTCACCATTTTGTTTTATAACCCTGTTCCACAAATACCACATCATGAAAGTCTGCCCTCT
Source organism: Macaca mulatta (assembly GCF_049350105.2). Classification (NCBI taxonomy): domain Eukaryota; kingdom Metazoa; phylum Chordata; class Mammalia; order Primates; family Cercopithecidae; genus Macaca; species Macaca mulatta. The sequence goes on from NC_133416.1 coordinate 64,568,834, forward strand.
TGATACCTTAACAAAGGTTTCTATGAAAAAGTTCTAGTTTTTTTTTTTTAATAGCCCCTGCACATCACGGTTTTAACATTAGGAATGTGGAGTAGTTGACTAAAGTTGCGAAGGAATGACCAGAGGATATTGCCCTTCCCCTTTTCACCACTAATGCTGGTCCTAAAACACTACTCCTGTAGTAAACTTTTTCCCATGAAATACCTTGTTCTCCCCTATACGAAATATTTACTAGTTTCCTTTCCCTATTGGCACTCAAGCCATGCACGGATACATCTAATTTTTAAGTGGGCACAGTGGGTTCACACTAAGAACTTTGTCACACCAAGAGGTCACTCTCTAACTCTGATGAATAGAATCAAGAGCAACATAATTTTGACTTTCTTGCCCTAATTGTAATCATATCATAATTGAAACTGAAATACTGTGGGCCGGGCATGGTGGCTCACACCTATAATCCCAGCACTTTGGGAGGCTGATGCAGGCGAATCACGAGGTTAGGAGTTTGAGACCAGCCTGGTCAACATGGTGAAACCCCATCTCTACTAAAAATACAAAAATTAGCCAGGCATGGTGGTGGGCGCCTATAATTCCAGCTACTCAGGAGGCTGAAGCAGGGAAATCGCTTGAAACTGGTCAGGGGGTAGGCAGGGGAAAGGGGCAGAGGTTGTAGTGAGCCAAGATCACGCCACTTCACTCCAGCCTGGGTGAAAGAGCGAGAGAGACTCTGCCTCAAAAAAAAAAAAAAAAGAAAGAAATCTTTTATTGTTCTTGTTCATATCTGTACCTGCAATTCTAAACAGTGTCTCACACATAATAAGCACTGAAACAGTTTTCTAATTGTTTGGTGCATTTACAAAGCTAAGAAGTTACTTCTTCTGAAGTAAACTTGGGTTTCCTAAGGTGTTTAAAACTTATTTGTATAGCCAATAAAATGGCCAAACTGTCAAAACATTGTTCTTTTCTTCATTCTAACAATCTGCCTTGTATTCTCAGAAATCTCTCGTTGGGCGCGGTGGCTCACACTTGTAATCCCAGCACTTTGGGAGGCCGAGGCAGGGGGATCATGAGGTCAGGAGATCGAGACCATCCTGGCCAACATGGTGAAACCCTGTCTCTACTGAAAAAATACAAAAAAAATTAGCCGGGTGGCGTGCGCCCATAGTCCCAGCTACTCGGGAGGCTGAGGCAGGAGAATGGTGTGAACCCGGGAGGCGGGGCTTGCAGTGAGCATTCTCTCTCTCTCTTTTTTTTTTTTTTTTTTGAGATGGAGTCTTACTCCGTCATGCAGGCTGGAATGCAATGGCGTGATCTTGGCTTACTGCAACCTCCGCCTCCCGGGTTCAAGCCATTCTCCTGCCTCAACCTCCCAGTTAGCTGGTATTACAGGTGCCCGCCACCATGCCCGGCTAATTTTTGTATTTTTAGTAGCGACGGAGTTTCACCATGTCGGTCAGGCTGGTCTCAAACTCCTGACCTCAAGTGATCCACCTGCAGCCCTCTCTTCCTTTCTCTGAAGGTTAAATTTACACTTGGAAAATAAGATGGCAGTCATATCTGGCAGTTAACTGTTCTCTGCCTCCGTGGGGCCCAAATCCAATCTTCTGAGGCAGCAGCAATTGTCAAAGCTCTGACTACCAGCATAGCACTGAGGAGCACTTCACAGTTTAGAACCATTTAGACTAAATTGACCCAAGTAGCAAACATCTATAAGAGAATCACTGCTGATAAGACTTCTATGAAGGATTCCAAATGTCTTAAAGATAACTTCACAGGAGTGGAAAGGAGCTGAACTCAGCCATCTGACTACGGAAGCGTTCTATAAACCTTTAGGCCAGGCATGGTGGCTCACACTTGTAATCCCAGCACTTTGGGAGGCCGAGGTGGGCGGATCACAAAGTCAGGAGTTTGAGACCAGCCTGGCTGGCGTGGTGAAACACTGTCTCTACTAAAAATATAAAAATTAGCTGGGCATGGTGGCACACATCTGTAGTCCCAATTTCTCAGGAGGCTGAGGCAGCAGAATCGCTTGAACCCGAGAGGTGGAGGTTGCAGTGAGCCGAGATCACGCCACTGCACTTCAGCCTGGGCAACAGAGCAAGGCTCCATCTCAAAAACTAAACCAAACTAAACTAAATAAAATAAAATAAAATAGCTTTAATAATGACCCTGTCACCAGAAAAACAGACACTTTGTCCTAGCCTTCTAATCAGCTGTATTTAGCAGCCAACATCCATCTTTTGCAATAAAATGCCACCTCTTAGTTCCTATTCCTATCAAATTATCACAGGTTTGGGCAATAGATAAATCAGAAACTACAGTTAACTTGTCTAGGACCCAAGACAATTAATAAAACTTACTTGGAGAAGCAGAATAGCCTCTAGTCACCTGAAGACAAGTTTTAAAGATCCTAACAACTGTTAACACTTGGGCACACCAAAATGATTATAATCTGAAAAACAGCCACATGTCACTTCCAATGGTGTCATTATACAAAAAGTGATCTTCCCCCTCCGAAATCGTTTTTAAAGTCAGCTAAATCTTGAACAATGACTTCTACTCTTCTCTAAAATAGAAGCTGTGACAGCTACCTTAATGAGATGCCTGATAAACTCAGGGCAAGGGGCTCACTGTGCTGACATTCTCACCTCACCTAGGACTTCTGCTGATTCATCTTGATGGGCTGACAAGTCACTGACTTGCCAAATAATCTTGTTTATTTCACATATAAAAATACTGTCTACTCAAGACAACTACTAGCCAGATACCTTCTCCTGCTCCTGCTACACAGCCTTTCCCTCTCTGACTTCATGGAACAACTAGCAACAACAAAATATATATGTATATTTCAGGTGACTATTAGTAACTCTCTATAACTAACAAGCCATAAAGGGCTGGAAACAGAATAGGGCTGGAAACAGAGCCCATAAAAGGGCCAGAGTGTTAACCCTCAGCAATTTGCCAGTTTTTCAAAGAGATCAAAATCACCTGGGGAAGAAACAATAGCTTTTCAGGATTAACAGATGTTTGGTATTATTACGGTAATCTGAAAAATAGTTGCCAAGCTGGGACCCGAAAATATCAGTCGCGAGGCACACCAAATAATCACAGAAATATTTAAGTAAGTAAGCTTTGTTCTAACATGAACTTCAAAAAGAAAGACAAGTCAGGGCAATAAAAGCAAGCAGAAAACATCCATTTCATTGTAAAAGAATGAAAGAGAGAAAGGGAAGGGGAAAAAGAGAAACAATAAAGAACTATGCCCACGTTTAACATGGCCACAGTTATGTGTAGCAATTCCCATCAAGAAGTGCAGTTCATCTCAAAAAAAAAAAAGTACAGTTCATTTCCCCACCCCTTAAATCTGAGCTGGCCTTGTGACTTGCTTTAACCATCAGAGTGCAGCACGAATGACACTGCGACCACCGAACCCAGGCCTCAAGAGGCCGTTCAGTTTCCACTCAAAACCTCTTGGAATCTAACCATCATGCAAAGAAGCCAAACCAGCCTGCAAGAGGCCATACCAACCTAGAGGACAGCTTTAGCCCAATGCTAGACGTGTGAATGAGGCTATCCTGGTCCAACCAGCCCCTAGCTAACATGCCAACTGACCACAAATGAGTGAGCCCAGCCAAAACCATGTGGAATAGAGGCAAGCTGTGACAGATGAACCCACTTACATCATAAACAAAGAATGCAGCTGACCCTTGAACAATATAGGTTTATTACCAATGATAAAAATCAAGCTCTCAAGTGAAAATCAGAATTTTGAAAAACATGTAATCACTATCATGAGCCTGACAGTTTCTCAATACTTAAAGACTATTCTGCCAGGCACAGTGGCTCCTGCCTATAATCCCAGAATTTTGGGAGGCCAAGGTGGGTGGATCATCTGGGGTCAGGAGTTCGAGACCAGCCTGGCCAACATGGTGAAACCCCACCTCGACTAAAAACACAAAAATTAGCTGGGTGTGGTGGCAGGCACCTGTAGTCCCAGCTACTCGGGAGGCTGAGGCAGGAGAATCACTTGGACCTGGGAGGTAGAGGTTGCAGTGAGCCGAGATGGAGCTGCTGCATTCTAGACTAGGCAACAAAGCAAGACTCTTGTCTCAAAAAAAAATAAATAAAAGAAAAAGTGCATGCACAAGCCAGATGCAGTGGCTTACACCTGTTATGCCAGCACTTTGGGAGGCCGAGGCAGGTGGATCTTTTGAGGTCAGGAGTTAGAGACCATCCTGGCCAACATGGTGAAACCCCGTCTCTACTAAAAATACAAAAATTAGCCAGACGTGGTGACAGGCACCTGTAATCCCAGCTACTCAGCAGACTGAGGCAGGAGAATCTCCTGAATCCAAGAGGCAGAGGTTACAGTGAGCTGAGATGCCACCACTACACTCCAGCCTGGGCAAGAGAGCAAGACTCTGTCTCAAAAAAAAAAAAAAAAGTGCATACATATCCCACAATACTCTGCATGCATAAACAAAAATAAGGAAATTTTTTTGGAGATAAGAGTCTCACTCTGTTGCCCAGGCTGGAGTGTACTGACGTCATCTCAGCTCATTGCAACCTCCACCTCCTGGGTTCAAGCAATTCTCATACCTCAGTCTCCCAAATAGCTGAGATTACAGGCATGCACCACCACATCCAGCTAATTTTTATATTTTTAGTAGAGTTGGAGTTTCACCATGTTGGCCAGGCTGGTCTCAAACTCCTGGCCTCCCAGCCTGGCCAACATGGTGAAACCCCATCTCTACTAAAAATACAAAAATTAGCCAGGCGTGGTGGCGGGCACTTGTAATATCAGCTACTCAGGAGGCTGAGGCAGGAGAATCACTTCAACCCGGGAGGCGGAGGCTGCAATGAGCTGAGATCACAGCACTGCCCTCCAGTCTGGGTGACAGAGCAGGACTCTGTCTCCAAAAAAAAAAAAACTGGCCTCAAGTGATCCACCTGCCTCGGCCTCCCAAAATGCTGGGATTACAGGCATAAGCCACTGCAGCCAGCCAAAAATAAGGAAATTCTTGATGTATAATACTTAAAAGCTACATTGCTAAATGAAAAAAATGCAGAACCATTTTTGTAAAATGGGGGAAAATATACATATACATACTTGCCTTTTTTAATGCTTATCAATGCACATGATGCACAAAAACTGGTAATAATAGTTGCCTCTGGAGAGAGGTATAGGAACCGACCGGCTTGGGGGTATAAAAGCAAGATGGGGCCGGGCACGGTAGCTCATACCTGTAATCCCAGCACTTTGGGAGGCTGAGGCGGGTGGATCACCTTAAGTTAGGAGTTTGATACCAGCCTGACCAACATGGTGAAACCTCGTCTCTACTAAAAATACAAAATAACTGGCCGGGTGCCAGTGGCTCATGCCTGTAATCCCAGCACTTTGGGAGGCCAAGGTGGGCGGATCACGAAGTCAAGAGATCGAGACCATCCTGGCCAACACTGTGAAACCCCGTATCTACTAAAAACACAAAAATCAGCTGGGCGTGGTGGTGCACACCTGTAGTCTCAGCTACTCGGGAGGCTGAGGCAGGAGAATGGCTTGAGCCTGGGAGGCGGAGGTTGTAGCGAGCTAAGATCACACCATTGCACTCCAGCATGGGTGACAAGAGCGAAACTCAGTCTCAAAAAAAAAGAAGAGCAAGATGGGGCCTGGCATGGTGGCTCACACCTGTTACTCCAGCACTTTGGGAGACAGGGGCAAGTGGATTTCTTAAGCTCAGGAATTCGAGACCAGCATGGGCAACATGGCAAAAACGCATCTCTTCTAAAAATACCAAAAATTAGTCGAGTGTGGTGGCTCACACCTGTAGTCCCAGCTCAACTTGTAAGGCTGAGGTGGGAGGAGGGAGGATCATCTGAGCCCAGGAGGCAGAGGCTGCAGTGAGCCAAGATGATGCCACTACACTCCTGCCTGGGCAACAGAGTGAGACTCTGTCTCCAAAAAAAAACACAAAAGCAGGATGGAAACTCCATTTCATACTTTTTTCTATCCTTAAAACTCTGAACCACATAAATGTAACACCAATTCAAAAAGTAAATCCAAAAATGTATAAGAATTCTCATTTTACATAAGGAACAACTTCTCATACCATTTTTTTCTCTAGTCTCAAAAAATATCCATCCCATGTGCTTACTTTGGCAGCACATATACTTAAAAAAAAAAAAAAAAAAAAAAGTCCATTCCTAATTTTTAACTGTAGGTTCAGTGCTACCTAAACAAGGTATCTAGCCAGGCATGGTGGCTCATGCCTATAACCCCAGCACTTTGGAAGGCCAAGGAGGGCAGATCACGAGGTCAAGAGATCGAGACCATCCTGGCCAACATGGTGAAACGCCATCTCTCTCTATTAAAAATACAAAAAAAAAAAAAAACTGGGTGTGGTGGCGTGCACCTGTAGTCCCAGCAACTCAAGAGGTTAAGACAGAATCGCTTGAACCCAGGAGACGGAGGTTGCAATAAGCCGAGATCGCGCCACTGCACTCCAGCCTGGCGACAGAGCAAGACTGTCTCAAAACAAACAAACAAAAAACAAGGTATCTAGGCCAGGCATGCTGGCTCACACCTGTAAGTCCCATACTTTGAGGTTGAGGCCGGAGGATCACTTGAACGCAGGAGTTCAATACCAGCTTGAAAAACATAGTGAGACCCCATCTGTATTTGTAAAATGTAAAAATAAAAATTTTTAAAAAAGCTATCTATAATTAATATGAGTCAAAGATACCCATCCACTATGAAACCTTTGAATTGTTAAGTAGGTTAAATAGTGATTCTGGGGTAGGGTCAGAATTTTCATCTTTTACATTATATACTTCTTTCCTTTCTTTCTCTTTTCTACGAGACAGGGTCTCACTCTGTTGCCCCAGCTAGAGTACAGTGACATGATCATAGCTCACTGTAACCTCAACCTCCTGGGCTCAAGTAATCTTCCCACCTCAGCCTCCCAAGCAGCTAGGACTACAGGTATGTGCCACAGCACACTCAAGTAATTTAAAAATTTTTTTAGGCCGGGCGCGGTGGCTCAAACCTGTAATCCCAGCACTTTGGGAGGCCGAGACGGGCGGATCACAAGGTCAGGAGATCGAGACCAGCCTGGCTAATACGGTGAAACCCCGTCTCTACTAAAAAAATACAAAAAACTAGCCGGGTGAGGTGGCGGGCGCCTGTAGTCCCAGCTACTCGGGAGGCTGAGGCAGGAGAATGGCGTAGACCCGGGAGGCAGAGCTTGCAGTGAGCTGAGATGCGGCCACTGCACTCCAGCCTGGGCGACAGAGCAAGACTCTGTCTCAAAAAAAAAAAAAAAAAAAGAAAAAGAGATGTGAGGGTGGGCACAGTGGCCTGTAATCCCAGCACTTTGGGAGGCCAAGGCAGGTGGATCGCTTGAGATCAGAAGTCCGAGACCAGCCTGGCCAACATGGTGAAACCCCATCTCTAACAAAAACACAAAAATTGGCCAGGCGTGGTGGCGGGCACCTGTAATCCCAGCTACTCGGGAAGCTGAGGCAGGAGAATCACTTGAACCTGGGAGGTGGAGGTTGCAGTGAGCCAAGATCTCGCCACTGCACTCCAGCCTAGGCAAGAAAGTAAGACTCTGTCTCTAGAAAAAAAAAAGAAAAATTAAAAGATATTAAATATGCACTGACCAACTACAACAGACTTTATTTGGATCCTATTTTAAACATATAAGCTACTAAAAAATCATGATACGATCAATGAAACACCAGATATTTAATATTAAGGAATTGTTATTTTAGATGGGCAATTGGTTTTTTAAAGTCCTTATTTTTGTGTATTTTTTTGTTTCTTTTTTAGAGAAAAGGGCCTCGCTCTGTTACCCAGGCTAGAGTGCAGTTTTAAAATCATACCTCACTGCAGCCTTCAACTCCTGGCCTCGAACAGTCCTCTCAGCTCAGCCTCCCACATAGCTGGAGGCTACAGGTGTGTGCCACCACATCCAGCTAATTTTTTGTTTTTCTGTCTCACTCTTGTTGCCCAGACTGGAGTGCAGTCGTGCAAACTCGGCTAACTGCAACCTCTGCCTCCCAGGTTCAAGCCATTCTCCTGCCTCAACCTCCCAAGTAGTTTAAATTACAGGCATTCGCCACCACGCCCAGCTAGTTATTATTATTTTAGGTAGAAACGGGGTTTCACCATGTTGTTGGTCAGGCTGGTCTCGAACTCCTAACCTCAAATGATCCTCCCACCTCAGCTTCCCAAAATGCTGGCATTACAGATGTGAGCCACCATGCCTGGCCTAATTTTTAAAGTTTTTGTAGAGATGGGGTCTCACTATATTGCTCAGTCTGATCTTCAACTCCTGACCTCAAGTGGTCCTCCCACTTCAGACTCCCAAAGTGCCAGGATTATAGGCATGAGCCACTGTACTCGGCCAAGTCCTTACTTTTTTAGATACATGCTGATATATTTATAGATGAAATAACATATCAAGGATTTGTTTCAAAATAATCAATAAGGGGCCAGGCATGGTGGCTCGTGTCTGTAATCCCAGCACTTTGAGAGGCCAAGACAGGCGGATTGCTTAAGCTCAGGAGTTCGAGACCAGCCTGGGCAACACGGTAAAACCTTGTCTCTATTTAAAAACAAAAAAATAAAATAAGGGAGGTAGTAGGAATATAGATGAAACAAAATCAACCGTGAGCAGATAATTGCATATGGACATTCATTATACCACTCTTGATGCTTCTGAATACATATGAAATTTTCTGTAGTAAAATGTTTCATAAAAGACCAAATCTCAAAAAAGAAAAATACATATATTTGAAATATGATGACTGATGAGAGTTCCACCCTCATGGGGGGATTAATGCTATTATCGAGGGAGTTAGTTACCTCAGGAGTGGATTACTGATTAAAAGGATGAGTTTAGCTTGAAAAAAAAATATGATGACTGAAATAAATTTTGTATACTAATCTTTAAAGCCTAGTTCAATTTCTACTTCTTCCATGAAGCCTTTCTATATTGATTTCTCTCTTCTTTTGTATCTATTTGTACTGAGCAATTGACTTAATTAAATTATACTGCATTCTGTTTACATCACAGGATCTAATCCATTATATCCTGATCATTAATTGTTCATTTTTTATCTCCACAGCTAGCCAGTCAGTAAGGTTCTTTAATACACACAAACCCTAAAATGATTATTAAGCATCCTAATGATCCCAAGTACCTTATCTGACACTCAAGTTGTCTCAAAAAACCTTGGGACCTATGGAAAAATACCGTATTCTTCCTTGTCATCCCAAGAGCCACTCTGCACTAAAATTAAGTTTTTACTCTAGTAAAACATACAATATTATGTTCTTCAAATTTTACACAGATCACACCAAAACACTGCCTCTAGCCACTTAAGGCAAGCTAATACGCACCAGCTTTCCCTCTCCCAGAGTTCAAATGAGCATATTTATACTCTGTCACAGAAAGAGAATTATATACTACTAGATTTAAATAGAAGTTCTGTTAACTAACTGATAAAGTAGAGTGAAGTTATTTAATAAAAACTACAGCTGAGGCCGGGCGCGGTGGCTCAAGCCTGTAATCCCAGCACTTTGGGAGGCCGAGACGGGCGGATCACGAGGTCAGGAGATCGAAACCATCCTGGCGAACACGGTGAAACCCCGTCTCTACTAAAAAAATACAAAAAACTAGCCGGGCGAGGTGGCGGGCGCCTGTAGTCCCAGCTACACAGGAGGCTGAGGCAGGAGAATGGCGTAAACCCGGGAGGCGGAGCTTGCAGTGAGCTGAGATCCGGCCACTGCGCTCCAGCACCGGCGACAGAGCGAGACTCCGTCTCAAAAAAAAAAAAAAAAAAAACTACAGCTGAGAGGTGGGGCAAAAAAGAAAAAGAAAAAAAAATTGGCTGCAATACACAGAGAGCCTACCCAAAGGAAAAGTCACAAAACCCAGGAAAAAAAGAAATCACTACCTAACTGAAGACCAATTAAGACCACCTGATCTACTGAAGTATATACGAGCTTCAGAGATGACATATAGCCCCTTTATCCCTTTTGTAAAAAGTGTTAAGATAATTGGGTTCGGCCGGGCGCAGTGGCTCAAGCCTGTAATCCCAGCACTTTGGGAGGCCGAGACGGGTGGATCATGAGGTCAGGAGATCGAGACCATCCTGGCTAATACAGTGAAACCCCCGTCTCTACTAAAAAATACAAAAAACTAGCCAGGCGAAGTGGCGGGTGCCTGTAGTCCCAGCTACTCGGAAGGCTGAGGCAGGAGAATGGCGTGAACCCGAGAGGAAGAGCTTGCAGTGAGCTGAGATCCGGCCACTGCACTCCAGCCTGGGTGACAGAGCGAGACTCCGTCTCAAAAAAAAAAAAAAAAAAAAAAGATAATTGGGTTCATTCCTCCAATTATAAAACTAAATATTCTTTATGGAAAAAAATAAGCTAAAGGAAAACAAAAATTTACCCCATAACCCCCTTCATAACTTTTTTTGTCTCAGTAAGTTCTTTGAAGACAGCTCATTTTTCCAAAGAAAATATGTCCCTCACTTCTAAAACTGATGTAGACTGATGTAGGAAGCCCCAGAAGGAAGGAAAGAAAAGAAAAAAAGCACATGGGCTTATATCAATGAGAGAATATGTAGATTTGTTTTTCAATTTTCTTTTACATTTACCATTTGTATAAATCTAGGGTCAGAATAACCACACATTTCCATTTTTATGAATTAATTTTGTTGGTTAATAAATGTTTTGCATTTTTTTCTACTATCCCTAAAATTTCTTGCTATAGTAGCAACAAGATCCTACTTTTCCAAATACCAAATCAGGTGGTAAACATATCATATTCACTCTGTATGTGTAATCTTACTCTATTTTAACTTATTTTTTATTTAAATGAATTACTCAACATAACCATTCCTTTTATCTGCCATTTCTTGTGTTGAGGCTCTACCAACTATTAATACATCAAGAGATCTTCACATTACCAGGGAAGCAGTATAACCTTTAAAAAAAAAAAAAAAAAAAGAAACTTTACATTTCATGGACAGCTAAATATACATGGAATTACTAAGGTTCTCCTCAAAGTATCCTACATAAACTCTAATCTGAATTCACATACATGCAAAAGCAATTCCAGCATCATAAAATTCTCCCACAAGCACCCAAGTGTAAGGCTCACCTGATCTCAAGTTCAAATGTATTGCCTCATCCATCCAGGTGAAGTGTTAAGAATTATATTTAGGCCAGGCGCGGTGGCTCAAGCCTGTAATCCCAGCACTTTGGGAGGCCGAGGCGGGTGGATCACGAGGTCAGGAGATCGAGACTATCCTGGCTAACATGGTGAAACCCCGTCTCTACTAAAAATACAAAAAACTAGCCGGGCGTGGTGGCGGGCGCCTGTAGTCTCAGCTACTTGGGAGGCTGAGGCGGGAGAATGGCGTGAACCCGGGAGGCGGAGCTTGCAGTGAGCCGAGATCACGCCACTGCACTCCAGCCTGGGAGACACAGCGAGACTCCGTCTCAAAAAAAAAAAAAGAATTATATTTAGTGGCCAGGCACAATGGTTCACACCTATAATTCCAACACTTTGAGAGGCTGAGGCAGAAGAATCACCTGAGGCCAGGAGTTTGAGACCAGCCTGGGCAACATGGCAAGACCCTGTCTCTGCACAGAAATTTAAAAATTAGCCAGGCATGGTGTGTGTGCCTGTAGTCTCAGGTATATGGGAGGATGAGGCAGAAGGATCACTTGAGCCAAGGAGGTTGAAGCTGTGGTGAGCCATGATGGCACCACTGTATTACAGCCTGAATGATAGAGTAAGACCCTGTCTCTAAATAAACAAAAAGAAACTCTATTTATCAAGTATAATTTGGAGAGACACTAGGGAAAAAAACAGTGGATTTCAATTCTACAGGAGAGCTCTACATGGTTCTAAATTTGGCCAAGTAACAGAAATAATGGGAAAGCATACAATCTTAATATCTGCAATTTATGTTACCAGGCAGCTCATTTCTTAAGTAATTTTAGAGCAGTCATTCACATAAAACAAAAGAATATATAAGCCACACAATTAACTGATAAGTTAGTAAGTTAATTAAAATACCAGCTAAAATGTCTGAAAATGACCACCTTCCTCCACCAAAACAACATTTTATACTTCCTCAATACTAAGGTTCTTAGTATATGCAATAATATGCAGAATTTTTGTTTGTTTTTTTGAGACAGCATCTCACTCTGTTACCCAGGCCAGATGGAGTGCAGTGGTGCGATCTTGGCTCACTGCAACCTCAGCCTCCAGGGTTCAAGCAATTCTCCTGCCTCAGCCTCCTAAGTAGCTGGGATTATAAGTGTCCACCATCACACTTAGCTAATTTTTGTATTTTCAGTAGAGACCATGTTTGCCAGGCTGGTCTCAAACTCCTGACCTCAAGTGATCCACTTGCCTGCCTCAGCCTCCCAAACTGTTGGGATTACAGGCATGAGCCTCGGCCTAATAGGCAGAATTGTAACTATTTCAAAAGAACACGTTGCTAACACATCATCACCTTCTCTGCAGCTTATTTATATGTTTCCATATCAAAGGAATATGCAGATATATTTAATGGGCTTCACCTACAGCGCAAAATATTTTTGTGGATAAGACTGACATGTAGAGTCCCAGAGCAGTACATTCTCAAGCTGTTCAATCAGAAGTGATTTTGGTATACCAGATCCCAATTCCAAGGCTAATCCTATTTCAGACTTTCTAAAACATGAGACCTCATCAAGAACCATAAAACTATGCTCCAACAGAAATGTTCAATACATTGAACACCCTGATATGGTTAGGCTTTGGATCCCCACCCAAATATCATCGTGAATTGTAATACCCAGGTGTTGAAGGAGAGACCTAGCGGGAGGTGACTGGATCATAGGAGTGGTTTCCCCCATGCTGTTCTTGTGATAGTGAGTTCTCACAAGAGCTGATGGTTTTATAAGGGGCTCTTCCCCTTTTGTTTCCTTCACATGCTCTCTCACCGGCTGCCATGTAAGACATGCCTGTTTTTTCTTCCACCATAATCTTAAGTTTCCTGAAGCCTGTCCAGCCATTCAAAACTGAGTCAATTAAACCTCTTTTCTTTATAAATTACCCAGTCTCGGGCATTTCTTTATAACAGTGTGAGAACAGACAAATACATATCCTAACTTCATATGAGTTCTAGATTGTATTCACAGATCAATATGTAAAATATATATGCAGATGAATGCAAGATGCAAGTTCAAAACACAAAGCATTGGCCGGGCGCGGTGGCTCATGCCTGTAATCCCAGCACTTTGGGAGGCCAAGGGGGGGCAAATCACTTGAGATCAGGAGTTCAAGACTAGCGTGACCAACATGGCGAAACCCTGTCCCTACTAAAAATACAAAAAAATTAGCCAAGCATGGTGGCATGCACCTGTAATCCCAGCTACTTGGGAGGCTAAGGTGGGAGAATCACTTGAACCTGAGAGGCAGAGGCTGCAGCGAGCCAAGATCACACTAGTGCACTCCAGCCTGGGCAACAGAGTGAGATTCTGTCTCAAGGAAAAAATTAAAACAAACACACAAAACCCACAAAGTATTAAAGGCCTGGGTTGAGAAGATTCCCTACCTAAGAATATTTTAATTCAGACAGCAGAAGATACAAAGAGGGAAACAACTCTTAAGTGACTACAGCCTGGATTACCTGAGCATAACAGGGATACGAAAATGTATTTTTGGTCAGGCGCAGTGGCTCACACCTGTAATCCCAGCACTTTGGGAGGCTGAAGCGGGCAGATCACAAGGTCAGGAGTTTAAGATCAGCCTGGCCAACGTGGTGAAATCTCCTCTCTACTAAAAACACACACAAAAAATTAGCCAGGCGTGGTGGCAGGTGCCTATAGTCCAGCTACTCAGGAGGCTGACGCAGGAGAATTGCTTGAACCCGGAAGGCGGAGGTTGCAGTGAGTCAAGATCATGCCATTGCACTCCAGCCTGGATGACAGAGCAAGACTCCATCTCAGGAAAAAAAAGAAAAAGAAAACTTATGTCACCACCAAATTAGGGGAAAAAAAGCAGTACAATGCCAATCTTCTGTGCAATATCCCATCTCCCATGGCAAGTCACCATAACTACTTATAAATCACTTCATTATGTGAAATAATTCAGGTTAAGGCTAGGCAAGGTAGCTCATGCCTGCACTCCCAACACTTTGGGATGCTGAGGTGGGAGGATCGCTTGAGCCCATGAGTTCAAGACCAGCTGGGCCAATATACTGCAACCTTCTATTTAAAAAAAAAAAAAAAAAAAAAAACAGGCTGGGCAAGGTGGCTCATGCCTGTGATCCCAGCACTTTGGGAGGCCGAGGTGGGCAGATCGCTTGAGGTCAAGAGATCAAGACCAGTCTGACCAACATGGTAAAACCCCTTCTCTACTAAAAATACAAAAATTAGCCAGGCGTGGTGGTGAGCACCTATAATCCCAGCTACTCAGGAAGCTGAAGCAGGAGAATCACTTGAACTCAGAAGGTGGAGGTAGCAGTGAGCCGAGATCGCACCACTGCACTCCAGCCTGGGTGACAGAGCAAGACTCCATCTCAAGAAAAAAAAAAAACTCAGGTTAGATAATTTATTGCTCAAGCACATTTGGGAAGCCACAGAGAGTCTTAGATCTGTAATCCACTTCTTTTTTTTTTTGAGATGCAGTCTCACTCTGTCACCTAGGCAGGAGTGCAGTGGCGTAGTCTCAGCTCACTACAACTTCCGCCTCCCAAGTTCAAGTGATTGTCCTGCCTCAGTCTCCCGAGTAGCTGAGATTACAGGCATGTACAGGCACGCAACACCATACTCAATCAAGTTTTTGTGTATTTTTAGTAGAGACAGGGTTTCACCATGTTGGTCAGGCTGGTCTTGAACTCCTGACCTCAAATGATCCATGCATCTCGGCCTCCCAGAGTGCTGGGATCACATGCGTGAGACACTGCACCTGGCCCACTCTACCTTTTTTTTTTTTACTACAAATAACTAATCTCATAAAAATAACAAAGAATAGGCCACTTCCGCCTCCCGAGTTCAAGTGATTGTCCTGCCTCAGCCTCCCGAGTAGCTGAGATTACAGGCACGTACAGGCACGCAACACCATACCCAATCAAATTTTTTTGTACTTTTAATAGAGACGGGGGTTTCACCACGTTGGTCAGGTTGGTCTTGAACTCCTGACCTCAAATGATTCATGCATCTCAGCCTCCCAGAGTGCTGGGATCACAGGCGTGAGACACCGTGCCTGGCCCACTCTACCTTTTTTTACTACAAATAACTAATCTCATAAAAATAACAAAGAATAGGCCAGGCGCAGTGGCTCACGCCTGTAATCCCAGCACTCTGGGAGGCCAAGGCAAGCTGATCACCTGAGGTCAGAAGTTCGAGACCAGCCTGGCCAACAGGGTGAAACCCCATCTCTACGAAAAATACAAAAATTAGTCTAGCCGAGCGTGGTGATGCGCACCCGTCATCCTAGCTACTGGGGAGGCTGAGGCACGAGAATCACATGAACCCAGGAGGCGAAGTTGCAGTGAGCCGAGATCACATCACTGCACTCCAGTCTGGGCAAAGAGAAAGACTCCATCTCAAAAACAAAACAAAACAAAACAAAACAAAAAACAAAACAAAAAAAAACAAAGAACAGAGAATCAAGAATGAGAAGCAGGCTGTGTGCGGTGTCTTATACCTGTAATCCCAGCACTCTGGGTGGCCGAGGCAGGCAGATCAGCTGAGGTCAGGAGCTCGAGACCAGCCTGGCCAACATGGCAAAACTCTGTCTCTATTAAAAATACAAAAATTAGCTGGGGATGGTGGCAAGCACCTGTAATCCCAGCTACTTGGGAGTCTGAGGCAGGAGAATCACTCGTACCCAGTAGGCGGAGGTTGCAGTGAGCCGACATCGTAACACTGCACTCCAGCCTTGGTGACAAGAGTGAAACTCCATCAAAAAAAATATATATATATACAAAAGAAAAGAACGAGAAGCAATTTCTCTTTATAGGAACCAATCCCCATTAAAGGAATCAGGATTCCTTACAGAAACAATTGATTCCAGGTCTGGGGCAAGTAAAATACAAAGTGAGCACAGAACCCCTTGTTGTGCCAGAGTGTAAGGAAGTGCTCAAAACATGATAGAGATATGTCAAAAGGACAAAGCAGCCAGCTTGAAGGCGCTCCCTCAAGCCCCTCTGAATCAAAGTTAGGACAACTTTTGTATTTCTAATAATAAGTTTTTTTTTGTTTGTTTTTGTTTTTTTTTTGAGACGGAGTCTCGCTCTGGCGCCCAGGCTGGAGTGCAGTGGCCAGATCTCAGCTCACTGCAAGCTCCGCCTCCCGGGTTCCCGCCATTCTCCTGCCTCAGCCTCCCGAGTAGCTGGGACCACAGGCGCCGCCACCTCGCCCGGCTAATTTTTTGTGTTTTTAGTAGAGACGGGGTTTCGCCGTGTTAGCCAGGATGGTCTCGATCTCCTGACCTTGTGATCCGCCCGTCTCGGCCTCCCAAAGTGCTGGGATTACAGGCTTGAGCCACCGCGCCCGGCCTCTAATAATAAGTATTACTGGTACTTTTAATACCAACAGCAATGGACTGTAACTTGTTGAATTTTTTAAAACTGTCAAATCTATACTTATCCTCAAAAACATAGGGGAGGAGAAAAGCTCTTCTCTTTAGAACAATACCAGCCATAAATGCAGAGGGAATGAGAGAATGTGAAAATCAACATATTCAAAGCACCAGTGGTGCTCGCTTCCACAGCACATATACTAAAATTGGACTGATACAGAGAAGATTTAGCATGGTCCCTGACCAAGGATAACATGCACATTCATGAAGCATTCTATTAAAAAAGGAAAAAAGAAACCACTAATGTAACAACAGATTCAGACAAGGATCATCAATGGATGCTAATGTCACTGGGTAAAAGGTTGTGGAGGAAAAGAGACCCAAAATCTTAAAAGTATCATCCCACAGATGTTTCTTAATTACAAAAGAAAAGGATCCAACATCACAAGGCCAGGAGTGAAAAAGAAAAAAAAAAAAAAAGCGGAAAGATTCCTTTACAATGAAGAAATCTAGCAGATATCAATTGAACCAAGTGATCAAAGTTATCATCAATAATGAGACAAAGTGACATTATGTGCACACAACATCACCTGGGTAGTATTCTTGCCAAGTATATTTGACTTGAATCTAATCATGACAAATTCAAACTGTACAATATTCTTCAAAACAACTGGCCTGGACGCTTCAAAAATATTAATGACATGAAAAAAAAAAAAAAAAAAAAAAAACAGAAGAGAACTGCTCTAGGTTAAAAGAGACTACAAACATACAACAATTAAATACAACACATATTCCTTGAAGGAATCCAGGATTGTGGGGGTAAGGTGTAAACCATGTTGAGATAACTGAAGAAGTATGGACTGTTTATAACATTATTATACCACTGTAAAATTTCTGAATGTGATAGTGAACTTAATAATGGTATTATGGAAAACACCATTGTTCTCAGGCGATATATGCTTAAGAAATTATGGAGTGAGGTGTCCTGATGTCTGTAATTTATTTCCTAATACGTGAATAAAAATTCCTAATATACAGTAACACAAAAAACTGTGTGTGTGCTATGCGTGCAGGGAGGTACGAGAGAGGAGAGAGAAAAAGTGAGAGGGAGAGGAAGAGAGAGGAAGGGAGAGAGCAAACATACAAACGTGGCAAAATATTATCAATTGGTAAACACAGGTAATGTCCTACCCGTGTCCACTGTATCATTTCTCCACCTTTCCTATAGGTTTGAAATTCTTCCACATAAAATGTTGGAGCCAAAAAGAACAAGAAGCATCATTAACCAAAATACTTGACTGCCCAACACAAACTTGTCGTGTCCTAAAAGGTAATTTGAGATGAGGGTTAAAAGCACAGACTTCAGGCCAGGCACTATGGCTCACACCTATAATCCTAACACTCTGGGAGAATGAGGAGGGCTGGCTGACTGAGCCCCAGGAGTTCAAGACCAGCCTGGGCAACATGGCGAAACCCTGTCTCTACTAAAAATACAAAAAATTAGCCGGCAATGGTGGCGCATGCCTGTAGTCCCAGCTACTCGAGAGGGTGAGGCAGGAAAATCACTTGAATCTGAGAGGCAGAGGCTGCAGTGAGCCGAGATTGCGCCACTGCACTCCAGCCTGGGCAACACAGTGAGACACTGTCTCCAAAAAAAAAAGCCAGCCGGGCGTGGTGACTCACGTTTGTAATCCCAGCACTTTGGGAGGCCAAGGAAGGCAGATCATGAGGTCAGGAAATCGAGACAAGCCTAGCCAACATGGTAAAACCCCATCTCTACTAAAAATACAAAAATTAGCCAGGCGTGGTGGTGGGCACCTGTAGTCTCAGCTACTCGGGAGGCTGAGGCAGGAGAATTGCTTGAACCCGGGAGGCAGAGGTTGCAGTGAGCCGAGATTGTGCCACGGCACTCCAGCCTGGGCGACACATTGAGACTCCGTCTCAAAAAAAAAAAAAAAAAGCCTAGGTAATCCCAGCACTTTGGGAGGACAAGGTGGGTGGATTACCTTAAGTCAGGAGTTTGAGACCAGCCTGACCAACATGGTAAAACCCCATCTCTACTAAAAATACAAAATTAGGCCTATAATCCCAGCTACTTGGGAGGCTGAGGCAGGAGAACCGATTGAGCCCAGGAGCCAGATGTTGCAGTGAGTGGAGATCCCACCACTGCACTCCAGCCTGGGCTACAGGGCGAAATTCCATCTCAAAAAAAAAAAAAAAAAAAAAAAAAACCACATAGACTTCCACATCAAACTGGGTTTATATCCTGGCCACATGATGATGGTCATATAATCTAACCTAACTTCCCTAAGCCTCACTGTGAAATGGGGATAATACAATACTATTCCATGAGGATTATTATTCTGAGCATTAAATGATCTAATATGTATAATTTGTTACTATAGTCCCATGATATTATCACATTATGTGTTCTTGTTTTGTGTGTCTTGGCAGCTTACAGGTAATTTTGTCAAAATTTTTGCCAAATATACCTACAATCAAATAATTATAATGCATTCCATCCAAGGACCAATAAAAGTCCGTCCTCCATTGGCACAAATAAGTGAGAACCAACATTCTCTAAAGAATATAGCACGTGATGGAAAATGTAGTTTATCAGCTTATGTTTGCTCCTTCCTCAAAAAATTACTGGGTTACCTGTCAGGAATGGGCATAGGCTACCTTGGTCCCAAAAATGTCAGTCTTAACATTAAAATCCAATGCCATCAAGCCAGGAGTGTCCCTAAAATTCTGGTATTTCCTGGGGTTCCATGTCAGCTCTCCTATCACTTTCTTAAGTTTGCCCTGGGTAGCCCTCTTTCCTAACACGGATTAAACCTTCTTGTGAAGAGTACTTCCAAATCTAAATACCCCTGCCTCTCTCTAGCACTCCAGATCCACTTAGACAACTAGCTTGTAGACATTTCCAAAAGTGAACTCTCTACCAACATTTCCTCTAATCCCAAACCTACCCTTTTCTTATCTCAGTAAGCAACATCACCCAGTTCGCCCAAGACACAAACCTGAGCGTCATCCATCCACGATTCCTCCCCTCTTCCCACATTTAAACAATCTCCAAATTCTGGAACCATCTCGCATTCATCTGCTCTTCTCAGCTCTGTTTCCTCTCCTCCATTCTCATTACTTCTGCGCAGAGCATTTAGTTAATGGGGCAAGGCCTCCAGAGCTTTCTTTTGCCTTCAGCAGAGCAACTAACAATGTTGCCAACGGTGGTTGCGCTGGCTGCCCTGCTGGCTGCCCTGTTGGTCTTCGTCCTTGAACAACTAAAAGTCTTTAGCCTATCTTTGATGGACGTGTAGTGATAGTGGAAAGGAAACTGTTTCAAGCTACTGAGATATAGACGTTTTTTACCCAGCACACTCTAGGCTACCCTGATTTCGATTTTTTTTTTTTTTTTTTTTTTTTTTTTGTAAACGGAGTCTCTGTTGTCCAGGCTGGACTACAGTGGTGCGATCTCAGCTCACTGCAACCTCTGCCTCCCGGGTTCAAGTGATTCTCCTGCCTCAGCCTCCCCAGGAGCTGGGATTACAGGCACCCACTACCACGCCCAGCTAATTCTTTTGTGTGTATTTTTGGTAGAGATGGGGTTTCACCATATTGGCCGTGCTGGTCTCAAATTCTGACCTCAGGTGATCCACCCGCCTCAACCTCCCAAAGTGCTGGGATAACAGGCATGAGCCACTACACCTGGTCTCAGTTATATAGACTACAACAGCCTCCTAACCAGTGTCACTCCCTCTACTCTAAGTACTCTTTCAAATTGCTGCCAGTTTCCCTTGCAAAATACAAAATAATCATTTCATTTCTCTGATTAAAAATCTTCAGAGGCTCACCTTTGCCTCAAAATATTCCAAATTCTTTAATATAGCTTGTAAAGCCCACCATAAAATCAGGCCCTAAATATATCCTTCTCTTCAGCCATTCAAAATACTGCCCCATATATACCATCCATATTCTCCTTTCCTTTTTTTTTTTTTTTTTTTTTTTGAGATGGAGTCTTGCTCTGTCGCCCAAGCTGGAGTACAGTGATGCGGTGTGGGCTCACTACAACCCCCACCTCCAGGGTTCAAGCAATTCTTGTGCCTCAGCCTCCCGAGCAGCTAGGATTACAGGCAAGCACCACCATGCCTGGCTAATTTTCTGTATTTTTAGTTGAGACAGTGTTTTATCATGTTGGCCAAGCTGGTCTTGAACTCCTGACCTCATGGATCCGCCCACCTCGGTCTCCCAAAGTACTGGGATTACTACAGGCATGAGCCACCGTATCTGGCCATCTTTTTCTTTTTTTAGAGACAGGGTCTCACTGTTGACCAGCCTGGGGTACAGTGGTACAATCACAGCTCAGTGCAACCTCAAACTCCTGGGCTCAAGTGATCCTCCTACCTGTCTCTCAAGTAGCTGGGACAAAAGGTGCATGCCACCACATCCAGCTAATTGCTTTAACTTCTGGTAGAGGTGGGGGTCTCACAATGTTGCCCAGATTACTTTAAAACTCCTGACATGATGCAATTCTCCGCCTTGACCTCCCAAAGCACTAAGATTACAGGTGTAAGCCACCGTGCCCAGCCTCATACCATATTCTTTAATACCTCTAGGTTTTGCCCAGGCTATTATACCTGCTTGAAATGCTCTCCCACCCTTACACTACCCCATGATATCTTTGTCTGCCTAGCCATACAAGTACCCTCAGCAGCTATCCCTCCCATTCTCTCAATAGCTATTCAAATTTGCCTCTCTTCTCAAGGCCCCTATTCAACCAACTTGCCTTACTCTAAGACATCAGCTCCCTGACATAAAAGTAAGTCTCCTACATCACAAGTAATATAAACGTCATAAGCCAGAAACTCTCAAATGCCTTTGTTTAGATATCAAACATTTCTCCCCACCCCTTTCCTGACCTTTTCCTTCTCTTAATGAAGGGGATAATAATTCTACCCCTGCTTTAGATTGCATCTTCTCTACAGGCTCAAGAACTTCATTCTGTTATCACAACTCTGTATTGTCTTGCTCATTCTCCTGTATACATAAATATGCCACTTTCTTGCACATTCCTTCTAATTACTGTCCTCTCTCTCCATCTCTTTGCAGTCATCTTGAAAGACAAAGTTTGTTTTTTCTCTCCTCCCATTTATTCCTCAAAATGTCCTCATCATTCTAGTGACCCTGATCTCACTGAAGACACCAATGACCTGACTGCCACATCCAATGAGTTATTTTCTGTCCTTACCATACTTGGTCTTTCTACCACCTCTGATACTACTGCCTTCCTCCTCCTTGAAACTCCTCCTAGTTCTCATTACACACACTTCACTAGTTTTCCTTTTTTTTTTTTTTTTTTTTTTTTTAAATAGAGATGAGGTCTCATTATGTTGCCCAGGATGGTCTCAAATTCCTGGCCTCAAGTAATCCTCTCGCCTAGGCCCATAGTACTGGGATTACAGGCATGAGCCACTGCACCCAGTCTTTACTAGTTTTCCATCTACCTTTAGGCCTCCTCAGATTTCTTCTGGGGCGCCACTTCCACCAGTCACACCTTTAACCACCAGTGTTCTTCAAGTCCTCTCCTCAGCCTGCAGCTCTTCAGTCTCAACATGCCTCTTAGCTGACCCAAACCCATCACTTCAACTACAACATATATACTACTATACTACTGACTCCCAAATCTCTCTCTAGTCCCAACTTCTCTACCTCTGGACTGGTATATCCAACTACCTAGCAGGCGTTTCCATATGGTTCCACAGGTACCTCAAATTCAACCATTCCAAAACCAAACATCTCATTTTTTATTCCCAAACATGCATCTTCCTGTATTCCCTAAATTATAAATGGAAGGCACTATCCACCCTAGCATGGAACCCAGAAAACTAGAAGTCATCCTTCTCATTACCACTATTATCCTCTCTCTTGCTCTGTAGCTTTGTCAATCACGCATGCACACATCTCCATGTCTAACAGGTTCTGTCGTTTTTTTTTTTTCCTCTGAGTTTTGCTCTTGTTACCCAGGCTGGGGTGCAATGGTGGGATCTCTGCTCACTGCAAACTCCGACTCCCTGGTTCAAGCATTTCTCCTGTCTCAGCCTCCCAAATAGCTGGGATTATAGGCATGCGCCACCACACCCAGCTCATTTTGTATTTTTAGTAGACGGGGTTTCTCCATGTTGGTCAAGCTGGTCTCCAACTCCTGACCTCAGGTGATTCGCCCGACTCAGCCTCCCAAAGTGCTGGGATTACAGGCATAAGTGACCACGCCCGGCTTTTTTTTTTTTTTTTTTAAAAAGACAGGGTCATCACTTCTCTGCCTTTTGGCTAAGATCAAGCATAGTAAAAGACAGGGTCTCACTCTATTGCCCAGGCTGGAGTGCAGTGTGGTGGGATTGTGGCTTACTGTAGCCCTGACTCCCAGGTTTAGGTGATCCTCCCACCTCAGCCTCCCAAATAGCTGGGACTACAGGTGTGCGCCACCAGGCCCAGCTAATTTTTCTTATATTTCTTTAGAGACAGGCTCTCACTAAGTTGCCCCAGGCTGGTCTCAAACTGGGCCCAAGAGATCCTCCCACCTCAGCCTCCCAAAGTGCTGGGATTATAGGTGTGAGCCACCACACCCAGCCTGACTATCTATTAAATATCTAATGGTGGCTCATGCCTGTAATCCCAGCACTCTGGGAGGCCGAGGCAGGAGGATCACAAAGTCAGGAGACCAGCCTGACCAACATGGTGAAACCCCATCTCTACTAAAAATACAAAAATTAGTCAGGCGTGGTGGCACGTGGATTACAGAATCCTAGCTACTCAGGAGGCTGAGGCAGGACAATCACTTGAACCCGGGAGGTGGAGGTTGCAGTGAGCTGAGATCATGCCACTGCACTCCAGCCTCGGCAACAGATCAAAACTGTGTCTCAAAAATAAAAAAATTAAAATTAAAATTAAATAAATAAATAAAACAAATATGCCTGCTCTCCTGAAGCTTACTTTTTTTTTTTTTTTTTTTTTTTTTGAGACAGAGTCTCGGTCTGTTACCCAGGCTGGAGTGCAGCGGCACAATCTCAGCTCACTGCAACCTCCGCCTCCCGGGTTCAAGACGTTCTCCTGCCTCAGCCTCCCGAGTAGCTGGGACTACAGGCATGTGCCACCACACCCAGCTAATTTTTGTATTTTTAGCAGAGACAGGGTTTCACCATGTTGGCCAGGCTGGTCTCGAACTTCTAACCTCAGGTGATGCCCCAGCCTTGGCCTCCCAAAGTGCTGGGATTACAGGCGTGAGTCACTGCACCTGACCCTGAAGCTTACTTTCTACTGGGGGAGATTAAAATATATGTTACAGGTTGATAAGGATTGAGGCGGAAAATAAAGCAGAAAAGGTGGATAGGGAGTTATGTAAATACATATGCAGGAGGGGCTTTGCCATCCAGATAGCCAAGGGAGTATCACTGTTAACAGTGACATTTAGGCCGGGCACGGTGGCTCAAGCCTGTAATCCCAGCACTATGGGAGGCCGAGACGGGCGGATCACGAGGTCAGGAGATCGAGACCATCCTGGCTAACACGGTGAAACCCCGTCTCTATTAAGAAATACAAAAAACTAGCCGGGCGAGGTGGCGGGCGCCTGTAGTCCCAGCTACTCGGGAGGCTGAGGCCGGAGAATGGCGTGAACCCGGGAGGCGGAGCTTGCAGTGAGCTGAGATCCGGCCACTGCACTCCAGCCTGGGCGACAGAGCAAGACTCCGTCTCAAAAAAAAAAAAAAAAAAAAAAAAAAAAAGTGACATTTGGGCCAGGCACGGTGGCTCACGCCTGTAATCTCAGCACTTTGGGAGGCCAAGACAGGCAGATTACGAGGTCAGGAGATCGAGTCCATCCTGGCTAACACGGTGAAACCCCGTCTCTACTAAAAATACAAAAAAATTAGCCGGGCACGGTGGCGGGCGCCTGTAGTCCCAGCTACACGGGAGGCTGAGGCAGGAGAATGGCATGAACCTGGGAGGTGGAGCTTGCAGTGAGTGGAGATCGCGCCACTGCACTCCAGCCTGGGCGACAGAGCGAGACTCCATCTCAAACACAAAAAAAATACATTTGGTAAGCTGGGCGTGGTGGCTCACGCCTGTAATCCCAGCACTTTGGGAGGCCGAGGCAGGCAGATCACGAGGTCAGGAGATCCAGACCATCCTGGCTAACACGGTGAAACCCCATCTCTACTAAAAATACAAAAAAAATTAGCCGGGCGTGGTGGTGGGCGCCTGTAATCCCAGCTACTCGGAAGGGTGAGGCAGGAGAATGGTGTAAACCCAGGAGGCAGAGGTTGCAGTGAGCTGAGATCGCGCCACTGCACTCCAGCCTATGCGACAGGAGTGAGAGTCCGTCTCAAAAAAAAAAAAAAAAAAAGAAAGAAAAGAGTGACATTTCGGCAGGGCGCAGTGGCTCACACTTGTAATCCCTACACTTTGGGAGGCAGAGGTGGGTGGATCACTTGAGGTCAGAAGTTCAAGACCAGCCTGGCCAACATATAGTGAAACCCTATATCTACTAAAAATA
The DNA here is from genome assembly GCF_049350105.2 of Macaca mulatta. NCBI lineage: Eukaryota > Metazoa > Chordata > Mammalia > Primates > Cercopithecidae > Macaca > Macaca mulatta. Next base: position 64,593,977 of record NC_133416.1, read on the forward strand.
CAAAACAATTAGCCATGCATGATGGTGGGTACCTGTAATCCCAGCTACTCGGGGGGCTGAGGCAGGAGAGTCGCTTGAACCCAGGAGGTAGAAGTTGCAGTGAGCCGAGATCATGCCACTGCACTCCAGCCTGAGCGACAGAGTGAGACTTCCATCTCAAAAAAAAAAAAGTGAAATTTGAGTAAAGACCTGAAGGAGGTGAGGGGACAGACAGGCTATGCTCTTACGCAGCTTAGAGAAAGGTAATTCAGGAAGAGGGAACAAGAGCATAGACCCTGAGGCAGAAATATGCCTAGCGTGCTCAAGGAACAGCCAGAGGCCAGTGTGCATGTTAGGGGGAAAGAGTGCCACAGATCTAGAGCTTTAAAGTTAAGATTGGTTTGGCTGGGCGCGGTGGCTCACACCTGTAATCCCAGCACTTTGGGAGGCCAAGGTGGGCGGGTCATGAGGTCAAGTGATAGAGACTATCCTGGCTAACACAGTGAAACCCCGTCTCTACTAAAAATACAAAACATTAACCGGGTGTGGTGGGGGGCTGCCTGTAGTCCCAGCTACTAAGGACGCTGAGGCAGAATGGCATTAACCTGAGAGGCGGAGCTTGCAGTGAGCCGAGATTGCACTACTGCACTCCAGCCTGGGCAACAGAGGGAGAACAGAACCAAAAAAAAAACAAAAGTAACATTAGTTTTTATTTTGAAAGAGAAAGGAAGCCATCTCCTCTCTTAATTTTCTATTAAAAAATATTAGGCATGCTTCTTTTCTTTTTTTTTTTTGAGACAGAGTCTCGCTCTGTCACTCAGGCTGGAGTAGAGTGGCACAATCCACAATCCTGGCTCACTGCAACCTCCGCCTCCCGGGTTCAAGTGCTTCTCCCGCCTCAGTCTGCCAAGAAGCTGAGATTACAGATTCCACCACCCCTCGCTACTTTTTGTATTTTTAGTAGAGACAGGGTTCCAGCATGTTGACCAGGCTGGTCTCAAACTCTTGACCTCAGGTGATCCACCTGCCTTGGTCTCCCAAAGTGCTGGGATTACAGGCGTGAGCCACCCAACCCAGCCACTCAGGCATGCTATTTGTCAAATTTTTTAAAAACTTTACATTGTAAAGCTCTGCCAAGAGCAATGGCTCACGCCTGTAATTCCAGTGCTTTTGGGAGGCTGAGGCCAGAGGATCACTTGAGGCCAGGAGTTCAAGACCAGCCTGGGCAACATAGCAAGATCCCATCTCTACAGAAAAAAAAATTGTGAAGCTCTACTAATCATATAATGGACACAAAGACAACTAGAACTGCCACTCTGAAATTTAACTTGTTAAGAGTTCATCAGGCCTTCAAGAAAAAAGTTATCTTTTCTCTCAACTCTCTGGAGAACAGCAACAGGATAAGAAAAATACAACTAAAAACTGAACTGAATTAATCTAACAGGCCACTTTTTACCACTATTTAAACTTTGTCTTTCCCGGCGCGGTGGCTCACGCCTACCACTTTAGGAGGCGTGTGGCAGGTGGATCACGTGAGCTCAGGAGTTCCAGACCAGCCTGGGAAGCAAGGTGAAACCCCGTCTCCACAAAAATCAGCCAGGAGTAGTGGCTCACGCCTGTACTCCCAGCTACTTGGGGGACTGAGGTAGGAGGATCGCTTGAGGCCAGGAGGCAGAGGTTGCACTGAGCCAAGAAGGAACCACTACATTCCATCCTGGGTGACAGACTGAGACCCTGTCTCAAAAAAAATACAACTTTTTGTCTTGCTACCCCAGCATCAAAAAGGGGTTGGGGGTGGGGTGGGGGAATATTGGTGGAAGAAAACGAAAAAAAAAAAAAAGCATTAGGAAGAAAAGCCACAAATAATTCAACTGCAAATCTATCTAAAAATACAAGAAAATGCTAGGAATTTGTGATATTCCTGAAATGAAACCTGTCACTTTCCTCCTTCCTTGAGTCTCCACGTGGCTTATGCACATCAGACAGGACTCAGGCTTCTCAGTCTTAGTTATCCATTTGAACAACCCATGTACAAGGATATTCACCTAACCGGGATGTGAATTTAAACTTCTCCACTTTTCTTTCTTCCGTTTTAACGCAATTCTGGGATTGTTATTCAGTCATTTCTCCTCATTATCCAATAAAAATTCACTCTAAGAAAGAATTCCTGGTAGTTCCGAGACTAATGGCCACAAATGTTTAAAGACGTTAGCTCTACAGGAAAACGAATCAAAGCGTTTTCAGGTGCTCAAGTAAGTTATGAGCTTAGTGTAGGCCCAAGTTTTAAGCTATAGAAACATATCCCTGTATGTGCCAACTCAAATCCCCGTCCCTGTGATAAACCTGGACACCAGTATGATTTTAAACACTTCTACACCTCTCCGTCCTATTTTTCCATGCTCCAAGCTCGAAGGAAAACCGCCACCCAAGAAACACACGGAGCTAGCCACCCCGAAGCACTACAAGGGCACAACAGTTTTTAGGTGCCCCCGCAAAGGCCACAGGTGGCGCCATCCCTCTGCCCCCGCACCGCCGCCCTCCGCCCTCCGCCCTCCGGCTTCTCTCCAGCTGCGCACACTTGGAACACTCCTTCCCCGGGCCATCCGACCCTGACCCATCGCCCCCGGGACCGGCTGCCCGGCGCGGGAAACCCAGGCCGCGGGGCCTCCTAGCGCCCGTCCGCGCGGCCGCCACGCCCCCTCCCCACAGGCCGTCCGGGCCGCCAGCCCCCTCGGCCGGGAGGTGGCCTCACCTCGCACGGGCCGTAGCGGGGAGGGCGCCCACGTCTCCGCCCGCCGCCCGGGCCCACGGCCGCTCGGCTGCGGCTCGGCCCCGACGGCCGGCGGCGGCGCGCTTCTGGGGGCGGGCTCTTCTCGGCCGGGGCTTCCCCGGGGCCGAGGGCTGGGAAACAGGGGGGACTGGGGCGGGGGAGGGGAAAGGGGCTTGGGAAGGAAGGGGGAGAGGGGAAGAAAAGGGGGGAACCAAACCCGGAAAGGGAGAAAAAGGGGGAGGGGAAATCAGAAGGGGAAGAAAAGCCCAGAGTCCGCCCCCCGCTGCGGCCTACGCGCTACGTCACTACGTCCGGCGTTGTCGTCACCGCGTCCTGCGTTCAGTCTGTCCCCGCTTCCTGCCTGCCCGCGTGCGCCTCAGGAGCCTTGCGGGGCCTACCGCCTGCCGCACGCACTCCCGCGGGCGCGCGCGCACTCGCACTCGCTCGCTAGCCCTCTCTTCCCTCCGCGTTACCTGTGTCAGGACACCAATCCGGAGCCACTGGGAGCCTCGGTCCTCCTTAAACCCATCAAGTCTGTTAGATAGAATACCCTGGATTTCAATGTAATATTAATAGTGATCATCCTAAAGTAATTTCAATTTACAGAGCACTTTCAAAACAGCCTTTCACTTAGGGCAGTAACTCCTGTACCAAAGAACGTGCACTCGGTATTCGTTGTACACATGGATAACTATAATTCAGGTAAATGTCCATTTTACAGATGAAAAAACCTGACCTAGGAGGAACGCAGTCTGTCCTATTAAGATCACATTCTTACCATCTTCCCTTCTCTAAGATACAGTTCTCAAAAATCATCTTAAGGCCGGGCGCGATGGCTCAGGCCTGTAATCCCAGCACTTTGGGAGACCGAGGCGGGCGGATCACGAGGTCAGGAGATCGAGACCATCCTGGCTGAAACGGTGAAACCCCCGTCTCTACTAAAAATACAAAAAAATTAGCCGGGCGTGGTGGCGGGCGCCTGTAGTCCCAGTTACTCGGGACGCTGAGGCAGGAGAATGGTGGGAACCCGGGAGGCGGAGCTTGCAGTGAGCTGAGATCGCGCCACTGCACTCCAGCCTGGGCGACAGAGCAAGACTCCGTCTCAAAAAAAAAAAAAATCTTAAATTTTCAACCTTCCCCGTTTTGTCCATTCTAGGCAGAATCAATTTAGTTATTGATTATGTGCGTGTGGATAATTTACTAACCAAACTCCCTCAAAGAAGCAATGTAAGCCGGGCACGGTGGCTCAAGCCTGTAATCCCAGCACTTTAGGAGGCCGAGACGGGCGGATCACAAGGTCAGGAGATCGAGACCATCCTGGCTAACCCAGGTGAAACCCCATCTCTACTAAAAAATACAAAAAAAAAACTAGCTGGGTGAGGTGGCGGGCACCTGTAGTCCCAGCTACTCGGGAGGCTGAGGCAGGAGAATGGCGTAAACCCGGGAGGCAGAGCTTGCAGTGAGCTGAGATCGCGCCACTGCACTCCAGCCTATGCGACAGAGCGAGACTCCGTCTCAAAAAAAAAAAAAAAAAAAGAAGCAATGTAGTCTTTTGTAGAATTCGACCATTAGATATGTACCTTGCGACAGGAACTGCGGTAGGCAAAAAAAAAGTCAAATAATTATAGTACAATTTAAGTGCTATAATAGAAAGGTTTCAATGTGCTATGGAAATACAAGGAACAGCAATTCATTCTTAGAGGTAAAAGAGGTTGAGTAAGTTACAGAGAAACTACAGGTGAAATTCCAGCTAATCTTGAGACTATAAATAGTTCACTAGAGAGGTACGACTGGAGATTCCAGCAAAGTCATAGAGGCATGAAGTTCATCTTTCCTTCAAGGATGAGCAAGTTCCAGGTTGGTTGGCCTGTTTTTTTTGTTTGTTTTGTTTTGTTTTTGTTTTTGTTTTTGTTTTTGAGATGGGGTCTCACTTTGTCACCCAGGCAGATAGAGTGCAGTAGTGCAATGTCAGCTCACTGCAACCTCCACCTCCCAGGTTCAAGTGATTCTCCTGCCTCAGCCTCCTGAGTAGCTGGGACTACAGGCGCTCACCACCATGCCTGGCTAATTTTTGTATTTTTAGTAGAGACAGGGTTTTGTCATGTTGGCCAGGCTGTTCTTGAACTCCTGGCCTCAGGTGATCCACCCACCTCGGCCTCCCAAAGCGCTGGGACTACAGGTGTGAGCCACCTCTCCCAGCCCTCTTGCCTGGTCATTACTGCCTCCTGCCCCCAAATTCTCTCAACCCCCTGGAGAACAGCAACGGGGGAAGAAAAATACAACTAAAAACTGAGCTGAACTAATCTAACCTGCCACTTTTCACCACGATTTAAACTTTTTGTCTTGGCCAGGTGCAGTGGCTCACACCTAGCACTTTGGGAGGCCAAGGCAGGAGGATCGTTTGAGCTCAGGAGTTCCAGATCAGGCAGTGATGACCAGGAGGAAATAATAGTTAATATTTGTATTATGTGTATGTAAGTACAATATACAATGTGTAGCATTCTAGATCTACTGTTACTATCAAATTCTCAATACAGTAGGTAGTATTATTATACCTGTTTTATAGATGAGGAAACCTGAGGCACAATAATTAAACCAAAGTACCAGATTTATTTATTTATTTATTTATTTTTGAGACAGAGTCTTGCTCTGTCACCCAGGCTGGAGTGCAGTTGCGTGATCTTGGCTCACTGCAACCTCTACTTCCCGGGTTCAAGTGATTCTCCTGCCTCAGCCTCTCAGGTAGCTGGGACTACAGGCATGTGCCACCACGCCCGGCTAATTTTTTTTATGTTTTTTTATTTTTTACTTTTATTTTTTGGTACTTTTAGTACAGATGGGGTTTCACCATGCTGGTCAGGCTGGTCTCAAACTCCTGACCGCAAGTGAGCCGCCCACCTCGGCCTCCCAAAGTGCTGGAATTACAGATGTGAGCCACCACGCCCCACCTACAAGCATGTTTTAAGGGCTAAAAAGAAGGGGACAGGGAGTGGGCTGATACAAAGTTGTCGGGTATTCTTGTTGGTTTACAGAAATAACATTGATTAGTGATTGGCTGTACATTGTTAAGCTATAGGATCTAGGTTATAGTGTCCAGTGCAGCATTATTAGGTTAATTTATAGTTACTTGTGGCAATTGCTTGCTATTGCCACATTGCCAATTGCTTGATGCTGTTTATCAAGAGATGAATACATAGCTCAAAAGCAGGGAGTAGGACATGATTGCCGTCTCATTTTATTTATTTATTTATTTATTTTAATTAATTTTTTTTTTTTTTTTTTTTTTGAGATATGCTCTCACTCTATTTCCCAGGCAGGTGTGCTGCAGTATGATTACAGCTCACTGCACCTTCAACCTCCTGGGCTCAAATGATCCTCCAGTCTCAGCCTCCTGAGTAGCTGGGACTACAGGCACATACCACCACTCCCAGTTTCTTTTTATTTTATTTTTTTATTTTAGTATGTATAGGGTCTGGCTATGTTGCCCAGGCTGGTCTTGAACTCGTGAGTTCAAATGATTTGCCCGCTTTGGCCTCCTAAAATGCTGAGATTACAGGCTTGAGCCACCATGCCTGGTCTGCTGTCTCATTTTAATGTCTCTCTGAGCCTGATCATTTTAAAAGACTTGCATTTCCCAGATTAAAATTGTTTTCTTTTCTCAGTGCTGTGACACAGAATGAAAGCCTGAAATGTTTCTGAGACAAGTACAAGAACTGAAGAACAATAACCAAGAATACCTGGCTTTAAAACCTATACTCCTGGCCGGGCATGGTGGCTCATGCCTGTAATCCCAGCACTTTGGGAGGCCGAGGTGGGTGGATCATGAGGTCAGAAGTTCGAGACCACCCTGACCAACATGGTGAAACCCCGTCTTTACTAAAAATACAAAAATTAACTGGGAGTGGTGGTGCACACCTGTAATCCCAGCTACTCAGGAGCCTGAGGCAGGAGAACTGCTTGAACCCAGGAGGCGGAGGTTGCAGTGAGCCAAAATTATGCCACTGCACTCCACCCTGGGCGCTAGAGTGAGACTCCATCTCAAAAAAAAAAAAAAAAAATCTCAGAACTTCTTTTCCAAGACAGATAAAAACCCCAAAGGGTGAGCAAATTTGGAACTGAAGGCCTTTGCCTACCTTAAGAGTTCCCTCTGAGAGCATCAAAGACATGGCTAGAACACTGTGCCTCCCTTCCCTTATCCTTCAGACTTCATGGTTTTGAGACCTCTTGGGCAAAACTCAACCAAGGCTAACAAATAAGGCTAGATTGAGAACCCCAGGGAGGGAGGATGGAGGGATGGGAATGGGCTTTGAGAAACACCAGGCAAAAAAGAATGCAACTCTCAATTGTTCATGCATGACAGTGAGCTAAAGTGCCTTGCCAATGACCCGTTCTTCTTTGAGAGTCTCCCTTTAACATTCTTTCCCAAAACCCGTGATCTGTGCCTTTCCCCCATCCCCAGGATTCCCAGCATGGGTAGTGATCTGAGGAGAAATTTAATCTCTCACCTTTGTCCCCAGGCTTGGCAGCTCACATGGATAACAACTGTCTCCCAACATTGGCCCAGGGACATGTCTTTCCCTAAACAAACCAACCTCTCCTCACGTCCCCCACTCTGTACTTTCACTGACTATGCGTTGGCAGATTCTGCCAAGTTCTACCTGTAACTGGCTTCATTTTCAAGTCAGATGTTTGGCTGCTGCTCTGTCCCCTGCAACAAGGAGCCATGCCAGCTGGACACACACTTCTTCCAGGGCCTCTGGCAGCCAGGACAGAGTTGAGACCACAGCTGTTGAGACCCTGAGCCCTGAGTCTGTGTTGCTCAAGAAGGGCCTCCCCCAGCAATGACCTCCTCATTGCTTCTGGCCTTTTTCCTCCTGGCTCCAACCACAGTGGCTACTCCCAGAGCTGGTGGTCAGTGTCCAGCATGTGGAGGGCCCACCTTGGAACTGGAAAGCCAGCGGGAGCTGCTTCTTCATCTGGCCAAGAGAAGCATCTTGGACAAGCTGCACCTCAGCCAGCGCCCAACACTGAACCGCCCTGTGTCCAGAGCTGCTTTGAGGACTGCACTGCAGCGCCTCCATGGGGTCCCACAGGGGGCACTTCCGGAGGACAACAGGGAACAGGAATGTGAAATCATCAGCTTTGCCGAGACAGGTGGGTTCCTGGTCTGTAGCTTTTCCCCAGAACTTGACTTCTCAAGGAAAGGAAAAGTTTCCTCACCAGCCTTACCTCTGACTCCTTCCCCAAAAACCATCCAACCCCTGCTCCCCATGGGCTGTAATCTCCTTATCCCAGGTATCCCCACGTCCCCCTGGGGCTCACTGTGGTAGCTCAGACCTGACCAGTAGGCAGCTGGAAAGCTGGTAAATTTCACTTCTTTTGAGACTGCCTGTCGTCATCTCCTCTGCCTCCTCTTTCTGCAGGCCCCACAAACCCACAGGCTGTGGTGTGAGCCCATCCACTTCCTGGGCCTGCACACAGCAACTGGGAGGTGAGCAGTCTCTCTTTTCTTTGGCCCCAGGATCTAGCCCCTCCCTTCCCCTCTCCTCCAGATGCCTCATTTGAGTAAAAGAAGAAAAAATAAAACACCAGGACTACAATACCTCACTATATGTCATGTTCTCATTAGACCTCAGGTCACCATATCAGAGAACAGGGTCAAAATGGGACTCAGAAAAATGGATAAAGGGGCTGGGCACAGTGGCTCGTGCCTGTAATCCCAGCTATTCAGAAGGCAGGAGGATCACTTAAAGCCAGTAGTTCCAGACCAGCCTGAGCAACATAGCAAGACCCTGTCTTTTTTTTTTTTTTTTTCCCCAAGACGGAATCTTGCTCTGTTACCCAGGCTGGAGTGCAGTGGTGCGATCTCGGCTCACTGCAACCTCCACCTCCTGGGTTCAAGCAATTCTCCTGCCCCAGCCTCTCGAGTAGCTGGGATTACAGGTGCCCACCACCACACTCGGCTAATTTTTATATTTTTAGTGGAGACTGGGTTTCACCGTGTTGGCCAAACTGATCACTGATCTCAAACTCCTGACCTCGTGATCCTCCTGCCTCAGCCTCCCAAAGTGCTGGGATTACAGGAGTGAGCCACCGTGCCCAGCGACCGTGTCTCTCTTTTTTTTTGGGGGGGGGGACGGAGTCTCGCTCTGTCGCCCAGGCTGGAGTGCAGTGGCGCGATCTCGGCTCACTGCAAGCTCCGCCTCCCAGGTTCACTCGCCATTCTACTGCCCCAGCCTCTCGAGTAGCTGGGACTACAGACGCCCGCCACCACGGCCAGCTAATTTTTTGTATTTTTAGTAGAGACGGGGTTTCACTGTGTTAGCCAGGATGGTCTCGATCTCCTGACCTTGTGATCCACACGCCTCGGCCTCCCAAAGTGCTGGATTACAGGCGTAAGCCACCGTGCCCGGCCCGTGTCTCTTTTTAAAAAACTTTTTTTTTCTTTTTTTTTTTTTTTGAGACAGAGTCTTACTCTGTCACCCAAGCTGGAATGCAGTGGTTATGATCACAGCTCACTGTAGCCTCAACCTCCCAGGTTCAAGTGATCCTCCCACCTCAGCCTCCCAAGTAGCTGGGACTACAGGTATGTGCCATCATGTCTGGCTACTTTTATTTTATTTTATTTTATTTTATTTATTTATTTATTTTTTTTTTTATTTTATTTTTTTTTTTTTTGAGACGGAGTCTCACTCTGTCCCCCTTGCTGGAGTGCAGTGGCCGGATCTCAGCTCACTGCAAGCTCCGCCTCCCGGGTTCAGGCCATTCTCCTGCCTCAGCCTCCCAAGTAGCTGGGACTACAGGCGCCCGCCACCTCGCCTGGCTAGTTTTTTTGTATTTTTTTAGTAGAGACGGGGTTTCACTGTGTTAGCCAGGATGGTCTCGATCTCCTGACCTCGTGATCCACCCATCTCGGCCTCCCAAAATGCTGGGATTACAGGCTTGAGCCACCGCGCCCGGCCTATTTTATTTTATTTTTTGAGATGGAGTCTCACTTTGTCACCCAGGCTGGAGTGCAGTGGTACCATCTTGGCTCACTGCAAGCTCCACCTCCCAGGTTCATACCATTCTCCGCCTCAGCCTCCCTAGTATCTGGGACTACAGGCGCCTGCCACCATGCCTGGCTACTTTCTATGTATTTTTTAGTAGAGACAGGGTTTCACCGTGTTAGCCAGGATGATCTCGATCTCCTGACTTCGTGATCAGCCTGCCTCGCCCTCCCAAAGTGCTGGGATTACAGGCATGAGCCACCATGCCCAGCGTATATTTTTTTATAGAGACAGGATTTCATCACGTTGCCCAGGTTGGTCTTGAACTTTTGGGCTCAAGCAATCCACTCGCCTCGGCCTCACAAAATGCTAGGATTACAGACATGAGCCACTGCCCCCGGCCTAAAAATTAGCTGGGTGCAGTGGAGTGCACCTGCAGTCCCAGCTGTTTGGGAGGCTGAGATGGAGGATCATTGAGCCCAGGAGTTTGAGACTACACTGAGCTATGTTTGCATCACTACCCTCTAGCCTGGGCAACAGAGACCCCCATCTCTAAAATTAATTAATTAAAAATAAATTAATTTTAATTAATTAAATATTAAATAAATTAATTTTAATTAATTAAATATTAAATTAATTAATTTTAATTAATTAAATATTAAATTAATTAATTTTAATTAATTAAATATTAAATTAATTAATTTAATTAAAACGAGACTCCCTTTCAAAACAAAAAGGGAGAAAGAAAGAAAATGCAAACTGAGCCCTTTGCAAGCTCTTTCTTAGGTCTGAAGACCCCTCCCATTTCTGGCCCCTCATTCCCTCTTGTTTTTTTGTGGTTTTTTTGAAATGGAGTCTCATTCTGTTGCCCAGGCTGGAGTGCAGTGGCATAATCTCAGATCACTGCAACCCCCACCTCCCAGGTTCAAGCCATTCTCCTGCCTCAGCCTCCCGAGTATCTGGGACTACAGGCGAATGCCACTAAACCAGGCTAATTTTTGTGTTTTTAGTAGAGACGGGGTTTCACCATGTTGGCCAGGCTGCTCTGGAACTCCTGACCCCAAGTGATCTGCTCGCCTTGGCCCCCCAAAGTGCTAGGATTACAGGTACTGCACCAGCCCCCGCCTGTTTCAAGACCCAGCTTTGAACCGGAGCTAGATAGCCTGGGCTCAGATTCTTGCTCAGCCATTTATTAGCTGTTTGACCTAGTGGTTAATAGTTCTCTCATTTGTTAAATGGGATAGTTGACAGAATTAAAGGGCTAATACAGGTAAAGTACTTTGAATGTTAAAGTGGGAGGGAGCAGGAACTAGAGAGTAGATTTAGCGCCTGCCAATGAGGGGATTATGGTGAGCGTCCTCTTCTCTTGATAACCTTCCATGGAGGAAAGGGGCAAGGCAGCTCTCTAGAAATCTTTTATAAAGACACTAATCCTATTAATGAGGGCTCCACCCTCATTACTTAATCACCTCCCAAAGGCTCCGCTTTCTAATACCATCACATGGGGGTTAGGATTTCAACATATGAATTTTGAGAGAACATAACAGCCTCTCTCCATGAAGCCTCTTAGCATTCAATGGTCTATCCCAAGTTTCTTTAGAGAATGGTGGCTAGATTCCAAGAGGATAATTTCAATGTGTAAATTATTCTCAAGCTTCTGCATACACCTTGCTTACTAATATCCCATTGACAAAGCAAGTCATTGTAGCCAAGCCTAGAATCAATCACTGTGAGACAGAACTAGATGAAGGCGTGAAAGCCATGAGGTACTGTTTATTGGGGACTACCAATCTGGCAGTCTCCTGAAGTCTGCCCTCTGACCCCTAACAATTTATATCTCTCCCACAAGCAAAATACAATCATCCTCTCCCAGCCACCCCCATCAAACTTTCATCCCTTGGCCAGGCGCGGTGGCTCAAGCCTGTAATCCCAGCACTTTGGGAGGCCGAGACGGGCGGATCACAAGGTCAGGAGATCGAGACCATCCTGGCGAACATGGTGAAACCCTGTCTCTACTAAAAATACATTAAAAAAACTAGCCGGTCGAGGTGGCGGGCACCTGTAGTCCCAGCTACTCGGGAGGCTGAGGCAGGAGAGTGGCATAAACCCGGGAGGCGGAGCTTGCAGTGAGCTGAGATCCAGCCACTGCACTCCAGCCTGGGCGACAGAGCAAGACTCTGTCTCAAAACAAAACAAAACAAACAAACAAAAAAAAAACAAAAAACAAAAAAAACACAAACTTTCATCCCTTTATGGCATCAGGATCAAGCTTGAAGTCCAGCATCTCATCACCTGAATTAGGTGCAAATATAGGTGAGGCTCCTCTGGTACATTTCTTCAGGTGCAGGGGCCTTCAGTGATGTCCTAGCGCCTGGCTTATTCTGACTTATGAAAGCTGATTGTGAACATCTCCCAACTTAGGATTCAGTGATGTCACATTAGCAGCTTGAAATCAGTCATGGTGGGAGAATTTATACAAAAGAAATTGACAAAGACTACGAATCAGGGCTTTTGATTTTTTTCCCTGGAAACCAGTTATTAAACATTTACCAGCATACCACTCTCTGTCTCCTAAAAATACAAGTTCTCCACCTCCCACGCACTTAACATACAATGCTGAGACAGGGACAGGATAAACATAATAGATACTCCTGTTCAAAATGGGATGTGGGAGAATAGGAGACACAGAGGAGTCACTGATCTGTAAAGCTTCTTATATTCAGCCAGGCAAATATCAGGTCCACTCCAAATCCAGAATTCCCTTGGTTAGTTAGGGCCTGGTTCTGCTCCCTGGTATTTCCAATTGTGCACTACTGCTCTCCTGGACTTCCAAATTCACCCTCTCAGCCCTTGGCACTCTACCTGCTGAGATGTCTTTCCTTTTAAATAGGAAATGATCTATGTTTGCGGCTGAGTACTTTTCTCAGCCTACTTTCTGCCCAGAGTTGGGGGCCCAAAGACCTCTTTTTATTTTGAATTGTCCCTTTTAGTCCAAACTGGTGCTGCTTTCAGTATTAAACTTCTCTTTTAAACTCTGTGGACCCTGTAAATAATAAATTGTAGTCTACTCAATTACACAGAAGGCACCACATTCTATCAAGACAGACCCTTATTTAGGCTACAAGTCTGTGTCATGGGATAACACCTTTAAGATGTTTAGAAGTGCATTTGTCTAGTTGTAAGGGTTAACAGAACATTGTCTTAAATTTTAAATCTCAAAAAGATGTTAGATCTTAACAAACAAAAAGTTTTTTTGGTTTGTGTTTTAGAGATGGTCTCACTATGTTGCCTAGGCTGGAGTATAGTGGCTATACTATTAGCAGCCTCAATAATATTGCATTATAGCCTCAAACTCCTGGCCTCAAGGGATCCTCCTGCTTCAGCCCTCTGAGTAGCTGGGGCTACAGGCATGTGTTCCCATGACCAGCTAACAAAAGATTTTATAGCTGACCCTTTATTTGTTTTGATCTTCACTCTGAGTCCCTGTATTACTGGAAATACCCTGGATTTGATTTTTGCTCTGAGGTAATTTCTTACTTTAAGAACCTTTTGTCAGAGAGGAAGAATGAAAAAGAATTTTTGTTGTTATGTTTCTTTTCTTTCCTCTACATGTACAACATGAAGAAAAAGGTTTCGTTTTGTTTTTTTTTTCTGAAAAATTAGCAACACAGAGTAAGGGGTTTTATTTTATTTTTTATTTTTTATTTTTTTTGAGACGGAGTCTCGCTTTGTGGCCCAGGCTAGAGTGCAGTGGCCGGATCTCAGCTCACTGCAAGCTCCGCCTCCTGGGTTTATGCCATTCTCCTGTCTCAGCCTCCCAAGTAGCTGGGACTACAGTTGCCCGCCACCTCGCCCGGCTAGTTTTTTGTATTTTTTAGTAGAGACGGGGTTTCACCGTGTTAGCCAGGATGGTCTCGATCTCCTGACCTCGTGATCCGCCCGTCTCGGCCTCCCAAAGTGCTGGGATTACAGGCTTGAGCCACCGCGCCCGGCCGGGGTTTTATTTTTTAATTTAGCAAGTGCTTTTAGAAATATTTTCTCTAAATTCTGTTTGAAAATTGAACAGTGCCTTTTTTTTTTTTTTTTTTTTTTTTTTTGAGACGGAGTCTTGCTCTGTCGCCAGGCTGGAGTGCAGTGGTGCAGTCTCGGTTCACTGCAACGTCTGCCTCCCGGGTTCAAGCGATTCTCCTGCCTCAGCCTCCCGAGTAACTGGGACTACAGATGCACACCACCACACCCAGCTAATTTTTGTATTTTTAGTAGAAATGGGTTTTCACCGTGTTAGCCAGGATGGTCTCAAACTCTTGACTTTGTGATCTGCCTACCTCGGCCTCCCAAAGTGCCGGGATTACAGGTGTTAGCCACCACACCCAGCCGTGGTTCCTTTTTTAGTTCATCACTCTCCCGAAATGCCTTATCTTAGGCAACTAAAATATACCAGTTGGCATTTTCAGCATTCTGCCTGGAAATACCATTAGCTAAATTCACAACTTTGTTAGATAGCTTTCCTGGCTTCTAAGTTACCACAGGTGAGAGCCAATACACAATACAAGTTCCCCTTTTTTCAGCTTCCAATAGCAATTTCCTCACTGTTCTTCCTTTACTAACAGTTTCTTCCCTATCCTTCTAACTTCTCCCTGCCACTCATTCCCGAAGCCAGTGCAACTGACCAAGCACAGTGGCTCATGCCTGTAATCCTGGCACTTTGGGAGGCCAGGGTGGGAGGATCACTTGAGGGCAGGAGTTTGAGACCAGCCTGGTCAACATAGCAAGATGTTTCTTATTAAAAAAATTAAAAAAAAAAAGCCGGGTGCTGTGGCTCATGCCTCTAATGCCAGCACTTTGGGAGGCTGAGGCAGGCAGATCACTTGAGGTCAGGAGTTCGAGACCAGCCTGACCAACATGGAAAAACCCCATCTCTACTAAAAATACAAAAATAGCTGGATGTGCAGGGCGCGGTGGCTCACACCTGTAATTCTAGCACTTTGGGAGGCCAAGGCGGGTGGATCACCTGAGGTCAGGAGTTCAAAATCAGCCTGACCAACATGGAGAAACCCATCTCTACTAAAAATACAAAAAATTAGCCAGGTGTGGTGGTGCATGTCTGTAATCCTAGCTACTCGGGAGCCTCAGGCAGGAGAATCGCTTGAACCCGGGAGGTAGAGGTTGCAGTGAGCCAAGTTCGTGCCATTGCACTCCAGCCTGGGCAATAAGAGTGAAACTCCGTCTCAAAAACCAAAACATAGAGGCTTAAAACAACATATTCATTATTTCTCATGATTCTTTTTTTTTTTTTTTTTTTTTTGAGATGGAGTCTCACTCTGTTGCCCAGGCTGGAGTGCAGTGGCGCAATCTTGGGTCACTGCAACCTCCGTCTCCAGGGTTCAAGAGATTCTCTTCCCTCAGCCTCCCGAGTAGTTGGGATTATTGGTGCCCACCACCATGCCTGGCTCTTTTTGTATTTTTGGTAGAGACAGGGTTTCACCATGTTGGACAGGCTGGCCTTGAACTACTGACTTCAAGTGATCCACCCACCTCAGCCTCCCAAAGCTTATAACCCTGGGATTACAAGCATGAGCCACTGCCCCCGGCCACTCGCATGATTCTGTGGCTTGACTGTGCTTATCTGGACAGTTCTTCTGCTCCATGTGGTGTAGCTAAGGTCTCCCATGCAACTGCATTCAGCTGGGGACTCGGATGGGACTGGAACCTGTGAGATGGTCTCTAATCTCCAAAGTCTCTCTCCACATGACTTCTCATAATTTAGTAGTCTAGCTCACCTTCCTTTAAATCACTGTAGCTGGCTTCCAAGAGTGGAATGCCTCAATATGTAAGTGCTCAATAAACACCATGCTTGCTAATGTCTCAGTGCCCAAATCATGTCACATGACTAAGCCCAGAATTAATATGGAAAGGGACTGCACAAAGCCGTGAATATTGGGAGGTGTTGACCGTTGGGGCCAACCATGTAATAGTCTACTACAGCCCCTGTTGGTCTTGTGTTTGCCTGCCATAACTGGAGTGACTTAAAAGGTACTAACTGCAGGGTGCTTTGTGACCTAGCAAGAAAAAGATTCGTTGGGCCAGTCAGACTCTATTAGGATTTTGGAATTGGGACACTGGAAGATCTGCTCACTTAGGAGGAGCTGAGCAAAAGGTCCTGTAGACTTGGGACCTGGGCCACAATTTTGGTACCTGAGGAAGCTGACAAGGAGGTAGAAGTAGTAGACCCACAGAGAGAGGAGAGTGGAATTGACTTATCGAGAGAGAGAGAGAGAGAGAGAGATGAGAGAGATCTTGTTGGCTCTGAGAGCTGTCAAGAACAGCATTATTCCTGCTGGGCACGGTGGCTCACACCTATAATTCCAGTACTTTGGGAAGCTGAGACGGGCGGATCACCTAAGGTCAGGAGTTCAAGACCAGCCTGGCCAACATGGGGAAACCCTGTCTCTACTAAAGATACAAAAAATTAGCTGGGCGTGGTGGCAGGTGCCTCTAATCCCAGCTACTTGGGAGGCTGAGGCAGGAGAATCGCTTGAACCCAGGAGGCGGAAGTTGCAGTGAGCCAAGATTGCGCCACTGCACTCCAGCCCAGGCGACAGAGTGATACTCCATCTCAAAAAATAAAAAGAACCTTATTCCTGACTTTCTAATTTACATGAAGCCTAGTTGAACTTCATATCCTGCCTTTTGAGCCCATGAGAGTATCAGTTGACTTCCCATAATAAAGCACTGTTTTTGTTTTTGTGTGTGTGTGTGTGTGTGTGTTTTTTTTTTTTTTTTTTTTTTTTTTTTTGAGACGGAGTCTCGCTCTGTGGCCCAGGCTGGAGTGCAGTGGCGCGATCTCGGCTCACTGCAAGCTCCGCCTCCCGGGTTCCCGCCATTCTCCTGCCTCAGCCTCCCGAGTAGCTGGGACTACAGGCGCCCGCCACCTCGCCCGGCTAGTTTTTGTATTTTTTAGTAGAGACGGGGTTTCACCGTGTTAGCCAGGATGGTCTCGATCTCCTGACCTCGTGATCCGCCCGTCTCGGCCTCCCAAAGTGCTGGGATTACAGGCTTGAGCCACCGCGCCCGGCCTTTTTTTCTAATTTTTAATAGAGACGGGGTTTCACCGTGTTAGCCAGGATGGTCTCGATCTCCTGACCTCGTGATCCGCCCGTCTCGGCCTCCCAAAGTGCTGGGATTACAGGCTTGAGCCACCGCGCCCGGCCCTTGTTTTTTTTTTTGAGACAGAGTCTTGCTCTGTTGCCATGCTGGAGTGCAGTGGCGCGACCTTGGCTCACTGCAACCTCCGCCACCCTGGTTCAAGTGATTCTCCTGCCTCAGCCTACCGAGTAGCTGGGACTACAGGGGCATGCCACTATGCCCAGCTAATTTTTTTTTTTTTTTTTTTTTTTTTTTTTTTTTTTTTGAGACGGAGTCTCGCTCTGTCACCCAGGCTGGAGTGCAGTGGCCAGATCTCAGCTCACTGCAAGCTCCGCCTCCCGGGTTCACGCCATTCTCCGGCCTCACGCCATTCTCCGGCCTCAGCCTCCCAAGTAGCTGGGACTACAGGCGCCCGCCACCTCGCCCGGCTAATTTTTTGTATTTAATAGAGACGGGGTTTCACCGTGTTTGCCAGGATGGTCTCGATCTCCTGACCTCGTGATCCGCCCGTCTCGGCCACCCAAAGTGCTGGGATTACAGGCTTGAGCCACCGCGCCCGGCCTAATTTTTTTTTTCTTTTTTTGAGACAGAGTTTCACTCTTGTCCAGGGTGGAGTGCAATGGCGCGATCTCAGTTCACTGCAGCCTCCGCCTCCGGGTTCAAGCAATTCTCCTGCCTCAGCCTCCGGAGTAGCTGGGATTACAGGCATGTGCCACCACACCCAGTCAATTTTGTATTTTTAGTAGAGATGGGGTTTCTCCACGTTAGTCAGGCTTATCTGGAACTCCCGACCTCAGGTGATCTGCCTGCCTCGGCCTCCCAAAGTGCTGGGATTACAGGCATGAGCCACCACACCTGGCCTCATAAAGCATTTTTTACTTAAAAAAAAAAAAGTAGCTAAGGCCAAATTACAATGGGTATTTAACTGCGTCCTAAAAGAGTTAGGACTTTATTAACTAATAAGGTTTTTGAGACCATGAATTTTATGATCCATCCGTGTTTTGAGAAAAGAATTCTGATGTTAACATAAAAGAATTAAAGAAATGAAAGACCATTCAACAAGTATTCTGTTTGTTTGTTTGTTTGTTTTTGAGATGGAGTCTGGCTCTGTCACCCAGGCTGGAGTGCAGTGGTGTGATCTCTGCTCACTGCAACCTTTGCCTCCCGAGTTCAAGCAATTCTCCTGCCTCAGCCTCCTGAGTAGCTGGGACTTCAGGTGCATGCCACCACACTCAGCTAATTTTTGTATGTTTAGTAGAAACGGAGTTTCACCATGTTGGCCAGGCTGATCTCAAATTCATGACCTCATGACCTCAAGTGATCCACCCATGTCGGCCTCCCAAAGTGCAGGGATTACAGGTGTGAGCCCACCACACCTGGTCTCAACAAGTGTTTATTGAGTGCTTACTAAATACCAAGTACTAGGGATACAATGGTGAACCATACAGGCACAACTGCTGTTTTCATGGAGCTTACATTCTAGCTGCAGGGAAGAAGGAGGGGTAGGAGAAGTTCTTAGTAAACAAATGCACGAAGAACCACACTGGACCGGGCTTGGTGGCTCATGCCTGTAATCCCAGCACTTTGGGAGGCCAAGGCAGAAGGATCACAAGGTCAGGAGTTCGGGAGCGGCCTGGCCAACATGGCAAAATCCCGTCTTTACTAAAAATACAAAAATTAGCAGGGCGTGGTGGTGCATGCCTGTAATCACAGCTACTCGGGAGGCTGAGGCAGGAGAATTGCTTGAACCGAGGAGGTGGAGGTTGCAGTGAGCCAAGATCGCGCCACTGCAATCTAGCTTGGGTGACAGAGCAAGACTCTGTCTCAGAAAAAAAAAGAACCACACTGATTACAGAGCATGATAATGGCTATGCAAACAATTAAGCAGGATGATGTATTAGAGAGATGGAGGTAGAATTGAAGGCTACTTTTATTTTATTTTATTTTATTACGTTTTATTTTATTTTATTTCATTTTATTTTATTTTTGAGACAGTCTCGCTCTGTTGCCCAGGCTAGAATGCAGTGGCATGATCTTGGCTCACTGCAGTTTTGACCTCCTGGGTTCAAGTGATTCTCCCAAGTAGCTGGGATTACAGGTGTGTTGCTCCATGCCCAGCTATTATTTATTTATTTATATATTTTTTTACTTATTGTAGAGACAGGATCTCACTATGTTGCCCAGTTGGTCTCAAACTCCTGGCCTCAAGCAGTCCTCCCACCTTGACCTCCCATAGTGCTATGATTACAGGCACGTGCCACCACGCCTGGCTGAAGGCTGCTTTAGATAGATTAGGAAGGAAGCCTGAAGCCTTTCTGAGGAGGAGACATCTGAACTGAATGCCAAAAAGAAATCAGTCATTCAAAGATCTTGGAAAGACGTTCCAGGGAAAGGGACTAGCAAGTGTAAAGGCTGTGAGATGGCTTTATGTTTGGTGAATCTGAGGAACAGAAAAAGGCCCGTATAGGCAGAATGTAGTAGTTAAGTGTCAAACAAGTTTTCTATTTCAAGGAGTTTAGATTTTATCCAAAGAGCAAGGGGAAGACTTCGAAGTGTTTTAAGCTGAGAAGATAAAACTAATCAGATTTATAAGAAGATCACTGACTGATATTTGGAGAACGGTTTGGAGGGCAAGAGTGAATCACTTGAGTGAACGAAAGCTATAGTTAAAGAAAAAGATGGTTGTGAGTTGGACTAATGTGTAGTAGAGGAGGTGGGGAGAAGTGAAATTGTATTATGAATTAGAAGTAGAGTTGAGAAAACTTTCAGATAATTTCAAAGTAGGGGATAAACACGATCAAGATTTTGCCTTAAGCAATGCATTTACAGAGGAGAAGTTTGGAGAAGGGACAGGTTTGGGTTGGAGGGATACATTTAGACTTCCTTGTACAGGATTGAGGTTGGGCCCATTGACTCATGTTTGTGATCTCAGGCTGAGGTGAGAGGATCACTTAAGGCCAGGAGTTCAAGACCAACCTGGATAGCATAGTGAGAATCGCCCCCAACTCCAAGTAAATTTTTTTTTTTTTTTTTGGAGACAGAATCTCGCTCTGTCATCCAGGCTAGAGTGCAATGGTACGATCTCATCTCACTGCAACTTCCGCCTCCCAGGTTCAAGCGATTCTCCTGCCTCAGCCTTCCAAGTAGCTGGGATTATAGATGCCTGCACCATGACTGGCTAATTTTTGGTGGGTTTTTTTTTTTTTTTTTTGAGACAGAGTCTCGCTGTGTTGCCCAGGGTGGAGTGCAGCGGCGCAATGTCAGCTCACTGTAACCTCCGCCTCCTGGGTTCAAGCGATTCTCCTGCCTCAGCCTCCCGAGTAGCTGGGAATCCCGGCTGATTTTTTGTATTTTTAGTAGAGACAGGGTTTCACCATGTTGGCCAGGCTGGTATCGAACTCCTGACCTCAACTGATCCTCCTGCGTCAGCCTCCCAAAGTGCTGGGATTACAGGCCTGAGCCACCGCATCCGGCCTAATTTTTTGTATTTTTAGTAGAGACAGGGTTTTGCCATGTTGGTCAGGCTGGTCTTAAACTCCTGACCTCAGGTGATCCACCCACCTTGGCCTCCCAAAGTGCTGGGATTACAGGCGTGAGCCACCACACCCAGCCTAAAAAATTTTTTTAATTACAAAAAAGAAGAGATTGAAATATTATTGGATGTCCAAGTCAAGTATCAGATAGGCACTTGGACATGCAAGGCTAGGGTTCAGGGAGAGGTCAGGACCAGAGATATACATTTGGAAGTGATCTGCATATAGGTGGAATTGAAAGCCATGGAATGGATGATCATTCTGGGAGAGGGTATAGATAGAGAAGAGGAGGGAGCTTAGGACTTAATTAATTCATTGATTGATTTAAGACAGGTTCTCACTTTGTTGCCCAGCCTGGAGTGCAGTGGTACGTTAATGTCTCACTATAGCTTTGATCTCCCAGGGTCAAGCAATCCTTCCACCTTAGCCCTCCCTAGTAGCTGGGACTACAGGTGTACACTACCACACCTGGGTAATTTTGTATTTTTTGTAGAGACAGAGTTTTGCCAAGTTGCCCAGGCTGATCTCACTGATCTCAAACTCCTGGACTCAAGCAATCCATCCACCTCAGTCTCCCAAAGTTCTGGGATTACAGGTGTAAGCCACCACGCCTGGCCTGACTTCCAACATTTAAAGGGGTTAGGCCAACAAAGAGGAGCTGTCAATAGAGGAGAAAAAGATAGAGTGGCTAGTGTTATAAAAGCCAGGAGAAGAAAATATATAAGAAGGAGGGAGTGGTTAACTGTGTCAAACACTACTTAAAGGCCAAGTCAGATGAATATAAATGGATAGATTTGCTGTGGAAGGTGTTGGTGATCTTGACACGTGCAATTTCTGTAGAGTGGAGAGAATAGAAACCAACTAAGATGTTCAGTAAGGAAGGTGAGGGATGATAAGAGGCAACTGGGCAGTAGTAATAGGGATATAAAGAAATGTGCAGACATTAGAACAATTCTGGTGAGATAAGGTATATGGGGAGTGAAGAAAGTAATAATAGAGTTGTTTGTTTGTTTGTTTGTTTGTTTTTAAGCAGAGCCTTGCTCTGTCACTCAAGATGGAGTGCAATGGTGTGATCTCGGCTCACTGCAACCTCTGCCTCCCAGGTTCAAGCGATTCTCCTGCCTTAGCCTCCCAAGTAGCTGGGATTACAGGCGCCCACCACCATGCTTGGCTAATTTTTGTATTTTTAGTAGAGATGGGGTTTCACCATCTTGGCCAGGCTTGTCTCAAACTCCTGACCTCAGGTGATCCAACTGCCTCGGCCTCCCAAAGTGCTAGGATTACAGACGTGAGCCACCCACCGCACCCGGCTGATCATAGAGTTTTTACAGGTGATAAGGAGGGTAGTGGCACCACCAAGAATGGAAAGGGGGTATATAGGAAGGAAAATAATGATTTTTCAGATTGAGAAAAATTGATTAAAAAATATATATATACATACTGGCCAGGCGCAATGGCTCACGCCTGTAATCCCAGCACTTTGGGAGGCTGAGGAGGGCGAATCACCTGAGGTCAGGAGTTCGAGACCAGCCTGACCAACATGAAGAAACCCTGTCTCTACTAAAAATACAAAATTAGCTGGTGCAGCTACTCGGGAGGCTGAGGCAGGAGAATCGCTTGAACCCGAGAGGTGGAGGTTGCAATGAGCTGAGACTGCACCATTGCGCTCCAGCCTGGGCAACAAGAACAAAACTCCATCTAAAAAAAAAAAACAAAGGCCGAGCATGATGGCTCATGCCTGTAATCCTAGCACTTTGGGAGGCCGAGGCAGGCAGATCACAAGGTCAGGAGATCGAGACCACCCTGGCTAACACAGTGAAACCCCATCTCTACTAAAAATACAAAAAATTAGGCGGGCATAGTGGAGGGTGCCTGTAGTCCCAGCTACTCAGGAGGCTGAGGCAGGAAAATGGCGTGAACCCAGGAGGCGGAGCTTGCAGTGAGCTGAGATCATGCCACTGCACTCTAGCCTGGGCGACAGAGCGAGACTCTGTCTCAAAAAAATATATATATAATATATATATTATATATATATTATATATGTGTGTGTGCTTGTGTTTGTATATATGTATGCACACATATATACATATACACACATACATATATACATACACACACATATATATTTATAAGATGGGGTCTTGCCATGTTGCCCAGGCTGGTCTTGAACTCCTTGGCTCATGGAATCCTCCTACCTCGGTCTCCCAAGTAGCTGGGATTACAGGCATGCACTACTACACCTAGATCTAGGACCAATTGATTTTAAATGTGCTGTCAGGACATTCATGTGACATAAGTAAGTAGTTAGAAATCTAGGCCTTGAAGCTTGGTGATTTCCAAATCTATATGTCCAGTCCAAATATGCAAAATGGTCTGGTCTGGGCATACAGTTTTGGGAATCACCAACATAAAAATTGTGTTGCTTGGCTGGGCGTGGTGGCTCATGCCTGTAATCCCAGCACTTTCAGAGGCCAAGGCGGGTCGATTATGAGGTCAGGAGTTCAAGACCAGCCTGAGATCACATGACTGCACTCCAGCCTAGGCGACAGAGTGAGACTCCATCTAAAAAAAAAAAAAAATTGTGTTGCTTGACCATGAGTCTAATTAAGAGCTACCTTAATGTGAACTGGAAGGAAATGGAAGTCCAAGACAGACCTTGGAAAACTCTGATATTGAAGGGATGGTCAGAGAAAGAAAAGCCAGCAAAGAAAACCAGGGAAGAATTATAACAGAGTTGTGTCATGGAAGCCAAGAGAGAAAAGATTTTCAGGAAGGAAAGGATTGTCAACAGTGCTGTCTTAGTCCATTTTGTGCTGGTATAACAGAATACCACAGACTAGGTCATTTATAATGAGCAGAAATGTATTAACTCATCATTATGGTGGCTGGGAAGTCCAAGATCAAGGGGCTGGCATCTGGTGAGGGCCTTCTTGCTTCTCACTGTGTTATTCCATGGCAGAAGGGCAAAGAGAGGGTGGGGCTGAGGAGAATTAAACTTATCCTTTTATAAGAAACCCATTCCCAAGATAAGGGCATTAATCCATTCATGAAGGTGGTGTTCCCATGACCCAAACACCTCCCATTAGGCCCCACTTCCCAACACCACTGCATTGGGGATCCAGTTTCCAGCACACGAAATTTGGAGGAAATGTTTAAACTGTAGCAAATGCCAAGTGCTATAGACAGCTCAAGAATGCTGAGTAGGCCGGGCGCGGTGGCTCAAGCCTGTAATCCCAGCACTTTGGGAGGCCGAGACGGGCGGATCACGAGGTCGGGAGATCGAGACCATCCTGGTTAACACGGTGAAACCCCGTCTCTACTAAAAAATACAAAAAACTAGCCGGGCGAGGTGGCAGGCGCCTGTAGTCCCAGCTACTCGGGAGGCTGAGGCAGGAGAATGGCGTGAACCCGGGAGGCGGAGCTTGCAGTGAGCTGAGATCCGGCCACTGCACTCCAGCCTGGGTGACAGCGCGAGACTCCGTCTCAAAAAAAAAAAAAAAAAAAAAAAAAGAATGCTGAGTATAGAGAAATAGTTGGTAGAAGTGACACTCAGAAGGCCGCAATGACTGGCGCTTCTTATGTCCACAGGCCTCTCCACCATCAACAAGACTCGTCTTGATTTTCACTTCTCCTCTGATAGAACTGCTGGTGACAGGGAGGTCCAGCAGGCTAGTCTCATGTTCTTTGTGCAGCTCCCTTCCAATACCACTTGGACCTTGAAAGTGAGGGTCCTTGTGCTGGGTCCACATAATACCAACCTCACCTTGGCTACTCAGTACCTGCTAGAGGTGGATGCCAGTGGCTGGCATCAACTCCTCCTGGGGCCTGAAGCTCAAGCTGCCTATAGCCAGGGGCACCTGACCCTGGAGCTGGTACCTGAAGGCCAGGTAGCCCAGAGCTCAGTCATCCTGGGTGGAGCTGCCCATAGGCCTTTTGTGGCAGCCCGGGTGAGAGTTGGGGGCAAACACCGGATTCATCGACGAGGCATCGACTGCCAAGAAGGGTCCAGGATGTGCTGTCGACAAGAGTTTTTTGTGGACTTCCGTGAGATTGGCTGGCACGACTGGATCATCCAGCCTGAGGGCTACGCCATGAACTTCTGCATAGGGCAGTGCCCACTACATGTAGCCGGCATGCCTGGAATTGCGGCCTCCTTTCACACTGCAGTGCTCAATCTTCTTAAGGCCAACACAGCTGCAGGCACCACTGGAGGGGGCTCATGCTGTGTACCCACAGCCCGGCGCCCCCTGTCTCTGCTCTACTATGACAGGGACAGCAACATTGTCAAGACTGACATACCTGACATGGTAGTAGAGGCCTGCGGGTGCAGTTAGTCTATGTGTAGTATGGGCAGCCCAAGGGGGTGTGGGAAAACACTCCCCCACAGAAGTGCACTTCCTTGAGAGGAGGGAATGACCTCATTCTCTGTCCAGAATGTGGACTCCCTCTTCCTGAGCATCTTATGGAAATTACCCCACCTTTGACTTGAAGAAACCTTCATCTAAAAAGAGTCACTGTACCATCTTCCTGACCACTACCCTCTTTCCTAGGGCATGGTCCATCCCGCTAGCCTCACGTGCTTAACCCCGACTCCAGGGACTCAGACCCATCTCCAACGATGAGCAAGGCCATATGGTTCCCAGGCAAAGACACCCTTATCTCACCTTTAATTGACCCCATAACCCACTATGCCTTCCTGTCCTTTCCACTCGATGGTCCCCACTCCAAGATGAGTTGACACAGCCCCTTTCCCCGATTTTTGTGGATCTCCAGAGAGCCCCTTCTTTGGATTCACCAAAGTTTAGATCACTGCTGCCCAAAATAGAGGCTTACGTACCCTCCTCTTTGTTGTGAGCCCCTTTCCTTCTTTCTTGTCCAGGTGAACTGCTAAAGGTCTCTTTGCGTACCCTCATCCATTTTTTGTCCTTCTCTGCCTTTCTCTGTGCCCTTAAGGGCTGACTTGCCTGAGCTCAATCACCTGAGCTCCCCTGCCCTCTGGCTTCCTGCTGAGGTCAGGGCATTTCTTATCCCTGCTCCCTCTCTGCATAGGTGCCATGGTTCTCTGTAACTGTGGCTATTCTGTGTCCCTACACTAGTAGCCTGGCTACCCACTTCCATGGCCCCAACTCTGCCCACATTCTGCTATCACTGTTTCAACACTAGGGGGTCCTAAAGGCTTTCTATCTTGCTAGTCCCTGGGCCCTCAACATCTCTTACTGGTTCCCTTAACTCTGCCTATACCTCTGTAAATAATTCCTTCACTAAGTTCTCTTGATGAAGCAAAACCAGACAGCTGAATGGTCCTCTATCTCCTACAAGGGCCCTAACTGGCACCCCAGATGACACAGAACCTGCCTGCCTATGCTGTAGTCTGCCTACTCTGCTCTCTCTTCACATGGTCTCCTCAGGACTGAGCTATTGTATCCATCTCACACTTTATGCCTTTTCTTTCTTAGGCACCGACACTTAGTCACCCAGTAAACTGACCAGCTGTGGGCACGCAAGTGTGGGAGGCAGAGGCACGCTCAGAGCTGCCCGTCAGGACCTCTGACTTGCCTTTCTTTCACCCGCCCCCAGTGCTCCACCCAGGAATCCTGCCTGGAATCTGGAATAGGCAAGGGCTGCTGGAGTGGGACAGGGAGAAGAGGAAGGCCTGGATGAGGAGAGGGTGGCATTTGCTCTGAGACTGGGTCTTTTTTAGACCTTTGCCCTTCCTCCCCCACATCTCCTCCCTTTGGCTGGAGAGTCCTGAACCACGAGGTCGATATTGTCTGCAACCCAAGGCCGAGTTTGCGCAAAACCCATGTGTTCTTTGGTAAATGTGATGTCTGTGTTTGCTCAGCTTATAACCCCCTCCTATGAGGGTAAGAGGTCCCTGAAATAGGAACCCTAGAGGAGAAAGTCTGAAAAGGACTGCCTGGGGGACTGTAAATCTGAGCTCAAGGGCTTCCTGAGCAACCCATGGATGTTATTCCACCTTTGACTTCAGGAGACCTTCACCTAAAGAGAATCTAAGGAGGCCTTCTGGTGTCTCCCCCACACACCCCCGGCCCCCAGATCTAACCTCCTTCCCAACTACAGCTTAGTTCCCAGGGCCAAGACTGGGATAAGGCAAAGTGAGTCATTCACCTGGCGGGGGTGCTAAATTTTAAGGGGCTGGTGAAAAATTTATTAATCAAGATAGGACTTTAATGCAATTTTTTAAAAGTCAAAATTAATGCAAAAAATCCATGATGAACAAAATAGCCTCCTTTTTTTTTTTTTTTTTTTTTTTTTGCGACGGAGTCTCACTCTGTCACCCAGGTTGGAGTGCAGTGGCGCAATCTCGGCTCACTGAAAGCTCCGCCTCCCGGGTTGACGCCATTCTCCTGCCTCAGCCTCCCGAGTAGCTGGGACTACAGGTGCCCGTCACCACGCCCGGCTAATTTTTTTGTGTTTTTAGTAGAGATGGGATTTCACCGCATTAGCCAGGATGGTCTTAATCTCCTGACCTCATGATTCGCCCGTCTCGGCCTCCCAAAGTGCTGGGATTACAGGTGTGAGCCACCCACTGCGCCCAAAATAGCCTACTTTTAAATAAAAACAGGATCATTATTCCCTTTCTGTTTTGGCTCTGCCTTTTGTAAAAAGGGGAAAGAGTGGGTCTGCCTCCTTCAAACATTTTCTCCTAGAGCTTCCTAGCTCCTACCTCTGGACTCCTTCAGGCTCTTCTCATTTGAGCAAGATAACCACTCCCGTTTCGCTTATTCTACTTCCTTACCCACCCCCAAGCCTGTCTTCTACTTCCTTACTCACCCCCAAGCCTGTCTTCTACTTCCTTACTCACCCCCAAGCCTATCGCTATCCCCCAGCCCCCAACCAGGTTGGTGGTAGGGCAGGCAGTGAGGCAGATGGCTGGGGTATTTATAACCCAGGAGCACTTCTTGGGAAAAGTGACTAAGATGCTAAAAGCGTATTTATAGCTGAGCTCTGACGTAAGTGTCAGTGGGGAGGTAGGGCCAAGCCAGGCGCAGCAGCAAGGAGGTGGGAAGAGCTGGAAATTGGGGGCACTTGACAGTGAGGGTGGGGAGAGATGGGGTCAGTGACTCCTGCAGCCACTTCTTGTCACTTCCCCGACTGCCTACTGATACCAACAGGTAAGCTTTCTGAGGCACCACCATGGATAGATACCTCCGCTTTGCCGACCCGATGTTCCAGACCAGAGGGGGTAGAGGGCTGTCATTTACCAGCCCGACCAACAGAATGGGAGTTGGGAGCTGAGGAGAACACTGGACAGAGCTCTTGAATGTGTTTCAGAACGTGGGGAGAAATGAAGGGTGGACAGGAGGATCTAAGTGTCTCAGTGCGCCCCCACCCCACTCCACCCCCACCAAATAGTGCCCTGAGGTTCTAGGAAAAGCCTGGTACATCACCAAGCTCCATTGACACGTGTTTGTGTGAGGAAGTCCAAAACCAAAGGTAGCAGTGATGTGGATCCTGGAGACAGTCTCTCTTCTCTGGCAGTGTGATGGGGAAAGAACAGAGGAACCAGCGTGTCCCTGTCTCTTGTGGGTGAGGCAGGGTCCCCAGAGGGAGAGGTCAAGGAGCACTCTTCATTGCTGCATTTCCCAGAGCTGCCCCTTCCCTGTCCCTGGGAAGCTCCAGCCAGCTACAAGCCAGCTGCTGTCCAGAGGCACGGCACTGCCACATGGTGGACACTGGTGGTACTGGGGCCCAGCCCTCCAAGTAGGACCCCAGTTCCCCAGATCTAATAGTCTCTCTTGACAGCCCCCATCATCTAAATAGAGGGGAGATGAACAAAGTGGAGTAAGGACGCATTTCCAAATCACACCCACTTCCCCCACAGCTTTCTCCCTGTCAAGCTTCTTGGAGAAACTAAGGAGAAAAGCTAGCATGAGGCCCACCCTCATGAATTCAAGGTGGAGGGGTCTGGGTTCCCCCATTTAAAGCCAGTGAGGACTGGGTGCAGTGGCTCATGTCTATAATCCTAGCACCTTGGGAGGTTGAGGTGAGAGGATCGTTGAGACCACCCTGGGCAATACAACAAGACCCTGTCTCTACAAAAGAATAAAAAATAAATTAGCCTGGCGTGGTGGCACGCACTTGTAGACTTAGCTACTCTGGAGGCTGAGGTGGAAGAATCACTTAACCCGGGAGGTCGAGGCTGCAGTGAGCCAGGCCACCACACTCCAGCCTGGATGACAAAGTGAGACCCTGTCTCAAAAATAAAAAAACTAAAATAAAAAATAAAGCCAGTGAGGAAATGTGGTCAGGAGGGCTGAGACTGGGAACCAAGACTGCTGTACTTGCCTTGCTTTGTTGTCAATAGCTCTTAAAGCTCCATTTTCTACCCCCATTAATAGGCCTGAAGGGTGGTGCAGTGGCTCACGCCTATAACCTCAGCACTTTAGGAGGCTAAGGCAAGTGGATTGCTTGGGCCCAGGAGTTCAAGACCAGCCTGGGCAACATAGCGAGACCCCATCTCTATGAAAAATTTAAAAATTATTCAGGTGTGGTGGTGTGCACCTGAAGTCCCAGCTACTAAGGAGGCTGAGGCAGAAGGATTGCCTGAGCCCAGGAGTTCAAGGCTGCAGTGAGCAATGATTGTGCCACTGTACTCCAGCCTGGACAACAGATTGAGACCTTACCTAAATAAAATAAAATAAAATTTAAATTTCAAAAATTTAAGAAAAAAAAGACCTGGCACTACTTCTAGGATGCCCCAAATTTAGGCAACTCTCACAGTCACTTGAAAGAGAAGTGGCAGCTGGGTATATGCCCTCCCAAGTGTCATGCCCCTTGACAGTCCTGATGGACCCTGCCCTGTGCAAGATTGCATCACCACCACCACCACCTCTCTGGGCTTCCCCAGACATCACAGGAACACATTCCCCACCCCAACCCCCCTGCTCTGGCCCTCCTCCACATCATGCTGCAGGCCAACTGGACTCTGGGCGGCCAGCACAGGCAGGGTCAGGGGGTGACTTCTGTGCCTCGTGGCACTGCCATCTGGGCCTGAGCAAGAGGATTCCATTCTCCGACCCACCCAACCCCTCACCCCTGTCCCAACATCAATGCTAGAAATAAAGAGACCAGAATTTTCCTTCTGGCCTAAGGGCCCCAGAGAAATACCCACTGGAGCTCACAGCTGCCTCATGGAAACTGCTACAGCAGTGGTGAAGCTAGAAAGACTAGAGGTATGAGGGAAAATTGCCCTTCCCCACCTGGCTCATAAGGCGTTCCCTCCCCCGAGTTCCAGACCTTGGGGACTGAGCATGTGAAATCATCCTCTTTCTTGCATCATGCGTGTCCACATTGCACCCCCCCACCCCCATACCCCTACTTCAGGCCCAGTCACCATGGCCAGATGGTGAAACCTGAGCTGGTGGGGAGGAGGACCTCCACCCCCTGCAGGGGCCTGATGGGCAGCACAGCTGGCCAATCCTGGGACTCAGAGGGTAGGTCGGCTGGCTGACCACTAGGTTTGGAAGCCCCAGGCAGCTGGCTCTAAAGAGGCCCCAGGTCAGTAGCCAGACATGAGCTGTGAGGGTCAAGCACAGCTATCCATCAGATGATCTACTTTCAGCCTTCCTGAGTCCCAGGCAATAGAAGACAGGTGGCTCTACCCTTGGCCAAGGGTGGGTGTGGCAGTGGTGTCTGCTGTCACTGTGCCTTCATTGGCCCCCAGCAATCAGACTCAACAGACGGAGCAACTGCCATCTGAGGCTCCCGAACCAGGGCCATTCACCAGGAGCATGGGGCTCCCTGTTGTCCAGCTCTGGCTGGTGCTGCTGTGGACACTGGTGCGAGCACAGGGGACAGGGTCTGTGTGTCCCTCCTGTGGGGGCTCCAAACTGGCACCCCAAGCAGAACGAGCTCTGGTGCTGGAGCTAGCCAAGCAGCAAATCCTGGAGGGGTTGCATCTGACCAGTCGTCCCAGAATAACTCATCCTCCACCCCAGGCAGCGCTGACCAGAGCCCTCCGGAGACTACAGCCGGGGAGTGTGGCTCCAGGGAATGGGGAGGAGGTCATCAGCTTTGCTACTGTCACAGGTGGGTGATGGAGAGAGCAACAGGCAGAGAGCAGACAGGTAAAGGGAGGCAGAAGGGGAGCCTGGCAGGAGCACCAGAGGGAGTGGGGTGTGGCAGGAGAAGGAGGAGGTGGGGCAGGGACTGGTTGCAGAGGACACAAAGCAATCTCTACTTTTCTAAAGGTGGGTTCGAGGGAGATCAGTGGGCAGGGCTCGGGGAGTCTCAGAGGAGAGCTTCATCTCTGCTCACATGTTCTTTCCCTTCTCTGTCTTTCGGGCAGACTCCACTTCAGCCTACAGCTCCCTGCTTACCTTTCACCTGTCCACTCCTCGGTCCCATCACCTGTACCATGCCCGCCTGTGGCTGCACATGCTCCCCACCCTTCCTGGCACTCTTTGCTTGAGGATCTTCCGATGGGGACCAAGGAGGAGGCACCAAAGGTCCCGCACCCTTTTGGCTGA
This sequence comes from Macaca mulatta, assembly GCF_049350105.2. Lineage (NCBI taxonomy): Eukaryota > Metazoa > Chordata > Mammalia > Primates > Cercopithecidae > Macaca > Macaca mulatta. Next base: position 64,624,887 of record NC_133416.1, read on the forward strand.
GCACCACATCACCAACCTGGGCTGGCATGCCTTAACTCTGCCCTCTAGTGGCTTGAGGGGTGAGAAGTCTGGTGTCCTGAAACTGCAACTAGACTGCAGACCCCTAGAAGGCAACAACAGCACAGTTACTGGACAACCAAGGCGGCTCCTGGACACAGCAGGACACCAGCAGCCCTTCCTAGAGCTTAAGATCCGAGCCAATGAGCCTGGAGCAGGTCGGGCCAGGAGGAGGACCCCCACCTGTGAGCCTGCAACCCCCTTATGTTGCAGGCGAGATCATTACGTAGACTTCCAGGAACTGGGATGGCAAGACTGGATACTGCAGCCCGAGGGGTACCAGCTGAATTACTGCAGTGGGCAGTGCCCTCCCCACCTGGCTGGCAGCCCAGGCATTGCTGCCTCTTTCCATTCTGCCGTCTTCAGCCTCCTCAAAGCCAACAATCCTTGGCCTGCCAGTACCTCCTGCTGTGTCCCTACTGCCCGAAGGCCCCTTTCTCTCCTCTACCTGGATCATAATGGCAATGTGGTCAAGACGGATGTGCCAGATATGGTGGTGGAGGCCTGTGGCTGCAGCTAGCAAGAGGACCTGGGGCTTTGGAGTGAAGAGACCAAGATGAAGTTTCCCAGGCACAGGGCATCTGCGGCTGGAGGCATCAGATTCCTGATCCACACCCCAACCCAACAACCACCTGGCAATATGACTCACTTGACCCCTATGGAACCCAAATGGGCACTTTCTTGTCTGAGACTCTGGCTTGTTCCAGGTTGGCTGATGTGTTGGCAGATGGGTAAAGCATTTGTTCTAAAGGGGTCTACTCAGAAAGCATGATTTTCCTGCCCTAAGTCCTGTAAGATGTCAGGGACTAGGGAGGGAGGGAGGGAAGGCAGAGAAAAATTAGCCTCTCCCAAGATGAGAAAGTCCTTAAGTGAGGGGAGGAGGAAGCAGATAGATGGTCCAGCAGGCTTGAAGCAGGGTAAGCAGGCTGGCCCAAGGTAAGGCCTGTTGAAGCGTCTTAAGGGAGGGTCAAGAGGGAGATGGGCAAGACGCTGAGGGAGGATGCTTAGAGGACCCCCAGAAACAGGAGTCAGGAAAGAGAGGTACTAAGCCTAAGAAGTTCCCTGGTTTTTCCCAGGGGACAGGACCCACTGGGAGACAAGCATTTATACTTTCTTTTTTCTTTTCTTTTTCCTTTCTTTTTTTTTTTTTTTGAGACGGAGTCTCGCTCTGTCATCAGGCTAGAGTGCAGTGGCACGATCTCGGCTCACTGCAAACTCCGCCTCCCAGTTTCAAGTGATTCTCCTGCCTCAGCCTTCTGAGTAGCTGGGATTACAGGTGCCCACTAATTTTTGTATTCTTAGTAGAGACGAGGTTTCAACATGTTGGCCAGGATGGTCTCGATCTCTTGACCTCGTGATCCACCCGACTTAGCCTCCCAAAGTGCTGGGATTACAGGCGTGAGCCACCGCGCCTGGCTTATACTTTCTTAATAAAAAGGAGAAAGAAAATCAATAAATGTGACTCATAAAGAAGGGTTCAGGTGATGGTCCGGAGCAACAGTTCTCCAAGTGTGTTCTGTAGGCTTCTGGGAGGTCCCTCTTCAGGGGTGTCCACAAAGTCAAAACTATTTTCATAATAATACTAACATGTTATTTGCCTTTTGAATTCTCATTATCTTAAAATTGTACAGTGGAGTTTTCCAGAGGCTGTGTGACATGTGATTACATCATCTTTCTGACATCATTGTTAATGGAATGTGTGCTTGTATAGTCTTGTGTTAGTCTTTTTCAGTTTTAATTTCTAATGTAGTGAATGATTTTTTTTTTTTTTTTGAGACAGAGTCTCACTCTGTCATCCAGCTGGAGTGCAGTGGCGTGATCTCGGCTCACTGCGACCTCCACCTCCCAGGTTCAAGCGATTCTCCTGCCTCAGCCTCCCAAGTAGCTGGGACTACAGGTCTGCGCCACCACGCCCAGCTATTTTTTTGTATTTTTAGTAGAGACAGGGTTTCGCCATGTTGGCCAGGCTGGTCTCGGACTCCTGACCTGAGGTGATCTGCCTGCCTTGGCCTTCCAAAGTGCTGGAATTACAGGTCTGAGCCACTGTGACTGACCTAATGACTTTTAAGAGTATAGAGGAAACCAAAAAGTTTGAGACTCGCTGGTCTACAGAACTGGGTGGGGAGAAGAAAGTAACGTGTTCTAAGAGAGCTCCTCTTGCTGGGCACCAGTGGTCCCAGTTACTTGGGAGGCTAAGGTGGGAAGACCACTTAAACCCAGGAGTTCAAGGCTATGATCACACTTGTGAATAGCCTCTGCACTCCAGCCTGGGCAAATAGTGAGACTCCATCCCAAACAAAAATAAATGCATACATACCTACATACATAAATAGCTCCTCTGGAAGAAGGGGCTTGAGGCTGGGACAGGAGCATGTGGGGTGCCTTTTTTTCAGTGACCATTAGTCTGGTCTGATTAAGCTGGGTCTCTGACCCTCTGGGGATAACTAGTCTGGGTCAAAGTCCCTGACCTCCTCCTACCTTCACCTTTTCTTTTCCCCCTTGACTCTCAGACTGAACAGTTAACCCACTGACCTTCCAGACCCAAGGGGGTGGTTCTTGGAAGCAGAGCTAGAATGTGGGAGGTCTGCCTGTGAGGTTGAAAAAAAGGGGAGAGGGTGCTCCTTTTCTCTATCATGCTTTCTCCTCTTTCTCATAAAAATCAGAGACTGAAATGCTGCCCCTCCCCTATATCCAGTCACGATGGCAACGCAAATCTAAAGAGGCAGGGCACTTCCCTGTCAGGCAGTACCGCTGGGCATAGCAATCTCTGCCTCTCCGTTTCTCTGAGCTCACCTATCCACCTCCTGGGCTTCTAAATGGGCTTTAGTGAGGGGACCTGTTTGGGCTCCTCCTTCAGCTCCCCCAGCTCTTCTGCTTCGACTCCGAGCGGTTGTCATGTGTGAGAACGGCCAGCAGAGGGAGTAGAAAGCCTGGAAGAGCGGCTAGAGCCTGCAGTGGCGTGGTGCAGAGGGGGCCTCAGTCTCCAGAACTTCGAGACGCAGAGCCGGGGTTCCCCGGAAAGGGGCTTCAGTCCCAGTGCTCCTTGGTGACCTCATGAACACACACCCTGCATCCAGAGCCTCAGCCGCTGCTTCTTGCTTTTATGCTCCATAGACTCCTCACCTTCTGCCAGAGCCCCCAACCCCTCAACTTGATTTGCCCCAAACCCCAGCTCTGCCCCAGCAGCTCCAAGTTCCATCCAAAGGGTGAGGCCTGCCGATAAACCACAGGATGACAGAATGCTCAGTTAGCACCAACCAAAGGCGACTACCCCACCTCCACTATTATCGTTCTCAGTTGAACTCCCCTTGCCCTGCAATATTTTCCTCAATCTGGTTGTGGGAGCCTCTTTGGGACCAGCCGATCCAAAAATCCAAGCCGGGATTTACTACCTACCAACAGCAGCGTGTTCAGCGGGGGGGGGGGGAGGGGGTTGGGGGGGCGTAGGCAGTATAGGGTCCCTCAAGGGAGGGGGAGGATCCTGGGGGTCCTGGGGGTGCAATAAGCCCGGCACCCCCTCTCTTGCTTCCAGCTACCCCGCCTCATCCTCCAGAACAGCAAGAGGGAGGGAAATAGAAGGGAGGTGAGGGGCGAGCGGGAAGAGCGGCGGCGCGCCAGCGGCTGGAGCGAGAAAAAGTTTTTGCAAAAGGGAAAAAAAAAGTTTGCGCTTCTCGCGGGTGGTCCGGGCTTGCGGCCCGGCGGGCTGGGCCGGCGGGAGGGCTGGGGGCCAGGTTGGGGGGGGTGGGGGTGGCATCGAGGCTGCGCTGCCGTGGCCCTCTCCGCCCCCCCTCCCCACCGCACACCCCCCAGCCCAGACTCCAGCCCTGGACCGCGCATCCCGAGCCCAGCGCCCAGACAGAGGTGAGAAGGAGGGGCAGGCGGGGGACCACCTGGGAGCAGTGGGGGAGGGGGCCTGAGGGGATGCTCAGCTTCCTAGGGACTCATCCCAGACCCAGGACTTAGAGGCAAAATAGGGGTGGGAGAGTCTGGAGTGAGACATTAGAAACTCCAAATTTATCACTTGTATCTTTCTCTAAATCTTCTTTTTCTTCCTTTTTTTCTTCTGTCAGTCTGTGTATCTCTGTCTCAGGGAACCGTGGGTCTTTGTCTCCGCCTCTCCTATATATTAGAAATATCTCACTTTCATGCGGTTGAGCTGAAGAGGCTGGAGGGATGGCTAGTTGGAGGTCTGCGTTGTAGAGAGGGAACTCCAGGTGTGTGTCTGCGCGTGGGGCAGGAAGACGTCAGTGTTCCTGAAAGGAGGGGACTGCAAAGGAGGGAGCTCCAGGTGGGGTGGGGACGGGTGTGTGGGAGGCAACAGAACTACTAGGGGCCAGCCAGGCTTGAATCCTTGACCTGTCTTGTGACAGATGTGCCAGTGGATGCTTGTGTTTTGGGGGAAAGGAGTGTCTTCTGGACTAGGAAGGGGTCTGGGAGTGGGGGCTGTCCAAGGTCTAGTGAAGGCCCTAGAATGACTCCAGGCAATTTTGGACTCCTGAGTCCCAAGGCCTGTGGGCAAGGCGTTCAGGAGGAGCCGGGGAGACCTTGTCTTGACCCTCTGACCTTAGGACCACCGGGGCAGCGGGAGCCAGCGGCAGGGAGACCCCTACCGGGGCTGGGCGGGACCACTGGCCACTGCCAGCCTGTGTATCCCCGTTGGCCCCCCGCCCAAACGGGAGCTGGGGATCGAGGCCCCTCCTCTGGCTCAGACCACCCTGCCTGCCCTTGCTCCCCGCTCTGAATCCTCTTTCAGGCCCCATGACCCCGAAACAATCAGCCCTGGGCAGCTAGCTTTCGGGACAGGATTAGGAAAAGGGGACCCCGTAGAGCCTGGGGACTGAGGGTTTTAGGGTTCTGGAGAGCTGGGGTCTTCTAGGATAGGTCTTTACGTTCCAGTAGAGGGAGAAGGCGGACGGTTTCCCGGGGGAGATGTAAGGGTCGGAATAAGGGTGGTTTTCCCTAGGGGGCGGGGTCCAGAGACCTCTCCCCCTCCACCATTATCTCCCTGGCATCCCCGCCCTTGACGTCACCAGGGGGTTCCCGGGGGTCTGGAGGGGTTAACCCTTGGGAAGCCAGTTGCGATAACCAGGAACCTAAGGTGTCCTGGCCACTCCTCCTCCCCATACACACCTAATTTTATTGACCCAGTCACTTTCTCTCCTTTCTCTCCCCCATACTTTCTGGATTCTTCTCCCTTTCTCACCTCATCAACGGGAACCCCCCACTCTCCAGTAGTGCCCCCCTGGGCGCCACTGCCTGCTTTCCGGATGCGCTGAGAGGAGGAGGGAAGAATGTGTCCCTCCCCTCAGCCCCCACCCCTACGGCTCGCTCGACTGGGCTCCCGGGGCGGGCGGGGGGAGCAGAGCCGTCTGCAGCCAGTGCCTGCGGCGGCGACTTGGGTGGGCCGAGGAGGCACGGGGGCGGGGAAGGCGGGACCGGGAGTAGGGGGGCGGAGCCGACTCCTGGGAGTTGGGGAGCGGGGGTGCGAGGGGGACGCTGGAAAACAGGGAGACACCGAAGATGGTTTGGGGCTCCGGCAGGGGAACCCTAGAGCTCCCTGTCCCATCCCGAACTCTCACACCCCAGAAAAACTTTACCGAAGCTAAAAAAGTTGGCAACACTTTCCTTTTACTAGTCTGAAGGGGAGATGTGGGTGGGCTGTGGCACGCGTGGGCGAGGAGGGATGTCGCCCCATTTCCTTGGAGGCTCTTCGGCGGCTGGGCAGTAAGATGACTGAGTAGGCAAGTTTGGGGGAGTCTCTAGTGTTTGGGGGATCATTTGCGAACTTGCCTCCTTCCCCTGGGTGAGTCATAGAGGGAAGGAGGCGGGAGAAGTGTCCCCCCATCCAGCTGCCAGCCAGCTGTGCCCCCCGCCCCCAACATTAGTGCCAAGGTCGAGTTGGGAGGTCTTGGATGCGGGATCCGCATCTCGGCTGGAAAAGGAGGAGTTAGGAAGGGTACAGCCCAGGCTGCCGGGCTCGGACTGGGTCGCGGGGTCCGGGTTCCGCTCCCCATCTCACCCCGCCCTCACCCTAAATCCCAGCATCCCGGGATCACCCACCGCGCCGGCCGGGCCGGCCCGCTCCCGGTGGTTCTCCACCCCACCCCGCCCCACCCCACCCTCATTCTCGGGAGACCGGAAAACCCGGGATGGAATCAAAACTGGAGTTTGAAGAGAAAAACGAACCGCAGCACCTTCTTCCTCGCTGCTCTTTTATAACGACGACATTGTTTTTTTCATTCTCTCAAGTCTCCCCTCATACTTCCTTTCCTGTTGCCCCAAAACAGAGACCAAAAAGATTAGTTGGACCCGATTTAAACTACCCCAGAATAACACCAGCTTTCACCTTTGTACTCAACAGACTCAGGAGACCCCTCAGGAACCTTACCTCCTCCTCCACACAGTTTTCTGCCTAAAAGAAGAGGGCAGATCGCTTTTGCTGCCTCCTGGCCCCACCTGCCTCTCTGTCGGGACTGTGGCTAGGGCTCCCTCTGCTGGACACTGCAGAGATTGTACACGGGCTGTCCCCCAAGACGGGTATGAGAAGGGGAAACAGGCTCAAGCAGAGCGGCCCAGTGCTTGAAGTCAGATTCATCACACGTATTCTTCCATCCCACCCCTCAAAGCCGGCCCAGGGTTAGAACAAGAAGAATTAGAGGGTCCATGTTACTAAAATAACTTGAAGTTAATATAGGCACAATCCAAAACATGCCCTCTCCACACAGACCACACAGGCAAAGCTCCCACCAGTTCCCAAGAAGATCCCCAGACTACACAGACTATAAGACTCCCTCTGCCTCTCTGGGACATTTCCCCTTACCCCTTGCCTGGCTGAGTGACGCTTTTTTTTTTTTTTTTTTTTTTTTTTTGAGACAGAGTCTCACTCTGTCACCCAGGCTGGAGTGCAGTGGTGCCATCTCAGCTCACTGCAACCTCTGTCTCCCGGTTCAAGCAATTCTCCTGCCTCAGCCTTCCGAGTAGATGGGATTACAGGCACCCACCATCATGTCTGGCTAACTTTTGTATTTTTGTAGAGACGGGGGTTTCACTATGTTGGTCAGGCTGGTCTTGAACTGACCTCAGGTGATTCGCCCACTTCAGTCTCTCAAAATGTTGGGATTACAGGCGTGAGCCACCGTGCCCGGCCCAGTGATGCTCTTTTCAACTCGATTTCCATGGCAGATGTTTTAGAGGGGCTGGGGACACCAGGGATGCTGTGCCCAGGATTCAGTGCCTGAGACTGCTGTCTGACCGTCTCTATTTGCCTCCACCTTCATAACTACCTTCCCTTTCTGCAGTGTCCCCACACCCTCCTCTGAGACGCCATGTTCAACTCGATGACCCCACCACCAGTCAGTAGCTATGGCGAGCCCTGCTGTCTCCGGCCCCTCCCCAGTCAGGGGGCCCCCAGTGTGGGGACAGAAGGTCAGTGTATATACCAATTCCTGGGCCTTGAGGATTTGGCAGATCTCCCACTTGGGCCCATCCCCGCCCCATGCCAGTTTCCTATCTACAAGATTTGAGGCCCCATGTCATATGGACCTGGAATCCTGGGATCAGGTCCTGCCTGGGGTTTTAAGGTGAGGCTTACATGTCCTCCATTCCCATTCCAGCTGTCTCTTTTTTCTAGGACTGTCTGGCCTGCCCTTCTGCCACCAAGCTAACCTCATGTCTGGCCCCCACAGTTATGGGCCAGCCAGAGAGACCAACAGCTGCACCGAGGGTGAGGACTCAGGCAACACCTCTCCCCTTTCTGCCCCTCTCTGACTTGTCCTAAAAGAGAAAATGGGAGGGCAGGGGATCTCACTTGGAGGAGGAGATGTTTGGAGATGTGAGGTGTCAGAGCACCATCAAGAAATCACAGATGGGGCTGGGCGTGGTGGCTCACACCTGTAATCCCAACATTTTAGGGGGAGGCTGTGGCAGGAAGATCGCTTGAGGTCAGGAGTTCAAGACTAGCCAGGCCAACATGGTGAAACCCCATCTCTATTAACAATACAAAAATTAGCCGGGCGTGGTGGTGTGCACCTGTAATCCCAGTTACAGGGGAGGCTGAGGCAGGAGAATCAATTGAATCCGGGATGCGGAGGTTGCAGTGAGGCAAGATGGCACCACTGCCCTCCAGCCTGGGTGACAGAGTGTGACTCTCTCTCTCTGTCTCAAAAAAAAAAAAAAAAAGTCACAGATAGGATCAGTAGAGCAAAGCAGAATCAAGTCTCATTGGTTTTGCCAAGTCAGGACCTATAGGTTAGGTGTGTGGAGAGACATGCCCCTTTACCATATCCATCTCCCGTGTCTCCTGCCCCAGGCCCACTCTTTTCTTCTCCCCGGAGTGCAGTCAAGTTGACCAAGAAGCGGGCACTGTCCATTTCACCTCTGTCGGACGCCAGCCTGGACCTGCAGACGGTTATCCGCACTTCACCCAGCTCCCTCGTAGCTTTCATCAACTCGCGATGCACATCTCCAGGAGGCTCTTATGGCCATCTCTCCATCAGCACCATGAGGTGCAGTCAGCCCCGGGCCAAGAGGCCCCTAAAGCCCCTACCCAAGTCCATTAAAAGTCTCAAGCCCTCAAACCACCTGACCCTATTTGAATCCTTGTCATTTCAAGGGCAACTCTCCTCAGTACTTCCCTGGGACTGCCTCAACCACTTCAAATCCCAAGTCTTCCAGAAATCCTCCAAATAGCCCAATCCCTCCTGAGACTTCCAGATTGTCTTAAGTAACTTCCTTCTCTCCTCCTCAGCCCATCTCTGGGATTCCCAGCCCAGATGAATCACCAAAAAGGGCCCTCGCCTTCCTTTGGAGTCCAGCCTTGTGGTCCCCATGACTCTGCCCGGGGTGGGATGATCCCACACCCTCAGTCCCGGGGACCCCTCCCAACTTGCCAGGTGAGAGTCCCCATATTGCTACCTGATTTCCCTTAGCTCAGGGTGGGTGGGTGGTGGATTTTGTAGGGGAAAGGTGAAGGACAAGGGTTATAAGTTTTCAGTACTAGAAAAGTAAAGAGGTGTGGGTGCTGGGGTTCACTCCTTGCAGTTGAGTCAGACACTTCCAAATGGGATCTTTTGCCCATCCCATTCACCAGTGTAGTCTGAGGAGGAAGTCCCTTCCAAACCCAGGAGGTTCCAGCTGCTTGGGTGGGGGCACTTAGGGCAGGAAGACCTGGCTTGGTTTCCTCTTCCTTCTGCTGAGTTCCACCCTCATCACTGTCACCTCTTCCCCTGGGGAAGCTGAAGTCTGAGCTGGACATGCTGGTTGGCAAGTGCCGGGAGGAGCCCTTGGAAGGTGATATGTCCAGCCCCAACTCCACAGGCATACAGGTAAGGGGATGGGCGGGAGCTTTACCTCTAGGACCTGAGCAAAACTAAAGCTGTCACCCAAGTGACCCTAAGATTGCCTCTCTTGCCCTAGGATTCCCTGTTGGGAATGCTGGATGGGCGAGAGGACCTTGAGAGAGAGGAGAAGCATGAGCCTGAATCTGTGTATGAGACTGACTGCCGCTGGGATGGCTGCAGCCAGGAATTTGACTCCCAAGAGCAGCTGGTGCACGTGAGCCCCAGGGGGTAACAGGAATGGCTAACCGAAAACTTTAGGAGATTCTGAGTGGGACATGGTAGAATCTGGCTGAGGGCAGGAGGTCAGAGGAGACTGAGGTTGAATGCTCAGTTGGGTAGGCAGAAGCTGAGAAGTTGTAACTTTGCCTTAGGGAGCTGGAAGACCTGAGATGTGAGATATGATATTGTTCCTGCCTCTTCCTCCTTGAGTTGGAGTCGTGGAAGAGGAACAGGGAGTGGAGGGAAGGTCTGTTCTGGACCTTGGGGGGCATGGCAGAGCCTCGGAGAGCCTTTGTATCTTCTCCCTCAGCATATCAACAGCGAGCACATCCACGGGGAGCGGAAGGAGTTCGTGTGCCACTGGGGGGGCTGCTCCAGGGAGCTGAGGCCCTTCAAAGCCCAGTACATGCTGGTGGTGCACATGCGCAGACACACTGGCGAGAAGCCACACAAGTGCACGGTGAGGCACCAGGGTCCCAAGTCCAGGGTCTCTTCCTAAATCGGGGCTCTCCTTCAAGGTAGGGCCCAATGCAGACTTTTGCTTTTGTAAGTCCTTTCTTCCATAAACAAATATTAAAAATAATGTTTGTGTGACTGTGTTGGCATAAAGAATATAATGATATATATTAAAACACTCTTGGATGTAAAAGCTCATTTTTTTTCCACTTGATTTTAAAAGAAATTAAACAGGCCAGGCTGGGCGCAGTGGCTCACGCCTGTAATCCCAGCATTTTGGGAGGCCGAGGCGGGCAAATCACAAGGTCAGGAGTTGGAGACAAGCCTGGCCAACATGGCGAAACCCTGTCTCTACTAAAAATACAAAAAATTAGCTGGGCGTAGTGTCGGCCGCCTGTAATCCCAACTACTCGGGAGGCTGAGGCAGGAGAATAGCTTGAACCCAGGAGGCGGAGATTGCAGTGAGCCGAGATCATGCCACTGTACTCCAGCCTAGGCGACAGAGCGAGACTCTGTCTTAAAACAAACAAACAAAAAACAGGCCAGTAGCAGTGGCTCACACCTGTAATCCCAGCACTTTGGGAGGCTGAGCCGGGCAGATCACAAGGTCAGGAGTTCGACACCAGCCTGGCCAATATGGTGAAACACTTTCTCTACTAAAAATATAAAAATTAGCTGGGCGTGGTGGCGTGTGCCTGTAGTCCCAGCTACTCGGGAGGCTGAGGCAGAAGAATCACTTGAACCCGGGAGGCGGAGGTTGCAGTGAGCTGAGATGATGCCACTGTACTCCAGCCTGGGCGACAGAGCAAAACTCCGTCTCAAAAAAAAATTTTTTTTAAAAGACATTAAAACATGTTCGTGGGCCTCTTAAAGTATTGTCGGCCTTCAGTACTGTGCCTATTACTCTGCCTAATGGATAAACCCTGCATCAAGGACAACAGCCTGTTCCCCCAAGATGACCCCATCTTGGGACGGCATAAGATCCCTATGCAGGGAAATCTGCCCTGGCTTGGTCAGAAGATTGCTCTAGCATCTTTATATTCCCACAGGGAGAGTGCCTCCAACTGCTTCCCTTCCCCAAGTTCTTACCTGCCCTTGTCCCCTAGTTTTGGGAATTCTCTCAAAGCCCCAGTGCCTTTCATCTTGAGTTATATTCTCTGATGTGTGTCCTTTTGGAGACTGAGGATTCCTTCCATCTCCATGTCCTCTGTCTGAGAACTATCCTTTGACCCCCGCATGTCCCCCAGTTTGAAGGGTGCCGGAAGTCATACTCACGCCTCGAAAACCTGAAGACGCACCTGCGGTCACACACGGGTGAGAAGCCATACATGTGTGAGCATGAGGGCTGCAGTAAAGCCTTCAGCAATGCCAGTGACCGAGCCAAGCACCAGAATCGGACCCACTCCAATGAGGTGAATGCCCCAACTAAGAGACCTTCCCCTCTTGAGAAGCTACCTACCAGGGAGATTGCCCCATAAGAAATCCCTTAGCCCAGCACCCACTCCACAGAGGTGAGTCCCTCTCCCCACATAATTCGCCCAGAAAAGGCTTTTCTGAAACCCAGAATTTTCACTTAACCACTCCTCCTACCTCTAACCTCTAACCAGCCAAAGGGCTAACCTAAAATATGCCATCTAGAGGAGACCACTGATCCCTCCATCCCCTGGATTTATGGGACCTCACAGCCCTGGGTTCACCTCCTTATCTTTCCCAGGCTGTCAGTTTTCCTAACCCTCCACTTAATCTCTGCATCTTTGACTCCCACCCGAGGCCTCCACCCTCGTTACTTCCTTTGGTGCTGTGTGCTCCTCCCCTGCCCCCCGTGTTGTCATCACTTTTTCCCATTTCTTCTGCATTCTTCCACTTTGATCCATTTGCCTCTGTCTCCACTCTGCACTCAACAGAAGCCGTATGTGTGTAAGCTCCCTGGCTGCACCAAACGCTATACAGATCCCAGCTCGCTGCGAAAACATGTCAAGACAGTGCATGGTCCTGACGCCCATGTGACCAAACGGCACCGTGGGGATGGCCCCCTGCCTCGGGCACCATCCATTTCTACAGTGGAGCCCAAGAGGGAGCGGGAAGGAGGTCCCATCAGGGAGGAGAACAGACTGACTGTGCCAGAGGGTGCCATGGTGAGAGAGCCCAGGCAACCCTCACTTCCATACCCCAGCCCACCCTGTGGACATCTTTCTAGTTACTTCCCAACCCATCCGTCCCCTCCTATAGAAATGACTCTTCTGTGACCAGTCTGCCTGTCTCTTGTCTTAGTGTTGCTCTTTGGGCTTCCCCAAATCTAGAGATTTTAGAATCTTTCTCTCTCTTTCTCTCTCTCTCCTTCCTTCCTTCCTTCCTTTCTCTCTCTCTCTCTTTCTCTCTTTCTTTCTGACAGGGTCTTGCTCTGTCACCCAGGCTGGAGTGTAGTGGCATAATCATAGCTCACTGCAGCCTCGAACTTCTGGGCTCGAGTGAGGCACTACAGGCACACACCATCATGCGTGGCTAATTTTTCTTCTTTTGTAGAGATGGAGCCTCGCTATGTTGACCAGGCTGGTCTCAAACTCCTGGCATCAAGCAATCCTCCCACCTCAGCTTCCCACAGTGCTGGGATGAGCCAATGCATCCAACCCAAACTCTTTCTTAAATAGCGCTTAGTATATGTTCCAAGCCTTTTACATGTATAGTTTCATGTACTCCTCACAGCAACTTCATGAGAAAGGGACTCACTCGTCCCATTTTCAGATGAAGAAACTCAGGCATAGAGAAATAGCCCAAGGTCATAGAACTAAGAGCAAGAATTTGAGTCCAGCCAGTCCGTGCTCCAGCCTAAGTTCTTCTCATCAAACGTCTCACATTCAGTTTGCTCCCCTATCTCTTACCTGCTTAGCCCTTTCTACACTTACAAACTTCCTTGGAACCCCAGCAGTCACTGGGACACAGGCTTCAGCCACTCATCAAGTTGAAGGAGCTGTGGGGAAGGGTGTTGCCCTCAGACCTCATCTTCTCCACAGAAGCCACAGCCAAGTCCTGGGGCCCAGTCATCCTGCAGCAGCGACCACTCCCCGGCAGGCAGTGCAGCCAATACAGACAGCGGTGTAGAAATGGCTGGCAATGCGGGGGGCAGCACTGAAGACCTCTCCAGCTTGGACGAGGGGCCTTGCATTGCTGGCACTGGTCTATCCACTCTTCGCCGCCTTGAGAACCTCAGGCTGGACCAGCTGCATCAACTACGGCCAATAGGGACCCGGGGTCTCAAACTGCCCAGCTTGTCCCACACTGGTGAGACCTGGGTGTGGGAGGTGTGGCTAAGGTGAGATCTGGACCTGCCCTGAGGTTGAGAGGAGGAAGTCACCCTTGAGGGCTGCCACATGGCACTTTTGTATAATTAGAAAAAGATCTCCTTCCTCAATACACTTTCCGTTTATCAGAAAATAGTTGTGATGTACAAATACACAAAGGCTAGCCAGACATGGTGGCGGGCACCTGTAATCCCAGCTACTCAGGAAGCTGAGGCAGGAGAATCACTTGAACCTGGGAGAAGGAGGTTGCAGTGAGCAGAGATTGCACCATTGCACTCCAGCTTGGGCAACAAGAGCAAAACTCCGTCTCAAACAAAACAAAACAAACAAGTATGCAAAGGCTATGATGCGAATGCTGTTCCCTAGGATTGTGCAGCATACAACCTGCACAACTGTTCATAGCAACCCTGAATCTTTGGTAACCCAGAAACAGAATAGACATGGAAGAAGTAGGAGACAGAACTGACTGGTTAGGGATAATGAGCTTATCCCTGGGAATCTAGGACAAGGCTGTTGCATGGAGGAGGCAGGGTGAGATTTAGAGACTCCTTGACCATCCTACCTTTTCTCCCCATCACTTGCAGGTACCCCTGTGTCCCGCCGCGTGGGCCCCCCAGTTTCTCTTGACCGCCGCAGCAGCAGCTCCAGCAGCATCAGCTCTGCCTATACTGTCAGCCGCCGCTCCTCCCTGGCCTCTCCTTTTCCCCCTGGCTCCCCACCAGAGAATGGAGCATCCTCCCTGCCTGGCCTTATGCCTGCTCAGCACTACCTGCTCCGGGCAAGATACGCTTCAGTCAGAGGGGGTGGTACTCCGCCCACTGCAGCATCCAGCCTGGATCGGATAGGAGGTCTTCCCATGCCTCCTTGGAGAAGCCGAGCCGAGTATCCAGGATACAACCCCAATGCAGGGGTCACCCGGAGGGCCAGTGACCCAGCCCGGGCTGCTGACCATCCTGCTCCAGCTAGAGTCCAGAGGTTCAAGAGCCTGGGCTGTGTCCATACAACACCCACTGTGGCAGGGGGAGGACAGAACTTCGATCCTTACCTCCCAACCTCTGTCTACTCACCACAGTCCCCCAGCATCACTGAGAATGCTGCCATGGATACTAGAGGGCTACAGGAAGAGCCAGAAGTTGGGACCTCCATAATGGGCAGTGGTCTGAACCCCTATATGGACTTCCCACCTGCTGATACTCTGGGATTTGGGGGACCTGAAGGGGCAGCAGCTGAGCCTTATGGAGCGAGGGGTCCAGGCTCTTTGCCTCTTGGGCCTGATCCACCCACCAACTATGGCCCCAACCCCTGTCCCCAGCAGGCCTCATATCATGACCCCACCCAAGAAACATGGGGTGAGTTCCCTTCCCACTCTGGGCTGTACCCAGGCCCCAAGGCTCTAGGTGGAGCCTACAGCCAGTGTCCTCGACTTGAACATTATGGACAAGTGCAAGTCAAGCCAGAACAGGGGTGCCCAGTAGGGTCTGACTCCACAGGACTGGCACCCTGTCTCAATGCCCACACCAGTGAGGGGCCCCCACATCCACAGCCTCTCTTTTCCCATTACCCCCAGCCCCCTCCTCCCCAGTATCTCCAGTCAGGCCCCTATACCCAGCCACCCCCTGATTATCTTCCTTCAGAACCCAGGCCTTGCCTGGACTTTGATTCCCCCGCCCATTCCACAGGGCAGCTCAAGGCTCAGCTTGTGTGTAATTATGTTCAGTCTCAACAGGAGCTGCTGTGGGAGGGTGGGGGCAGGGAAGATGCCTCAGCCCAGGAACCTTCCTACCAGAGTCCCAAGTTTCTGGGGGGTTCCCAGGTTAGCCCAAGCCCTGCTAAAGCTCCAGTGACCACATACGGACCTGGCTTTGGACCCAACTTGCCCAATCACAAGTCAGGCTCCTATCCCACCCCTTCACCATGCCATGAAAATTTTGTAGTGGGGGCAAACAGGGCTTCCCATAGGGCAGCAGCACCACCTCGACTTCTGCCCCCATTGCCCACTTGCTATGGGCCCCTCAAAGTGGGAGGCACAAACCCCAGCTGTGGCCATCCTGAGGTGGGCAGGTTAGGAGGGGGTCCTGCCTTGTACCCTCCTCCCGAAGGACAGGTATGTAACCCTCTGGACTCTCTTGATCTTGACAACACTCAGCTGGACTTTGTGGCTATTCTGGATGAGGCCCAGGGGCTGAGTCCTCCTCCTTCCCATGATCAGGGGGGCAGCTCTGGACATACCCCACCTCCCTCTGGGCCCCCCAACATGGCTGTGGGCAATATGAGTGTCTTACTGAGATCCTTGCCTGGGGAAACACAATTCCTCAACTCTAGTGCCTAAAGAGTAGGGAATCTCATCCGTCCCAGATTGCATTTCCTAAGGGGTCTCTATCCTTCCAGAAAAATTGGGGCAGCTGCAGTCCCCTGCACAAGATGCCCCAGGGATGGGAGGTATGGGCTGGGGGCTGTGTATAGTCTGTATATGTTTTGAGGAGAAATTTGATAATGACACTGTTTCCTGATAATAAAGGAACTGCATCAGAAAAAAAAAAAAAAACATGCCACTTTATGTGTTATTATGTTGGGGAGGAATGATAACAGGGAATAAGAAGAGAAGCAGGGGTTAATCCACTCACTTTCCTCTTTAGAGAAGCTCTCTCACCCATCCCAACCCCTCAAGTCACACTCATGAAGATGGAGATAGTCATTTGGGAGATTTAAAGGGATGTCCTCAAAACAGAACACCAGCCTCTCACCACCAGAGATGACTGGAAATAGGTTTTCTCTTCCTTCCCTGGGTCAGGGGAAGAGGCTGGTGAAGTTGGTGAGCATCAGCTGGACCAGCTGCCCCGGGTAGAGAGCATGGGCTGCTGGGTCAGATGTCTCCTGCTCTGGCCGAAACAGGGTTGGTCCAAACACAATTCCCAGGTTGTGGGGAGTCATGCGATTCTTATCTGAGTGTGCTATCACCCTGTAGGCAAAGGCAAAGGAAGGGGATATATGGCAGCAGCTTGCCACTTCATAGCAATCTAACCCTTCAAAGGTCTGAGCAGGGAGGAGGCCACTCTGGGATTCCTCCACGTGGTGACAAAAAAAACAAAGAGACACAAGGGGAATGAAGATGGACCAGTGGAGAAACCTTCAGGATACAATCTGAAGATGCAACTGCCTCTTCTGGCTTTAGGGACTACTGTAAGAGTTCTATCTGCTCACGGTTTGGGAGTCTTTAATTCAAATGGCCATGCCCTCTCAGAAGTCACTGCCCAGGCCCAGTTCAACCAAGGAAGCCATCAGCAAGGTCCCAATGGGAGACAAAGAGGCAGAGGGAAGGGAGAGGCAAGATTTCCCTTATTTCTTTCACAGCATCTTGGTTCCATTTCCCCACTTGATGCTGACCTTTAAGTTTTGACCTAAAGGCTTTGATGGGCATGGTGGCTCACACCTGTAATCCCAGCACTTTGGGACGCTGAGGTGGGTAAATCACCTGCGGTCAGGAGTTTGAGACCAGCCTGGCCAACATGGTGAAACCCCGTCTCTACTAAAAATACAAAAATTAGCTGGGCGTGGTGGCAGGCGCCTGTAATCCCAGCTACTAGGGAGGCTGAGGCAGGAGAATCATTTGAACCCGGGAGACAGAGGTTGCAGTGAGCTAAAATTGCACCACTGCACTCCAGCCTGGGTGACAGAGCAAGACTCTGTCTCAAAAATAAAAAAAAATAATAATAATTAAAAAAAGGCTTTGACCCTGGTAATATGCTCCTGCACAGAGGTTGCCTGTTTCCTCACCTGCCCATTAAACTTGGGTGCTTCCCTACCTTCACTCCACCTGCACGGAGTCCCTGTGGCATTCCCCACTCCACCTTTCCCCAGCATGAACAAAGAGGTTCAGTCTTCCTGACCTGCATAAATGCTCCAGGAGGTACCGTAGAGTGTCACGGTTGGGCTTTGGCATTGAGCCTATTAATTCTTGTATCTGAGAGAGGCACTGCTCTGATTCGGAGAGTGCTAGAAAGAGAGAGTAATGGGAAAGGCATTTGAGTGAGGTTAGGGAAGGTGCTAGGACAGGGTGAATAAATTCACTGCTCTTTCCTACAGGCATGGAAGACATCACAAATCTAGTACAGCTTTCTTTTTCACGTAGCCCAACTATTACCTCATAATTCTTTTCAGTTCAGCCCTCTAAACATTCACAAAAAAGCACCTGGAGCAGGCACCTGAGTTGAATGTTATTTTCCATCTCTAAAGTCAGAATGGGAAAGAAGAGTATAAGGGAACCTCTATTCTATTATTTACCACCCGTGTCCCCCATATCAAGGGTTCTTTCCAAAGCTCCAATCCTTACCAAGGGCAGCGCGGAAATGGGGCAGCAGCAGTGGTGGCACCAGAGGCTGGGGCAGCTCCCGGAGAAAAAGCTTCAGGGCTCCGGTGACCACATGAATGTCATCCCACTCAGTACTGTCCAAATCTAACCGACCTTCTGGAGGGAGAAGGAGGTATAGGGGCTTCAGAGCTCATGAAGGGCCAGAAAGATCTAGAGACTGAGAGATTAGAAGTTCTGGAGAAATCCAGTCAAAGCAGACTATAGGAATGCCTAGAGGGTCTGCAGTGGGGCAAGGTAGCTAAGGTGGGGATGAGGACAACCCTCCCAGGAGTGGTACATGGAGGTATCCATGGGAAACAAAGAGGATATGTGGAAGTTTTAGGGATCTGAGGGGTCTTCCATGTAAGTACCTTGTCCTGGCTGTTCTGGGAACACATACCTCCCATCGGAGGTGACTGCACGCTCTGCAACATGAATGAGAAGAGATCAGGAGCTAAGACATGCACTTCCAGCCTGATGGTCTCTGTGCTCTGCCAGCTTCCTCATGTAGAATCTCCCATGGTTCTCAGGCAACACATTCTTAGTACAACCACTGGCCCACAAACCTTCTCACCTCTGTCCACCAGAAATCGAAGTTTCTGGACCACTGCCAAGTTCCCGCTCACCCGATAAATGCCATCCACATCCAGACCTGGGAGATGAGGGAGGAGTAGATGAGGACTGCTGCTTAAAAGTGTGTGTGGTGAGGAATATAAGGGTGGAGAGAAAAAGGGCAGTAGGAAGACTAAGTAGAATGGGGGAGGCAGAAAATTCTACGCCTTAGCCTGTTGGAAGAGAATTCTGGGGTCTCTGAGAAAATGACCTCTTTTATCCACAGCAGCAATGCAGAGCCGCACAAAGCTGGGCACCGTGTCTCCTTCCCGCTGGCAGAGTGATTCCAATTGGCAGCCGAACACCTGGTCTGGGGAGGCAAAGTGAGGCGGGAGCCAGTGCCAGCGTCACTCACCGGAGCTCTTTTCAGCATAGGTCTTTATCCTTAAGTGAGGCTGGTCCTTCTGGCTGCCTGGGCAAGGAAATACACTCCGCCCCCCTTCCCCTGCTTCAAACAATCTGACAAAGGGGTACACGTCTTCCCGGCTTCTCCTCTAAACAATCTGGGGTAGTGGGAAAGCAGCAGTCACAGAAGGCTGTGGTCTAGTTCTGGGAAGCTCTACTCTGAGCCTCGCTGGAGTTTTCTTATCCAGGAACCTGGCCCAGCCCCCTCACCTCGGAGCAGACCCCGCTCCTGCAGGCTTTGTAAGGGCGGTCTCTTTGCGATGAGCCGCTTTAGTTTGTTGCGCACGCGGTTCTGCTCGGTGCCTTCGGGCCCCCGAACTACAGGAGACAGGTGCAGCGGGGCGTGAGCGCCCAGGAGCCTCGCTGCGCTCCCGGACCCTCCCTCCCCGGCCCGCGCCTCACTGGAGCTCCGGCGGCTGCTGAGGCGCAGCAGCGGTTTGGACACCGGCTCCGACTCCTCTTCTTCGTCCTCCCCGGCGCTCAGCTCCGCCAGCTCCGCGGGTCCAGAGCCCGACAGACGCAGCTCCAGGGGGTTCTCCCGATCCTAGACCCGGGGCGGGCCGTGTCGAAGGTGAGAGAGGAGAGAAATCTGCACCCCTAGCTGGACTCTGACCCACTGCCAGGGTCCCACGTCCCAGCCCCGCCCCAGGCCGGGCTCTCCACAGAGCCCACCCTGCCCCCACCGCCCCTGATTCCTACAGTTCCTACCCCACTCCCTTGGTCCCGGCCGGCCCGAGCCTCCCTCCCAGCCTGCACTCCTCTAACCAGCCGCTCGATGACAGTCCGCAGCGCGCGGTGCCAGGCTCGCAGCTCTGTCTCGTGGTCGGACTGCAGCAGGAACTCGTGGCCAGGGACCGTGCGGATCTGAGGGCCAGGCGGGGAAACGTTCGGGTCAACGGGGAAGAGTATAAAAAGCAGGGAGACCTAGTGGGAGGCCTGCGCGGGAGATTGGGGGCGCCCTCTGGTCGGGTGGGGCCTTGGAGACGCGCGGAAGGGCGCTCACGTGCAGGACGTTGCGGCGGCTGGACAGGTGGCGGCCGTGCGCCAGGGCCGCCCCGCGCAGGTCCACGCTGCTTTCGGGCCGGCTACCCGCTGGCCCCTGACAATGAGGGAGGAAACTGAGGCCACGATGCTGTTTCCTTCAATGTTTCCCTCTCCCCGGTGGACTGTGAGGAGGTGGGAGGCTTCCTCACTTTCTTTACCTTCCTCTGCACCGCCCTCCGCGCTGCCGCGCCCCACATTGGCGTAAGGCGGAGGCAGCGCCCTCACCCCTCCTGCTCCCCTAGCTCACACTCACCCAACCAGAGGAGGGCGCTGTCGGCGGTGGCTCTCGGTAGAACACTAGGCTGTTACCCGTTAACACCACCCAAGACGGGCCCCAGTTCTTCCTGCGGGGGCAGAGAGGGGAGGTAGTGGTAGTGAAAAGGTCATTCTAGAATTACACGGGGAGGGTGCTCTTCCAACACCCTGCTCTACCCTACGGAGTTGACAGCCCAGGCCCTAGCTGTATTCCGGGTTCTCACCTGAGCTTGCGCCCCCCTTGGGCAATCTTGGTCATGTTGAGCAGACCCGACTTTTCCACCTCCTGGGAAATGGAGGGAATGGTATCTGTAAGTCACCCTGCGCCCTCCACAGTGGCCACGGCGTTCCCTAGGGGGTCTCCCAGGAGTGAAGTCCCTTAAAGTTGCTGAGGGAGGGCTGGGTAAGAGGATAATTCAGAAAGAGGAAGATGTTTTTGAGGAGCAGGAATTGGGGGGGTGTGGGGCAGGGAGGATCTTGGCATTCACAAAGAAATGGGAGATTCACATGGGGGTCTTCCAGGAGCTGCGGCAGAGGTCGAGGGGGCTGCAAGGCTGGAGGATCAAGCTTCGAGGTGCGTTGGCTGAGGCTGAGTGAACCCTAGGGGAGAGGATTGGAGAAGCAGGTGGGGAAACCCTTGACTCAGGGATCCCTGGCTGAAGGGGGAAGAGGGGTGGGATGTGGGTGAGAGGCAGGGGGTGTGATGGGGAATGGAGAATGTTTTACACAAAACAGAAAGTCATAACAAGCTGGCTTTTTCTGCATGTGATTGGGAGATGGGAGGGATCTCACCTGTGGGTCAAGCGGTTCTGGGGTCCCTGTGTCAGATCCGAAGCCTTTTGCCTGACGTTGCAGGACATCATTGTTCCTCTTCAGGGTCTGTGTCCCCTCCATGGAGCCAGGGTTCTGGGTTAGGGGAGGAGGAAATAAAGCTACATCCAGATGCCACCTCCACACCCTTCTTATACTTGGCTGATTCTTCTGATCTTCTGAGAGCCCCAGAGAGAAAACACACTACCTTGAGGTTCAGTAGGGGAAGGAAGAGCTTGGGGGACAGTGGAGAAGCAGGAGGTAAGGTCTCACCATCTCGCCGCGACTGCGGCGCGGGGGCTTCCAGGACTTGCAGCCAGTCAGTGAATTGATGTAGAAGCAGCGTCCGGAGTTGGGGTCCAGGTACTGCTCCCAGGCATCCAGCCTCTGCAGCGGGGGGCATGCAGGGCCTGGGGGTGGGGACCGGGGACAGCGGCGAAGGTCCACCAGGTTACAGTACACAGGGGGCTCTGACATGAGGGGCTGGGGGCCTGCCTGCCAGAAAAGGGGGAAGAAGGAGGTGGTCATTCTGCCTGTTGCCCTTCCCATGCTTCTCTTGGCCTTCCCACCTCCTACTCCCTCCCCATCGTCTTCTCACCGCCAGCTCCAGGCTGAGGTGACCCAGGTACTGGGGGAGAAACCCCAGGCCCCAGCTGCTTTTTAAAAATTCTCTCTCTCACAGTTTTCTTTGCTCTTCTCCTCACTTCCTGTTGCCAACTTCCCGCCTCCCCCACCCCACCCCCACCTCAGGGCCACAGGAAAGGGGAACAGGCTTTTTGTGTGTGTGTGCAAGAGGGGGGCATGCTGAAGGGGGTGCTCCACCCTCATATCCTGCAAGGTAAAAGAGGACAGAGAAGGGTCTACAGAAGGCAGGAGGAGCCCCTTTCCACCCACTGTTAAGAAAGAGAGGGAAGGGCTGAGCAAGTCACATCTTTAGAGGAGACCTGCTGTGGCTTAACAGGCAAGCAGAACACAAAAAAATCCTGCCCTGGGCTAGGAGTCTGGAGGAAGGAAGAACACAGGGCTGGCCTTTCAGTGCCTCCACTGCTCCCTGTTCCCTGTCCGCTCCGGGCCTTTGGTACCTGCTGTCCCTTCTCACCTCCTACCCAGTTTGCCTCTCGGCTGCCTCTTTCTCCTCCTGGTTCAGAGTCAACTGAATGCCGTCACCTCACAGATGCCTCCCTGCAACACCCCAGCCACTCTCCACCACATTAACTCGCCTTTGTAGATTTATCGTAGTACCAAGGGTTATCTTATTTATTCGTTTTTGTGTTTGTCATCCCCAGGGGAGTCCCTCGAAGGCAGGGGTGCTGTCTGTCTTGTGCCTAGAACAGGGCCCAGCTCAGAAGAGCTGTGACTCACTGTGCTGGCACTGGCTTCTGACGGCAAGTCTTCCCGGGAGAGGCATCTTCCACTTGGTCCTTCCTGGAAAGGCTTCAGAAGGCAGGGCCTCAGACTGTCAATGCTGACGCTCCTACACATTTTGGGGGGAAGTGGAGGAGGCTGCTCCAAACTAGCCTGAGCCCTGCTTGGGAGGGCCTGAGACAACTCCTCCAGGGAACCATGAAACAACTTCGGCCCTTGAAACAGAAAAGGGGAGGGTGGGTGGCAGATGATCAGAGGTGTTGTTGTAACTGGGTCCCCCATCTTGGGAGCTCACAGGGAAGACAAGGAGGGCAGAGGCAGGATGTAGAAAATGGCATGAGACCTAGAAGCCTTGGGACTAGGAGGACAGGTGGTGGGATGAGGATGCCATGGCGGGGGTGAGAGGTAGGCTGATCAAAGAAAAACAAGAGAAAATGGTTAGTAGAAGCTTGAGGGAGGGGGGGTCCTCCCAATAATTCCCAGAAGCCAGGGAGGTAGGAAGGTGAGGGGAGGTAGGAAGGTGAAGGAGGAGGGCTTAGCACTTACTCACCAGGAGTCCAGAGCAATTGGCTGGGGATGGCGGTAGTTGGACTCTGGGAAGGCATGGATTCCTCTGTCATATAGGCCGCTGGGACAAAGATGGGTCGAGAGGTGGAGGGAGCTTCTAGGCGTCTTGCCAACCACCAGTCAGAGTTGGTCTTTCGAAGCAGTAGAAACCTGTCCCCTTCAGCCAGAGACACTTGCCGGCCATCTGCCCCAGTATAAGTAAAGGCATAGAGGGCACAGAGCTGGGATCCACGAGAAGGGCTTCGGGGGCCCAGTCCTAGGCTCCCCCAGGAACTTGGCCACCACCGGCTGGACAGCATTGTAGCCAGCACTGTCACCTGTGGGAAAAAGGGACACTGGAGACCCAGAAGGGAACAGGCCTGGCTGTCTCCAGGTAGAGAGACATGGTTCTAGGAGCAGTGTTGCAGGGAGGTGGGGACAGGAGCCCTTGAGTGGGGGGAGAGGGTAGAGCAGACAGCCTGGTGAGGATCGGTGACAGGTTTTGGGGGCTGAGAACTCTTGGTGGTGTCTGGTGAGGAAGTATGTAAGTAACGTGAGAGAGGATGTGGTCAGCAGGGCTGCATGGCCGGCAAGGCAGGAAATTAGAGATGACCCAGGTCAGTAGTCTTCCTCCAAGTACCTTGTGGGGCCCATCAGAAGATTCAGGGGCAGGAGTTGGTCCTGGGTGGTGGTGGGAGTCTGGAGCTGGACACAGGAAGGAGATAAGAAGAAAGAATCAGGTTTGAGACAGGAACAGGGAGACACAAGGTTAATGACAAAGACAAAAATGTGTGTTATTCTTTATTAAATTTACACAAGCATCAATGTTTCCGTTACCAATCACCTCAGACCATAGCTGCGTGCTTCCTGTGCAGACTCAGAGAGACATGGTGACAGAAAAACAGAAAGCCAAATAAATAGCAAGACCAAATTAGAAAGAATGACAAAGTGGGAGAAACACAGAGGGATTCAGAGTTAAAATATCACCACCCTCCCAATCCAGGACACAATTTTAGGAGCTGAGAAGCCTTGATACTGTCCTGTATACACAAGCCTCTTGAGGCGGGAGCTACTTTAGTGGTGTGGGTTCAGTCGTGCTTTTTTTTTTTGAGACAAAGTCTCGTTCTTGTCCCCCAGGTTGGAGTGTGATAGCGTGATCTCGGCTCACTGCAACCTCTGCCCCCCAGGTTCAGGTGATTCTCCTGTCTCAGCTCCCTGAGTAGCTGGGATTACAGGCGCCTGTCACTATGCCTGGCTAGTTTTTGTACTTTTAGTAGAGACGGGGTTTCACCATGTTGGCCAGGCTGGTCTAGAACTCCTGACCTCAGGTGATCCACCAGCCTCGGCCTCCCAAAGTGCTGGGATTACAGGCGTGAGCCACCGCGCCCGGCCTCATTTATGCTTTTAACAAGGATTGATTGAGCGCCTCCTGCGTGCAAGGAGCAGTGTCAGGCACTGGATATGAGAGACGGGAATGAGCCCTTTTGGAGCTTAAGGAGAGACAGACCTTAACTAATGACACAATAAACTTAATAATTACAATTGAATCAGAGACAATGGACAAGTAATACAAGATGCTATGACAGGTAGATAGGGGGCTGATGTCAGCTTCTTCCTGGTGGAAGGTGGGAACTGACCTTCCCTGGATTCCCAGCACTTTAAAACCCACACTTCTGCTTCTGCCTTACCTGACCACTCCTCTTTTCCCCTTCTCTCAGCTTCTCCATTGCACAATGTGAGGCTTTCTGTCTGGGTTTGGAGAGGTGGATTAAGGAGCGAATGCCCCTCTCCACTGGTGATATCAGAGAGCCAGCTCTCTTTCCCTGAGGGCTGGGTGGCTAGTACTGGGCTTCTGCCTCAGTGATCTTCCTTCTTAGTTTACCTTACTTCAACACATGGAGAACCCTACCCCTCAACTCTTCCTTCCCACTTCCAAAATAGTGACTAATTTCACCCATTTAGTCACTTATTCATTCATTTGGTGTTCGGTGCTCAAATCCACCCTTTTTTGCCTTCTCTGAAACTCTCTCCCCTACACTTTAGCTTGTTTTTGTTGGCTTCGTTGCATTCACTTTTAAACATATCCAAGTCTCTCCCGTCTTTAGACAAACCTCCCCTTACTGGGCTTTCCAGGTGCCACCATATATATGTCTCTCTCTTTCTTCTTCTTCTTTTTTTTTTTTTTTTTGAGACGGAGTCTCGCACTGTCGCCTGGGCTGGAGAGCAGTGGCACAATCTCAGCTCACTGCAACTTCTGCTTCCCAGGTTTAAGGGATTCTCCTCAGCCTCCCAAGTAGTTGGGATTACAGCCGCCAACACGCCCAGCTAATTTTTTTGTATTTTTACTAGAGACGGGGTTTCACTGTGTTGGCCAGGCTGGGCTCGAACTCCTGACCTCGTGATCCGCCCACCTCAGCCTCCCAAAGTGCTGGGATAACAGGCGTGAGCCACTGCGCCCCCTCCTCTGTCTTTCTTTTTACAGTCAAACTTCTTGAGTTGCCTACACTGTATGGGGACCTCCATTTCCTGTCCCCTCACTCCACCACCTTTTCAAAGTCATTCCTCACTAGAGTCACCCTGACCTTGCATGAACACGCTGCAGTCCTTTTTTTGCTTGACATCTCAGCAGCAGGCAACACAATTGACCTTTCTCTTCTACAAATGCTCTGCTGGTATCCCTCTTACCTTTCTAGCAGTTCCTTGTCTGTGGCATGAGGAATGACCTTCCTCTGCCTGTTCCTTAAACCACAGAAGCCTGTCTGAGATCCTGTGCCCCGTGCTTTCTGCGCGTCCTCCCTGGGTGGTCTTATTCTCTCCCCAGCTCAAATGATTTCCATATGCTGCTAAGGACCATATCTCCAGTCCAGATCTTTCTCTGGGGCTTCCATCTATCCACTGTCCACCAAAAAATCCACTTGAGTATTTCTCAGGTACCACGAACTCAGTATGAACCAAACTGAACTTGTCAGCTTTCCCCACAAACCTGTTTCTCTCCCAATACCACTACTTAGTTTAATATGAAATCAATAAATATTGACCTGGTACAGTAGCTCACACCTATAATCCCAGCATTTTGGGAGGTCAAGGCAGAATATAACTTGAGCCTAGGAGCTTGAGGTGCAACATAATAAGATCCTGTCTCTACAAAAAATTTTTAAAAATTAGCCGGGCGTGGCAGTGTGTGCCTTGTAGTCCCAGCTGCTTGGGAGGCTGAGGTGGGAGTATCTCTTGAACCTGGGAAGTTGAGGCTGCAGTGATGCGTGATAGTGCCACTGCACTCCAGCCTAGGCAACAGAGTGAGACTCTGTCTCAAAATAAATACGTTAAATAATTTAATAAATATTTATTGAATGTTCACTACCATAAATGCCAGGCAGGAACTATGTGCTAGGCATTGTCAATTAAGATGGTAAATATGGGACCAGGTGCAGTGGCTCACACCCAGCTCAATCTCAGCACTTTGGGAGGCTGAGGAGGGCAGATCACCTGAGGTCAGGAGTTCAAGACCAACCTGGCCAACGTGGTGAAACCCCACCTCTAAGAAAAACACAAAAATCAGCCGGGTGTGGTGGCAGGTGCCTGTACTCCCTGCTACTCGGGAGGCTGGGGTAGGATAATTGCTTGAACCCAGGAGACGGAGGTTTCAGTGAGCTGAGATCGTGCCACTGCACTCCAGCCTGGGTGACAGAGCGAGACTCTGTCTTAAAACAAAACAAAAAAATATGATCCCTGCCCACTCATAACAATGAAACTACGATGTAATAATGATCACTATGATAGAGGAAATACTATCATCTGCTGTAGCACATAGAAAGTATGCCCTATTTCCCATGCCAGAAACCTAGCAGCCGACCTGAATTTATCTTATTTCCTCACCACCCGCATTGATTCAATTGATGACTGAACACTTCAATTTATATTTTCCCAATCTACCTACCTTTTATCCCCACAACTACCACTCCTTTACCCTGGACGATATAACTTCCTAACTAGTCTCATTGCATATAGTTCTGCTCCCCTCCCATCCATTCCTGACACAGCAGCCAGAGTGACCTTTCTAAAACACATATGCCCTGCTACTCTTCTGACTTAAACTTTCCACATTTTATAATGTCATTTACAGATTCCCTCTCTATCCTTTTCACAGTCTCCACCACAAACTCCACACTGCAGTCTTATGCGAATTCCTCACATTCTTAAAGTGCACTGAAATCTTTGATCCTTTGCATATGTTGTTTCCTCTGCCTGAAACACATCTCTTCTCCACTCCCTCCAGTCTTCACCTAGATAACTCTTACTCATCACTGAGATCTCAGCTGAAAGGTCACTTGCACAGGAAAGCATTTCAGCCAGGTGCGGTGGCTCACGCCTATAAACCTAACACTTTGGGAGGCCAAGGACGGTGGATCACTTGAGGTCAGGAGTTTGAGACCAGCCTGGGCAACATGGTAAAATCCTGTCCCTACTAAAAATACAAAACTTAGCTGAGTGTACTGGCCCAGCTACTGTAGTCCCAGCTACTTGGGAGCCTGAGGCACAAGAATGCCTTGAATCTGGGAGGCAGAGATTGCAGTGAGCTGAGATCATGCCACTGCACTCCAGCCTGGTGACAGAGCGAGAGTCTGTCTCAAAAAAAAAAAAAAAAAAAAAAAGGTTGGGTGCAGTGGCTCACACCTGTAATCCTAGCACTTTGGGAGGCCGAGGCAGGTGAATCACAAGGTCAGGAGTTCGAGACCAGCCTGGCCAACATGGTGAAACCCCGTCTCTACTAAAAATACAAAAAAATTAGCTGGGCATGGTGGTGGGCACCTGTAATCCCAGCTACTTAGGAGACTGAGGCAGGAGAATTGCTTGAACCTGGGAGGCGGAGATTGCAGTGAGCCAAGACTGCGCCACTGCACTCCAGCCCGGGTGACAGTGCGAGACTCTGCCTCAAAAAAAAAAAAAAAAAAAAGCATCTTTTCACCCTTTAGAGGGGCCCTAACTCACACTTTAAGGATTATTTTATTTTCTGACTTTCAGGAAGTCTGTGAGTGCTTCCAAGGTAGCAGAAGCCCACATCCATTTTGTTGATAACTGTGCCTTCAATGCCTTCTATGGTCACTTCTACAGCGATTTCTGGCGTAAAGTCACATCTTTGTGCCTCAGTTCCCTCATTAGTAAAATGGAGATGAGAGACCTACCTCAGTTGGTTTATTTATTTTAGACAGAGTCTCGTTCTGTCGCCAGCCTGGAGTACAGTGGTGTGATCTCGGCTCACTGCAACCTCCGCCTCCCAAGTTCAAACAATTCTCCTGTCTCAGCCTCCCGAGTAGCTGGGATTACAGGCATGGGCCACCATGCCCAGCTAATTTTTGTATTTTTAGTAGAGATGGGGTTTCACCATGTTGTCCAGGATGGTTTCGAACTCCTGTCCTCAGGTGAGCAGCCCGCCTTGGCCTCCCAAAGTGCTAGGATTACAGGTGTGAGCCACTGCGTCTGGCCTATTTATTTATTTATTTTTTGAGACAGAGTCTGGCTGTGTCGTCCAGGCTGGAGTGTAATGGCATGATCTCGGGTCACTGCAACCTCCGCCTCCCGGGTTCAAGTGATTCTGCTGCCTCAGCATCCTAAGTAGCTGGGATTACAGGCGTGTACTACCACACCCCACCAATTTTTTGTATTTTTAGTAGAGACAGGGTTTCACCATGTTGGCCAGACTGGTTTTGAAATCCTGACCTCAGGTGATTTGTCCGCCTCGGCCTCCCAAAATGCTAGGATTACAGGTGTGAGCCACCGCACCCAGCCTCTTGGCTAGTTTTAAAAACTATTTTTGGCCAGGAGCGGTGGCTCATGCCAGTAATCCCAGCACTTTGGGAGGCCGAGGCAGGTGCATCACCTGAAGTCAGGAGTCCAAGACCAGCCTGGCCAACATGATGAAACCCCGTCTCTACTAAAAATACAAAAATTAGCTGGGCGTGGTGGCAGGTGTCTGTAATCCCAGCTACTAGGAAGGCTAAGGCAGGAGAATCGCTCGAACCTGGGAGGTGGAGGTTGCAGTGAGCCAAGACCACACCACTGCACTCTAGCCTGGGCGATAAGAGTGAGACTCCGTCTCAAAAAAAAAAAAACAAAAAACTATTTTGTAGAAATGGGGTCTCACTATGTTGCCCAGGCAGTCTTGAATTCCTGGGCTCCAGTGATCCAGCTGCCCAAAGTACTGGGATTATAGGCATAAGTCACTGGGCCTGGCCTAGTTTTTGTTGTTGTTGTTGTTGATGTAACAACAGCATTATTTTATTTTATTTTTTTATTTTATTTTATTTATTTTTGAGATGGAGTCTTGCTCTGTCTCCCAGGCTGGAGTGCAGTGGCCGGATCTCAGCTCACTGCAAGCTCTGCCTCCCGTGTTTACGCCATTCTCCTGCCTCAGCCTCCCGAGTAGCTGGGACTACAGGCGCCCGCCACCTCGCCCGGCTAGTTTTTTGTATTTTTTAGTAGAGACAGGGTTTCACTGTGTTAGCCAGGATGGTCTCGATCTCCTGACCTTGTGATCCGCCCGTCTCGGCATCCCAAAGTGCTGGGATTACAGGCTTGAGCCACCGTGCCCGGCCAACAGCCATTTTATTATAGTTTAACAATTGTACAGGTATGGAGCAGAAATTTGGGTAGGGCTTAGGTGGGTGATTCTTCTGTCTGATGTGGCCTTGACCAAAGGTCACTTCACTCACATGTCTGGCACCTTGGTAAGGACGGCTGAAATGCTGGGATTAGCTGGAGCTGTCAGACAGAATATCTACATGAGACCTCTCTAGCATGGCAGCTCAAAGTGGTAGGATTTCTTACATGGCAGCTCAAAGCTACCAGTGTGCCAGATAGCCTGCAACCGAAGCTGCAAAACTTCTTATGGCCTAGCTTCAAAAGACCAAGAACCTCCATAGAATTTTCTGAGATCAAATGTAAAGTGCTTAAAACAATGCCTAGCTCATGAGTACTATTAGATATTATTCTTTTTTTTTTTTTTTTTTTGAGACGGAGTCTCGCTCTGTCACCCAGGCTGGAGTGCAGTGGCCGGATCTCAGCTCACTGCAAGCTCTGCCTCCCGGGTTCACGCCATTCTCCTGCCTCAGCCTCCCGAGTAGCTGGGACTACAGGCGCCTGCCACCTCGCCCGGCTAGTTTTTTGTATTTTTAGTAGAGACGGGGTTTCACCGTGTTAGCCAGGATGGTCTCGATCTCCCGACCTCGTGATCCACCCGTCTCGGCCTCCCAAAGTGCTGGGATTACAGGTTTGAGCCACCGCGCCCGGCCATAGATATTATTCTTAAAATAATATGAAGATGAATAAGAAGCATCCCTTTCTCAATAACAAGTATGTGCTT